>NC_047093.1:112062106-112679607 GCF_902459505.1 Geotrypetes seraphini
TCAATCTCTTGTCCCTTTAGTAGATCCTCAGCTGGCTTGTCAAGGCTTCACCATATGAGCCACTATCGTCATTGGATCAATCCCCCAGTTATTATTTATTTATTCAACTTAATTAGTCCACTATATATTTTGATTTTTTTTAAATGTATTTCAAAAGCCACTTATCTGCTTTGGTCCATTGTGAGTAATTAAGTGGAATAAATAAATAACCACTAAAGTGATATGAGATTGCTTTGGGTGATGATTTCAGTGAGCCTTGTCCATAATTGATTCTTTTTGGACTACTGTTTCTAAATGAGCAGCTTGTGTGCATTATCTTACCACATGGATGGAAGATGATTATCTGCAATTGAATCTGGATAAAATGCAGTGTTTGGGTGAGCTCCTTACCTTAGGTGAAGATGGATATTTGAGAACACACATTCATTTAGAAAATTTAGATATTTTAATTGACTCCTGTGGCATGCCAAGTGGGGCAGGGGTGGTTCGCCCTGGGTGCAAGAGCTAAGGCAGAGTGCATCCACCACAATGGGACCTCCCTTCTTATTCTGCTGCTTTCCCAAACCAGCAGCAACAATAAACATTAACTCCATCTATTGCTGGACCTTTGTGCATATTCCCATAGTTGCTGGTCCAACCCCTTTGACGTAACTTCCTTGTTTCTAGGCAGAGCCAGCAGCTGAGGAGAGATGCAGGCGATGGTTGCATTTATGTTTACAGTTGCTACAAGAAAGAGAGAGAAAGAAAGGAGCAGCCACTAAATGGAAGTAGACAAAGAGGGGGGCAGACGCTGGATGGAAGTGGAGAAGATGCTGGATGGAAGGGGGAAGAGAAAGAGGGCACATACTGGATGGAAGGAAGGGATAAAGAAAAATGGACACATGATGGATGGGGAAGAGAATAGAGTTAGTGAGATAGTGGAGGGGGTGAGGGAAAGAGGTGGCAAGTTGTAGGTAGACACAATGAAAGAGGGAAATTGAGGACAGGCTAGCAAGAAAGAATTTAATCTAGAGAGAGGCAGAAAATAAATTGAGAAGTCAGATCTAGAGAGAGAAAAGGGGATGGGAGAGAGACAGAGAAGCCAAATTCGGGGGGGGGGGGGGGGGAGGAAGGAAGACAGATGCCAGATCTGGGGGGGATGAGAAAAGAGATGTTAAAATCCACAGGGAGGGGGGGGGAAGAGATGGAAGAGAAAGAGACAGATGCCAGACCAAAGCAGGAAGGGACAAAGATTAATGCCAGACCACTGAGAGGGAGGAAGAGATGAAAAGGGCTTAGAAAGAGGGCAGATACCATATGGAAGGGACAGAGAGCATAAGAATTGCCGCTGCTGGGTCAGACCAGTGGTCCATTGTGCTCACTCACGTGGCAGCCCTTAGGTCAAAGACCAGTGCTCTAAATGAGTCTAGCCTCACCTGCATACGTTCCGGTTTAGCAGGAACTTGTCTAACTTTGTCTTGAATCCCTGGAGGGTTTTTCCCCTATAACAGACTCCAGAAGAGCATTCCAGTTCTCTACCACTCTCTGGGTGAAGAAAAACTTCCTTACGTTTGTACGGTACCTATCCCCTTTTAACTTTAGAGAATGCCCTCTCGTTCTCCCTACCTAGGAGAGGGCGAACAACCTGTCTTTATCTACTAAGTCTATTTCCTTCAGTATCTTGAATGTTTCAATCATGTCCCCTTCTCAGTCTCATCTTTTCAAGGGAGAAGAGGCCCAGTTTCTCTAATCTCTCATTGTACGGCAACTCCTCCAGCCCCTTAACCATTTTAGTCGCTCTTCTCTGGACCCTTTCGAGTAGTACTGTGTCTTTCTACATGTACGGCGACCAGTGCTGGATGCAGTATTCCAGGTGAGGGAGTACCATGGCCCGGTACAGCGACATGATAACCTTCTCTGATCTGTTTGTGATCCCCTTCTTAATCATTCCTAGCATTCTGTTTGCCCTTTTCACCGACCCCATGCATTGCGCAGACAGCTTCATTGATTTGTCGACTAGTACTCCCAAGTCTCTTTCCTGGGGGGTCTCTCCAAGTACCGCCCCAGACATCTTGTATTCGTGTGTGAGATTTTTGTTACCGACATGCATCACCTTACACTTATCCACGTTGAACCTTATTTGCCATGTCGCTGCCCATTTCTCGCATACAGGAATTTGTCTGTCCAATCCAGGAGAAAGGCATCTGCCTCTAGACGATGAAGAGAGTATTGTCTAGAACAGAATTGAGGCAGTTTGTAATTTGGGGGGGACGCAAATAGGTCTATCTGAAGATGAGTCTCCCAAAGAGAGAATATCTAACGCAAGACCATGGAGTTCAGCATCCACTCGTATGGCTGAAGAAATCTGCTGAGTATTTTGCGCTTCTTGAACATAGCTTTTAGACATATGTTTTGAGCAAATACCCAGTTCCAAATCTTCTTGACCTCTTGATAAAGAGTCAGAGAATCCATACCTCCTTGCTTGTTTACATAATACATCGCAACTTGATTGTCTGTGCATACTAGGAGAACTTGATTGGATATATTCTGCTGAAAAGTCTTCAGAGCAGAGCATTGCAAACTACTCTGAGTTCCAAGAGGTTTAGGTGGAACTTCTGTTCCTGAGTAGACCAGTAACAGTGTTCTCCCCAGAAATTTTTTCCAGCCGGGTGGCATGAAAAAGTAGCCGGATGGGCAGGACAGGGAAATTTGGTGGTTAGAATTGGGTCATTAAATCCAGTGGCGTACCTAGTATTTATGACAGCCAGTGCTGATCATTTTTTAACAACCCCCTCCTCTATATAAAAAAGTTATTTTTAGTAATAATCCATGAGCCACACAACAAGGGTGCACCTAGGAAAAGGCAGCATCTTAAACACTGCAGTGAGCACTAGAATAGCAACACATGAGTTGTAAAACTAAATAAACCTATTTGTCTATTGCAGAAAGATCTTCGGGTGTTTTACAGACTTCTCTCTAGGTTCCTTTGGAATGGGAAAAAAAAGCAGATGCAGTTTCACTTTTTGATAGGTTTTGGTTGAGGGGGGGCATGGGTGTCCTCAATCTGCAGAAATATAATCAGGCTTGCCTACTCCGTTATCTTGGCGATTGGATTTTGGAACAAGATGTTTACACCTGTTTTGCTTATGAATGGGCGTACTATCATCCTTGGCATTTATCTTCTCTGTTACATGTACCTCGGTCTTCTCTTCCTTCTTCCTTGCGCTCTAGCTTATTGTTGGGATCTTTACATGATATCTGGAAGATTTTGGTGTTGAACTTGGGGGGGCAGCCGGGGGTGTCTGACCAATTGCCTTTGCAAGTGAATCTTCAGTTCTTGCCAGGTAACTCTTCGGCTTTTTTTAGACGTTGGGCCCAATTCGGAATGACTATTTTGGTGCAGGTACTGACCGAGGCTGGGACTCTCCCCTCTTGGCCAGTATTTCAACTTAGGAACAGGGTTCAGGTCACTGATTTCTTTGCCTATCTGCAATTGGACCATTATGTTCATTCCTTGCAGGCGGAGGGCTTACAGCTGGGTTTAGGCGCTTGGCTTCGTTCATTTTTTTGCTAGCTTTGCAGATGGGGGGGCTTTCTGTTTCGGCATTACATAAGGCTTTGTTCTTGTTGGTCCTGCCTTGGTCTTGGGACTATTTGTGTGCCTGTTGGGCCCCGGAATTAGGTCTCTTACCGACGGATTTGGATGTGGGAGGCCTTATTCGGCGAATCCCAACTATTTCTGTCTCTGCTGAACTTCGGGAATGTCAGTTTCAGGTGCTCCATAGGGCATACTTTACAAGGGTTCAATTGTACCGCTCTAGTTTGACAAATTCCAATCAATGTGAGAAATGTACTGCTGCCCCTAAGTCCTTCTTTCATGCCTTTTGGAGCTGTCCGGTAGTTAAGTCCTTCTGGAGGTAGGTGGCCCGATATTTGGAGGCTCTGTTGGGCTGTTCGATCCCGCTTACCCTGGTGGGGGTTTTTTTAGACAAATTTGAGGCTTTTCGTTTGCCGCCTGGTGTCGGCAGTTTACTCCTGCGGAAGGCAGGCTTGGTGGCTAAAAAGGTTATTTTGACCGAGTGGGTGTCGGCTGACCCTCCTGCATATTGGACATGGCGCAATCGGCTGCATGCTTTGATGTTACTTGAGAGGGGTCAGGTGCGTGCTTTCTTTCATCAGTCCAAGTTTTTTCTGCGTGTTTGGGGGCCCTATATCTATTCTCTGTCTCCTAGAATTCGGAGCTCGATTCTTAATACACTGCGACTTTGAGCTGTTCTGAGCGGTGAAGGAGGGACTCTGGATTGCCTCTCCCCAGCTATGGATCTCCTCTGTTCTTATTGTGGTTTATTCTCTTTACTTTCAGTTGTTTGTTTTTTGTTCATGGTGTTGTGTTTTGTTGATACTGTTTGTTTGTTTTTTTGGGGGGAGTGGGGGGTGCTGGGGGGGGGGGAGGCCTTGCCTTTTCTTTCTCAGGGCTAATCAGAGTACAGGGCTCTGTTTGCAAGGTATTTTAGACTATGCTGTCTGGGCCTCCACAATGGTACAGGGTTGAGCTTTTGCCTGTTGCTCCTTACTTTTGATTGCTGGCTTTGGGTGGAGGGTGGGATGGGGAGGAGTTGGGAGTGCGGGAGGTGGGAGTTGTGTATTATTGTTGCAAGACATGTATCTTCTTTGATATGTTTTTTCATTTTTCTGTTTAATACAAATTGATTTCACTAAACTCCCCCCCCCCCAAAAAAAAAACAAGCCAGATCCTGCACAGTCAATTGATCCTGTACAGTCGATGCTAACAGAAAACCATCCTTTTCATACACACAGAACACAGATATACCCTCGCCCAAAATGGAATAATCACAAATTAAAAATAGAAATATGTAGACAAAATTAAACTAATGTAGCACCACAGAAACAGTGACACATGTCCCCTAATACTGTGCTAAATATAAAGACAGTAGATGTAAATTTGAAAAAACTAATACATAACAATCACCACTTTAAAAATTAACAAATAGAAATAAAACAAATAGCGAGAAATAAGAAAATGCAATTTTTTTGGACTAATCCATTTTTCAATTAGCTTTCAGAGGCCAAATCTTTCTTCAAGACAGTACAGTATACTGCTATTATAGTATCCTGTTCTGACCTGAGGAAAGGGGTTTAGTCCAAAAGAAATTGCCTTATTAACATTTCCTATTTATATTTTATCAATACAGTTACAATACTACTTGATTCTATGTAAAGCAACAAAAAAAAATTATTTCTACCTTTTGTAGTTTCTGCTTTAATCATCTTTTCTTCACTCTTTTCTTTCTATACAGCGTTTGTCCTCTCTCCCTTCCATGCAACATCTGCCCTCTATCTTTGCCCCTTCCGCCCAGCCTCTGCTCTCTCTACCCCTTCCATCTACTGTCCACCCTCTCTCTGCCCCTTCAATCCACTGTCCACTCTCTCTCTGCCCTTTCCATCCAATGTCTGCCCTCTCTCTCTTCCATACAGCATCTTCCCTCTTTTTATGTCACTTCAATAAACTGTATATTCCTGTGCCTTTTCTCTCCTTTGTACATGATTCATTTCAGCTTCATCCTCTCTCCAATTTTCTATCTCCACTTCCTCCCCTATGCTCTGGCATGTCTCTCTTCTCCTTTCCTTCCTTTCTTCCTTCCCATTCCACCCCATGGTCTGGTATCTTTATTTCCTTCCCTTCCCTCTCCCCATGCCCTGGCATCACTCTCCTTTCCTCTCTCTCCCTCTCTGCTCTGGCACCTCCTCTCCTTCATTTCCCTATGGGCTGGCATTTGTCTCCTTAGTTTCCCTTCCCCTTGCCCTGGCATCTCTCTCCTCTCCCCCTCCTCCTCTATTATCTGGCATCTCCTTCCTTTCTCTCACTCCCTCCTTCCTTCCTTTCCCCTGGTCTGGCATCTGTTTCCTTTCTCCCCCCACCACACCTAACATCTCTCCCTCCATGGTCTATTATCGCCTTTCCCTCCCTCCCATGGTCTTGGCATCTCTTTTTCCTCTCCCTTCCTGGTATTCCTTCTCCCTCCTTCCCTCTCTCTCCCCAATTGGGTGCAGCAGTAGCATTTCTCTTCTCCCCTTCCCCATCCCCTCTCACTCTCCTCCTCCACTGCCCTTCCTCCTTCCCCATCCACTCTCCTCCTCCACTGCTCTTCCCTCAGTCCTGCTGCAGCTTTCTCTCTTCCATTTTAAGTCCGGCAGCACTCTCCTCTGTTCCCAATCCAGCAGAACCAATCCCTCTCACCTCCCTCCACCACTTAGCTCCAACAGCACCTCTCCCTCCCCTCCTCTCTATTTCCGTTTCACTCACGACTAGCTGCAGCACCTCTCCTTTCCACCCTCAGGGCCAGCAGCATCTCTCCTCTCTGACTAGCAGGGCTCCTCTCCCTTCCATTTCCCTCCCCTCCCCTCTGACTAGAAGCAGTACCTTACCCACTCACTTCCCAGGTCTAGCAGCACCACTCCCTCCTCTCCTCTTTTCCTCATCTCCTATCAGCACCCTTCCCTCTTATCTCCCAGGTCCATTGGCACCACTCCCCCCTCCTGATTAACAGGCTCTCACCGGTTTGGGGATTCCCTGGCCTGACTCGGCACAGCCTGAAGTTCTGTGTTCCACTCCGGCCAAAGAAAGTAAAAAAAAAAAAAGACCCCCCCCAAAAAAAACCCAAGCAATTTTTCAAACCCTCTCCATAATACTAGCCTGAACTAGCAGCAGCACCGCTCTCTTATTGTAATTTGCCTGACTGCTGCCGTAGCTTTAGCGAATCAATTCCCTCCAGCTGCCTCAGGGTCTCTGCTAGGCCATCCCACCTCTGAGAAAGAAGGAAGTTGCATCATCGAAGGTGGAGCAGCCTAGCAAAATCCATGAGGCTGCAGAAGGGAATTGACTCGCTAAAGTTACAGCAGCTGTCAGGCAAATTACAATAAGGAGAGAGCAGTGCTGCTGCTAGTCCAGGCTAGTGTTACAGGAAGGGTTTGAAAAATCGCCTGGTTTTTCAGTGAAAGGGGGGTCTTTTTTTACTTTCTTTGGCCGGAGTCGAACACAGAACTTCAGGCCAGGGAACCCCAAGCTGATGAGAGGGGTTTTAAAAAATGTTTGAGTGGCGGCAGCGGCAGCAGCAGGATTTGCAACTGCAATGACAATCGGGAGCTCACCTAAATTAGCTGAGCGGAGTGCCTGGCTAAAAAGTACTAGGGAGAACACTGCAGGAATCTTATGTACAAAGACTGTCCAGATGAGCGTCTGAAGCATACTTGGACAAGTCTTTGGTCAGAATTTTCTGATGTGAAGGCATTTGAAATAGCAGCCCTTTGGAAATATTTGAGGAATTCATCCACCACTGATGATATTGATGAAGTGATGATGTGACTGCAATTTCCTGTGAGAACGGATCAAAACCTTGAGACCATTGAGACACCAGGGACCACTGAGCTGTCCTGAGATGAAGTCTTGCGAAGGGGATAACGTGGACCGTAGACACCATGTGACCCAAAAGTATTATCATTCATCTGGCTGAGATGAATGGAACACAATAGACTTGATTGCAAAGTTGAATCATATTGTCTTGTCTTTGCTGAGGTAGGAACACCCTGAGTTGAATGGTGTCGAGCGGGTTGAGATTTCAGAATGTTGACTTCGAACCCCAACTGCTGAAGAAACAGGGTTGACCGTGACAGCACCTCTTGAGGAGAGGTGTCTTTTATGAGCCAATTGTCGAGACAGGGAAAAACTTGGAACCCTTGAGTTCTTAAAGCTGCTGTCACTACTACCAGGCACTTGAACACTCTTTGAGAGGAGGGCAGGCCGAAGGGTTGAACTATGTACTGAAAATGTTTGATGGGCTATCCAAAACTGCAGAAATTTTCTGTGAGCAGAATGAATTGTTATCTGGGTACAAGCCTCTTATAGATCTAGAGAGCATAGCCAATTGTTTTGATCTAATAGTGGATATAAAGTTCCCAGAGAATATTCAAAACTTTTCTTTGATTAGGAATTTGTTTAAGTCTTGGAGGTCGAGAATTGGACGTAGAACTCCCATCTTCTTTGGGATGAGAAAATACCTGGAGTAGAAGCCCTGATTTTTCTGAGAAGGGGGTACTATCTTTATGGCATTTAGTTGAAGCAGAGCCTCTATTTTCTGAAGAAGGGGGGACATCTGCTGAAGGTTGAAATAGGAGTCTCTTGGAGGATGATTTGGAGGTATAGTGACAAAATGAAGAGAGTAACCTTCCTTGATGACTTTGAGAACTCATAGGTTGGTTGTTATCAGAGTCCTACATTGATGGTAGAATTGTAAATGACTGCTGATTGGTTGAGAAAGAGACCGAGATAGGGGAATAGCAGCTATGCTATCCAAAAGCATGTCAAAAGGACTGAGCAGGTATCTGAGGAGCTGCCACTTGAGCTTTCTGAGGCCACTGTTTTTGCTTCTTTTGCGGTGGTTCCCTAGAAGCAGAAGGTTTAGAAGTATATTGCCTCTGATATGAATAGGAAGGCTTAGCAGACTGCTGTGAAGCTTGAGGCTTAGTCTTTGTTCTTACTAAAGAATTCCAATTCTTTTCATGTTGTGTTAATTTTTGCGTGGTCGCCTCAGTGGAATCATCAAAAAGTTCTCCTAAACATGGAATATTGGCTAATCTATCTTGGAGATAGTTTAAAAGAGGTTTGAATAATTTTCTAAAAGAGAAGTCCATG
Source organism: Geotrypetes seraphini (assembly GCF_902459505.1). NCBI lineage: Eukaryota > Metazoa > Chordata > Amphibia > Gymnophiona > Dermophiidae > Geotrypetes > Geotrypetes seraphini. The sequence goes on from NC_047093.1 coordinate 112,070,796, forward strand.
GGGCCATTGAGATGGTTTGGGGAAATCCACTGCTTATTCCTAGGATAAGTAGAATAAAATCAAATACTACTTGGGATCTAGTTAGGTACTTGGGACATGGATTGGCATCATCTGAGCTCTGGAATGTTGCTACTATTTGAGTTTCTGCCAGGTATTTGGGACCTGGGTTAGCCACGGTTGGAAACAGGATACTGGGTTTGATGGATCTTTGGGCTATCCCAGTATAACAGTTCTTATGTTCTTATATCAGAGACTCTTAGCCAAGCTAGATGTCTCATAGCCACTGACATAGCAGATGCTCTGGATGACATCTCAAAAGAATCATAAGCTGATCTTCCTAAATATTTTCTAGTCTGTGAAAGAGTGAATAGTTTGCTAATATTCTGTAAGTTTTTCTGAAGGAATATAATTTTCAAAGTCAGGCAATTTCCTCACCAGATGTTTTAGGTAACAGGACATGTAGAAATTGTAATTAAGAATTCTGCTCGCCAGCATAGAATTTTGATAAAGGCGACATCCAAATTTTTCCATAGTACGGCCTTCATACCCTGGTGGTGCTGAGGCATAAACTCTTGTACTGGAAGATTTTAAGGGTTGATTCCATAAGTAATGATTGATGTTGTAGTAGTGGTTTATCAAACCCTGGACAAGAAAGGATTCTATAAATGGAATCCAGTTTTCTTGGATCTAACATGATAGTTAAAGGCATTTCCCAATTTTTGAGAAGCATCTCTAAGAATTCCATGTAATGTTAACTTGAGAAGCTCTTTGGGAGGCTCATCATAGTCCAAGCTGTCCAGGCACTCAGCACTCAGTGTCAGTTCCCAATTTGATAGATAGGGCTTTGTCCAACTGCCTAATATACCTAGTAAAAGAAAGTCTTTCTGGAGGAGATTTTTTTCTGGGTGACTGTTCTGAAGGTGCAGATGCAGTTGCAGATAAAGTAAGTTCCCACTGAGTCAGATCGCAAATCTGAATCACAGAGAAGAGTCGGAGAAACTGTGCGTCGAAGTGAATAATGTCTATGGGAAGGTTTGCAATGTCTTCGATATCGATCGGATGAAGACAATGACAAGAATCAATGAGTATTCCTTTTTCACTTTGAAGCACGAGATCATCGTTATGAGGAGTGATGATACCTTGGCGTCAAACGCCATGTTGAAGAAAAGCACCGATGCTTCAAAGTAGTGGATCAACGAGATGAGCTAGAACATCAATGCGAAGATCAATGCCTGGAGGTAGAATACCGTCGAGATGGGGAGTGATGTTGCTTCGCCGAAGATCCATGAGAAGTAACTCAATGTGCTGATGGATAGCTGACATTGGTACCTTGAGGCCTTGTAGTGCTTTACTTAGGCTGGGCCAGTACAGAGGGAGTCGATATTAGCAAGGCATGCAATGCAATTTTAACATATTACCCAGCTCTTTCTGGAAGAACTCATTGTTTGAGTTTCTCCCTGAAAGTATGCACCGGTACTGATGGCTCATCAGCCGGTACCATCGGTGCAGTAGGTTGTCTCATGAGTGGGTGACCTTAATGAGGATGTACACCATGAAGGAGAGACAACCTGCAAAGCTGGAGAACGATGGCGTCGCTGTTTGGTCTACATCAAGGGACTCGATGCTGTTGAGTTCTGCTACGCTTGCTAGGAAGTGGATGGCTTCTTAGCTGGCTTCCCCAATGCTGTAAGATCTTCCGATGTCGATGCAGGAGTTAGATGTCAACGGCTCGGAAGATTTGGCGGTGACCAAGGCCAAGCCAAACAGCTTTTCCTGTTGAATGTGATGGGTCTTGATAGAGCGCTTTTGTAAGGTGGAACACCGAGCACAAGATTCGACTCAGTATTCAGGCATGCAATGCAATTTTAACATATTACCCAGCTCTTTCTGGAAGAACTCATTGTTTGAGTTTCTCCCTGAAAGTATGCACCGGTACTGATGGCTCATCAGCCGGTACCATCGGTGCAGTAGGTTGTCTCATGAGTGGGTGACCTTAATGAGGATGTACACCATGAAGGAGAGACAACCTGCAAAGCTGGAGAACGATGGCGTCGCTGTTTGGTCTACATCAAGGGACTCGATGCTGTTGAGTTCTGCTACGCTTGCTAGGAAGTGGATGGCTTCTTAGCTGGCTTCCCCAATGCTGTAAGATCTTCCGATGTCGATGCAGGAGTTAGATGTCAACGGCTCGGAAGATTTGGCGGTGACCAAGGCCAAGCCAAACAGCTTTTCCTGTTGAATGTGATGGGTCTTGATAGAGCGCTTTTGTAAGGTGGAACACCAACTATGAGGGTCGGTGATGGAAACAGGCCGCTGACACTTACAGCACTTCTTAAAACTCAAAGGTTTCGACATGTATGGAAAAATTGTTGGCGATATTAAACTCAATTTTGAAAAAAAAATGAGAGACTCACTGAGGGAAAGCCCCCAAAGCTGAAGACCGAGTTTGAACGAAAAGGAAAAATGATTATATAAAAAAAAGAAAAGTATTTACTATAGAAGAACAAAAGAAAAGATATTAAAAGAAAAAAAACCACTAAAGCTGGAAGGCAATTCAGACTGAACGGAGTCCAGTCAATAAAGTACTTCTTTGCTCCGCGGAAAACAAAGAACTGAGGTATCGTGGGTGGGCATCGGGCGGGAAGGCACTTGCGCAGTGTGGGCAGTCACGAAGTTTCTCAAAACTTTTTAAATTGTCCGTACCGGGGCTCCATGGATGTTACCCACATGTGAGAATATGCTGCCTGCTTGTCCTAGGACAGGGGTGTCAAAGTCCCTCCTCGAGGGCCACAATCCAGTCAGGTTTTCAGGATTTCCCTAATGAATATGCATGAGATCTATTAGCATACAATGAAAGCAGTGCATGCAAATAGATCTCATGCATATTCATTGGGGAAATCCTGAAAACCCGACTGAATTGCGGCCCTCGAGGAGGGACTTTGACATCCCTGTCCTAGGATAATTGTCTGTTGACTATGTCCAACATATACTAAAATATAGCAGATAAATCCTAATAAATAGATTAAAATAACAGTATCCTGATATAATCAAGTGGTTCTCTAAAGTGAATAGTCTAGTGCAGGGGTCTCAAAGTCCCTCCTTGAGGGTTGTAGTCCAGTCGGGTTTTCAAGATTTCCCCAATGAATATGCATGAGATCTATGTGCATGCACTGATTTCAATGCATATTCATTGGGGAAATCCCGAAAACCCGACTGGATTGCGGCCCTCAAGGAGGGACTTTGAGATCCCTGGTCTAGTGGTTAGAGCACTAGGCTGACAACCAGCAAAGATCAGCTCAAATTCTGTTGTTTTCCTTGTGATCTTGGCCAAGTCACTTACCCTCCATTGCTTCTAGCACAAAACTATATTGTAAACCTTCCAGGGATTAGTGTACCTGAATGTAAATCATCTTATACTACTACTGAAATAGGTGTGAACTAAATCCAAATAATAAACCCAGTTTATAACTTCTCTTCTTCTCTTTCATTTATCAGGTCAAGCTGGGAACTCCCTGACTTGAGAGAAGGTCGAGTAAAAGCTATCAGTGACTCTGATGGAGTAAGTTATCCCTGGTATGGGAATACTACTGAGACAGTGACATTAATAGGACCTACCAACAAAATCTCCAGGTTTTTGGTCAGCATGAATGACAACTTTTACCCTAGTGTGACATGGGCAGTTCCAGTGAGTGAAAACAACATGCCATTGCTGACTAGAATTAAAAGAGACCAGAGCTTTACTACCTGGTTGGTGGCAATGAATGCCACATCAAAGGAAAAAATAATTTTGCAAACCATTAAGTGGAGAATGAGAGTGGACATTGAAGTGGACCCCTCACAGGCCTTGGGTCAGCGAGCTAGGTTGGTTGGAAGATTGCAACAGGAACAACCAAGGCTTCTCAGTAGGATGGAGCCCATCCCACAAAATGCACTAGTGAAGCCTAATGCCAATGATGCCCAGGTGTTAATGTGGCGACCTAAAAGAGGGAAACCACTAGTAGTAATACCACCCAAATAGAAAAAAAAATCTCTTAAGGACTATCAACATGCTGGTGCATTGTAGCATTTAAACTGAATTTCAGCAAAGAAAAGATTTGTCTGTGTGGTAACAGTATGGTAATATAGAAGACTATTCATTCTACAGACACTACATTCTACAGTATTCCTTCCTTAAGGTCAAGAGATCATCCTTGATTACTTCATTCTAAATTCATTATGAAAAAATGTAATGTGAATTTCTAGGGTCTTAATGTAAAATGCTTCATTTGGCATATAATCTGAAAGAACAAACAAAAGAAAGGCCTGGGTATTCCACAGTCAAGAAATGGAAGTCCAAACTCAAAAGGAAAAAAAGACTGTGGAATGCAATGGTCTTGACAAGGCGTTTATTAAGACAAGTCAATTAAAACAAAATAAAAAAATCTCCACTTCATGAATGACTGACATATGATGTGGTATGGATCCAACATGGTCTGTGTTTCAGCGAAAAAACCTTGCAGTATTCATTCAATGGTGTAAGAGGAAACAAAATATAGATAAAACCTTATCCCTGAGTTGCTAAAGTGAAACACTACTACTTTTGTTTCCTCTTACAGCATTGAGTGAATACCGACCTGGACTCTTGAAGAAGGTTTTTCCGCCGAAACACAGACCGTGTTGGATCCATACCACATCATATGTCAATCATTCATGAAGTGGAGATTTTTATTTTGTTTTAATTGGCTTGTCTTAATAAATGCCTTGTCAAGATCATATAATCTGAAAGAACATTTATAAATAGTGGTGTAGTAAGTGGGGGAGGGGGTGTGTGGACCGCCCAGGCACCATCTTCCACAGGGGAGACTGGTGTCTCTCCTCTCCGCCTGTGCACCTCTTTAAATATTCGCAGGTTTGAACAGCATCTTCCACTTGCTGCTCACACTGGCCTCAGCTTCCTTCCGTCAGTTCTGGTCACAGGAAGAGCCGAGGCTGGCATGAGTAGCAGGTGGACGATACCACTCGCACCAGCGAACATTTCAAGAGGTATGTGGGGGCGGAGGTGTTCAAGAGGTGGGGAAGAGTGGGGGGATGCACGGCACAGTGATGCCAGGCACACTCTCCCTCGCTATGCCACTGTTTATAAATACACTATCAATCCACAACGGCATATAATAAACTTCAAAGTGTCTAATTTCTAAGTGATCTTTTTTTCAGTACCTTTTTTTAAACCTCGGGAAGGACCTTAAAGTTCAACCAGTTTTGCCCAAAGGCTTTTTCAAGAACGGGTCCCCCCTTTTGTTTTGCCCCACAGCATTCCGACCTGTTCTTGAAAAAGCCTTTGGGTGAAACTGGTTGAACCTTAAGATCCTTCCGAGGTTTAAAAAAAGATTGAAGAAATAGCTAAAGCTAAGTACAAAAGTTTTAAAGTTGTATAAGAAAAGTTTATCGATTTGCACAAAACATAGAATATAGAGCACAAGTACTTTTAAAAAAACAAACAAAAACTAAGGTCTGATGATGAATAAAAGCCAGAAAGAGAAACAAGCCTTCAAATAATTTGGCTGGTGGTTGGCTGGAACTGAAGACTATAGAGGTACTTAAGAACATAAGAACATAAGCAGTGCCTCTACTGGGTCAGACCCGAGGTCCATCGCGCCCAGCAGTCCGCTCACGCGGCAGCCCAACAGGTCCAGGACCTGTGCAGTAGCCCTCTATCTATACCCCTCTATCCCTTTTTCCAGCAGGAAATTGTCCTATCCTTTCTTGAACTCCAGTACCGTACTCTGTCCTATTACATCTTCTGGAAGCGCATTCCAGGTGTCCACCACACGCTGGGTAAAGAAAAACTTCCTAGCATTCGTTCTGAATCTGTCTCCTTCCAACTTTTCCGAATGCCCTCTTGTTCTCTTATGTTTTGAAAGTTTGAAAAATCTGTCCCTCTCTACCCTCTCTATGCCCTTCATGATCTTGTAGGTCTCTATCATGTCTCCTCTGAGTCTCCGCTTTTCCAGGGAGAAGAGCCCCAGTCTCTCCAATCTTTCAGTGTATGAAAGGTTTTCCATGCCCTTAATCATTCGTGTCGCTCTCCTCTGGACCCTCTCAAGTATTGCCATATCCTTCTTAAGGTACGGTGACCAATACTGAACACAGTACTCCAGATGCGGGCGCACCATTGCCCGATACAACGGCAGGATGACTTCTCTCGTTCTGGTCGTGATACCCTTCTTAATAATACCCAACATTCTGTTTGCCTTCTTCGCGGCTGCTGCGCATTGTGCTGTTGACTTCGTTGTTGTGTCCACCAGTACACCCGAATCTCTTTCAAGGCTACTTCTCTCTAACACTAATCCCCCTATTTGGTAGCTGAACATCAGGTATTTCCTCCCTAAATGCATGACCTTGCATTTCCCCACATTGAAGTCCATCTGCCATTTATTCATCCACTCCTCCAGTTTGCTTAGGTCCCTTTGTAGGTCCTCACACTCTTCCGCATTTCTAACCCTTCTACAGAGTTTAGTGTCATCCGCAAATTTGATAACTTCACACTTCATCCCCATTTCCAGGTCATTGATAAATACATTGAACAGCAGCGGTCCGAGTACAGACCCCTGCGGAACCCCGCTCGTGACCTTCCTCCAGCTCAAGTAATGACCCTTCACTCCAACCCTCTGCCTTCTGCCTGCCAACCAGTGTTTGACCCATCTGTGCACGTCCCTTTCCACCCCGTGGTTCCACAGCTTCCTAAGTAGCCGCTCATGGGGTACCTTGTCAAAGGCCTTTTTGAAGTCGAGGTAAATGATGTCTACGGGTTCCCCTTTGTCCAACTGACTGTTTACCCCCTCAAAGAAGTGCAGTAAGTTTGTTTGGCACGATCTTCCCTTGCAGAAGCCATGTTGGCTCGCTTTCATCAGCCCATTTTTTTCGATGTGCTCACAGATGCTGTCCTTAGAAAGGTATTATCTGAAAAAAAGATCACTTAGAAATTAGGCACTTTGAAGTTTATTATATGCCGTTGTGGATTGATGGTGTATATTATATAGACAACGTCATAAACAACATTGGGCTATTTTAATACAACTGTTTATAAATACTCATAATCAGTACCGTACCACAAACAAACATGCACATAAACTTCCAAACTAATTAAGTGCAGGTCTGAGAAGGAAGTAGAAGAAAGTTTACAATGAGGCAATATTTTTTTGCAGGGTACTCAACCAACTACAATGAGGCAATACAGACTGAAAATTAGGATTAAATTTGTAGTTTGTGCATGGGTAAAATTCAGTACAAGGGTACAAGGGTAATTTTTATGAAACACTTACAGGTCAATATTCAAAATGACTTAAGAGGACAGGAGAAGATTCTGTGAACTTAAATTGCATACTGCAATCTGGCCACCAATATCCAGCAGCACTTAACTAGGAAGTGCCGCTGAATTTTGGCTTAGACCACCATTTTTCAAGTGGGCACCACCATTTTCGAAGTGAGCCAGAGAGGGGTGTTCCAAAGGCAAAATGAGGGAGGATCTGACAGCTATGTGGGTGCCAGCAATATTCAGCATCAGTGCCTACATAGCTAAGCGACCAAATAGGACTGAATAAATAGTGAACCTAACTTTGATCGTTTAGCTACATGAGTGCTGGCACTGATAATATCGGCCACTCCCAACGCCATCTCTTGTCTCCCCTTGTACTCCAAACATCCAGCCTCATATCTTCCCCATCCACTCCCCATTTGTTTCCCTTTCTTCCCGTTGTTCACTTACTTGGTTGCTGCCTTATATGCACCACCACTGGCTCTCCTGGTCCCAGAAACAGGAAGCCGTATTCAAGCTCTGATGTAACTCCCAGTTCTGGGACTGGCAGAGCCAGCAGAGGTGCACAGAGGGAAATACCCCCACAACTGTCTTCTTTTGATGATTGGCTCAGGCACTGACAGGAAGTGTGACATAAAAAAAAAATAAAAGCTGCAGGCAAGCATGTCATAGCATTTCCTATGAGACAATTCCTATCCCGTCCCAACCTGGGACCAGATGCACTAAAGCCAGCGATAATCATTAAACCCGTTTTAGAGACGATTGCATTTGCCAACCTGATGCAGAAAACAGCTCACTCAGTGGCATACCTAGCATATGTGACACCTGGGGCCCACCATTTTGTGACAATCTCCTCCCCCCATCTGTATGAAAACATGATTTTTAGTAACAATCCACATGTCACACATGAAAAGGAAAAGGCAGCATCTTACATACTGCAATGAGCAGTACAACATCAATATACCCCATTGTAAAACTAAACAAGCCAGACTAGTACAGATCAATCATACACCGTCAATCTTAACAGAAAACCATGTCTTTCGAACACACAGAACACAGAAAACACCTTCGCCTAGTATGGAATATGTAATCACAAACTAACCCCTCCGTCTTTTACAAAACTGTAGTGTGGATTTTAGCTACCGAGATAACAGCTCTGATGCTCATAGAATTCTGAGCATCAGAGCTGCTACCACCACGGCTGGCGCTAAAAAACGCTCCACAGTTTTGTAAAAGGGGGGATAAAATAGAAATACATAGACAAAGGTTAAGTTGAACCAGCAAGAAGCTGGATTCTGCATACAATGCTCCACAGAAACAGTGACACATGTCTCCTAAAGCAATAAATAAAAAATTTTTTTCTATCTTTGTCTTCTGTGGTTTCTGCTTTCCTCATCTTCTTGTAACTCTCTTCCTTCCATCCACTATCTGCTGTCTCTCTTCCCCTATATGGCATCTTCTCTCCTTCTATGCCCCTTCCAGAAACTGTATGCCTTCCCCTTCCATCTCTCCTTTCACCCCCCATTGATCTGGCATCTCTCTCCTCTCCTTCCCTCTCCCACACCTCTCCTCTGCAATCCCTTTCCCTTTTTTCCCTCATTTTCCTTTTCAATTTATTTTCTGAATCTGTCTAGAATACGTTCTTACTACCCTCTCATCGATGTCCTTTTTTACTGTCTACCTAAAGCTTGCCACCTCTTTCCCTCACCCCTCCAGTGTTTCCCTAACTCAATCCTTTTCTCCCCATCATGTGCCCTCCTTTTATTTATCCCCTCCTTCCATCATGTACCCTCTTTCGCCAACCCTTCCATCTAGTACCTTCTCTCTCTGTCCACTTCTATCAAGCATCTGCTCCCCTCTTTCTCTCCTCCCATTTCCTTCCTGCATTTATCTCTTCCATCTGCACTTCCATCCAGCATAGGCTCCCCACTGCCATCCAATGACTGCCCTTTCTCCCTCCATCCACCCCTCTTCAATCAGCATCTTCTCCCTTTCTTTCTCTCCAATATCCTTTCCCCTTATGTCTCTCCCCTTTCTCTGTACATCAATTCCATAAGCACCACCCTTCCATACCACCCTGCCCCCTTTCTTTCCCTTCACCACTCTTCCATTCCAGCAGTCCTGCTCCTTTCTCTCCCTTCATGCATCAAGGTCCCGCGATGACTGTAGCTGCCGGTTGCCAGTCCACCCCACTCCGACGTACTTGCTCTGGAGCGGACTCGGCAGCCGCATGCTGGAAGGTCCCACAATGACTTGTCTGCTGGCTCTGCTCCGGAAGAAGTAAGTTATGTCAGAGGGGGTGGACCCGGCAGACGCAGGGAGTTGCGGCAAAGTCCCGCAATGACTGCATCTGCCAGGTCCACCACCCCCCCCCCCTCCCCGACGTAACTTACTTCTTCTGGAGCAGAGCCAGCAGACGAGTCATCGCGGGACCTTCCTGCACCTCGGCGTGGCTGCCAACTCTGCTGCAGAGAAAGTAAGTCAGAGGTAATGTGACCATTTATTTTTTTCATCAAAAGGGGACATCTATTAATTGACTGTGTATCCTTTCTTTCATTTCTTTCTTTCTTTCTGCACTCAGGCCCAACAATTGTCCCTTTCTATTCCCTCTCTCCCTCCTTCCTTCCCATGTCCTTAGTGCCCCCAGTGCCTCCTTCCTGTGTCCTTAGTGCCTCCAGTGCCTCAGTGTCCATAGTGCCCCCAGTGCCTCCGTCCCGTGTCCATAGTGCCTCCTTCCTGTGTCCTTAGTGCCCCCAGTGCCTCCTTCCTGTGTCCTTAGTGCCCCCAGTGCCTCCTTCTTATGTCCCCCCACTGCCTTCCAGATTTTATCCACCCCAAAGCCAGCCAGCCTGCCTGCCTACCTATCTCCCTCCCTCCCTGCCTCTCTAAAGCCTGCCAGCTTGCCTGCCTACATCCTTCCTCCCTGCCACAGAAAAAAAAAAAAAAGCCTTCCTTTCCCCCGGTCCACGCCGCTGCAGTCTTACCTTCCCGCTGCTGCTGCTAATTGCTGACATGAAGTCTTCTTTCCGATGTCAATTCTGACGTCGGAGAGGACGTTCCGGGCCAGCCGGGCAGGTAGCCCAGAACGTCCTCTCCGATGTCAGAATTGATGTCGGAAAGAAAACTTCTTGTCGGCGATTAGCAGCAGCAGCGGGGAGGTAAGACTAATGTGACCATTTATTTTTTTCATCTAAATGGGACATCTATTAATATTCAGTCCCGCCCTAGCCCCGCCCCCAATTTCTTCCATTCATTTTCATGTACACACAATATCTTATTAATTCATAATGGTAAATATAAAATATATTTAAAAAACACAAAGCACACAGTACGCAGAGAAAATGTTAATTATCATTTACGAGTTTCAGGGATTTTTCAAAGATGTCAAGACAGATTACTTTAAAATATGCAATGTCACCTCAGTAACTATAGAAAAATAGACACATATAGTGCAAAATATAGACAGCAGATATAAATTCTCAAAACAGACACATTTTGATCACTAAATTGAAAATAAAATAATTTTTCCTACCTTTATTGTCTAGTGATTTCATGAGTTTCTTGGTTGCACTTCCTTCTGACTGTGCATCCAATCTTTCTTTGTTTTGCATCCAACATTTCTTTCATAATCCAGACCCATCCCCTTTGGGTCCAGGTCTCTCTCTCTTTTCCCTCTATTACCCTCCCAGATCCAGTGTCAGTTCTCCTTTGTACCATTGTTCCAGGTCTCCCTCTCTCTCCCTCCCTCTCTGAACCTCCCATAGTCCTGCATCTTCCTCCTGTCTTTCCCCTTTTGTCCAGGCCTTTCTCTTTGTAATCTGCTTACAACACCGCCACACCTTTCTCTGCCTCTTTCTCTCCTTCTTTCCTCCCTCCCTCCCAGCAGATTTTAGCATATCTCCTCCTTTTTTCCCCTCAGATCCAGTATCCGTCTCCTTCTTCTTTTCCTCCTCCTAGGTCTGGTATCTGTCTCTTCCCCTTCCCCCTGCTCTGGCATCTCTCTCTCTGTTCCCTTTCTCCCGTTCTTCCTTCTCAATTTATTTTCTGTCTCTGTCTATTCTTTTTTTATTATTCAGTCCTCAATTTCCCTTTCACTATGTCTACCTATAGCTTGCCACCTCTTTCCCTCACCCCTTCCAGTATCTAATAATAATAATAACGGTTTATATACCACAGGACCGTGAAGTTCTATGCGGTTTACAATGATTATAGAGAATGTTACAAACTGAATAGAATTGACATAGTTAGTGTCTATTGTTTAGCAGATCTGGAGGTCTGGTATTGAGAGAGATATTCTGCGAATCAGTTACCTATGTACTTTAAGACCTTTTTCACCCAGAGAGTGGTGGATACATGGAACGCGCTTCCGGAGGCTGTGATAAGCAGGAGCACGTTGCAGGGCTTCAAAGAAGGTTTGGATAGGTTCCTAGAGGACAAAGGGATTGAGGGGTACAGATAGGAGTAGAGGTAGGTTACAGGGATAGGAGTGAGAGGCAAGTTATAGGAATAGTCAGGGACCACTGATCAGGCAATAGGCCTGATGGGCCGCCGCAGGAGCGGACCGCTGGGCGAGATGGACCTCTGGTCTGCCTCAGCGGAGGCAACTTCTTATGTTCTTAAGTATGTTTTCATTTGTCTCCTAAATTCCCTATATGTATTGGCAAGCGTAAGTAGTTGTTTCAGATCATTGCCCCTCAATTCAGCTTGTGCCCTTTTTTCTTTCTCCTCCCACTTCCTTCCAGCGTCTGCTCCCCCTCTCCCTCCCACTTCTATTCAGTGGCTGTCCCTCCTCTCCCCTACACTTCCATTCAGTGTCTGTCTCTCTCTTTACCCCTTCCATCTACTGTTCACCTTCTGTCTCGCCCCTTCCAGTCACTGCCCTTTCCATCCAATGTCTGCCTTCTCTCTCTCTCTTCCATATGACATCTTCCTTCTTTCTATGCTCCTTTCATAACTATCTATTATGTGCCCCTTCTCTCCTTTGTACATGATAGATTTCAGCTCTGCCACCTCTCCATTTTTTTCTCTCTATCACCACCCCGTCCCCTATGCTCTGGCATCTCTCTCTTCTCCTTTCTTCCTTCGCACCCCACAGTCTGGTATCTTCCCTTCCCTTATTCTCTGGCATCTCTCTCCTTTCCTTTTCTTCCATCTTTCCCTCCCCTCCATGCTCTGACATCTCCCCCTTCCTTTTCCCTTAGTCTGGCATACCTTCCTCCTTCCCTCCAGGTCCTGGCATCTCCTTTCATTCCCTCCCTCATCTTCCTTCTTCCTCCAGCTGGGTACAGCAGCATTCTTCCCTGCAGCTCTGGACTTCCCCACATCTGCTCCCCCAAAACTGCCGATGCTTCGGTTATTCTTCTTTCTTTCTCCCTCCCCCAGCGGGACCCTGTGGCACCATCAGCTCTTACTCCCTCTAATGCCAGCCCTGCAGCTCCAGACTTCCCCACACCTGCTCCCCCCCCCCCGGATCACTATTATTTTAAATGTTATGGCAGCCGCAGCACTGTATCCATCAGAGGAGACGTCTAACCTCGGCCTGCCCCGGAACTCTTCCTGCAACAATGACTTCCTGTCCCCGCCTTGGCAGGCAGCTGCTGCAGGAAGAGTTCCGGGGCAGGTCGAGGTTAGAAGTCTCCTCTGATGGATACAGCACTGCGGCTGCCATAACATTTAAAATAATAGCGATCCGGGGGGGTGGGGGATCAGGTGTGGGGAAGTCCAGAGCTGCAGGGCCGGCATTAGAGGGAGTGAGAACAGGACAGCTAAGCGTGCTGGTCCAACGTTGCCTTCAAAACCAGGGAGGGGGTTTGAAGCTGTGGTAGGCAGCAGCAGTGGGGGCCAGTCCAGGGGGGCAGGCTTCGGTAATAGAGGGCAGGAAAGCGATCGCCTGTCCCGTTGTCCCCACGGACAGCTTCGGGACGCTATCCCTGAAAATGGGACATTTTGGTGTCCGAAGCTGTGTGTGGGGACAACGGGAAAGGAGATCTAAAAAGGGGACAGTCCCATTCACCTTAGGTAAGACTGCAGCGGTACAGACCGGCGGAAAGGAAGGAGGTGCTGAGGTGCAGGTCCAGTTGCACAGTAGGGCAGGAGGACCAGGATCTGGTCGGCTGTGCACTCCCCCAAGGCGTGCACCTGGGGCGGCCCGCCCCCCGCCCCCCCTTGGTACGCCACTGAGCTCACTGTCTGGTTTTTTGCACAATTGCTCATTCCCCAATCCAACTATGCAAATAAGCTCATTAATTTTAAAATGCCATGTAAACTAGTAGAGCAATTCATGCTCTAACATGGCTTCCCAATGCACCAAAAAAAGCAACTGTTCACAACTGAGTCAATGTTCAGTCAAACCAAGACTCCCAAAGGGAGGGGCCTTAGGCGTCATCAGGGCCTTAGACCCCTCCTCGTATGCATCGGGGAAGGAAAGGCCCAAAATTTTGGACTGGCAGGCATATGAGGGGGACGGACTGAGCTAGTGGGTATCCCTCCTGCTGTTTCGCTGCCGGGGGGGGGGGGGGGTGTCAGCATGGCAGGAGGGAGTGGGTATCCTTCCTGCCATTTTATGTCTGTAATGGGGGGGGGGAGCGAATGGCAGGAAAGAATGCCCTTCCTTCCTGTTGATCTTCACTAGCACGGATGGGATGGGTTGCGATTCCCAAAAGGCCCATTAAAAAAAAAAAAGGAAAGAAAAAAAAAAAAGTTTCCACTGCCTCTCAGCTGTTCGAGCTTCCCTTGCCAGCTTTGCGCATGTGTGACAAGTCACCCTCACAGTGATCAATCGGAGGGCAGAATCAGGGATTATGACAAATATCCATGTGAATCATTTGCATGCAAACATTTTAGTGCATCAATAGCTCTTTCTGAATTGGCCAAAAAATCGGATTGGAGCAGACTCACACAGTCTTACCAATCCTCTTAGTGCATCTTGTCCCTGGTGTCTACCCCTCTCAAACAATCCTTAGTATTTCGCCCCCCCTCCCCCCATTACCTCTTCATCCCATTTATAGCTGAGGGGGTCAGGGTTCCCTTAGACACAAAAGAATTTGTGTGTGTGTGTGGGAGGGGGGGTTTAACCAGAGGGAGGGAAGGAGTCAATCAGGTCCATTAGGGAGGGTACCAGTGCAGAAAGCTAACTAGGAAGGTGAGATTGGATTATGCCAGACCTGGACCTGTGAGAATTTGCATTGTAAACAAATGTTCCCTCTAAGTGGGTGGGTGCAAATTTTTTTTGCATGTGAGCAACAGGTTCTAAAAATCAATCAATTTTTGATCCCAGTAAAAACAATGCGTTTCTATATATAGCATCACACATATGGTAATCAATTTAGCTTATTTTAAGTGAAAATTCTTGATAGTTTAATTTTGTTTGAAAGTCAGGTCAGGTCAGTATTTTTGTAAGTGACCTGTTATAAGCAATTGCTCCACTTAGAGGGAACATCGGTGGTAAAGGCAAAGGTTTTGTTTTCGATATTGGTCCAGCATACTTAATGGCCTCATATGCATTTATTTGAACATAATGTGCAGCCATGCATTCCACGCCGAGGTAAACCTGCACTAAACCACACCCTGCATTGCTTGCTGGCATATATCTGTGCAGCTACGCTTGCTGTAGCTTTCTGCATCAGCCCCAATGAACCTACAGTAAATTTGGCTTTCAGAACCTCCATCTCACACTTATCTATGTCAATTGTAACATTTATGAAGATAAGATTTTAGGCTGAACAGGGAAGGAGCATAACTAGGCAATATGTGAGGTCTGCCACCGCAGGCAAGTACACAAGTGGATCCTCATGCACAAACACACATCAGTTGTTTATCTTAAATATCCTGCTCTCTCTGATTTGCTTGCAGAAAGACCCAGTTCTGCTCTTGTTCTTTCAGGTTTTACCCTCTGTAGCTGTTGTAGTCACCAATTCACCCCAGTTCCCAAGTGGGAGACACTAAGGGCTCCTTTTACTAAACTGTGTTAGCGATTTTTGCACACGCTAGACGCTAACACCTCCACTGAGTTGGCGTTAGTTTTTCTGCATAGCATGGGAGTTAGTGTGCGCTAATTTGCAGCACATGCTAAAACCGCTACCGCTGCTTTGTAAAAGGAGCCCTAATTGCCTGATCATGGCTTCCTCTCTTGTCTTTTCCCTTTGCTCTGAGGCTGTGGTAATAAAATGTACACTGAAAACCGCTCAAGTCAACATGCTAAAAGTACACACCGACTCCCATACCATATGTACTGTACATACTGCTGCTTGAACTGCAAGGAGGTGTTTACAGGACCGTATTTAGGTTGCAGAAGGAAAATACCATAAGTGCAAGATATTTTAGAGATCTATTCACTATTTTGAAACTCTTTTGCCGCCTACACTAAATAATATGCGTGTGTGTCATTTTAGTGCATATAATTTATGCAAATTTCAAAGAGAACTTACTTGAGAAAATTCTCTTTGAAAAATGAATGTAAAGTATGTGCACGTGTCCTGTACAAGTAGTATGCAGCCTCCACCGTTTTCTTCTTTTTTAATGCAGTCTTTTTGAACATCTTTTGTTTCTCCCGGTGTAGAGTTTTTATGTCAATAAGAAAAATGTTTTTAACTTTTGTATGTACAGACAGTAACCAGTGTTGTAAACTGCCTTGACAGGCCTGACTCGAAAGGTAGTACATCAAATATGTTTAAATAAATAAAATTAATTAATTAATAAATAACGCATCAGTCTTGGAGATAAATCACAGGTAATGATTTATGTGAAGGGGAGGCCTGTGAAGGAAGCTCTTTGAATTGTATCACTACACATTTAAACTCAAGGTACCACCTTCATTAAATCTATATAGTTATTTAATTATGGCGAAGTGCATATTTCACTCTCACATTTAGTAGTAAAAATCTGCAAAGAATTAAAAAAAACAAACCATTTATCTTGTTCTTTGTTCCTGTGTGCCAGGCAAAGAAAAAAACAGAAAGGTATGTGGAAGTATGTTCATATTTTCTACAAGCTGTAATGCTTTTCTGCTAACCTTATTTTTAAAAATTGATATGGGCTTGATTCTCGCAATCATTTTGGCCAATGTACGAGTTAAAAGTAACCCCCCCCAAAAAAAAAAATCGCAGTCACATAAATCAATAAGCCACTTTATTAAAAACCCAATATGGTGTTTCGTCCTCAGGTTACATCAGCGGTACAATTAGATGATTCCAAATGGAATAATGTAATTCAGCAAACATTTGTTCAGAGTCTATCAGAGTTTAACACACCACTGTCTTTTCTTGCTCCTTATACCACCTAAGGGCAAAATGTGGCCACATTATGGGGGTTTAAAAAAAATCTTTTTATTTATAAGTTTAATAAGTTATAAGCATTAATAATTTATATAGTAACTTGGAAAGATAAATCTATAACAGGAAACATACTGTGGACTCCTTTTACCAAGATGCATTAGGGCCTTAACACGCGGAATAGCGTGCGCTAGACCTTAACGCCAACATTGAGCTGGCGTTATTCTAGAAGCATACCGTGCAGTGTAGCGTGCGGTAATTTTGTGCATGTGCTAAAAACGCTAGCATACCTTAGTAAAAGGAGCCCTATATATTTCCTCTCAATATAAGAGAGAAAAGTAAAGAAAAGAAAATATTTTATTCATTTTTAGACCTCAAATAAGAGAAAGGGGCTGTAAAATCCATAGGAGAAAATTAGGAAAAATCCTTTAAGGTAAAATGCAATAGACTGATAACAATTTCTTCTATTACTCTTTAGCTGGTTCTTTACCTCCTAAGATCTTCATGTCAAGGAAGGTCTTTAGATGTTGTGGTTCAAAAAATATATACTTCAACTCCAAATATCTTACAACACATTTACATAGGTAAGCTAACAAGAACATAGTTCCCAAGGACCTAGCTTCCTCCCTCATGGCAAGAAACAATTTCTTCTCATCTGGTGTAGATTTTGTTACATCAGTTTAGATCCATATCTTTTGACCACAAAAAGTTTGTGAGTTCCAAAAAAATTGTTTAAGAACCAGATTTAAATAATTTTCAATCACAAATGACCCTAGAAGTGTAGATCTATCAGAAATATCAGAAAAAGGGTCCTCCAAAATAACTTATAAATCTTGCATCACATTTTCATTCATTTGAGACTGAGCCTCAACTTATGTTTCTGGAGACAGCTCCCACCGACTCCACATCCCCCACTAGGGAAAAAACCCTCACCGTCTGCCTGCCTGCACCTAGCTGTATATCTGACTCCTCCACTTCCCGAGGCACAGCCGGAGAAACACCAGCTGAAGGCAAATCCTCAACAGCCAGGTCCCTCACTGCCCCACCCCCAGCATCTGCAGTGCCCCGATGCCTCCCCCGGACTCCCGGGTCCTGCCTCTGCGGGCCAACCCCAAACCACCCAAATGAGCCACCACCTCCCCCACTACCTCCAAGGCGATCACAGTACGGGCAGCTGAACGTGAACGCCTCGGAGGCAATAATCTTGTGCAGTCCTACTCACCAGCGCCTGCTCGTTCTCAAACTAGTTGCCAGCAAGCAGGGACAGCTCTGTGGGCTCCGCAGCAGTGCTGGTAGATGCGCGCGCCATTCTCCCCTCTGAACTCCGGACTGCAGCCTCGATAGGCACTCTTCCACGTGGCAAGGAACACCCGCACTCGCACCAAAGAACATTGCGTTGTGCTGGATATTCAAGGCCGCCACGAACCCCGACCAACCACGCGCTGCAAACCAAGCTGCCACGGAGGACTGGAAACCGTTAGGGTCCTCCGAGAGCCCCCCTTTTTATCCCTCTACCAACAATTCCCTCCGGCTCCACCCAATTGGAGGTCAATCCCACGGCGGGAAAGACCTCCCCCACTGCGGACCTTGCCACCCTTCCCTAACTGAACCCCCCCCCTCACCTAACCGACAGGCAACCCCCACGGGCCTCCCAGCTCTAAGTTAAAGTCGCCTGTCGAGACTAGCTCTCGGGCTTTATATTCTTTAAAACTTCTTTACCCGTCCTCTTATATGTCAAGATATAATTTTTCACCTGTAGATAAGGATAAAGATCTTTCCCTTCCAATTGATATTGGTCCTCAAGGTCTACAAAAGCTTTAACTTCCCCTTCATCAATAAAGTGTCCAAAACATTTCAGACCTTTTGCCTCCCACCTTTTAAAAATTCCCCCTTCTCTCCCTGGTATAAAATCTTGTGCATATAAGATAGGAGAGAAAAAAATACTTTCTCTTCTTAAAAGCTTTTTCCCCGTATTTTTCCATATTCTCATAGAACATCTACAAAAAGGGTTATTTATAATTGTTAATTCTCTTTCTCCTACCTAGATATTTCAATTCTCTAATGCCCTCTATCCCTTTCAACATTTCTTGCTCTATCCTTACCCATAATTTAGGTGGATATGAGTGCCATTCAACTATTGCTCTCAGATGCAAACTGAGTCAGGGCTGAGCCCTGATAGTAGAGACAGGAGAAGCAGTCTCCTGTCACTGCTGTCAGGGCTTCTTCCGGCTTTTTTTCCCAATTTTTTTTAATGGGCCAGATATTTTGCGTATATTACACAAGCAAAATATCTGGCCAATATAAAAAAAATGAAAAAAAAAAGCCTCTCCCACCATGACAAAGAAGGAGGGATGCCCACTCCCCTCCCCTCATACCTTTAGTTGGGAGCAGTTCCTCCTGCGCCCGGCTGCAATACCACTGGGATACCTTGTCAAAGGCTTTTTGAAAATCCAAGTGTATGATGTCAATGGGGTCCGCTTTGTCCATTTGTTTGTTAATTCCTTCGAAGTGCAATAAGTTTGTTAGGCACGATCTTCCCTTGCAGAAGCCATGTTGGCTTGTTCTCACCAGTTTATTCCTTTCTAGATGCTCATCGATGCTGTCTTTTATCAGCGCTTCCACCATCTTCCCCAGAACCGAAGTCAGACTTACCGGTCTATAGTTCCACAGGTCACCTCTCGATCCTTTTTTAAAGATAGGCGTAACATTAGCTATCTTCCAATCCTCCGGGATCACGCCTGTTTTCAGGGATAGATTACAAACCTGCTGTAGTAGCTCCGCTATTTCCTCCTTTAGTTCTTTCAATACCCTAGGGTGGATTCCGTCCGGGCCCAGAGATTTGTCAGTTTTTAATCTATCTATTTGCTTATGTACATCTTCAAGGCTTACCTCCATGGATGTTAATTTTTCTGCTTGATCTCCTTTGAAGATATTTTCAGGTTCCAGCACGTTGGATGTGTCCTCTCTTGTAAATACTGGCAAAAAGAACATGTTTAGTCTTATCCGCCACTTCTTTTTCCTCCTTCACCACTCCCTTCCTATCTCCTTCATCCAGCGGTCCCACCTCTTCCCTTGCCAGCTCCTTCCCTTTAGCATATCTGAAGAACAGTTTGAAATTTTGTGCTTCCCTGGCTAGCTTCTCTTCGTATTCTCTTTTTGCTCTTCTAACCATGCGGTGACATTTCTTTTGATGCTTCCTGGGCTCTTTCCAGTTTCCCCCCGTTTTTGTCCTTTTTCCACATCCGGAATGATCTTTTCTTATCTTCTATCGCTTTCTTCACTTCTTTAGTTATCCACGCCGCGTCTTTTGTTCGGTTCTTTTCTAAATCTGGGGATTCACAGATTTTGCGCTTCGTTCACCGTGTCCTTGAATAAAGACCAGGCTTGCTCCACAGTCTGTGATTTCTTTGAGCTGTTTCTAAGTTTCTTTCTTACCATTTCTCTCATCGCTTCCTTTCTTGAAGTTGAAAGTTGTCGTTGTGGTTCTTTTCCCCTTCGATATTCCTACTTCAACTTTGAACTGGATCATATTGTGATTGCTGTTACCTAATGGTCCCACTACTTCCACTTCCTTTGCAGGTCCTCTTAGCCCATTGAGGATTAGGTCCAGAGTGGCATTCCCTCTCGTCAGTTCTCTGACAAGCTGCTCCATGAAGCAGTCCTGTATAGTCCCCAGGAATCCAGTTTCCTTAGTGCATTTTGAGTTTCCAAGACTCCAGTCTATCCCGGTGTAGTTGAAGTCTCCCATAACAATGGTGTTACCATTTTTGCATTCCCTCCTCATCTCGGCTTCCATTTCTTCATCGTTTTCTTTGGTTTGCCCAGGTGGACGATAGTACAGGCCCATCTTTATCACGGACCCATTTCTACCTGGTATTTTAACCCATAATGATTCCAATTTGTCGGTTGTCGCCACTGTGTCCACTCTGGTCAAGTGTATGTTATCCTTTATGTATAGGGCTATTCCTCCTTTCTGATCTGACCTGTCTTTGCGATAGAGTTTGTACCCGGCAGTATTGTGTCCCATTTGTTTTCTTCATTCCACCATGTTTCAGAGACCCCAATGATGTCTAGGTTCTCTTTTTTGGCCATGACTTCTAATTCTCCCATATTGTTCCTTAGGCTCCTTGCATTAGTATACATGCAATTTAAGTCCTGGTATTTTCTTGTCTTCATTTTTTTTTCCTGCGCTACAGTCTTCTTAACATCCTCTTCTTGACCTGTCGACTCTTGGGTTTTTTTTGCTCGTTTTGTCTTCCCCCTGTGCTACGTTCTTTTTATTATCCTCTTGTTCCGTCAACTCTTGTTGTTTGTCCGTTGTGTCTTCCCAGCATTTTTCCCACTCAGTATCTTCTCGGGATGCCTTCTTCCGAATTGACACCTGGTCGACTGTCGGCTTTCTCCTTCTTCTTAGTTTAAAGCCTGCTCTATTCCTCTCCTGATGTTGTTTGCTAGAAGTTTAGTTCCCGCCGTGCTCAGGTGTAGTCCATCTCTCCTGAAGAGCTTGTTCTTGCCCCAAAACATTGTCCAGTTTCTCACTAAGTGGAACCCCTCTTCCTCGCACCAGCTCCTCATCCACGCATTTATTGATTGTAGTTCCGTCTGCCTCTTTACATCTGCTCTCGGTACTGGTAAGATCTCTGAAAATGCAATCTTCTGAGTCCTCATCTTCAACTTTTTTCCCAGAATCTTGAACTGTTCGATCAGTTCCTGCTGTAGTCTCTCCTGCTGACATTGTCCCAATGTGGATCATCACTGCAGTCTCTTCCGTCTCGTGTCTTCTCACCTTCTTATCTTTTTAAATATTTGTCAGCATGAGCAGCTTCTCTGGCCTGCTGCTCACACTGGTATTCCCCAATCACTTCTGGCCCGCAACCCAGAAGTAAATTTAGAGGGAGCTAGGCTGGCACAAGCAGTGTGTTAGAGTAGATGCTCATGCCGGCGATGATTTTAAGGCAGTACGGAGCAGAGAAAGGAGAGTGCGAGAGTGGCATGGGTGGCGGAGAGGTACCAGCACCTCACCAAGATGGTGCACAGGGCAGTCCGCCCCCCCTTACTATGCCATTGGTGTGAGCACTTAGCAAGAGGCTTGGAGGAGAGAAGGGTAGCTTTTCTCCATGCTATAAACCAAAAGCATATGAAAACAAGTTTTAAAACAATGACAAGCTGAAGGAACAAAAAGCCTTGGATGATCAAGGAGCAAAAGGGGTATTAGAGAGGATAAGGCCATAGCCAAGAGACTGAATGAATTCTTTGCTTCGGTTTTTACAGAATAATATGTAAGATCTACAAGAGTGATAAATCACTTGGACCAGATGGTATACATCCCAAGGTACTGAAAGAACTCAGACATGAAATTACTGATCTGCTGTTAGTGATCTGTAACTAGCCATTAAAATTGTACCTAAATACTGGAGGGGTGGCCAATGTACACCAATTTTTAAAAAGGGAGTTCATATGTTTTGGATTTGTCCTAAGGTATACTATTTTGGGTCTGTAGTTTTTTCTAAGGTCAGTAGAATGTGAGGCATCACCTGGTATTGCAATAGTTATAGCCTATTTTGGTTATTTGATCTTCATCCTATATCTAGAGGCATTAAAGGCTTCCTTCACCAAGTAATTTTGGTGGGTATGAAGGTCATATTATCTCTTTGGATAGGACCCTTGAAGCCTAAATATGGCCACTAGTGCTTGCATATGATTAATTTATTGACTATGGAAAGTATGTAATTGTCTGAGTGGGAAACTAAACAAGGAATTGTTGCTTACAATTTGGCAACCTTTTTTGGACACATTAACTCCTTATGCCCATAGTCATGTATTCCTTTGTCATTCTTAATATATTTATTGATTGTTCTTTTGTAATGCAGTCCTGAGAGATGGATGGGTTGGGACAGTGGGTGGGTGGGTTAGTTTATTGTGTAATTGTTTTATTAATTATGTTGATTTTGAGACTCGATACTGAGGCATGTGGACAGCCACATTGCAGGAGGAAGAGAGGATCGAATGGTGACCTGCCTCCCAGGAGCGAGAACCAAGGACATCGTGGACAAAATTGGGAAGATCCTGGAAGGAGCTGAGACGGAAGAGACCGCAGTAATGATCCACGTCGGGACGAATGATGTCAGCAGGAGAGACTATAGAAGAGGCACGCTGATAGAACAGTTCAAGATTCTGGGAAGGAAGCTGAAGATGAGGACCCAGAAGATAGCATTCTCAGAGATCCTACCGGTACCGAAGGCAGATGTGAAAAGGCAGGAGAAACTACAATCAATAAATGCGTGGATGAGGAGATGGTGTGAGGAAGAAGGGTTCCACTTCGTGAGGAACTGGACAACGTTCTGGGGCAAGAGCAAGCTCTACAGGAGAGATGGACTGCACCTGAGTGCGGCGGGAACAAGACTTCTAGCAAACAATGTCAAGAGAGGAATAGAACAGGCTTTAAACTAAGAGGAAGGGGAAAGCCGAATCGACCTAGTGTCGACGATTCGGAAGAAGGTATCCCGTGAAGATACTAAGGGGAAAAAAGGCTGGGAAGAAACAAGGGACAAATTACAGGAGACAACTGAGTGGAGGTTAGAAAGATTGTAACAAAAGAGAAGACACTAAAGACCGAAGCACAGAGTAAGGAAATGAAGACGACAAATGCCAGGATCTAAATTGCATATATACTAATGCAAGGAGCCTAAGAAATAAAATGGGGGAACTAGAAGCCATGGCCAATGCAGAGGATATAGACATCATTGGAATCTCTGAAACGTGGTGGAATGAAGAAAACAAATGGGATACAGCACTGCCGGGGTACAAGCTCTATCGCCAGGACAGGTCAGGACAGAAAGGAGGAGGAATAGCCCTATACGTAAAAGAAAGCATACAATCGACACGAATGGACACAGCAGAGACGACCAACAAACTGGAATCGCTATGGGTTAAAATAAAAAGGGCATGAAATAAAGATGGGCCTATACTATCGTCCACCCGGGCAAACCGGAGATATCGATAAAGAAATGGATGCTGAGATGAA
The DNA here is from genome assembly GCF_902459505.1 of Geotrypetes seraphini. Classification (NCBI taxonomy): domain Eukaryota; kingdom Metazoa; phylum Chordata; class Amphibia; order Gymnophiona; family Dermophiidae; genus Geotrypetes; species Geotrypetes seraphini. Next base: position 112,094,383 of record NC_047093.1, read on the forward strand.
GCGAGAATGCAAAAGCGGTTACACGGTTATTATGTGAGACTTCAACTACCCCGGGATAGACTGGAGTCTTGGAAGCTCAAGATGCGCTAGGGAGACAGAATTCCTGGAGGCTATACAAGATTGCTTCATGGAGCAGCTTGTTAGAGAACCGACGAGAGGAAATGCCACTCTGGATTTAATCCTAAATGGGCTAATGGGACCTGCAAAGGAAGTGGAAGTAGTTGGACCGTTGGGAAACAGCGATCATAATATGATCAAGTTCAAAGTTGAAGTAGGAATACCGAACGGAAAGAGAACCATAGCGACAACTTTCAACTTCAGGAAAGGAAACTATGAAGCAATGAGGGAAATGGTAAGGAGGAAACTTAGATTCACTTCCAAGAAATGGCAAACGATAGAACATGCCTGGTCTTTTTTCAAGGACACGGTGAGCAAGGCGCAAAATCTGTACATCCCGAGATTCAGAAAGGGGTGCAAAAAGAGTTGAACAAAAGATCCAGTATGGATGACAAAAATAGTAAAGGAAGGGATAGGCAATAAGAAAAATTCATTCAGGAAATGGAAAAAGGACAAAACTGAAGGGAACCGGAAGGAGCACAGGAAGTATCAAAAAGAATGTCACCGTATGGTTCGAAAAGCCAAAAGAGAGTATGAAGAGAGGCTAGCGAGGGAGACACGAAATTTCAAACCTTTGTTCAGATATGTTAAAGGGAAACATCCAGCTAGGGAGGAGGTGGGACCGCTGGACGAAGGAGACAGGAAGGGAGTGGTGAAGGAGAAGGAAGTCGCGGAAAGACTTAACATGTTCTTTTCATCTGTATTTACAAACGAAGACACAACCAACATACCGGAACCTGAGCAATTCTTCAATGGAAATCAAGCAGAAAAATTAACATCCATGGAAGTGAGCCTTGATGATGTACACAGGCAGATAGAAAAACTTAAAACTGACAAATCCCTGGGTCCGGACGGAATCCATCCAAGGGTTTTGAAGGAATTAAAGGAGGAGATAGCGGAACTACTGCAGCAAATTTGCAACCTATCCCTGAAAACAGACGTGATCCCAGAGGATTGGAAGATAGCCGTCACGCCCATCTTTAAAAAGGGATCAAGAGGTGACCCGGGAAACTACAGACCGGTGAGTCTGACCTCGGTTCCGAGGAAAATGGCGGAAGCACTGATAAAAGAAAACATCGATGAACATCTTGAAAGAAACGGACTTCTGATAACAAGCCAACATTGTTTTTGCAAGGGGAGATCGTGCCTAACAAACTTATTGCACTTCTTCGAAGGAATTAACTAACGGATGGACAGAGGAGACTCCATAGACATCATATATCTAGATTTCCAAAAAGCCTTTGACAAGGTACCCCATAAACGCCTACTTCGGAAACTGAAAAACCATAGATGGATCAGAAACTGGTTGGCAGGCAGGAAACAGAGGGTAGGAGTAAAGGGTCACTACTCGGACTGGAGGAGGGTTACGAGTGGTGTTCCGCAGGGCTTGGTGCTCGGGCCGCTGCTATTTAATATATTCATAAATGATCTAGAAACGGGGACGAAGTGTGAGATAATAAAATTTGCGGACGATACAAAACTATTTAGTGGAGCTGGGACTAAAGAGGAATGCGAAGAATTGCAAAGGGACTTGAACAAACTAGGGGAATGGGCGGCAAGATGGCAGATGAAGTTCAACGTTGAGAAATTTAAAGTATTGCATGTGGGAAGCAGAAACCCGAGGTACAACTATACGATGGGAGGGATGTTATTGAATGAGAGTACCCAAGAAAGGGACTTGGGGTAATGGTGGACATGACAATGAAGCCGACGGCACAGTGTGCAGCGGCCGCTAAGAAAGCAAATAGAATGCTAGGTATAATCAAGAAGGGTATTACGACTAGGACGAAAGAAGTTATTCTGCCATTGTATCGGGCGATGGTGCGCCCGCATCTGGAATACTGCGTCCAATATTGGTCACCGTACCTTAAGAAGGATATGGCGTTACTCGAGAGGGTTCAGAGGAGAGCGACACGTCTGATAAAAGGGATGGAAAACCTCTCATACGCTGAGAGATAGGAGAAACTGGGTCTCTTTTCCCTGGAGAAGAGGAGACTTAGAGGGGATATGATAGAGACTTTTAAGATCATGAAGGGCAAAGAGAGACTAGAGAAGGACAGATTCTTCAAACTTTCGAAAAAGAAAAGAACAAGAGGGCATTCGGAAAAGTTGAAAGGGGACAGATTCAAAACGAATGCTAGGAAGTTCTTCTTTACCCAACGTGTGGTGACACCTGGAATGCGCTTCCAGAGGAAGTAATAGGGCAGAGTATGGTACTGGGGTTCAAGAAAGGATTGGACAATTTCCTGCTAGAAAAGGGGATAGAGGGGTATAGATAGAGGATTACCGCACAGGTCCTGGACCTGTTCGGCCGCCGGGTGAGCGGACTGCTGGGCACGATGGACCTCAAGTCTGACCCAGCGGAGGCATTGCTTATGTTTATAAAAATGAAAGTAACAAACAAAAAAAGTGTTCCAGAGGAGATCCGGGAAATTATAGACCAGTAAGCCTGACCTTATAAAAAATAAAATTGTGGAACACTTAGACAAACATAATTTAATGGAACAGAGTTGGCATGAGTTCAGCCAAGGGAGGTCTTGCCTCATCAATTAGCTTGACTTTTTTGAAGATGTGAATTAGAGAATGACATGGTGACAAATTCATCACTGTTCCAATCACCATGGATAACCACAGGAAACCATTCCCATGTTATTCTCTAAGGCAGGGGTGTCCAACCTTTTGGGCTTCCCTGGGCCGCATTGGCCGAAAAAAATGTTTCTGGGGCCACACAAACACGTAAACGCTGCAAGGAGGGAGCCAGCAAGATGGTAAACACCCAGGAGCAGCAGAGGAAAACACTGAATCGCCCTCAACCAAGGCCAAACAAAATACTTCACGGGGCCACATGCGGCCCTTGGGCCACAGATTGGACAGCCCTGCTTTAAGGAGAGAGGGAAGAATCAGAGTATGAATGGGCACAATCTTGATTTGAAGAATGCTGATGTAGGAGTGAGGTTGACATAGCCATTAAAGAATGACGTGGGATTTTTTCCCACGGTTATCAGCGGGGATAGGAACATTAATGAATTTCGTTACCATGTCATTCTCTAGAATGAATAAACATGTGGATAAAGGTGAGCCAGTTGATGGTAGTGTATCTAGATTTTCAGAAAGCTTTTGACAAAGTTCTTCATGAGAGGCTCCTACGAAAATTAAAAGTCATGGGATAGGAGACAACATTCAGTTGTGGATTTGGAATTAGTTATCTGACAGAAAACAGAGGATATGGTTAAATGGCAATTTTTTCAATAGACTGTACTGGCATTGGTGCTATTTAACTTATTTATAAATGATCTGGAATTTGGAATAACAAGCGAGGTAATTAAATATACAGATGACATTAAACTGTTCAAAGCTGTTAAAACACACACAAATTGAAAAATTGCAGGCAGACCTTAGGAAATTGGAAGACAGCATCCAAATGGCATATGAAGTTTAATGTGGAAAAATGCGAAGTGAGGCACATGGGAAAGAATAACCCAAATCATAGTTACTAGATGTTAGGATCCACCTTGGGGGTCAGCTCCCCCTCAATATCTGGATATCTTTATAGGTAGTATGCTGAAACCTCCCACCCAATGTGCTGCGGTGGCCAAAAAAGCAAACAAGATGCTAGGAATTATTAGAAAAGGATGGTAAACAAGCCTAAAAATGTTATAATGCCTCTATCACTCCATGGTGCAACCTCACCTTGATTATTTCTTCTATAATGCTATCAGCTGCACGCAGTGCTGTATATTAAAACACCCCAAAGACGGTCCCTGCTCAAACAAGCTTCTGCTCTAAGTTATGATAGACACACAGGACATAGAGCAACTAAACTCGTTTTCTAGAAAAAAAATTTTAATCAGTTTTTAAATTTTTCACAAGAGCTACTATGCAATGTGCGGTGATAGTTGCCTTGCTTAAACCCAATAGATATTCTTATAGAGCTCTTATAGTCCTATTTCTTTATATACAGTATTTAATATGGACATGAAGCTTTATACTAAGACTAGTATTTTAGCCCGTTACATTAACGGGTGCTAGAATATATGTCTGTCCGTCTGTCTTTATTTCTGTCTCTCTTCCTCCCGCTGTCTTTCTCTGTCCCTGGCCCCCTTTGTCTGTCTGTTTTTCTGTGCATCTCCCTGCCCCTGGGTCTTTCCTCTTTTCTTTCTGTCTCCCTTCCTCCCTCTGTCTGTCTGTCCAAAGCAGCATTCCCTCCCCCAGCACTTCCCTGTCTAGCAGTATTAGCGTTTCCTCTACCCACCTTTCCCTTCCCGCGGTCCCGACTACGAACCTGGCGATTCCAGCATGTGCAGCAGTCTTCACATGCTGCTTCGGGTCCTTCTACTGCCCTGATTTACTCTGGCATGTCCCTGATGACATCATCAGAGACGCGGCAGAGCAAATCAGGGCAGTAGAAGGGCCCGAAGCAGCGTGTGAAGACTGCTGCACACGCTGGAATCGCCAGGTTCATAGTCGGGTCCGCGGGAAGGGAAGGGTGTGGCGACAAAGGACTCGAGTCCCAGGCGGTGGGGTCATCGAAAGAGCCGGTTCGGAAAGTTGCTGGACTCCTCTTGGCTCCGTTTTTCGGTTCGTTCCGGGGGGGGGGAGGAGGCGCTCTTTGTGCCCCAGTCCCAGCTTGAGGAAGCGATCGTCGGCTAGCTGGGAGCGGGCTTGTGGAGGCGATCGTCGGCTGGTGACGTACAACGCGCATGCGCACTCTCGCCTAGCACGACAGATCAGATCTCAGGGAACACATGGCGAGAGTGCGCAAGCGCGGCTAGCATTTTATTATTATAGATATTGGCCCAGAGATTAATAACCATGATACCTCAATTGGTCCATTATCATCAAGTTGGTTTTGTAAAGGGCAGGAATGCACTAGCCAATGGTTACTGTCTCTTGTATGTAATGGATGTGGCCAAAACTTATTTATATTCTGCAATAATCTTGCAGTTCTCTGTGGTTGACTTAAAACTCTTAACAGTGAATTATAACATTTAATACAAGTACATAATTCAAACTATCGAATCAGCAAACTACCCACAATTTACTTAATTATAAAGTTTTTAGAGAGACCACGTGATTCCGTGAGCAGTGCAGGACATGTATTCCTGGCGCTACCTGGAGGGCTCCCTGAAATCTTGAACAGAGTATTATCTTTTTATAAAAAATCTTTATTCATTTTAAAAACTTTCAAGTGTAACCTAAGATATAATCATTTAATACTTTAATATCACTTAATATACCATCAAAGTTTGATTCACATCAAATATCCCTCCCCCTTATACCCAACAGTTGTACTTAAGCATAATAAATCATAAAATATTCCCCCCCTTCCCACCCTGGACGTATATGAACAAAGGGAAAAAATAATATTCATTCTGTATATTTTGTTAATGGCTCCCAAACATTCCCTAAATTTCTTAAAATAACTCTGCTGTATGACTATTACCCTTTCCATTTTAAAGATTTGGCATAATAAATTCCACCAAAAATTATAATTCAGCCGATCCCAATTTTTCATAATTTGCTGTATGGCAACCCGTCATAATGAACGCAAATTTATTATTAGAAGAGATTTGACTCTTGGCTCTCATGGAAATACCAAATAACACAGTGTCATATGATAATGCCACTGGATTTTCTAGTAGATTATTTACTTGGTCCCAGATGGATTTCCAAAAACTAAGTATCAATGGACAATAGAATAGAAATGATCTAATTTCCCAGCATCGAGATGACAGTGCCAGCATCTATTAGACTTAGAGATATCTAATTTCTGTAAACGAACTGGGGTCCAAACTGCTCTATGTAACAAAAAAACCCAACAAGTTTGTCTCATAGATGCTGAAGCCGTACTTCTCATTCTCCAAGCCAAAATTTGTGGCCATTGAGATGCAGTAATTTGATCTTTTATCTCAATGCTCCAAATGTCACGCAGACCAGTCTTTGGTTTCTTATTCAAAAATCCAGATATTAATTTATACCACTGAGTATTAGCCTAACCCTGCTCTTAGATGCACTGGAATAATGATAATTGTACAAGTATTTCCAATCAAATATTGTTTATTAAAAATTAACAGAATAATCTTGTTTCAAAAGGTATTTGTACAATGGAGACACACCTTTTCTGAATAAATGGCCTCAAAATGCTATTCTGCTGCGTTTACATATGTACTCTCGCAATGACCAATATTACATCACTCCAGTCTACCAATGATCAGCCAGCAGAAGCTGTACTTAAATTCCTAAGCACCACTGCTGACAATTTATTTTAACAAAGAAATTCCTTTTAACTCTTATAGATACCAGGCTTAAAGAAAAGTTTTACAAATTATAATTTATTCACAGCAATTTCTGAATATGCATAAAACATTATAATATACCCAAAGAAAACTCTCTTTCCCCATAATCTTTTTAAGAATTTGAATCAAAACAGTTCTGTGTCTTCAGGAACTCATGCTTTGGAGAAAACTGACAGTTTCAAGTTACAGCAGAGAAAGCCCATATGACCCCCCTTAATGAGAATTCCTATACAAGAGGTCAAACTAACTGACCTCTGTATATCCTGGGCCTCTAGAGGGTTTCCATGGTAACCATTCCTTCAGCCTTAACTTAAGTGCCATATGTTGCTCTCAGAACCTCTTAAAGTTTTTTTGAATCTTATAAATGTAAAATTTTAAATTAAGCACAAATTATTCCATCACACATTCTCACACACAGTCTGGGGCCCCAAACATGCCACACTCATATTCAATTCATATTTCAGTCATATTCAATACTTTAGAGCATATTTAAGTTTCAAGTTTAATAAAGATTTGATTAATCACTTAATCAGAATTCTATGTGATGTACATATCACTAAAAATTACAAAATTTAAAGAACAATACAGCAAATGACAAAAATTAAATCTTGCAAGACTAAAGACTAACATGACAAACCCATTCAACACAAGGGAAAGTAGGGAAAGAAATACAAATTATTCGATAGTAAGACATTCAAGGGAAAAACTAAAGGAAAGGAAAAATCATTGAAAAATCAACATACTTCAATGAAGCTATGCAGCAAAGTTAAAGTCTGGCTTACTAATTATCAAATGCATCCTTAAAAAGAAAGCGTTTTAATTTGCTCTTAAATTTATCCAAGTTGCATTCTTCTCTTAAGTAAATAGGGAGCGAGTTCCATGTTTGAGGGGCTATGATAGAAAAAATAAATTTCTGTCTTGTATTAATAATTTTAAGTGAGGGGATTGTCAGTAAATGTTGTTCATTCGATCTCAATGTTCTATTTGAAGTGTATGGAATCAATAGTTTAAAAATAAAAGCAGGCGCTTTATAAAGTAAGGCTTTAAATGTAAGCAAACTTAATTTATATGTTATCCAGTGAGCTACTAGAAGCCAATGCACTTTCCTAAGGAGAGGTGTCACGTGATCAAACTTCCTTGCTTTGGAAATAAGTTTAATAGAAGCATTTTGAATAATCTGTAAACATTTGATTTCATTTTGAGCTATTCCCTTAAATAGGGCATTGCAGTAATCAATTTTAGAAATCACCAAAGAATGAATTAGAATGTTAAGAAATTTAGGCTTTCTTCTCTACCCAGCAATAGAATGCCAGGAGCATCTGTTACCACTCAAGCCATGAGGTTTCTCTTATTCCCCTGGGCATAGCAGTCCAGACAAAGAACACCAGAAACCAGGCTTTTAAGCGGGAAGCAAACGTTTTAGACAAAGAAACAAATAATACTGAGCAGAGAGATAGAGAAAGATTAATAAATGTGTTATATATACATATACCTAATTTCCCTTATGATCTTGCTTAATCCAGCAATTCACATAAATACTGAATATTATTATGACCATTCTTAATATTAATCCCTAGTGTTTCTGGCCTTGGCTGCAATCCATTTTCAGTTTTTTTTATCTTTGTACCTAACTTTTCATAGGCTCTTAATTGGGCATTGCCCTGTCTACTATAAGTGCATTACTAACTAGATTTACCCAGAATCATGTGAAAAGTAGGTGTCTTGCACGTACCCTGCACACTATCCATTCCAGTACAGCATGCCACAGCACCCCCTGCCAGAGAGCACCAATCTCCATCAATCTACCACTAAACTTCACTTCTGTGTCTTCAACTAGCTTTGGGGAGAGAAACTTAACTCTATAGACAGATATATAATCAAATATCCAGCATCAATGGCAAATAGAGCTAAAAAAAGGATAAAGTCCCTTATGGCAAGGCCGCAGAGGATAAGATGGTGCCTAGCTCCCCTCCAAGACCAGATCCTAATCTGCTTCATCTGAAAGCTAAAATCACCTCAGCAGTGGTCAGTGCATTGGATTCTCGTTTCCAAACGATCTCTGAACAACTTACCTCACTCCTCAATTTGCTCTCAGATCTTGCAAACCGAATGGGCAAATTGGAGGTACAGGTCTCTGACCTGGAAGATTAGACACCTGTCAGAGGTTGCACAGTCACAGCAGCAAGTTTGGGAGGCACTTAAAAAGATTAACAATCTGGAAAACAGATAGTGCCGTGATAATTTGCAGTTTGTGGGATTCCCAGAAACTCTCTCCAATGCTCAACTGACTTTGGTCTTGGAGGATTGGTTGTTAGACCATTTTCCATTGTCACCGGAAGGACGGCCATGTTGGATTGAGCACACCCACCACTTGAGTTGGAAATGTGAAAGTGGAATGTGGCCCTGGCCTATCATTGCAAAATTCCACAGCTAAAAACAGATAATGGAGCTCCTCCATTGTTACAAATTGAGGCAAGCGAATCTTCACTATGAAAATTTCCAGGTCTACACCCAGGCCCTGTCTGACCACCGTTGGGTGTACCATACGGTCTGCACAAGGCTGGAGCGCAAAATGCATTTCATGCTTTTTTTACCCAGCCCAAATCAAAATTAAACATTGAGGGCAGCTGGTGGGCTTTCACATCAGCAAAAGAAGCACAATCTCGGTTGACCACTTTGGAAACATAGAAACATGATGGCAGATTAAAGCCAAATGGCCCATCCAATCTGCCCATCTGCAGTAACCATTATCTCTTCCTTTCTCTAAAAGATCCCAAATGACTATCCCAGGCTTTCTTCCATCATCTCCTCTGGGAGACCGTTCTATGCATCCACCAAGAGCCCTCAGAATTTGTAAGAATTGATCTTGACTATCTGGTTCTGGACCTTTTCTGGATACTCTTGGTAAATTGGTTGTGGAGGACCATTTTGAATCATGGAATTTTACATAAGAACATAAGTAATGCCTCTGCTGGGTCAGACCAGAGGTCCATCATGCCCAGCAGTCTGCTCACGTGGCAGCCCATCAGGTCCAGGACCTGTATAGTAATTATCTATATCCTTCTATCTCCTTTTCTTTCAGGAAATCATCCATCCCTTCTTCAACCCCAAAACCGTACTCTGTCCTATCACGCCCTCTGGAAGTGCATTCCAGGTGTCCATCACCCTCTGGGTAAAGAAGAACTTCCTAGCATTGGTTCTGAATCTGTCCCCTTTTAATTTTTCCAAATGCCCTCTCGTTCTTGTAGTTTTCGAAAGTTTGACGAATCTGTCCCTCTCCACTTTTTCTATGCCCTTCATGATCTTGTAAGTCTCAATCATATCCCCTCCAAGTCTCTGCTTCTCCAGAGAAAAGAGCCCGTTTCTCCAATTTTTCAGCGTATGAAAGGTTTTCCATACCTTTTATCAAGCGTGTCGTTCTCTTCTGAACCCTCTCGAGTATCACCATATTCTTCTTTAGGTATGGCGACCAATATTAAACGCAGTATTCCAGATGCGGGCACACCATCGCCCGATACAACGGCAGGATAATTTCTTTCGTTCTGGTTGTAATACCTCATTATTGTTCTTGGATTTTTTCCTGGGTGGAGGCCCAGGGGGTCCCTTGTTGGTTATATTCACGTGGTTCCATACTTTCCTTCAGGGCACACACACCGCAGGAAATGATAGGGGTGTTTTGTAGGGAAGAATTGGGGGGGGGGGGCAATGGGTTGTGGGGTGGTTTTTTTTTTTAGAGAGGGCACAGTTGCAGGGTTTGGAAAGTTGGAAATGTGAGGGAGAGAGCAACTGCATACGAAAGGATGCTGATGGCGATTCATCATGTATGCTGGTATGACTGGCACCCGTGAAGGTTGGGTACCCAGTTGGTTTTTGGATGATTTTCTGCTTAGTAGTCTTATTTTGTGGAATGACTGGAGCTAAATCTGCTTCTTCTGTGTGGGTGGTATCTTGGAATGTCTCGGGTGTAAATGCTCCTCTAAAAAATGTACTAAATTGCTATGTCATTTACGCCGACAGGTGGTAGACATTGTATGCCTACAGGAGATCAAACTGTCAGATGTTGAACACATGAAATTGAAGACCGGTTGGGTGGGAGAAATAATATTCATCCAGAGTGTAAAAAAGGTGGAGTTACATTAATGATTTGCAAATATTTGTCTCAGACCAAATGGCTTGCTAAAAAAATAACTATGGTCGCTACTTGCTTTTGCAAGTAATTCTTAGTACATGCGGTTTCAACTTGTTAATAGTATAAGCTCCAAATTATTTATGAACATGCTTTCTTTCAATCCTTGGTACGAACAGCCCTGGGATAGGATGCTGTCCCTCTGATACTGGCAGGCGACCTTAACCAGATGCTAGATCCACTGCTTGACCAGTCTTCGCCAAGCTAGTAGCCACTGAGTCAACACAAAGGGGTCTCCTTTTTGTGTTCTACTCTTGATCTCGTAGATCCATGAAGATTGTTACATCCTTCTGATCGAGACTATACTCACCTATCTCGCTCCCACTCCCATTTGATCTAGAACAGACTATATCCTTGTCTCTCAAAAACTGGTTTCCTCAGGTTCTCTTCTCCACCATTGGACCACTGGCCATATCTGATCATGCGAAGGTGGTGGTAGACGTAGAGGTTGACGATTTCCTTCCTGTCTTCATGATGATCCTCATTTTCAGCAGTATTTAGTGGAGTGATGGGCCGATTATATGTATTTTAATGAACAACATGCTAACAACCTGGTGTATTGGGAGCCTCCAAGACAGTTCTTTGCAGGGACATTATCGCTTATGTTGCGGCTAGAAACCGTCATATCACGGCAGGGATAATCTCTTTGGAGAAACAACTTCAACAGGCTAAACAGACCTATGAGCGCTGCCTCACTCATGCCCATAAGGAAAGTATACTAGTGGCATAGACAGCTCTAAATACCCTACTGCATGATCAGGCTAGACATAGTACTATCTTTCAGAAATTTAATTTCTTTCTCTTTGGAAATCACCTGGGGCACTTTCTTGCTCACATAACTAAATCTTGGGGTGGCCCTTGGCTAGTTCATTCTATCCGCCTCCTGGATGGGACTCTTACTAATGCAACAGAGTGTATATCCACGGGTTTTTGAGACTATTTCTCTCGCCTTTATACAGCCAGCGCAAGCTCCCAACCCTCCTTGATGAACGCATATCTGGAGAATGCCTCACACCTGACCCGAGAGATGCTAGATTCACTGAATATGCTCTCGAGAGGAATGGAAATCCAACAGATTATTAAGTCCATGCCTACTTGCAAGGCCCCTGGACCTAACATAAGAACATAAGAAGTTGCCACCACTGGGTCAGACCATTGGTCCATCGCGCCCAGCGGTCCGCTCTCGCGGCGGCCCGTCAGGTCCATGACCTGTAATGTGGTTCCTGTCCGTTTCTGTAACCTACCTCTTCTTTTTTATCTGTAACCCTCAATCCCCTTTTCTTTTAGGAACTTGTCTAAACCTTCCTTGAAACCCTGCAATGTGCTCTGGGCTATCACAACCTCCGGAAGCGCGTTCCATGTGTCCACCACCCTCTGGGTAAAAAAGAACCTCCTAGCATTTTTCCGAGTGACCCCTTGTGTTAGTGGTTCCCCACAGTCTGAAAAATCTGTCCCTGTCCACTTTCTCTATGCCCCTCAGGATTTTGAAGGTTTCTATCATGTCTCCTAAGTCTCCGCTTTTCCAGGGAGAAGAGCCCCAGCATCTTTAACCTGTCAGCATACGAATAGTTTTCCATACCTTTTATCAATTTAGTTGCTCTCCTCTGGACCCCCTCGAGTACTGCCATGTCCTTCTTGAGGTACGGCGACCAGTATTGGACACAGTACTCCAGATGTGGGCGCACCATTGCACGATACAGCGGCATGATGACTTCCTTCGTCCTGGTCAAGATACCCTTTTTAATGATACCCAACATTCTGTTCGCTTTCTTTGAGGCCGTTGCGCACTGAGTTGATGCTTTCAATGTTGTGTCCACCATCACTCCCAGGTCTCTTTCAAGGTTGCTTACCCCTAGCAGTGATCCCCCCATTTTGTAGCTGAACATCGGGTTCTTCTTCCCTACATGCATAACCTTACATTTCTCTATATTAAAACTCATTTGCCATTTTTTTGCCCACTCTTCCAGTCTTGTTAGGTCTCTTTGCAGGACCTCACAGTCTTCCACGTTTCTAACCCTGCTGCAAAGCTTGGTGTCATCAGCAAATTTGATAACCTCACATGTCGTCCCCGTCTCCAGGTCGTTGATGAATATATTGAACAGAATTGGTCCCAGCACTGACCCCTGTGGAACTCCACTCGTGACCCATTGCCAGTCTGAGTAATGGCCCTTTACTCCAACCCTCTGCTTCCTGCCTGCCAGCCAGTGTTTGATCCATCGGTGGATATCCCCCTGCACCCCGTGGCTCCACAGCTTCTTAAGTAGTCTTTCGTGAGGTACCTTATCAAAGGCTTTTTGGAAGTCAAGGTAAATGATGTCTATGGATTCCCCTTTATCCACCTGGTTGTTTATTCCCTCAAAGAAATACAGTAAGTTTGTGAGGCATGATCTTCCCTTGCAGAAGCCGTGCTGGCTCGCCTTCAGTTGTCCATTGCCTTCTATGTATTCGCAGATTGCGTCCTTGATTAGTGCTTCCATCATCTTTCCCGGAACCGAGGTCAAGCTCACCGGCCTGTAGTTTCCCGGGTCACCCCTTGATCCCTTCTTAAAGATGGGCGTGACATTGGCTATTTTCCAGTCTTCTGGGATCTCCCCAGTTTTTAAGGATAGGTTACATATTTGGCTTAGTGTATCTGCTATTTCGTTTCTCAGTTCTTTTAATACCCTTGGGTGGATGCCGTCTGGACCTGGTGATTTGTCGCTCTTTAGTCTGTCTATCTTTCTGAGAACATCCTCTTTGTTTACCTCTAGTTGGACTAGCTTCTCATCAGGGTTTCCGTTTATGTGCTCCTCAGGTTCTGGGATGTTGGATGTGTCCTCTCTCGTGAAGACTGACGAGAAGAACTTGTTTAACCTGTCAGCTATCTCTTTTTCTTCCTTTACTACTCCCTTCCTGTCTCCATCGTCTAACGGTCCCACTTCCTTCCTGGCTGGTTGTTTCCCCTTCACATACCTGAAGAATGGTTTGAAGTTTCTTGCTTCCCCCGCCAGCCTCTCCTCATATTCTCTTTTTGCTTTCCTAACCTCTCGGTGACAGTCCTTTTGGTGCCTTTTGTGTTCCTTCTGGTTGTCCTTTGTTTGGTCCTTTTTCCATTTTCTAAATGATGTTTTCTTGTCTCTTATCGCCTTTTTCACCGCATTTGTTATCCACGCCGGGTTTTTGGTTCGATTTTTTTTGCACCCTTTCCTGAACCTGGGGACATACAGGTTTTGTGCTTCGTGCACCGTGCCCTTAAGTAGGGCCCAGGTACCCTCTACGGTCTCCATCTTCCTTGAGCTGTTGCTGAGTTTCTTTCCCACCATTTTCCTCATGGCCTCGTAATTTCCTTTTCTAAAGTTAAATGCTGTTGTTGTAGTTCTTTTCACCTTTGATGCTCCCATTTCTATCTTGCACTGGATCATGCTGTGATCGCTGTTTCCTAATGGTTCTAGTACTACCACGTCCTTTGCGGGTCCCCCTAGCCCGTTGAGTATTAGGTCAAGAGTGGCATCTCCCCGTGTTGGTTCCTTGACCAGCTGCTTCATGAAACAGTCCCTCACCACCTCCAGGAATTTTGTTTCTCTCGTGCAATTTGAGTGTCCAGTTTTCCAGTCTATCCCACGGTAGTTGAAGTCACCCATCACCACCACACTTCCGCTTTTGCATACCTGCCTCAATTCAGCTTCCAGGTCCTGGTCGTTTGCTTCCAGTTGTCCTGGTGGGCGGTAGTAGAGCCCCAATTTTATGTCTGCTCCCTTTCCTCCTGTCAGCTTAACCCATAACGATTCCAAGCCGTCCGCCCTTACTGTTGTTTCCATCCTGGTTGAAGGAATGGAGTCCTTTATATATAGCGCTATTCCTCCACCCTTCTTATGTGTCCTGTCACTCCTATAGAGTTTGTACCCTGGTAGGACCACATCACATTTATTGTCCTCGGACCACCATGTCTCTGTGACTCCAATTAAGTCTAGGTCCTCCTTGCTGGCTATAACTTCTAGCTCCCCCATTTTGGTTTTTAGGCTCCTAGCATTTGTGTATAGGCAAGTTAAGTCCCTGTTTACCTTTTCTGCTTGTTTTCCTCGTGGATTGGTGCTCCTGCCTACCCCTTCATGGTTGGTCAGCCCCGGAGCCTCATTTCGTTCATCCTCCTTCTGTGGTGTGTCTGTTTCATCCTCGCCCTGCTCCTGTGGTGCGTCTAACTCGTCCTCAACCTGCTTCTCCATTTTTGTATGTCCCTCTGGCTCTGGCTGTTTCCTCCTTTTTCCGCTCTTTAGTTTTATTTGTTCCTTGGCCCCCTGCTTTGCGTCCTTGGTTTTTTTGTCAAAAAATGTCCACTCAGACCCTCTATCGCCTTTTCCCAGTTCAGTATCCTTGTTTGATACTCTAGTCCGATGTGTCGATGTCGGATCAACTCTCGGCTTTCCCCTTGTCCTCAGTTTAAAGTCATGTCTATGCCGTTCTGGATGTTGCGTGCCAGCATCCTGCTCAGGTGCAGTCCATCTCTCCTGTAGAGCTTACTTTTCCCCAGGAAGGTTGGCCAGTTTCGTACAAAGTGGAAACCCTCCTCATCGCACCATCTCCTCAGCCAACTGTTTATTGCTTGCAGCTCGGTCTGCCTCCTTGCATCCGCCCTCGGAACTGGCAGGATCTCTGAGAAGGCTATCTTTCTTGTCCTCAGCTTCAGTTTCCTCCCCAGGATCTTAAACTGCTCGGTCAGTGTGGTCTTGTTATAGTTCCTTCTGCCGACGTCATTGGTTCCAACGTGGATTATCACTGCTGTCTCCTCCGTCTCAGCTCCCTCAAGGATTCTCTTGATTCTGTCGGAGATGTCCTTTGTCCTCCTTTGTCCTTGATGGATTTACAGCAGATTATTATAAATCCTTGATATATCACCCCAGGGACAGTTAGTATGTTATTTCACTAGCTGTGTGGACAGGAAATCTTTTCCCCATGGTGTGACAGATGCCCTTAATACGCTTCTCCCAAAGCCAGGGAAAAATCCCTTACATGCTGAATTGTATCGATACATCTCCTTGCTTAATGTTGATCTTAAGATTTTTGCGAGGGTATTATTGGACCGGTTGACCATACATTTGTCACTGTTAATTGGAGAAGAACAAGTTGGCTTTGGGCACGACTGCCAATCAGTGATTAATGTTCATAAGGTCTTGACTTCCCTGGCTGCCGGCCAAGGCACCCAAGTGTCCAGCTTGCTGGCTAGCCTGGACACGGACAAGGCCTTCGATCAGTTGAAATGGTCATTTCTTTTTCCTACGCTCTCACATGGCAATGAGTGGTTGGTTACTAGAGAGAGTCTGCAAACCCTGTATAACAATCCTCTGGCATCGGTACTTATTAATGGAACCCAAACCTCAGATTTTTCAGTTACACGGGGCACCCGCAAGGTTTGTCCCCTATCCCCACTGCTGTTTGTTCTATACCTGGAGCCATTACTGAGAACCTTGAAGCAAGATATTCATACATCAGGCTTCAAAACAGCAGGTCATAATTTGAAGGCCCTGACTTTTACGAATGACTTAATGCTCATTCTGACAGACCCCGACTGTTCTCTACCCTGTCTAATTAGGGCTTTGGATGAATATGGGCTTCATTCAGGATTCTTGTGGAATAAATAAAAGTCTGTGGCCCTCCCATTTCAGGATACCCTGCCTGCACAGTGGCAAGGCATTGTCTTAGGCATCTGGAAAAACTAAGTATTTGGAAATCAACATACCACAGAATTTAGCGGACTTGTATGATTTAAACATAGTTATTTTCCAATCTCCTTGTTGGGACGCATTACTCTTTATAATATGATGATATCCCCAATGGCTCTATGTTTATCAAATGTGACCACTGAGTTTGATGGGGAAGGTGGAACATCGGTTGGACCAATTGTTACAAATGTTTTTCTGGTCGGGCAGCTGGCCTCGACTCCCTTTGCGACAAGTAGTCCTGCCAGTAGATAGATATAGGTGGGGCTTGGGTTTATCATTGAGAACATAAGAATTGCCGCTGCTGGGTCAGACCAGTGATCCATCGTGCCCAGTAGTTCGCTCCCACAGCGGCCCATAAGTCAAAGACCGGTGCCTTAACTGAGACCAGCCCTACCTGCGTATGTTCTAGTTCAGCAGAACTTGTCTAACTGTCTTGAATCCCAGAAGAGTGTTCCAGTTTTCTACCACTCTCTGGGTGAAGAAGAACTTCCTTAAGTTTGTACAGAATCTATCCTCTTTCAACTTTAGAGAATGCCCTCTCATTCTCCCTGCCTTGGAGAGGGTGAACAACCTGTCTTTATCTACTAAGTCTATTCCCTTCAGTATCTTGAATGTTTTGATCATGTCCCCTTCTCAGTCTCCTCGTTTCAAGGGAGACGAGGCCTAGTTTCTCTAATCTCTCGCTGTACGGCAACTCCTCCACCCCTTAACCATTTTAATTGCTCTTCTCTGGACCCTTTTGAGTATTACCGTGTCCTTCTTTATGTATGGCAACCAATGCTGGATGCAGTATTCCAGGTGAGGGTGTACCATGGCCTGGTACAGCGGCATGATAATCTTCTCCGATCTGTTCGTGATCTCTTCTTAATCATTCCTAGCATTCTGTTCACCCTTTTTGCTGCTGCCGCGCATTGCGTGGAACGCTTCATCTACTTGTCGACCAGTACTCTCAAGTCTTCTTCCTGAGGGGTCTCTCCAAGTACCGCCCTGGATATCCTGTATTCGTGTATAAGATTTTTGTTACCGACATGCATCACTTATCCACGTTGAACCTCATTTGCCATGTTACGGCCCATTTCTCGAGCGTGTTTATGTCATGTTGCAGATCTTTGCAATCCTCCTGTGTCTTCACTACTCTGAATAGCTTAATATCATCTGCAAATTTAGTCACCTCACTCATCATGCCAATTTCCAGATCATTTATAAATATGTTGAAGAGCACGGGCCCAAACGCCGAACCCTGTGGCACTCCATTGGTGACGCTTTTCCAGTCCAAGTATTGTCCATTTACTCCCATTCTTTTTCCTATCCGCCAGCCAGTTTTTAATCCACGTGAGTATTTTACTCTTGATTCTATGGCTCGCAATTTTTCAAAGTAGTCGTTCATGTGGAACCTTGTCGAACGCCTTCTGAAAATCCAGATATACAATGTCGACCGGGTCGCCTTTGTCTATCTGCTTGTTACTCTCTCGAAGAAGTGCAGCAAATTCGTCAAGGAAGATTTTCCTTTGCTGAAGCCGTGCTGGCTGGTTCTCAGATTGTGTCAGTCAAGGAGCTCAATGATGAGGATCACCCCTTGAACCTTTCTTGAAGATCGGCGTAAGATTCACCACATTCTAGTCTTTCAGAATCCTTCCTGGTTTGATCTACAGATTGGCTATTAAGTTGAAGCAGTTCAGCTTTAGCCCCTTTCAGTTCCTTGATTACCCTTGGATGGATGCCATCTGGTCCCAGGGATAATTTTTAAGCCTATCATTCTGCCTGCATACCTCTTCTAGACTGACCATCAACCCTGTCAGTTTCCAGTCTTCGTTTCCCGCGTATAGCCTGTCGACTTCTGGTATGTAGTGTATATCCTTTTCAGTAAAGACAGATGCAAAAAAAATAAATAAATAAAAAAGTGTTCAGTTTGTTGGCTATGGCTTTGTCCTCCCTTTATTCCATGGTCATCCAATGGCTCCACCGCTTCCTTCGCGGGTCCTTTCCCCTTAATATATCAAAAGAACAGCTTGAAGTTTTTTGCCTTCTTGGCTATTTTTTCCTCGTAGTTTCTTTTGGCCCATCTTACCTTCATGGAAGCTTGTCATGAAACATATCCATGATTTGTTCCTATCAGTATTAAAATCTAATTTTTCCTGGAATCCAGTGGAGCTCCGATTTTGGAAACCCTATCACTTTAGTTACCTCCTCCATGTATCTAAACTCCCATCTGCTGGCTTGGGGAATGCCCATCATTTTTTTCTAGCTCCCATACATCTGACATGGCACCAGGTGTGCAAACAACCAACTTGATTGTCGTGCGACCTCTCTTCTGCATATCTGTGGCAATGATAATTTTTCAACAGGGTTGATGTCAGCTAGATTTCAGGCTGGCAGAAGGAGGGTGGGGGTAGAGATTGATGTATTTGTACTAAGTTCTTAAAGATGATAGTAGCTTGCATGCTTTTTCATTGTTACAAACCAGCTACAGATGGAACAGAATAGATGTCCTGACCTATTTGCAATTGAAACACTATATGACTTCTATGTCTGCCTGCCTCCTCACTCACTTCTGCTGTTTATGAGTGCCTCTCTGACCTTTATTGGTTGGATACCCAGTTGGTAATGCCACTTAACTATTTTAGGCACTCTGTGTTAGACTTCCTCCTGTCACTGGATTATGAGCAGGTGGGCATTCGCCTGGCATATTGAATTGTTAATAAATCTACAAGATCAATGTGCAGAAATTCTTGAAAATACTCCATGGTTTGTTGTCAGATGTTTTGTATTTTGAAATGGGTTATAAATTCATTTGCAGAATAGATAGTGGCGTGCCTACCGGGCAACACTTCTCTACTGGTGCTTGCCCGAAGTGCACATACCCTAGGGCATCTTTGTCCCATATGTTTTGGGACTGCCCTTTGGTTAGATTGGTCTTCTGTTTTTTTAAGTGGTACATTTGTGGCAGACCCGATGGCACTGCAATTGCTATAGCTTGTTTTGACTTTTTGATTTACAACATCCCATACTTAGGGGGCTTAAAGGATTTCTTAGATGGGCCTGTCTGGTCTTAAAAGTTACTCTCCATTTGGATTGAGTTTTCGGGCCCTATTTATTTCCATTGGCACTCTAGAATGTTACATTTATTGATAATGAAAGCATGAGGTTCCTGACTGGGACTCCTAACGGGGACGACGAGTGTTGCTTACTATTTGGCAGCCCTTTCTAGAAACATTGACCCCTTCAACATATAGTTGGATTTTAGTTGGTTGAAGTTGAGCAGCAATTTTGCTCTCCTTCACTTCACATTCCCAGGATTTCAGAGGATGGGGGCTGGGGAGGGTTTATTTTGGCAGTGCGTTGTACAGGAGCGTTACATGCCTTACATGCCTTTTCACCACTGATTTTGTTTACCCTATCCCAGGGGTGTCCAACCTTTTGGCTTCCCTGGGCCGCATTGGCTGAAAAAAATGTTTCTGGGGCTGCAGCAAGACAGAGGAGGAAGACGGTAAGACGGTAAACACTCAGGGGCAGCAGAGGAAAACAATGCATCACCCTCGACTGAGGCTGCACAAAATACTTCACGGGGCCGCATGCGGCCCAAGGTCTGCAGGTTGGACACTCCCTGCCCTATCCATACTGGTTTTCTGATAGTCTGTGAACCACCAGTAGGGACCCCTGAGGAAGGAGAGTTCCTTCAAAACATGGACCGTGTCAGGTCTGGTCCGCAGGAATATTGGGACCAGTTTTAGATATAAAAGTAAAATGCATAAGCTGCATAAAAAGTATATATTTTTTGCTTTTGTGACTAAAACTCCTGTACCCTGTACATTTTCTTGCAGTACTTTTTTTGTTTGCTTTTGCTGGTTTTTTTTTTTTTTACTGCAAGTCCTGTTGGTCTTTTTGTTTGTTTTGTAGTTCTACTATTGTTACATTGCACTTGAATAAAAATAATTGTGGGGAAAAAAAAAAAGTCTTGGAAAATTCTACGTCCTATCTTAATTGTAGACATTTATTAAATCAGGGAACAATTCAGGCTCCCATTTAGCTGCCTGCTAAGAAAGCATTCATCCTAAATGTCTTATGGGTGCATCCTCTCACCAAAGGAAATAAAAAAAAAAAAATATATATATATATATATATATATATAAAATAAATAAAAAATAAATCAGTATTATGTAAAGATCGAACTGAGCTATTAAATTAAAAAATGATCCATAAAATGATACATCCCCTCCCCTTATAATAATTTTTTTTAACCTTTAATTTTTAACTTTGTAAACAGGCCAGGTGTCCGTCGATGGTTGGTATATTAAAATTAATAAACTTGAACTTGAAAGCAAACCAAAAAGAACTACCAAGATGATAAAGGGGATGAACTCCTCTCATATGAGGAAAGACTAAAGATGTTAGGGTTCTTTAGCTTATGAAAGACAGCTGAAGAGAGATATGATTGACGTCAAAGTCCTGAGTGGTATAGAATGGATAAAAGTGGATCGAATTTTTACACCATCAAAAATTACAAAGACTACAGGACACTCAGTTACAGGGAAATCTTTTTAAAACCAATAGGAGGGAAAAAAATTTTCATTCAGAATAGTTAGGCTGTGGAACCATTGCCAGAGGACATGGTAAGAGTGGTTAACGTAGCTGGTTTTAAAAGAAGTTTGGACAAGTTTCTGGAGGAAAAGTCCAGTCTGCTATTGAGACAGAGACGGGGGAAGTCACTGCTTGCCCTGGATTGGTAGCATAGAATGCTGCTACTATTTGGGTTTTTGTCAGGTACTTGTGACCTGGATTTGCCACTGTAAAGATGGGATACTAGACTAGATAGACCACTGGTCTGACTCAGTAAGGCTATTCTTATGTTCTTATGATATAAAAGGCAGGAATGCAGATGGCATCAGTCAGCTGGCAATGAATGATTAGAAAATATAATACAACTTAATTGCAAATTTATTCTTTCTCCTGATAAACATTAAAAAGATAGTGTTCAATACCTGCTCATGCTCTCAGTTTAGGTATATGTTATGGTAGGAGCATTAACAGAAAATCAATACAACAAATTCATCATACAAGTATTGCTGCCCATCCCAATCCCAACAGTGTCCTATGTCAAATACCATTTGTACCACAAATAAACCCATACTAATGCATATCAAAATTGAAGGACTTGGTTCCAATACCTGCTAATTCCACAATCTGTTAAAAAAAACACAGAAAGTGATTTTATAGCTAATCTGGATCTGTATGTTAAATGCAATTTCTGCCAATACCTGCTAAGCTCTATAGAGATAAACAGAAAATTCCATTGTGCCCCATTTATATGCCGACAGATTTAGCAGGTACAAGATGACATGCTAGTTCAAAACAAGAACCCAGTTTATTATTATCTCCCTTATTCCCAAACAATCCTTTACAATCTTGCAATATACACAGAAACTGCTGCCTCAAAAGCAACACTAAATTTACTAAGAACTCAATAGCACTTAACCTACATTTACACAAAAATAGAGCTATTCCTTTATAAAGAGATTTATAGCCATTGCTAGAGGAATTATTTTGCTGTACTACACTTGCAGTACTTAAAGGATGCCATTCAAGATTTTTTTGTTCGCTTGATCCTGCCTGTAAAAAAATACAAAAGTTAAAAAGCCATGGTTATATTGTTTCTTGAATTCAGTGAGGCCGACTGCTGGAATCTGAGGGAATCTTGCTGCAGCCATTCAGGTTAGTACTGCTTTGTCGTTTTGTCAGGCCTCCATTTAGAATGTCCTGGATGTGCTGCACTATCAAATTTATCGCCACTGTAGAGATAAGAGAAAAAGATCAAAATTATGTTTCATTTCAGCACATGTTCTTTCCAATAGGAAATTCCCTCTGCGTGCAGTCTAAAGGATCTTGAACTTGCATATATTCAACAATATGGAACAATAAGTAAAACCAAGCTACAACATAAATGGCCATGGAACTGATATTAAAACAAATCACACTCAACCTCTATTACTGAATTTTTCGCTCCATAAGATTTAGAGGAGGAAAACAACAAAAAAAAATTCTGAACTAAATTCTCCCTGCCAGGCTCTGTACCCTGTCCCCCTCCCCTCTGGTGGTCTAGTGATAGGCTGGGACAGGGCACACGGTGTGCAAGCCTAGTGGCCTAGTGACAGACAGACAGGCAGGCCTAGTGACAGACAGGCAGGCCTCATAACCCCCACATGCCCCCCAGTACCTTAAATCATCCCCCATACCTTTAATCATACCACCTCTTGTACCTTTTTAATCATACCCCTCCCTTTGTACCTAAAAAAAAACCAAAAACACAACAAAAAACATTTAAAAAAAAATTCTTCCCTCCCTCCCTCGATGGCTCTGTATCATTTCCCGGCAGCAGGAGTACGAGTCAGGAGCATGCCAGTCAGGCCCAAGCTTTACATGCTCATGCTTGGGCCCATGCCACTTTCTGAATGGCTGACGCGACTCCCACGAGAACTGCTGCCAGCCAGTCAGAAGGAAAAGCAGGCCCAAGTGAGATCGTGTAAAGCTTGGGCCTGACCGCCGTGCTCCTGACTTGGGCGCCCGCTGCTGGGAAATGATACAGAGCCGTCGAGGGAGGGATATATGCTGGACCACCAGGCTAGAAAAAGGTACGACGGGGAACGACAGCGGCGGCGGATTTGTTTTAAAAGGGTGGTGCGGCTGAAAGTTGGTGTGGCTGCAGCGAGGGGGGAAGGTTGCAATTGTACAGGGGGCAGCAAGGCGGTGCAGCTGCGGGGGTGTTTTGCATTTGTACGGGGGGAGGGAGTGGCAGGTGATGTTTAAAAAGCTGGTGCACGGGGGATTAAAATATTGCACCTTCGCTTCATAAGATGCCCCGAGATTTCCACCCACTGTGGTGGAAAAAAAGTGCATCTTATGGAGCAAAAAATACAGTAAAAAGCATTAAACAAAATCATAAGAAGGTAGCCCTCACTTCACCCACTTGTTCAGAATGGAATGAATTTAAAAAAAAAAAAAAAGGAGGTGTTGGTCTCTTAAAGATAGTCAAAGAGGTATTAAAATTAATCCAATAAAAAGATCACTTTATTTCCATTTATTAACATTTATCAACACAGCTCCACACTTTATTCTAAACTAAAAATACAATTTTTTTCAACCTTTTGTTGTCCAGCTATTTTACTTTTTCTAATTGTGTTGATGAAAGCAAAAATCGGGGACTGGACAGGAAATCCTAACAAGAGTAATTTTTCTTTCCTTCTTTTCTTTTCAGCTTTCTTCAATTTATTGTTCTGTGTCCAGATTTAATTCTGTCTTTCTATCCAATCTTCAATTTAACTTTTTTACCGTGTCTACCTACAGCCTATCATTTTCTCTCACCCCAGCTGTCCGATTTCACTTCTTCTTCAGGGCAGCAGCAGCAAAACAAAGGACAGCAACTGTGGGACCTCACTGCCAATATTCATAGCTGCTGGCTCTGCCCTGGAGCATGAAGTGATGGAGGCGTTGGATGGGAAGCCAACACATCTTGCAATGTAGCCCTGGAATGGCTGCCCCTTTTTCAGCAGCAACAGCAGGCGTTTCTGCAGGGGAGATGTGTCAGGTCCTGCTACGAAGCAGGCCAGAACTTCTGCAAGACTTAAGAGAAGGTAGGTGCATGGCCACACCACTTAAGGGAGCATTGGTAGATAATAAAATCAATCACCAGATTTGGCATCTCTCTCTGATTAAGGCAGTTAGATTGTAACCATTCTGCAAACTAAATGTGTCAAAAGACTAAGTTGTGGGGGTCATAAATAGAGCTCTGAAAAACTACTCTGTTTACTAAACACTTTGGTAATTAATCCTTTTTGAGATCCATTCAATGTGTTTCTTCCAGCTTAATCTAACTATTGGAAACCGAGTCGAGCTCTCTCTTAGATTGAAGTCTCGGTATACAAAACCAAGTATTAATTAGATCAGCTCCTTTACCAAAATGGTCTCCAGTGATCCAGATCAGTCTATTCCCCTGGTTTTGTACATTGGGTTATCAACTTGACTTTAAAATTATTTTTTGAAAAGCAGGGTTCTATGACGATTAATTATGCTAAATTTGTGCTAGTAGGCCCAATCTATGAAAGGCTGCTCATTCATACGATAACAAAATCTATTAATGAGTAACTCATAATAGCAAAAGTATCTGCAATAAAAATAAATCAATTGAGCCAGAATACAATAGTGAGGTTGCTTTGTTCTGTGAAAAAAAAAAAAAAAAAAATATATATATATATATATATATAAAAAACTCATTTTGAAGAATCTACATTAGAAGAGAGATTGGTTGCTAGTTTCATATAGAATTAAGTTACTATTGTAGCTTTTATTTTAGCTTCATTCTGGCTTTCCAGTGTATCTTTATGCTGAAGTGGTCCTTTTTTTCCTTACAGAGTGTTGCATTCTCAAACTGATTATCTGTTAAATTTTCCTCACCAAAGGCTCGCTTGGAATCAGCAGAGCCAGACAGTAGAACGCAGTTATGTTCAGTTCCTTTCTATTTGCGATTAGAATCCTTATCCAAATAGAAGGTAGGATTAAAAACTTAAAAAATTCTCAAGTATATGGGGACTAAGGGCTCCTTTTACGAATGTGCGATAGGGTTTTTAGCGCATACACAAAATTACTGCGCGCTATAGTGTGCGGTAGCCAAAAATCTACCGCCTCCTAAAAAGGAGGCAGTAGTTGCTAGCGCGCACGTTAAGGCCCTAGTGCACCTTTGTTAAAGGAGCCTTGAATATTGAACTTGTGGCTGCATCTGTGAGTTGCAGACACAACTCATTCTTTGCTCTACTTTCTATAACGGTTGCTTTGGTTTTGTTTTTTAAAAATTGGATACTAAGTTATTTTTCAATTAAGATACTCCAATTGTAAACGACGACACCAAATAGTGGTACATAAATTTTTACAACAAACAAAATCACAAGTGCTAGAGGAAAACGCACTATTCCTCAGTTATGCTGAAATATCCAGAACAGCAGGTCCACAACAAACCTAGGTCACTGGCACAGATGGAGGACTGTACTGGGTACTTCATAAACACGAGTGTTTTTTTCCAAACTAAAAGTTATTTCTTGAGAATAGGACCCTCTAACTAGAGAATGGCACACATTAACATTAAACAGATCATTGGAGGGGGGGGGGGTATGTGGAAAGGGGAGGGAGCAAAGAAAAATTCTACTCACCCAGGTTATCTACACCTCTTGGAATGATGACATCTGCATATTTCTTGGTCTGTGAGAAACCAAAATACCTTGAATTAAAACTACTGATTTATACCCTCCACTACAAGATCTGCTTATGGTAGTCCTTTATATTTCAAATGGCAGCCACTGTGCACAACCTCCATCACCTAGAACTTCTCATTTCCTCAGAGGCAGGACGCAGTGCTGAGAAGACTCCAGGGCCAGCAGCAGGACAATATTTGTAAATTGCTGCTGCTACCAGTCACATTTAGAAGGCCAGTGAAGGTAGAGTCAGGGGGAAAGAGGAAGAGCGGGCAATTTGGAGGGAAAGCTGCCAGACTGGGGCATTGGTGGGAGGTTTAGAGGGAAAGCACAAAGATGGTAAACAAAGCAGAAGGGAGGCTCCTCTTCTTCACAGGTCAAGCATCTCTAATCCTCTTCCCCCTGCCTGGCTTTCCAAAAACTTACCTGTATCACTAGCAGTGGCAGCAAGCGCGGGACACTGGAGAGGAAAGGGCCTGACACCGGTCAGTGACAGACTGCCTTAATTTCTGCTGTTGCTCAGATTGTTGGTGAGTAAATCTTTATTTTTTTTAAAAAAACAACTTTCTATACTGCCTGGAGTCGCAGCAGTTTCCATATAAACATACATTTTTAAATCATTGTAAACCGCATAGAACTTCACAGTCCTGCGGTATATAAACTGTTATTATTACTATAATAAGGCAAAAACAAATACCTATCACTCTTAAAAACAATATCAAAACACAAGAAATACAACCTACAGATTCTTCAATAACATAAGATTACAAGTTACCAAAATATGGTACGCAAAGTCAACTTTGTGTGTTTGTCGTGACTAGAGGCTAGAGAAACTGGGCCTCTTCTCCCTTGAAAAAAGAAGACCGAGAGGGGACATGATTGAAACATTCAAGATATTGAAGGGAATTGACTTAGTAGAGAAAGAGATTGTTCACCCTCTCCAAGGTGAAGAGAACGAGAGGGCACTCGCTAAAGTTAGAAGGGAAAAGATTCCGTACAAACGTAAGGAAGTTCTTCTTCACCCAGAGAGTGGTAGAAATCTGGAACGCTCTTCTGGAGGCTGTTATAGGAGAAAGCACCCTTCAGGGAATCAAGACAAGATTGGATAAGTTCCTACTGGAACAGAACATATACAAGTAAGGCTAGACTCAAATAGGGCACTGGTCTTTGACCTAAGGGCCGCCATGTGAGCGGACTGTTGGGCATTATGGACCACTGGTCTGACCCAGCAGCGGCAAATCTTATGTTCTTATGACTAATGAACACTTGTGGGCTGCTTTTTTATCCATCTTATTATCCGTCTTATGTTGTCTGGCTTCAGAAACTGGGAGGGGGATTATTCAAAGGGCACAATGGCACCAAACATTTTCACACCCACTATAATCAGGACTTTCAAAGATGACAGGGAAATACAATCTAATAAAAATGGCTTTGAGAAGAGATCACATGGTGCCATGCTCAGACGCTGAAAAGCTGAGCTCCAACGCTTCCCCTTGATTTTGCTATACATCTTGCAAACAGTTCAACAATTCACAATCTTTATCTCACCCAAGTATGAACAGTGGGAGTCCATGTCTAGTCGGCTCCTGGCGCTCTCTAAGGAGGCAAGTGACTCCAATCGATCACAAAAGAAAGACCGCGATTGCCTGCATGGGGCCACAGCCAAGATGGCTGATGTTGCTGGGGCCAAGAGCCCGACGGTGAGCTCAGCGTAGTCTGCTGAGATAATTACAGAAGTCAAAGCGGCTGTTGAATCTGCATTGAAGTCGAAATTGCAGTGTATTTTAGATAAGAGTGGAGAAAGCACATGAGCGCATGGATTCTATGGAGTTCAAATGTACGGATGAAAACAAAAACAAAAAACTGTGGATACAGATGTTCTGGAGATAGTTTATTCTACACTGACATATAAAAACATGTAAATTCAATGAAAAAATACAATGATAAAAAAATACAGTGGTAAAAATCCAACCGGACCAGGGCTTGCAGGTATTTGCATGCTTTTGCATCTGGTAGATGTTTGGCAGGTACATCACCCGTTAGATCTCAACTATACCCACATAGCCTAAGCACATCAATCTATGTCTTGCATTGACTATATTTTGGTGGGTGAGGGAGTGTTTCCTAGAGTTGTTAAAACCCATATCTGTAGTCAGACATTGTTGGATCATGGTCTGATTGGAACGGATTTGCAGAGGGTCCTACAAAGAACATATAGAGGAAAGTGATTTCCAGGCCATTTGTATCAGGACTTCCAATTTCAGGCACTGCTGGTGACTAAATGGCAACATTTTGTCACAGATAATGTGCAGCATGTGATGAATCCTTTGCAGCTCTGGGAGACTGGTAAGGCAGACTTTAGGGGCAACACCATTGCGTCTGTGGCCCATAAGTGTAGGGAATATGTGAGAGACGTACTTTATTTGGAAAAACAGGCGGATTGACATAAGCAGCTGTGGATTGGGATGCATACTGCTGTGGCGAGACAGAACTTGCAGGCTGCTCGGGTGGCTCTTAATTCCAAAGTGCATGAGCATGTCATTCAGTTGGATTATTATTACAAACATCATTTTTTCAGATTTGGGAATTGTACGAGTACCATACTGGCCCTGCTTGACCTATCTGCAAGGGGGGGCCTCAGGTGTGTAAGGCTGTGCGACATGTGGGTAGAGTGGTTACTGACAGTCAACAGACTGGGGCCTTGTTTGCTCAGTATTATGAACGTTTGTATCGGTCTAGGGCGGTCCCCTCCGAGCAGGTCGAGGCCTATGTGACCTCGTTGAATGTCCCAGTTCTGCGAGAGGAGGCAGCACAGGAGTTGCATGCTCCATTAACAGGCACTGAAATTAGGGAGGCTATTTGGCAGGCCCCTTTGAGAAAAGCCCCAGGGCCTGATGGCCTATTGGCTGAATTCTGTAAGTTGTTGCGGGATCACATTTCTTTACTGCTAAAGGCCTAATTCTGATAAGGTTCTGCAGAGTGGGTCCTTTCCTTTACATGCTAATCTATCCACCATTATCATTTTACCAAAGCCTGGAAAGGACCCCTCATTTTTTGAATCTTATAGACCAATATCATTAAGTGAAGTTATTGGCTAAGATTTTGGCCCAGCGCCTGGCTCCTCTGTTGCCTGGGATTATTCACACTGACCAGGTGAGGTTTGTGCAGGCTAGACAGGCAGTTTGGAATGCGAGACGGGTTATGGTAGTACTGGCCACACAGCTACAAATAATCATAGGAGTCTCTTGGTGAGTTTGGACATGCAGAAGGTGTTTGATTGTGTACGTTGGGAATATCTGTTTCGCCTTCTGGAACATTATGGGATGGGGGACCCCTCTTTGGATATGATATGGGTATTGTATGATTCCCCTGCTCCACTGTATAAATTAATGGGATATTATCAGAACCATCTGGGTTGGGGGAGGGGAATTGGAACCATCTGGGAGGGGGAGGGGAACAAGGTAGGGTTGCTCCTTGTCCCCCTTGCTCTTTGCTGTAATTGGCTACAGGGCCCCTATTCTGAAGGTCTTTCTGTTTTGGCTGTATAGTAGCAGCTTTCTGTGCTGATGGAACCAGGCCTTCTGCAATACTATTCTGAACCATTTTAGATATACAAGGAAGAAAAAACAAAAGTGCTACATAGTACTTCACAAGAATGCTGGCAGTGAATCTAGCAGTCCCATAGTAGTTCTTACTGTGTGCAATGTATGTTCAACTGCCGCTAAGGGTAGAGAAATTCCACAGCACGAGTGGTACTCTGATCAATAGTCTCTATCAGGGCAAGGCTAGGAGAGCAGGGCTGTCCAGAGAAATCTAAAGTTGGAAAAACTGTGCAAATTGAAGTTTTTCCTATGAATTTGACTGTGCTTGATCAGAAAATAAAATTTAAAAAAAAATTTTTAAAGCCCATCCTGGGGTCCCTCAAAGCCACCAATTACATATAGCTCCCTTTTTCTTAAAATTTGCTATTATGTTTGCTTAATGGAACAAATTTCTTGGTATTATAGCTATAAAACATGTTTTAACACTCAATGATACATTAATAAAGACATTTGGGGGCTGATTCAAACAGGCGTCATGATTGTAGGCATCCTACCACTGTCTGGCAGCCAATTGGGACAAACATTTGAAGAGAAAATTCTCCTGAGGAAGGATGCCTACACTGTAAACGCTTGTCACAATCTAGTGAGATGCGTAGGGACACTTAAGCTGGCCCAAGGCAGGGCATGGGTGTGGTTTCACCCGGAAGTGGCCTTGAGCGAGTATTAGCATCCCTACGCATTTCCCTAGAACTGCAACAGAAGCCTGAAGCGCAGGTCTGTAAAATGCTAGCCTACATTTCAAACTGGAAAGTAGATGCAGCCAGCTGAGCTATCACGGCACTGAATTCCCCGATCAGCAGAGCCGGCCAGGACTCCCCAAAACTGTGATTTCAGGGAGTCCTGCCAACTCAGCTGACCAGGGGAAAAACACCCCGCCACAATCAGCTGAGCCAGCTGCAGCAAGAGGACTCCCCCGACACCCACATTCGCGATCAGCAGGAGGGATGCCCACTCTCTCCTGCCTATCACCCACCATCACCCCCCCAATCCACGATCAGCAGGAGGAATGCTCACTTCCCCCTCCTGCTTCTGAACCCCTTCAATTCCCCCGACACCCCAACCCCCCCCTTACCTTTAGAAGGCCAGCAAGAGGGATGCCCAGTTCATCCTGCTGGTAGGCCCGCCTCTTCAAAGTGGCAGGCCTTCCCCTTCCCGGAACATCCTGGAATGCAACAGGGAGGGGCCTAAGGCCTGATTGGCCCAGATTCCATTGGAGAGGCCTTCAGTAATCTGGGCCAGAGTCTTAGGCCAAGCCCAGTGCATTCCAGAATGCACCGGGAAAGAGGACTAAGGTCCTTAGGTATTTGGGCCAATAATGGCCTTAGGATGCACCGGGAATGAGAAAGCCCACCATTTTGAAGAAGCTAACCTGCTGGCAGGAGGAACTAGGCATCCCCCTTGCCAATCTTCTTCTAAAGGTACGGTGGGGAGGGGGGGGGGAGGGGGATATGTTGGTGATCGAGGAGGTTCCGGAGGCAGGAGGGAGTGGGCATCCCTCTTGCCAATCGCGGATGTGGGTGTCAGATTGGGAGGAGGTAGTCTACCGCAGTCAGCTCAGCTGATTGTGGCAAGTGTATTTTCCCCCTGATCAGCTGAGCTGTCAGGACTCCCTGAAGCCGTAATTCCCTAACCAGCACTGGTTAGAGAATCAGAAGGGGGGGGGGGTGGATAAAACATCTGCCCTTTCAGGTAAACATAATTCTTCATAGGACGCTGGTATGCAATTCTTAGTCGCTTCTTAGGCAGCCACCTAAGGCCCCTCCCACTGCATCCCAAGATGCTTTGGGAGGGGGAAGGCCTGTCATTCGCAGCATGTGACCCTGTAGGCAGGAGCGTGTGGACTTCCCTCCTATAGATTTTGCAGTGCAAGGTACGGGGGTGTCAGGTTATGTAGGGGGCATTGTTGCCTGAAGTCAGGTGGTGTCTGCTATGTGAGGAGGAGGGTGTTGTCTGATGTTGGAGGTGTATAGTGATAAGGGTAGCAGGAATGTTGGGAGTTAGGGAAGGGATGTAGTGTTCCAGCTGATCCTAAGCCAGCAGGAATCCCCAAAACCAGGTCAGCAGATGGGGATTTTTCTGCTACAATCAGCTGATGGCAAGCCCTCAATGGGCTGTCCCTCCCCTACCACCCCCCCCCCCCCCATCTCTGGGTGGTGGGAAGTGCTGCTGTACGTCCAGAAAGTTGGTTTTGATTATCGGTACTTGGACGTCCCTGGTATTAGTACGTCCAAGTGCCGACTTAGGCAGGGTTTTGGAGGTTTTAAAGTTTTTGATTATGCCCCCCCTAGAGTGTATATAATATACACACACATTCTTCAAAAGGTTTCTGCAAGTTCATATTTTCATGGGAAATGGTTGGTGCGGGAAAAGTAGTAAGAGGATATGTTGTAGAATGTCTTGTGACTAGTCAGGCACCAGGGTTGTTATATGGAAAAGTTATGTAAATTTGCTTTTGAGATATTTAATAAATAGTTTTTATTTTTTTAAACAAATGAAAACTTTTTGAAGATCCCTCATACATATGTACAGAAGATCCAAGTAAAGGGAAGGAGTAGCCTAGTGGTTAGCACCCTGAAGTTGCGAGTTCAATCCCAGCCTGCTCCCTGTGACTCTGTGCAAGTCACTTAACCCTTCTTTTGCTAAGTACCACACAGTAAGATTGTAAGCCTTCCAGGACAGATAGGGAAAAATACTTAAGAGTGCAATACTTAAGAGTGCCTGATTACTATTCAATGTACTGTAAACCGCTTTGGGTGAATCTCTTCATGAAAAGGCATTTAATAAATCCCAATAAATAAAAATAAAGATTGTAAATTATCCCCGTCAACTACTAATCAGGTTATGGATTCAAATAAAATATATATACTTTTGGAATGTTTAACCAGATTCAGAACCAATGCTAGGAAGTTCTTCACCCAACGGGTGGTGGACATCTGAAACACACTTCCAGAGGGAGTGATAGGACAGGGTACGGTATTGGAATTCAAGAAGGGATTGGACAATTTTCTAAAGGAAAAGGGGATAGAAGGGTATAGATAGAGGGCTAGTATACAGGTCCTGGACCTGATGGACCGCTGCATGAGTGGACGGTATTGGATTTCAAGAAGGGATTGGACAATTTTGTGAAGGAAAAGGGGATAGAAGGGTATAGATAGAGGGCTAGTATACAGGTCCTGGACCTGATGGGCCACCGCGTGAGCAGACTGCTGGGCATGATGGACCTCAGGTCTGACCCAGTAGCGGCACGGCTTATGTTCTTACCACTTCTCAAAAAATCTCATTGGCTGCCGGTGGCACATCGAATAACCTACAAGATGTGTCTACTAATCCTTAAATTGATACTTTACAAATCTCCTTCTTTTATTGACAGTCTTAATAACCTATGCCCTCACCCGATCACTTAGATCTAATCATCATTTGCTGGTTGTCCCCTCTCTTAAATCCATTAACACACGGAGACAAAGCACAGTTACTTACCGTAACAGGTGTTATCCAGGGACAGCAGGCAGCTATTCAACATGTGGGTGACTTCATCCACAGAGCCCGGATACGGACAGCTTTGCAAGCAGACTTGCTTGAAGAACTTTAGAAAGTTTGCGACTGCTGCACCATGCATACACGAGTGCCTTCCCGCCCAACACAGGGCGCGCGTCTCCTCAGGTCAGATAGCTAACAGAGAAGCCAACCAGGGGAGGTGGGTGGGTTGTGAGAATAGCTGCCTGCTGTCTCTGGTAACACCTGTTAAGGTAAGTAACTGTGCTTTATCCCAGGACAAGCAGGCAGCCTATTCTCAACATATGGGTGACCTCCAAGCAAACCAGAATGGGATGGTGGGAGTGTTGGCAATTCAGGAGAATAAATTTTGTAACACTGCCTGGCCAAAATGGCCATCCCATCTGGAAAAAGCATCCAGACAATAATGAGCGGTGAAGGTATGAACTGAGGACCAAGTGGCAGCTTTACAGATTTCCTCAATAGGAGTAGATCTAAGGAAAGATACTAATGCTGCCATGGCTCTGACTTTATGGGCTGTGACTCGACTCTGTAGATGCAGTCCAGCCTGAGCATAGCAGAAAGAGATGCAAGCAGCTAACCAGTTGGAGATGGTGTGCTTGGAAATTGGATGTACCCAACTTGTTTAGATCCAAGGAGACAAAAAGTTGAGGTGCAGATCTGTGTGGCTTGGTTCTTTGCAAGTAAAAAGCCAAAGCATGCTTACAGTCTAGAGTATGAAGAGTTGTTTCTCCAGGATGAGAATGAGGCTTTGAAAAAAAACACTGAAAGTACAATGGATTGATTGAGATGAAATTCTGAAACCACTTTAGGTAAGAATTTCGGATGAGTACGGAGGACCACCTTGTCATGATGGAATACTGTGAAAGATAGGTCTGCAACTAAAGCTTGTAGCTCGCTGACCCTGAAAGCAGACGTGAGAGCAATGAGAAAAACCACTTTCCAAGTGAGGTATTTGAGATGAGCCGAAGCCATTGGGCTCGAAAGGAGGCTTCATCAATTGAGCAAGAACAACACTGAGATCCCAAACCACTGGAGGAGGTTTGAGAGATGGTTTGACATTGAAAAGACCTTTCATAAATCTGGAAACCACAGGATGAGCAGAAAGGGGTTTCCCTTTGATAGGATGATGAAAAGCAGCAGCAATTGCACCGAAATGTACTCGGATGGATGTGGATTTGAGGCCTGATTGAGACAAATGGAACAGGTAATCCAAAACTGAAGACAAGGAGGTAGATTGAGGCTCCTTGTGATGAATGGTGCACCAAGCAGAAAGTCTAGTCCATTTCTGATTGCAGTATTGTCTAGTGGTAGGCTTCCTAGAAGCCTCTAAAATGTCCTGTACAGATTGAGAAAACTGTAGAGTGGCAGCTAGGTTGAGAGGTACCAAGCCGTCAGGTATAGAGACTGTAGGTTGGGATTAAGTAGAGACCCCTGACTCTGAGTAAGCAGAGAGGGAAAAACTGGTAGAAGTAGTGGCTCCCTGCTGCTGAGTTGAAGTAGAAGGGAAAACCAAGGTTGCCTGGGCCACCGAGGAGCTATCAGAATCATGGTGGCATGCAGTGTTCCCGCTAAGCTGCGCTGGGGTGCGTTGGCGCACAAAATATTACCTCGCAGCGCACATGTTTCTCGTCACAGCGCACACAGTGTAGAGCACAGTTCTTCAACCGCCGGTCCGCAAACAAAATCTTGCCGGTCCGCGAAGGATTCGGTCCCCGCCGCAACGAAAGGCCGGCGTCAGCTGACTTGCAACTTCCTGTTGCAGTCGCTGTGCCGGGACTCCTGCCTTCGCCGGGACTCCTGCCTTCCACCGCGTTTGCCTCCTGCCTTGTCTCCGCACCTCCAGACCAGCAGCGGCAGCTGTGTATGCTTTTAACTTCGGCACAGAGCTGCCCCTAATCAATAGTTTAGCGCGGTTTCATAAGGCAGCCTCGGGGCCTTTGCTAGGCCGGCCCACATCGCATCATCGAAGCGGGCCGGCTATCAAAGGCCCCGAGGCTGCCTCGTGAAACCGCGCTAAACTATTGATTAGGGGCAGCTCTGTGCCGAAGTTAAAAGCATACAGAGCTGCCGCTGCTGGTCTGAACTCTTGGGCCGCTGAAGGAGGGCAAAAAGCAGCTGTCCTGGAGGTTTCCCTTCCTCTCGCCTTTACAGGTTCCTTTTTTCCACCTTTTTTTTTTTCCTTCAAACGGCAACGGGCCCCAGCATCGACATCAATCAAGTAAGTTCCACTGTTAATCAAGCGGTTCTGCTCGGCCAAAGCTTCCCCTGTGACATGAGCCACCCTCAGGGGAAAGAAAGTGACCCACAAAGGTGAGGGGAAGGGGGGCAGATGATGGAAGTTGGGGGGGGAGAGAGAGAGAGAGAGAGAAGGGGCAGATGATGGAATAGAGGAGATGAGAGAGAGAGAGAGAAGGGGACAGATGATGGAAGTGAGAAGAAGGGAGAGAGAGCAGAAGGCAGATGGACGTCAGTTGAGAAGGGAGAGCAGATGCTGAATGGAAGTGGGGAAAGAACACATACTGGATGGAAGGAGGAGATAAATAAAGGGGGAAGAAAATAGTAAGATAATGGAGGGGTGAGGGAAAGGGGTGACAAGCTGTGTGTAGACACGGTGAAAAGAGGGAAACGGGACTAAATAGTAAGAAAGAATTTAATTTAGATGGAGGCAGAAAATAGAGAAGGAAGACCAGAGAAGAAAAGGGAAGAGAGAGCAGAGAATGATCAGATCTGAGTGGAGGAAATGAGAAGAGAGATATGCTAAAAACCACAGGGGGGAGGGAAGGATAGAGATGCCAGACCATGAGGGGAACAGAAGGAAGATGATGGATGCTAGACCAAATTGGGGGGTGGGGGGGGGGCAGGAGGAGAGATGGCAGGGAAAGACAGACAGTGAATGGAAGGGGCAGATGCTGGACTGAAGAGACAGAGAAGGTTATCATGCTGCTGTACCGGGCCATGGTACGCCCTCACCTGGAGTACTGCGTCCAGCACTGGTACTTTAAGAAGGACACGGTACTACTCGAAAGGATCCAGAGAAGAGCAACTAAAATGGTTAAGGGGCTGGAGGAGTTGCCGTACAGCGAAAGATTAGAGAAACTGGGCCTCTTCTCCCTTGAGCAGAGGAGATTGAGAGGGGACATGATAGAAACATTCAAGGTACTGAAGGGAATAGACTTAGTAGCTAAGGCAGGGAGAACGAGAGGGCACTCTCTAAAGTTGAAAGGGGATAGATTCCATACAAACGTAAGGAAGTTCTGTGGTAGAAAGCAACATATTTATTTGGCTCATAACTTGCTGGCGCCCGATATTTTTAGCTCACAGTGAAAAAAGTTTGCTCACAACACCCGCCCGCTTAGAGGGAACACTGGTGGCATGTTCCTGTTTGAGTTTTGACAAGTGTCTTGAGAATGAGAGAGAATGGAGGGAACGCATAGAGAAACTGATTCGTCCATTCCAGTAGAAAAGCATCTGCCTCCAGTCGGTGAGGGGAATATATCCTGGAGCAGAACAGAGTTTGTTGTTGTGCAACTAGATCTATCTGAGGAGTTCCCCACTGAGAAAAAATGTGATGAAGAGGTGAGGAATTGAGTGTCCATTTGTGAGGTTGTAGAAGACGACTCAATTTGTCCGCCAGAGTTTCTCTCCTTGAATGTAAACAGCTTTGAGGAAGGTGTGAAGGATTGCCCAATTCCAAACCTTCAGAGCTTCCTAGCAAAGAGAGAGAAATCCTGATCCTTCCTGCTTGTTGACTTAATACATGGCGACTTGGTTGTCTGTTCGATTGAGGACTACCTGGTCGTGAAGATGCTGAAAAGCTTTGAGAGCATTGAAGATCGCTCTGAGCTCCAACAGATTGATGTGAAAATGATAATCTGTGCTGGACCAATGGCCTTGAGTACGGAGACCATCGAGATGAGCCCCCCAAGCGTAGGTCGAAGAATCTGTCGTGAATACCTTCTGATGAGGGGGTGTTTGAAACAAACCTCTGGAGAGATTGGAAAAGAGCATCCACCAGTGGAGACTCTCATTGAAAGAATCACTCTGTGTTGAGAGAGTGGATCGAAAGCCTGAGCCCACTGAGATGCCAGGGTCCACTGAGGGATTCTGATGTGAAGTCTGGCAAAAGGAGTCATATGAACTGTAGAGGCCATGTGACCTAAGAGAAACATCATGTGTCTCGCTGCAAGTGAAGTGAGGGATGACACTTTGTGACAAAGGTGAATGACAGCATCCTGACGCTGCTGAGGAAGGAATGCTCCGAGTTGTACAGTGTCCAAGACAGCTCCGATGAACTGTAGAGTTTGAGAGGGCTGTAGCTGGGATTTGGGAAAGTTGATTTCGAACCCCAAACTTTGGAAGAACCAAATAATCTGTTGGGTTGCTACAATAACCCCTTGAGATATTGAATCGTTGATGAGCCAGTCATCCTGGTACGGGAATACCTGTAGACCATGGTTCTGCAGAGCTGCTACTACTACAACTAGGCATTTGGTGAAAACTCTTGGAGATGATGCCAGGCCGAAGGGCAGAATTCTGTATTGGAAATGCAGGTTTTCCACCCGAAATCTGAGGAACTGTTGAGAGGCTGGATGAATGGGAATGTAAGTATAAGCCTCTTTGAGATCTAGAGAACATAACCATTTGTTCTGATTTAGAAGGGGATATAAGGATGCCAGTCCAATATAGGGCACAGATGCTCATCTTCTTCGGAACTAGGAAGTAACGGGAGTAAAACTCCCTGCTCTGCTGTTCCAAGGGAACTTCCTCGATGGCATGGAGACGAAGCAGAGCTTGAGCTTCCTGAAGAAGGGTGGTCTGATGAAATGGAAGGATACCCTCTTGGAAGATCTGGTGGACTCTGGAGGAAACGAAGAGAGTATCCTTCCTTGAGGATAGTCAGCACCCAGAGGTCTGATGTAATCATCTCCCAGCGGTGGTAAAAATGATGGAGACGACCGAGGCACAACGATGGAGGTTATGCTCTGTATTAGATGGTCAAAAAGGTTGAGAGGCCTTAGGCGCAGCAGAAATCTGAGATTTTTGCTGCCTTTGTTGCTGTTGTTTCTTAGGAGGCACTCATGTATAAGGAGCTGGTAAAATGGAAGAGGCCTTTAGAGGTAGAAGGTTTAGGCTTAGGACAAATGATGGAAGCAAATGATTTCTTATGTTCAATCGTTTAGTAGCTGCCTTGATAGAGTCATGAAATAATTCATTGCCCTGACAAGGGATGTTGTGCTAGATCTTGAAGATTGGGGTCCATGTCTACAGTGCAGAGCCAGGCAAGCCGGCATGGCGCATTGCTACTGAGAAGGCAGTGACTCTCGAGGAAAGTTCAAATGCATCATAGAAAGATTGAAGGAGATTCATGCGGAGTTGAGTCAGAGTGGTAATCACATTCTGAACCCTGAAATATTCAGGCATAATGTCAACCAAATGCTTGAAATAAGAAATGAAAACAAAATTGTAATTTAAAAAAACCTCTAGTTACCATAAGAATTTTGTTACAAACGTCGATCAAACTTGTCCATGGTCCTACCCTCTCTTCCAGGAAAGACAGTGGCATAAACCTTGGCAGGATTGGTCCTTTTCAGAAAAGACTCCACAAGAAGTGACTGATGGGATAACTGAGATTTCTTGAAGCCCTTGCAGTGGACCATCCTGTAACGAGGTTCCAGCTTTCCTGGCACAGCAGGAATGGAATAAGGTGTTTCAGAAAGAAGTGTTTGAGAAAGAAGTCTATTGATGGGCAACTCAAGAGACTCCGCAGGAGGACGAGACATATTCATTTCCTCTAAATACTCGTAGAGTATTTGGAATCAGAGTCCAAAGCAATATTGAGGTCCTTACTCATTTGACGTAGGAAAGAAGAAAAAGATATCTGCTCCAAGGAAGGTTGACCTCGAGGGGAAGAAGGTGACCTCAAGGCGCCTCGCAAGGCAAAGAACGAAGGTGAAGCTTTTCTGGAGTACCGATACCTGAGGTCTAAATATACAGGTATAGATGACTCACTGAGAGAATGGATAGAATCCCTCGCAGGAGAAGAAGTATAGTCTTGAGGTGGTGTCCTCGACTTCGGAGTTGGAGGCCTTGAAGAGTCTCGAGACCTGGAGAAACGAGGCCCGTCTTGAAATGGATGCCTCGACTGATGTGGAGAACTGTGCCTCGAACCAGGCAGGTCTCACTGAGAGAATGTTGAGGAGTCTTCACCCTATGCCTTGGAAAGGGTGACGCCTTATGCAAGGAAGGAGGCTGGAGATAGAGATAGAGATACCAAAAGGGATTGAACGCCTGGTGTCGAGGTATCTCGAGGCACTGACAAGGACTCGGCTCCTTGAGTAACATGCTTATGCTCCAGATGAGACTCTCGCAAAGACTTGACTCCTTGCATAGTATGTGTAGAATCCTCTTGAGGAACTCCCAAGGACTCGACTCCTTGTATAGAGTGAATAGATTCAGCTCAAGGCACTGCCAAGGATTCAACTCCTTGTGATACTGCCAAGTGCTCAGATTGGGCTGCAGGAAGCAGAGTAGAGGCAGGAGTACGTTTGACAAGCATATTACCAAACTGGCGATCCAATATGGTCTGGATCATAGCCTCCAAATGAGACACCGAGACTTGAGGATCTGGTACATTTCGAGTGGCAATAGTCTCTGAGGAAGAGGAGGAAGAATGACTCTTCGACTTGGAGACATGCTGCCAGCCAGCGTACCTGCTGGTAGTCTGCCGCGAACGTTCCTCGACATCTACTCCTTCCCCTCTTCCCCCATCGCACATCTACTTTACATTTTCTGTAAACATTGCTGGGCAGAGGAACCGATTCTCAACACCGCCCTATTGCCGGCTGGCATCTTCTCGCCATTGCACCTTGCCCTCTGACAACTTCCTGTTTCCGCTAGGGCAAGCAGTGGTGAGAACACACCAGCTGGTGGCAGGACGGTGTTGTGAATTGGTTTCTCCGCCCAGCAACGTTTACAAGAAATGGAAAGTAGACGCACAGTGGAGGTGGGGGAGGAGTAGTAGATGTTTTGGAAGGTTTGCGGCAGAGAGCAGACCACCAGGTACGCTGGCCGGCAGCATGATTTGGGGAGGAGTAGGAGTAGAAGGTAAGGAGAAAGCAATATAGGACTTGGGAGAGGGAGTGGGGGGAAGGGAGAAATGTGACACTCAGCAATGGGGTAAGGGGAGGAGGGAAAGATGTCAGATTTGTGATGGAGAGTGAGGGCAGAAGGATCACAGGGAGAGGTAGGAGAAGGGGTTACAGTGACAGATGGATTTGAAGGACAGAGGGAGAGAAGGACATGTGGGAAAACAGAGGGAGTCAGAGAGAGATGGATGTGGAGGCAGCAAAATGGGGAGAGCGAGAGATGTCATGACACATGTCACGAAACACTTTACATAGCAATTTTGCACTTTCCATAATAGCCACATGTGCCTGTTAACTTAGGGAGTGCAAAGAGCCAGGTATTTAAAATTCATGGTATGTCTTCATTCCTGCTTCCCCCCTCCAAGTCCTGACTGAACATATGATGTCCTAATTACTTAACTTCTTCATTCAGTGATAAATATTGGCAGAACAGGAAGTTTTACAAGAGGGCAGGGCTGGTGTTAAGGGTGGGCAAACAGGGCAATTACACTGGGCCCCCTGTCATAGGGGGCCCCAAACCTGCCTGAAGTTCAGAGGGGCAGCCTGCAATCAAGATTTGGGGCTCATCTGCTCTAGGCTCTGGAAGAGGGACCAGCAAAAGGGATTAAGAGGGTGTGTTGAGAAAGAGAATGTACACAAGAGCTTTTTTGTTCCTGTTTGTTTTGGTATTGTTTTTAAATGTTTTAAATAATGATTATTGTTTTAATGGATGTATAGTTACCCCATATATATGTTTTTAACATAATGTTCACCACCTAGAAGGCCGATTGGATGGTTTATAAAATTTTTGAGTAAACTTGAAACTTTTACCCAGCTGCATCAGGTCATTCCTTCCTCCCTGTGATGGGTTCTTGTGCAGTGTGTCACATGTATGAGACTTAATAATCAGGTGTCATACAGAAAAAAAAGATTGAAAATCCCTGCCATAGAAAAATCCAGCAGCCCACTCAACTGTAGAATATGCTATTGTGCTTTAAACATCTAATGCTCATACTGAAGAGGGAAAATTTATGAACCCTATTTCATTGGGAGAAGCTTTGGAGAATCCTATTGAAAGAATTTCAATTAAAACAGTTAATTCACTTTCAATGCTGGGTTGTGCTATTGCCTTACTAATAATACCTTTTATAAAACATATGGTCACAGTGAAGGGGGAGAGTTACTTTACATACTGGTAAGCAGAACTCCTCAAAGGCTGGCTTCACAAATGTGATGTACTGAGTTAAAACCTGCTCAAGGTCTCTGCCACGTTCACCGATGTCTCGTAACACTGAATAGGGTAGGAAAAAAAATTTCAAAATAAAGCAGCATCTCTTTTCCTCCATATCACTAGCAACAAGACATTCCCTGTTTATTTTTGTTAAGTATCCATAAGAAGTATTTACTGTATTTTTCGCTCCATTAGACACACTTCCCCCCCCCCAAAGTGGGTGGCAATAAGGGTGCGTCTTATGGAGAGAATACCCAAAGCGCCGCCCCCCCAGTACATTATTTTAATGCTGCCATCCTCCCTTGTTTGTCGACCCTCTTCCTCGCCGCTGCCCCTCCCCCCTGCGCGTACCTTTTTAAAAACTTCTGGCGCCTTCACTCGCTGAGAGCGGTGGCTGGCTGGCTGCTTGGTCCCCACTGCTTCCCTGAGAACCGATGGCAGATGCGGTTGCCTCCTCTTCTGTTCTCTCGCGGCACACCAGGCTGCCTGCCTGGTCCCGTGCTGCTTTCCACGAGAACTCAGTTTTTGCAGGAAGCGGCCTGGGACCAGGCAGGCATCTTGCCGCAAGAGAACAGAAGAGGAGGCAGCCGTGTCTGCCGTTCTCGGGGGAAGCTGCGGGGACCAGGCAGCCAGCCAGCCTAGTTTCTTTGGCAATTACCATACACTCCTTCTCATGCACACAGATCTATCAATGCTAATCATATTGTATTAACTAACAAAAACAAAAAAGGAAACAAAAAACAAAATGAAAATGCCTTTAAACCTCAAAGGTGCTCAGAACCAATATATGGTAAAAAAGTGACCAAACCGGGGCAACAACCCCTGTAAGGGCTTTCAAAGAGTCTATCATTGCACCATCCTCAAACGGTAGAAAGGTATTTAAATTTTGATGAATATCTTTTTTTACTTTTTCTCTTCTTTTTTCTATTAAATGTCCATTTAAAATGTCCAATGCTTAAGTGAAAACTATGATCCTTAAAGTAGGCAAAACTTAACTGTGAGTATTTAGGAAGCCAACTTGCTACAGCAGGTACAGGTGGGTCCTAACGCGTTTCGCTGACAGGCTTCTTCAGAGAACCCCCTTACCATATACCACTTTCTTACCATATATTGGTTCTGAGCACCTTCGAGGTTTTAAAGGCATTTTCATTTTGTTTTTTGTTTCCTTTTTCGTTTTTGTTAGTTTACAGTCCTTTGGGAACTTTCTTTGTTTGAATTTCACCCAGTTGTTATTTTGGGAATCATATGGTATTGCCATCATCTAGTAGACAAGCATGTTATGAGTACAGTACTTGCAATTCTGCATTTTAATTTTTGGCTCCCAATATCTGGAACAATCTACTTCCCAAAGTGAGGTCTGAATTTTTGTTTCTTAGATTTAACACATGTTTGAAAACTTACTGTTTTCAGAAGGCCTTTGAGATTTAAAGAATGCAGGCCTTGCTAGCAATTAAAGATAAGCTAGGTTTCCCCTCCCTTTTCATCTGAATTTCAATTTATTTTTATTTTTTTTAAGAATATGTGGATGTGAGCTTTCCCATTATTGGAGTTCCGTTTCCTATGATTTTGTGTGATTACTTTTATTGTACTGTTCAACACTTTAACCTGAAACAAACAGGAAAAGTGGCATTGCTTCTATCGTCTAGAGCAGTGTTCTTCAACCTTTTTACACCTGTGGACCGGCGGAAATAAAATAATTATTTCGTGGACCGGCAAACTACTAAGACTGAAATTTTTTTTAAAAAACCATCGCCGCCCCGTCCCCGCGAGCTCGGTCCCACAAACCATCTGATCCCATCCGCACAAGCCTCAAATAGTTATGATTTTATATTGTACATATTTTATTAAAGTATAAAAAGAAACAATATTCTATACAATTGTCATTTTATAAATACAAATAATACAGAGCAAGGATCAACAAACCCCCTGTCTCCCCTCCCCTTCACATATATCCCCTCTACTATCAAGAAAACTGAATAAGCCAAATCTCTCTAATCTTTCGCTGTATGGCAGCTCCTCCAACACCTTAACCATCTTAGTCGCTCTTCTCTGGACCCTTTCGAGTAGTAGTACCGTGTCCTCCTTCATGTACGGTGACCAGTGCTGGACGCAGTACTCCAGGTGAGGGCGTACAGCGTCATGATAACCTTCTCTGTCTCTTCAGTCCAGCATCTGCCCCTTCCATTCACTGTATGTCTTTCCCTGCCATCTCTCCTCCTGCCCCCCCCCCAATTTGGTCTGGCATCCATCATCTTCCTTCTGTTCCCCTCATGGTCTGGCATCTCTGTCCTTCCCTCCCCCCTGTGGTTTTTAGCATCTCTCTCTTCTCATTTCCTCCACTCAGATCTGATATCATTCTCTGCTCTCTCTTCCCTTTTCTTCTCTGGTCTTCCTTCTCTATTTTCTGCCTCCATCTAAATTAAATTATTTCTTACTATTTAGTCCTGTTTCCCTCTTTTCACTGTGTCTACCCACAGCTTGTCACCCCTTTCCCTCACCCCTCCATTATCTTACTATTTTCTTCCCCCTTTATTTAACTCCTCCTTCCATCCAGTATGTGTTCTTTCCCCACTTCCAATTCAACATCTGCTCTCCCCTCTCAACTGACATCCATCTGCCTTCTGCTCTCTCTCCCTTCTTCTCACTTCCATCATCTGTCTCCTTCTCTCTCTCATCTCCTCCATTCCATCATCTGCCCCTTCTCTCTCTTCCCCCCCCCCCAACTTCCATCATCTGCCCCCCTTCCCCTCACCTTTGCGGGTCACTTTCTTTCCCCTGAGGGTGGTTCATGTCAGAGGGGAAGCTTTGGCCGAGCATAACTGCTTGCAAGGAACAGTGGAACTTACTTGATGTCATGCTGGGGCCCGTTGCCGTTTGAAGAAAAAAAAAAAAAAGGGACCTCCAAAGGTGAGAGGAAGGGAAACCTCCAGGACAGCTGCTCTTTGCCCTCCTTCAGCAGCCCAAGAGTCTTTAGGCAAGCGGCAGCTCTGTATGCTTTTAACTTCAGCACAGAGCTGCCTCTAAGCAGTAGTTTAGCGCGGTTTCATGAGGCAGCCTCGGGGCCTTTGCTAGGCCGGCCCACATCGCATCATCGAAGCGGGCCGGCCTAGCAAAGGCCCCGAGGCTGCCTCATGAAACCGCGCTAAACTACTGCTTAGAGGCAGCTCTGTACCGAAGTTAAAAGCATACAGAGCTGCCGCTGCTGGTCGGGAGGTGCGAAGACAAGGCAGAAAGCATACGCTGCAGGAGTCCCGGCGAAGGCAGAAATCCCGGCACAGCGACGGCAACAGGAAGTTGCAAGTCAGCTGACGTCGGCACTTTTCGTTGCGGCGGGGACCCGAGTCCTTCGCGGACC
The DNA here is from genome assembly GCF_902459505.1 of Geotrypetes seraphini. Classification (NCBI taxonomy): domain Eukaryota; kingdom Metazoa; phylum Chordata; class Amphibia; order Gymnophiona; family Dermophiidae; genus Geotrypetes; species Geotrypetes seraphini. Next base: position 112,138,742 of record NC_047093.1, read on the forward strand.
GGCAAGATTTTTTTGCGGACCGGCACCGGTCCGCGGACCGGCGGTTGAAGAACTGTGGTCTAGAGCAGTGTTTCTCAAATTCTTCAAGTCCAAGTACCCCCTAATTTCCTAAGCCTAACAAATACCAACCGAGTACCCCCACCCAAGCTCCTCCCCAGACTCCATTCCCATAATAGTATTAATTGTAATACAATTTCTTCCATCCATTTTTCATATACACACAATATAATCTGAATACATAATGGTAAACATAAAATTAAAAAAAAGCACACTGTACACAGAGAATGTTATCATTTAAGTTCAATTTTTTTTTTCCAAAGAGGTCAAGGCAGATGACTTTAAAATGTCACCTCAGTAACAACTATAGAAAAATAGACAAATATAGTGCAAAATATAGACAGCAGACTATTAAACAAGATGAAATCGATGGGGTTAGGTGAGAAACTAACTGCATGGGTCTATGATTGGCTGAGTGGAAGACTTCAGAGGGTGGTGGTCAACGGCACCCTCTCTGAGACATCGGAGGTGACTAGTGGAGTGCCGCAGGGCTCAGTCCTGGGACCATCCCTTTTCAACATATTCATAAGGGACTTGACCCGAGGGCTTCAGGGTAAAGTAGCACTGTTCGCTGACGACGCCAAACTATGTAATATAGTAAGTGAAAGCAATCTCAAGGATAGTATGACGCAGGATCTGATCACGTTGGAAAACTGGTCCTTGACATAGCAGCTGGGCTTCAACGCTAAGAAATGTAAGGTCATGCATCTCGGCAGCGGAAATCCATACAGAACTTACACCTTGAATGGAGAAACACTAGTTAGGACTTCAGAAGAACGGGATTTGGGAGTAATCATCAGTGCAGACATGAAGGCTGCCAAACAAGTAGAGAAGGCCTCATCCAAGGCAAGGCAAATGATGGGATGTATCAATAGAAGCTTCGTCAGCCGCAAACCTGAAGTCATAATGCCACTTTACAGAACTATGGCGAGACCTCATCTGGAATACTGTGTGCAATTCTGGAGGCCACATTATCGTAAAGATGTGCTTCGAGTTGAGTCGGTCCAGCAGATGGCCACTAGGATGGTCTCCAGACTCAAGGGTCTCTCATACGAAGAAAGACTGGGCAAATTGCAGCTCTATACTCTAGAGGAGCGCAGGGAAAGGGGAGACATGATTGAGACATTTAAGTACGTCACAGGTCGTGTCAAGGTGGAAAACGACATATTCTTTCCCAAGGGACCCTCGGTCACAAGGGGGCACCCGCTCAAACTCAGAGGAGGGAAATTTAATGGTGACACCAGGAAGTATTTCTTCACAGAAAGGGTGGTAGATCACTGGAACAAACTTCCGGTGCAGCTGATCAAGGCCACCAGCGTGCTCGACTTTAAGAATAAATGGGACATCCACGTGGGATCCCTATGAGGGTCGAGTTAAGGAACTAGGTCATTAGCACTCAGACTTAATGGGGTGGGTCAGTAGAGTGGGCAGACTTGATGGGCTGTAGTCCTTTTCTGCTGTCATCTTTCTATGTTTCTATGTTTCTATTCTCAAAACCAACACATTTTGATAACTAAATTGAGAATAAAATCATTTTTCCTATCTTTATTGTCTGGTGATTTCATGCCAGTACCAAGAGCAGATGCGAAGAGGCAGACAGAGCTGCAAGCAACAAATGGATGGCTGAGGCGATGGTGTGACGAGGAAGGTTTCCTCTTCGTACGGAACTGGTCAAACTTCCTGGGGAAAAACAAGCTCTACAGGAGAGACGGATTGCATTTGAGCACGGCTGGGACGAGGATGCTGGCACGTAACATCCAGACCTGCATAGACATGACTTTAAACTGATAACAAGGGGAAAGCCGATAGTCGATCTGACCTCGACACACCGGACCACAGTATCAAGCAAGGATACTGAAACAGGAAATGGCGATAGTGGACTAGAGACAAAATGGACACTTTATGGACATAAACCCAAAGATGCAGCACAGGGACCCGAGAGGCAACTAGAAATAAAGAGCAAGACAAGGAGGAAACAGCAGGACCCAGAGGGCTATCAAAGAACAAAAAAAACGGGCAGAGAACGGGATAGACACCACAGGAGGCAAAACGTGAGGAGACCAGCAGGAGCAACAAATCAAGAGTAGATCCAAAAGAAAAGGTAACAAACTGGGACTTAAATTGCCTTTATACAAATGCTAGGAGCCTAAGGACTAAAATGGGGGAGCTAGAAGTTATAGCCGGAAATAAGGACATAGACATAATAGGAATCACAGAGACATGGTGGACAGAGGACAACAAATGGGATGTGGCCCTTCCAGGGTATAAACTCTACAGGAAGGACAGAGCACACAAAAAGGGGGGAGGAATAGCACTTTATATAAAGGACTCCATTCCTTCTTCCAGAACAGAAACAACAATAAGGGCAGACAGTCTGGAGTCACTATGGGTTAAGTTAACAGGAGGGGAAGGAGCTGACATCAAATTGGGATTGTACTATCGCCCACCAGGACAGTCAGAAGCAAACGACCTGGAACTGGAGGCCGAACTGAAGCAGGTGTGTAAAAGTGGAAGGGTGGCAGTTATGGGGGATTTCAACTATCCGGGAATAGACTGGGACATTGGGCACTCAAACTGCACGAGAGAAACTAAATTCCTAGAGGCGATAAGGGACTGTTTCATGGAGCAGCTGGTCACAGAACCAACACGAGGGGATGCCACTCTAGACCTAATTCTCAACGGGCTAGAAGGACCCGCAAAGGAAGTGGTGGTAATAGCACCATTAGGGAACAGTGATCACAACATGATCCAGTACAAATTAAACATGGGAACATCAAAGGTGAAAAGAACCAAAACGACAGCACTCAACTTCAGAAAGGGAAACTACAAGGACATGAGGAAAATGGTAGGAAAAAAAGCTCAGCAGCAACTCAGGGAAGGTGAAGACCGTAAAGGAAGCCTGGACACTGCTTAAAGGCATAGTGCTCGAGGCACAAGACCTGTGCGTCCCAAGGTTTAGGAAAGGGTGCAAAAAAAATCGAACTAGAAACCCAGCATGGATAACTACTGCGGTTAAAAAGGCGATAAGCGACAAGAAATCAGCCTTCAAGAAATGGAAAAAGGATCCAACAAAGGAAAACCAGGAAGAGCACAAAAGACACCAGAAAGAATGTCATAGAGAGGTCAGGAAGGCAAAGAGAGAATACGAGGAAAGACTGGCAGGAGAAGCAAGAAACTTCAAACCCTTCTTTAGGTATGTGAAAGGGAAACAACCAGCCAGAGAGGAAGTGGGACCACTGGACGACGGAGACAAGAAAGGAGCGATAAAGGAGGAAAAAGAGATAGCTGAAAGGTTAAACAAATTCTTCTCGTCGGTCTTCACCAGAGAGGACACATCCAATATCCCAGAACCCGAGGTGATTATAAACGGAGAACACGACGAAAGGCTGGTACAACTAGAGGTAAGCAAAGAGGATGTCCTCAGACAGATAGACAGACTAAAAAGCGACAAATCACCAGGCCCGGACGGCATCCACCCAAGGGTACTAAAAGAACTGAGAAACGAAATAGCAGAGACACTTCGCCAAATATGTAACCTCTCCCTAAAAACTGGGGAGATCCCAGAGGACTGGAAAATAGCAAATGTCACGCCCATCTTTAAGAAGGGATCAAGGGGTGACCCGGGAAACTACAGGCCTGTGAGCTTGACCTCGGTTCCTGGAAAGATGATGGAAGCAATGGTAAAGGACACAATCTGCGAACACATAGAAATCAATGGACAACTGAAGGCGAGCCAGCATGGCTTCTGCAAGGGAAGGTCGTGCCTCACGAACTTGCTGTACTTCTTTGAGGGAATAAACAGTCAGATGGATAAGGGTGAATCCATAGACATCATTTACCTAGACTTCCAAAAAGCCTTCAACAAGGTACCTCACGAACGGCTACTTAAAAAACTGTGGAACCACGGGGTGCAAGGGGATATCTACCGATGGATCAAACACTGGCTAGCGGGCAGGAAACAGAGGGTTGGAGTCAAAGGCCAATACTCAGATTGGCAATGGGTCACGAGCGGAGTTCCGCAGGGGTCGGTGCTGGGACCTTTACTATTCAATATATTTATTAACGATCTGGAGACGGGGACAAAATGTGAGGTTATCAAATTTGCTGATGACACCAAACTCTGCAGCAGGGTTAGAAACACGGAAGACTGCGAAGACCTACAAAGGGACCTAACGAGACTGGAAGACTGGGCAAAAAAGTGGCAAATGAGTTTTAACGTAGAGAAATGCAAGGTCATGCATGTAGGGAAAAAGAACCCGATGTTCAACTACAAAATGGGGGGAACACTGCTAGGGGTGAGTAACCTGGAAAGGGACCTGGGGGTGATGGTCGACTCATCACTGAAACCATCGGCGCAATGTGCGACAGCCTCAAAGAAAGCAAACAGAATGCTGGGCATCATCAAAAAGGGTATCACAACCCGGACGAAGGAAGTCATCATGCCGCTGTATCGTGCAATGGTGCGCCCGCACCTGGAGTACTGTGTTCAATACTGGTCGCCGTACCTCAAAAAGGACATGGCGGTACTCGAGGGAGTGCAGAGGAGGGCGACTAAGCTGATAAAAGGTATGGAAAATTTTCCATACGCTGACAGGTTAAAAATGCTGGGGCTGTTCTCCCTGGAGAAGAGGAGACTTAGAGGGGACATGATAGAAACCTTCAAAATCCTTAAGGGCATAGAGAGAGTAAATAAGGACAGATTCTTCAAACTGAGAGGAGCCACAAGCACTAGGGGTCACTCGGAGAAATTGAAAGGGGACAGGTTTAGAACAAATGCTAGAAAATTCTTTTTTACGCAGAGGGTGGTGGACACATGGAACGCGCTTCCGGAGGAAGTGATAGGCCAGAACTCTGTACAGGGATTCAAGAAGGGTTTGGATAGGTTCCTGGAGGATAAAGGGATAGAGGGGTACAGATAGAACTTGAGGTAGGTTATAGAAGTGGTCAGAAACCACTTCACAGGTCACAGACCTGATGGGCCGCCGCGGGAGCGGACCGCTGGGCGAGATGGACCTCGGTCTGACCCAGTGGAGGCAACTTCTTATGTTCTTATGAGTCTCTGGTTGCACTACCTTCTGACTGTGCATCCAATATTTCTCTCTGATCCTGTACACTTCCTCTCCTCCAGTCCTCATTCCCTCCCCCAACCAACATCTCTCTCTCTCTCCCCCTCCATGAGTTCAAATTTTTTACTCTCTGCCCTTTTCCCCCCTTCCCCCTGAGTGTGACATTTCTCCTTCCCTCCCTATCCATCTCTCTCTCCATGTCCAACACTTCCTGCCTCCTGCAGATTTCCTCTGCTTCAGGCCTCATTCCCTTCCCCAACCAACATCTCTGTCCCTCCACGAGTCCTCTTTCCTCTTCCCCTATTGGCAACAAGTCTTCCCCTCTCTCTCACTGTCCATCTGTCTTGAGAGATACAGGCACCTCTCCTACCCCCTCTACTGCCACATCCAACATTTCTTCCTCTCTCACCTCCCAGATCATGTGCAGCATTTTTCACCACTGCCCACCAGCCCCATGCCCATTTCCCCTAACACCCCCCTCCAAAACCATGCCACATCTTTCCTTCCATCATTAGGTCCAACATCCCTCCGCCCTTGCATCCCCTTCAATCTGTTGCTCTAGTCCCTTTCCACCACCATACCAAACGTTTTTCCCTCTCATCCTAATCCCCCATGCATCTCTTCCTCTCTCCATGCCAATTTTCCTTTCTTCCTTTCCCCATGTACACCATCTCTCACTCACATTCATGCCCAATTCTCCCTTTCTATTCCCTACCCCCCTTATGTCCCACGTTAGTGCCCTCTTCCTCTCTCCATTCTGTGTCCCATGTTCATGCCCCCCTTTCTTTCTGTTATCGCGTTCGTGCCCCCTCCCCACCTTCCAACCTTTGTCCCAAAATTAAGTTGCACCACTGGGGATCCCTGCCTGCCTGCCCATCCTTCCTCTCTGCCGACCCATCCACAGAAGCTGCAGGTGCCGCCACGGATTCCTCCCTGCCTCCCCGCTGCACCAACTCCAAACCTCACTGGAGCAGACATGCTTCATCGCCCCTCCCCCCCAGTAGCAACTCCATGCAGGGGTAGGCCACGGCGCATGCAGCAACTTAAACACATCATGCAGCCAGCTCACAAGCCTCCCTCCATGTCAATTCTGACATTGGAGAGAAGGTTTCGGGCCAGCCAGGCAGTGACTGGCTGGCCCAGGACCTTCTCTAGGATGTCAGAATTGATGTCGGGGGGGGGGGGGGGGGGAGGCTTGTGGGCCAGCCTTGTGCAGTGTGCGAGTCACTGCATTCGCCCGGCCGATCCCTGCACGGAGTTGCTGCTGAGGGGAGCGGATGAAGTGTTTTGGCTCCAGTGAGGTGGCAGAGTTAGCTTTGGAAGTGGAGGGTGTTGCAGCGGGCGGGCAGATAGGGAGGCAGGGAGAGATCCCCAGTGGTAGAGGCTTCAGCAGGGGGCAGGTAGGTATCCCCCGCGGAAAGTAGGGAGAGATTCCCGGTGGTGGCCAAGCCACGTACCCCCAAGGATACGCATACCATGTGTTGAGAAACACTGGTCTAGAGGTAGCAGCAGCACCACTGGGAGGGACTTGCGCTTTTCACACTGTGCTCCTAACTCTTCCATGAATTTGTCTTAGTCCTAATTTAAACTTAGAAAATGTTTAACATTTAATTAAAATTAACAGTTATAATTTTCAGAGATAATTGATTGTGTCTTAACAACTGCATATAATTGATTGTGTCTTAACTTTGCAATGTATCTTGTCAATTTACTAATGATCTTTCAATCTTTATGAATGCCTGCGACTTATACCGTTTTCATGAAACCAGTACAAGTTGCAGGATAAGCATTCATAAAGATTGAAAAATCACTAGTAAATTGACAGATAAATTGCAAAGTTCCAGCATAACTCCGAAACGCATGGACAGATTTCAACCAAACTTGGTATACATATCAATTACTATCTGGGAACAAACACTGTGGGGGTGGGAAGGGGGTGACATGTAAACAATCATTGAAAAAGCACAGTTACTTACTGTAAAGCAATGTTACTTACCGTAACAGTTGTTATCCAGGGACAGCAGGCAGCTATTCTCACTAGTGGGTGATGTCATCCGACAGAGCCCCGATACGGACATCTTGCAAACATGTCTTGCTTGAAGAAACTCAGAAGTTTCGAGATGCCCGCACCGCGCATGCGCCAGTGCCTTCCCGCCCGATGTACCGGGCGTGTCTCCTCAGTTCAGGTAGCTAGCCTGAGAAGCCAACCCAGGGGAGGTGGGTGGGACGTGAGAATAGCTGCCTGCTGTCCCTGGATAACAACTGTTACGGTAAGTAACATTGCTTTATCCCAGGACAAGCAGGCAGGTATTCTCACTAGTGGGTGACCTCAAAGCTAACCCCAATGGGATGGTGGGAGAGTTGGCATTTAAGAGAACAAATTTTGTAACACTGTTTGGCCAAACTGTCCATCCCGTCTGGAGAAAGTATCCAGACAATAATGAGAGGTGAATGTATGAACCGAGGACCAAGTGGCAGCCTTACATATCTCCTCAATCGGTGTCGATCTGAGGAAGGCTACAGAGGCTGCCATTGCTCTGATCTTATGGGCCGTGACCTTACAGGGAAGGGATAATCCAGCCTGGGCATAGCAGGAAGAGATACAAGCCGCCATCCAGTTAGAGATGGTGCGCTTCGATACAGGGCGTCCCAACTTGTTTGGATCAAAGGAGACGAAAAGTTGAGGAGCAGTTCTGTGTGGCTTTGTGCGATCCAAGTAGAAAGCTAGAGCACGTTTGCAGTCCAGAGTGTGCAAAGCAGATTCCCCAGGATGAGAATGAGGCTTTGGAAAGAACACTGGAAGCACGATGGATTGGTTGATGTGAAATTCAGAGACTACCTTAGGCAAGAATTTTGGATGAGTACGAAGGACCACCTTGTCATGATGGAATACAGTGAACGGTGGATCCGCCACTAGGGCCTGAAGCTCACTGACCCGTCGAGCTGACGTGAGGGCCACCAGAAAAACCACCTTCCAGGTGAGATACTTAAGTGGAGCCTTGTTGAGAGGTTCAAACGGAGGCTTCATAAGATGAGACAGGACAACATTGAGATCCCAAACCACAGGAGGAGGTTTGATAGGAGGGTTGACATGGAAAAGTCCTTTCATAAATCTGGAAACCACAGGATGAGCAGACAAAGGTTTCCCTTGCAGAGGCTGATGGAAAGCCGCAATAGCACTCAAGTGGACTCGTATAGCTGTCGCTAGTGCTGTTTAGCACTGTTTTCATCGGGACAGGCAGTCCCGCAGCAGCCCGACCCAGCCAGCTGAGAGGGTCCTCCGGGGAGCCTTTGAAAACCGGAGCAGCCGCCGAGGGAGCCTGTCGCTAGTGCTGTTTAGCACTGTTTTCATCGGGACAGGCAGTCCCGCAGCAGCCCGACCCAGCCAGCTGAGAGGGTCCTCCGGGGAGCCTTTGAAAACCGGAGCAGCCGCCGAGGGAGCCTGTCGCTAGTGCTGTTTAGCACTGTTTTCATCGGGACAGGCAGTCCCGCAGCAGCCCGACCCAGCCAGCTGAGAGGGTCCTCCGGGGAGCCTTTGAAAACCGGAGCAGCCGCCGAGGGAGCCTGTCGCTAGTGCTGTTTAGCACTGTTTTCATCGGGACAGGCAGTCCCGCAGCAGCCCGACCCAGCCAGCTGAGAGGGTCCTCCGGGGAGCCTTTGAAAACTGGAGCAGCCGCCGAGGGAGCCTGTCGCTAGTGCTGTTTAGCACTGTTTTCATCGGGACAGGCAGTCCCGCAGCAGCCCGACCCAGCCAGCTGAGAGGGTCCTCCGGGGAGCCTTTGAAAACCGGAGCAGCCGCCGAGGGAGCCTGTCGCTAGTGCTGTTTAGCACTGTTTTCATCGGGACAGGCAGTCCCGCAGCAGCCCGACCCAGCCAGCTGAGAGGGTCCTCCGGGGAGCCTTTGAAAACCGGAGCAGCCGCAGTACGCGGCCCGCGGTCGCGAGCCTCGGGTCGCGAGCCGAAGGGGCGTGGCTAAAGGGGCTAGCCCCTTTTGAGCCCCTTCGGAGCCTAAGAGGAGCAGGGAGCAGGACTACCATTTCTTCAGCATGGGTAAGAGGAAAGCTAAGGCAATACCATCTGCTGTAACAACAGGCCCGATGGATCGCCATCTTGTGGTTCCCATCTTGCCTCCTGTTGAGGAACAGGTAACTTTTAATATTCAAGCTGTCTCCTTATCCTCTGGGGAACCAACACCACCTCCTCAACCATCATATTCCTTACGGTTAGAAGAATCTCCTTCCCCTTTTAAGGAAGGAATAATTTCTTCTTCCCTTCAATCATTGTCAGTATCTGGTTTGGAGGTTTCAGGACAGTCCCTGGGGCAAGCTAAAGAACTAACCCCAGTGCAGATGAGTACTGGGCAAAGCTCAGATGCTCTCCCCAGGGATAAAGTGATCACTCTAAATGATGTTTGGCTTAGTATTAACAGAATAGAGTCATCTTTACAAAAAACCGTTTTGAACTTATGTCAATTCTCATCTGATGTAACTGTGAAAATTAAAGAACAAAATAATAAAATTGGAGAAACAGCTGTAAAGGTTGAAAAGTTAGATCAGGCAGTAGGTAATTTACAAGCTAGTGCTGTTTCTAATATAAAGGATAGTATGATGTTACATGCTAAGTTAGAAAAAATGGAAAATGCTATTAGAGTTAAAAACCTTCGTTTGTTAAATTTTCCTACCACACATTACCTTTCTGCAATGGAACTTTTGAAAATGTATTTGAGGGAGATATTACATTATAACAAAGTGGAGACCTTTGAGGTCGATAATTTATATTACATTTCAAGAGATTCCAAAGAAAAGGTAGAGGAAGGTGGAATGGATAGAATAGTATCACCAGAGAGTTTGAATGTATCACAGTTTTTGGAGTCCTCTAAAGACATAATTGAGAAACGAGCAACTCTTCTCGTGACCTTCAAGACAGAACTTGAGAAACAAGATATTTTGAAATTATATTTCCTGAAAAAGCAAGAGATGTTTTGTGGTCAACGGGTGATAATTTTTCCAGATGTCTCTAGACAAACCCAGTTTAAGAGGAAACAGTTCCTTCAGCTAAAGCCTAAGGTTTTGGCAGTCGGAGCTACTTTCTTCTTAAAATTTCCATGTAAATGCCTGATATCATATGGAAATGATAAATATGTGTTTTTTGATCCAGCCCAGGTGGAAGATTTTATCAAAGAGAAACCTTTGTTGAAAGTTTAATTCCTTATTTTGGTTCACTTTTGGAGGATGATGTATAATATATATAATAGCCATTTGCCTGTTCCTAGATAGTAGATAGAAAGATTTGCTTTGATGTTTTATTTGTACTGGCGATCAGCTTTAATGTGGACTAGGATACGGTTGAATTAGTTTTCCTATATATTATGTTAATTCCCATCTGGGAATTTACATTTTGTATTTTGTATTTTTTGTGTTCATTCATGTATGTTTGTTACAAAGATATTGTAATGAATAATCCAATAAATAAAGAATTAAAAAAAAAAAAAGTGGACTCGTATAGAGGTAGACTTGAGACCAGACTGAGACAGGTGTAGAAGATAGTCCAATACAGAAGACAGGGAAGCTCGCTGAGGTTCCGTGGCCTTGGAAATACACCAGGAAGAGAATCTAGTCCATTTTTGGGAATAGCATTGTCGAGTAGCAGGCTTCCTGGAAGCCTCCAAGACCTCCCTCACCGCTTGAGAGAACTGGTGAGGAGTTATGTTGAAAGGAACCAAGCTGTCAGGTGGAGAGACTGCAGGTTGGGATGAAGTAGTGAACCTTGATGTTGAGTAAGTAGTGAAGGAAACACTGGAAGAAGTACCGGCTCCCAGCTGCACAGTTGAAGTAGAAGGGAGTACCACGGTTGTCTGGGCCATCGAGGAGCAATCAGAATCATGGTGGCATGGTCTGATCTCAACTTGACCAGAGTCTTCTGAATGAGAGGAAAGGGAGGAAACGCATATAGGAAGCGATTCCCCCACTCCAGTAGAAAGGCGTCTGCCTCGAGGCGGAGAGGAGTGTAGATCCTGGAGCAAAACTGAGGCAGTTTGAAGTTGTGGGGGGCTGCAAAGAGGTCTATCTGAGGGGTTCCCCACTGAGCAAAGATCTGATGAAGGGGGTTGGAATGGAGCGTCCATTCGTGAGGCTGGAGAAGACGACTCAATTTGTCTGCCAAGACGTTGTCTTTCCCCTGAATGTAGACAGCTCTGAGGAAGGTGTTGTGGCGAACCGCCCAATCCCAGACTCTAAGAGCTTCCTGACAAAGAGGGGCCGAGCCCGTGCCCCCTTGTTTGTTGACATAATACATGGCGACCTGATTGTCTGTGCGAATAAGGACCACCATGTCACGTAGCAGATGCTGAAAAGCTTGGAGAGCATTGAAGATGGCCCTGAGCTCCAGAAGATTGATTTGATGGAGTCGTTCCGCACTGGTCCAGAACCCCTGAGTGCGAAGACCATCCAGATGGGCCCCCCATGCATAGTTCGATGAATCGGTTGTGAGAACTTTCTGGTGGGGAGGAGAGTGAAACAGCAAACCTCTGGATAGATTCGAAGAGGTCATCCACCAGAGAAGAGACTGCCGTAGAGCAGGAGTGACTGCAATGTGACGGGACAACGGGTCGGACACTTGAGTCCACTGAGATGCCAGTGTCCATTGAGGAATTCTGAGTTGTAGTCTGGCAAAAGGCGTCACATGAACTGTAGATGCCATGTGACCCAAGAGGACCATCATGTGTCTCGCCGAGATGGACGGGCGAGAAGACACCGACTGGCAGAGTAGAAGGAGAGCATCCATGCGTTGAGGAGGAAGGAATGCTCGAAGTTGAATGGTATCCAGAACAGCCCCGATAAAGGGGAGAGACTGGGTGGGCTGAAGATGTGACTTGGGGAAGTTGATCTCGAAGCCCAAACTCTGTAGGAAACAAATTGTAGTCAAGGTCGCCGAAATGACCTCTGGAGCCGACGGTGCCTTGATGAGCCAGTCGTCGAGGTATGGAAATACCTGAAGACCCATGTTCCGGAGTGCAGCGGCCACTACCACCAGACACTTTGTGAAGACTCTGGGAGATGAGGACAGGCCGAATGGAAGCACTCGATACTGCAGATGTAGATGTCCCACCCGAAATCTGAGAAACTTGCGGGAGGCCGGATGAATCGGGATGTGAGTGTAGGCCTCCGTGAGGTCCAGAGAGCATAACCAATCGTTCTGCTCAAGGAGGGGATAGAGAGAAGCAAGGGTCAGCATGCGGAACCGCTCCTTGACCAAAAACTTGTTGAGGACTCGAAGGTCCAAAATGGGACGCAGATCGCCCGTCTTCTTCGGAACCAAGAAGTACCGGGAGTAGAACCCCCGGTTTTGCTGATCTATCGGCACCGGTTCGACGGCTCGAAGCCGAAGAAGAGCCTGCGCCTCCTGTAGAAGAAGAGCGGTCTGCGTCGAGTTGGAAGGATACTCTCTTGGCGGATGGTCCAGGGGGACCCGTTGGAAATGAAGAGAGTATCCCTCTCTTACGATGGTAAGGACCCAGAGGTCCGTGGTGATTGTCTCCCATCGATGACAAAAATGGTGGAGACGACCCCCGATGGGAAAAACGGGAGGAGACAGAACGAAGTCGGTTATGCTCCCTGGAAGAGAGTCAAAAAGGCTGAGTAGCCTTGGGTGCAGCCGGCATCTGAGGCTTCTGTTGAGGCTTTTGAGGAGGCTGTCTCTTTGCAGGCTGTCTCGCAGGAGGAGTCTGTCTTGGCTGATAATGCCGCTGGTAAATCAGAGGCGGCCTAGAGGGACGAGACTGCTGAGGCTTAGGCTTAGGCCGCAGAATAGACTGGAAGGACTTCTCATGGTCCGAAAGCTTTTTAGTAACAGTCTCGATAGACTCATCGAACAGATCAGCCCCCACACAAGGCACATTAGCAAGTCTGTCTTGGAGGTTCGGATCCATATCAATGGTACGAAGCCATGCCAGGCGACGCATGGCGACCGAACAGGCCGCAGCACGTGCCGAGAGTTCGAAGGCATCGTAGGAGGATTGCATTAGCTGCAGGCATAACTGAGAAAGGGTCGCCACCACCTCTTCAAATTCGAATCGAGCTTGAGCATCGATAAAAGGGATAAACTTGCGGAGCACTGGCAAGAAAAAATCCAAATATGAAGAGAAGAAAAAATTATAATTGAGCACTCGAGTCGCCATCATCGAATTCTGGTAGATACGTCTACCAAATTTATCCATCGTCCTCCCTTCACGGCCCGGAAGTACCGAGGCGTAAACCTGGGAGGGATGAGATCGTTTGAGGGAGGACTCGACCAAAAGTGACTGATGAGAAAGTTGCGCCCCCCTCAAACCCCTTGTGATGGACGATGCGGTATCGAGCATCCAATTTACTGGGAACTGCCGGGATGGAATACGGTGTCTCAAAACAACGCATGAAAGTCTGGTCAAGCAGTTTATTCAGAGGAAGGCGAAGCGTCTCCGCAGGAGGGTGAGGCAAATGCATGGTGTCCAGATACTCCTTAGAATATCGAGAACCAGTGTCCAACATCACATCCAAATCATCCGCCATTTGTCGAAGGAAGGATGAAAAAGAGAGTTGGTCCGCCAGCGCCGGCCGGCGAGACGGACTAGAAGAAGTGGAAGCCTCCGGATCCAGAGAGAGCTGAGAGCGGCAAGGAGAATAGGAGGTAGATGGTTCCTCATACTCCGGTCCCTCAGGCGGGGATAAATCTGACGAGGAGTATCCCATACGCTGGATCTTCTTTTGCGGAGACACTTCCGAATGACGTGAAGAGTGTCGAGATGAGTGTCGAGATCGATGCCCCTCCCGGTGACGGGATGGGGAGCGAGATCTTCTGTGCATCGCACGATCCCCCGAAGCCTCCAAGGAAAGGATGGGACTTGATGCAGTGGATCGCAGAGGTGGTAAGGATGCGGACTCACGCAGTGCCACCCAGGTCTGGTATGGAGTGCGGAAGAACTCTTCCTGCGATGCAGTATGCCCAGGACTTCGACTATCAGGGGCTGACACAGCACTCTGCTGTCGAGGGGGCGTGATGGGCTCCAAAGGTGGCATATTACTAAATGAAGCCCGCCTGGAAGCACCCGCCGCCCTCCGCCGATCCTCCTCGTCGAGCAGAGAGATCGTACGACGAGGAGGAGGGGGAGGGGGCGGATCGCCCCTCGGGACCGAGACCGGGAGGTCACCCTGAATGGAGGCGATAAGCCGGGGTCCCATAGACTGCATAAGCTCGACAAACTGAGCTTCCAGCAGGGATCGCAGCGAAGCCGATATGGAGGGATCCGCACCGAAAGGGGGTCCTCCAGCACGGTCTTCTCGCTCCTTTGTGGCCAAGTGCTTCTGCTTGCTAGCTTTAGGCACTTTGATGACCACCGGAGGAACAGTGGAAGGCGATACCTGAGCCGAGGAGACGGGGACAGGCACCGATGCTGAACCGGAAGCAGAAGTCGGAGTGAACGATGCCGGCTTCACGATGCCCGATGCAGGGGTTGTCGATGCAGGCTTCGAACGAACTGGCGAAACCGCAGTGGAAGTTGAAGCAGACGGCTCTTTGGAAGACTCCATCTTAAACATCGACTCCCAAAGTAAGCAGCGCCGTTTGAACGATCGCGCAGTGAGCGTGGAACAAGGCCAGCACGATTTCGGAACGTGGTCTGGACCAAGACACTGAAGACAGCGTCGATGCGGGTCCGTCAACGAAATCGCACGCTGGCACTTGCTGCACTTTTTAAAACCGGTGATTGGCCGGGACATAGGCCGGAAAATCGTCGCTGCTAGGTCGAAGGCGCTCGGCCTAAGCCACGAGGCCGGCCCGGCCGAACCGCCGGAAGAAATAATTTTAACTTTTTTTTTTTTTTTTTTTTAAATACAACTTAAAATTGAAATAAATCAAATAATACAACAAAACGCGGTAGTAAAGAAGGCAAATGTACTGAAATTCAGTCAACGCAGAATGAAGTGAAACTTCTCAGCTCCGCGGAAAGAAAAGAACTGAGGAGACACGCCCGGTACATCGGGCGGGAAGGCACTGGCGCATGCGCGGTGCGGGCATCTCGAAACTTCTGAGTTTCTTCAAGCAAGACATGCTTGCAAGATGTCCGTATCGGGGCTCTGTCGGATGACATCACCCACTAGTGAGAATACCTGCCTGCTTGTCCTGGGATAACAGATGTTATCCAGGGACAGCAGGCAGATATTCTTGACTGATGGGTGACGGCACCGACGGAGCCCCGGTACGGACAATTTTAGAGTGATTGCACTCTAAGAACTTTGAAAGTTCTAGTAGGCCGCACGCGCGAGTGCCTTCCCGCCCGACAGAGGCGCGCGGTCCCCAGTTAGGATAAGCCAGCTAAGAAGCCAACCCGGGGAGGTGGGAGGGACGCAAGAATATCTGCCTGCTGTCCCTGGATAATACCTGTTATGGTAAGTAACTGTGCTTTATCCCAGGACAAGCAGGCAGCATATTCTTGACTGATGGGTGACCTCCAAGCTAACAAAAAGAGGGATGGAGGGAAGGTTGGCCATTAGGAAAATAAATTTTGTAAAACAGATTGGCCGAAGTGTCCATCCCGTCTGGCGAATGCATCCAGACAATAATGTGATGTAAAAGTGTGAACTGAGGACCAAGTAGCAGCCTTGCAGTAGTAGATCGGAGGAAAGCTACAGACGCCGCCATAGCTCTAACTTTGTGGCCCGTGACAGAACCTTCCAGTGTCAGGCCCGACTGAGCATAACAGAAAGAAATGCAAGCAGCAAGCCAATTGGAGAGAGTGCGTTTAGATACAGGATGACCCAACTTGTTAGGATCAAAGGACAAAAATAGTTGAGGAGATGATCTGTGGGTCTTAGTACGTTCAAGATAGTAAGCCAGAGCACGTTTACAGTCCAAGGTATGCAAAGCCTGTTCACCTGGATGAGAATGAGGCTTTGGAAAAAATACAGGCAGGACTATGGACTGGTTAAGATGAAAGTCAGACACAACCTTAGGAAGAAATTTGGGGTGTGTACGGAGAACCACCTTATCATGGTGAAAAACAGTGAAAGGTGGATCGGCCACTAGTGCATGCAGTTCACTGACCCTCCTGGCAGAAGTGAGAGCTATAAGGAAGACCACTTTCCAGGTAAGAAATTTGAAATGCGCTGTGGCCAAAGGTTCAAAAGGAGGCTTCATTAAAGCGGAAAGAACCACATTGAGATCCCAGACCACAGGAGGAGGCTTGAGAGGTGGTTTCACATTGAAAAGGCCCCTCATGAACCGAGAAACCAAAGGATGAGCCGAGAGGGGTTTTCCATGAATTGGCTCATGAAAGGCAGCAATGGCACTAAGGTGAACTCTGATAGAAGTAGATTTAAGACCAGAGTCAGACAAGGAAAGAAGATAGTCCAACACCAGTCCCACTGCTAGAGACATGGGATCATGGTGATGTAAGAGGCACCAGGAAGAAAACCGAGACCACTTCTGTTGATAACATTGGAGCGTGGCCGGTTTCCTGGAAGCATCAATGATAGAGCGGACAGGCTGAGAAAGGAGTGAGTGAGCCGAAGTCAGCCCGAGAGATACCAAGCTGTCAGGTGCAGAGACTGTAGGTTGGGATGCAGTAGGGTCTGCTGATGCTGAGAAAGCAGAGAAGGAAACAGTGGAAGAGGTATGGGTTCCCTGGAACTGAGTTGAAGTAGAAGGGAGAACCAATGTTGCCTGGGCCACCGTGGAGCGATGAGAATCATGGTGGCTTGTTCCCTCTTGAGCTTGAACAGTGTTCGCAGCATGAGCGGTAGAGGGGGAAAAGCATATAGGAAGAGACTGGTCCAATCCAGGAGAAATGCATCGGGCACCAGACGGTGAGGAGAGGAGAGTCTGGAGCAAAACAGGGGCAGCTGATGGTTGTGGGGAGCTGCAAAAAGGTCCACTTGAGGAGTGCCCCATTGAGCGAAAATGGACTGAAGAGTCGAGGGATCGAGAGTCCATTCGTGAGGTTGGAGAATTCTGCTGAGATTGTCCGCTAAGGAATTCTGTTCCCCTTGAATGTAGATAGCCTTCAGGAATAAGTGACGAGCTGTCGCCCAAGACCAAATCCGTTGGGCTTCCTGACACAACAGGCGAGAGCCCGTTCCTCCCTGTTTGTTGATGTAGTACATTGCAACTTGATTGTCTGTGCAAATGAGTAGTACTTGAGGAAAGAGAAGATGTTGAAACGCCTTGAGGGCATAGAACATCGCTCGGAGTTCCAGGAAATTGATGTGGTGTTTCTTTTCCTGGGCAGTCCAAAATCCCTGAGTTTGGAATTCGTTCAAGTGAGCTCCCCAGGCGTAGGGGGAGGAATCTGTGGTGATGACTAGTTGATGAGGAGGTAGATGGAACAGCAGACCTCTGGATAGATTTGAAGATGTCAACCACCAAAGAAGCGACTGTCGAAGAGACTAGGTCACAGATATGTGTTGTGAACAAGGATCCGTCGCTTGGGACCATTGGTTCGCTAAGGTCCATTGAGGAGTACGCAGGTGGAGATGTGCGAAGGGTGTGACATGTACTGTTGAAGCCATGTGCCCCAATAGCACCATCATGTGATTCGCAGAAATGGTAATCTGTTGAAACACCTGCTGACAGATGGAGGATGGCGTGAAGGCGGTTGGATGGAAGAAACGCCCTCATCAGAACAGTGTCCAGAACGGCTTCAATAAATTGAAGTCGCTGGGTCGGAATGAGGTGAGACTTGGGTAGATTGATTTCGAACCCTAATAGTCGAAGGAAGTGAATGGTCTGATTGGTGGCAAGCAGAACCGCCTGAGGGGAATGAGCTTTGATCAACCAGTCGTCCAGATAAGGGAAGACTTGAAAGTTGTGAGAGCGGAGATAGGCCGCTACCACAATCAGACATTTGGTGAATACCCTGGGAGAGGAGGCCAGGCCGAAGGGTAGCACTTTGTACTGATAATGATGTTGATTGATAAGAAAGCGCAGATATTGCCTGGACGTCAGATGGATAGGAATATGTGTGTAAGCCTCTTTGAGATCGAGGGAGCATAGCCAGTCGCCCTGAGCGAGAAGAGGGTAGAGGGTGGCAAGAGAGAGCATTTTGAACTTCTCCTTGACCAAACATTTGTTGAGATCTCTGAGATCTAAGATGGGTCTGAGGTCTCCGGTCTTTTTGGGAACTAGAAAGTACCGGGAGTAAAAACCCTGACCTCGCTGATCTTGAGGAACTTCTTCGATGGCATTGAGAAGAAGGAGGGATTGAACCTCTTGAGCGAGGAGGAGGGACTGAGACTTGTTGGAAGCAGACTCTTTTGGCAGGCCTAACGGCGGGGGAGTCTGAAAATTGAGGGAGTAGCCATGGGCTATGATCGAGAGCACCCACTGGTCGGTGGTGATTACCTCCCATCGAGAGTGAAAAATGGTTAATCGACTTCCTATGGGCTGTGGAAGAGGACAGGAGGGAGGGAGACTGGCAATGCCCAGGAGAAGGGAGTCAAAAGGGCTGAGTCGGCTTACTCTGAGTGACAGGCTTTATGGTAGGCGGCTGTTGCTGACGTGCTTGTTGGTGCTGTTGCCGCTGCCTCCGAGGTTGTGGAGGTTGAGGCTGAACTGGCCGAGCAGAAAACCGCCTCTGATATGATGGCTGCTGTCTAAATGGACGAGGAGGAGGAGGCTTCTTTTTATTTTTCAGCAAAGTATTCCACCTCGTCTCATGTGCAGAGAGCTTTTGAGTGGTGGTATCCATAGATTCTCCAAAGAGCTCATCACCCAGGCAGGGAGCATTGGCAAGGCGGTCCTGGTGGTTCACATCAAGGTCGGAGACTCGGAGCCATGCCAATCGTCTCATCGCTATAGACATAGCCGTGGCTCGGGATGCGAGTTCAAAAGTATCATAGATGGACCGGACCATGAACTTCCTGAGTTGTAGGAGACTGGAAGTGCATTGTTGGAATGCAGGAAGCTTATGGTCAGGAAGATACTTTTGAAAAGAAGAGACTTGCTGAATCAAATGTTTCAGGTAAAAAGAGAAGTGAAACGCATAATTACCTGAACGGTTGGCCAGCATTGCATTTTTGTAAAGTCTTTTACCAAATTTATCCATGGCCTTGCCCTCTCTGCCAGGAGGGACAGAGGCATATACACTAGAGCCTGCCGATTTTTTGAGGGTGGACTCCACCAGCAGAGATTCATGGGGCAGCTGGAGTTTGTCAAACCCTGGAATAGGAATCACCTTGTAAAGCGATTCCAGCTTCCTAGGGGCTCCTGGAACGGTGAGAGGAGTTTCTAAATTTTTGTAAAAAGTTTCCCTCAAGATGTCATGGAGGGGTAACTTTAAAAATTCTTTCGGAGGCTGGTCAAAATCCAAAGCATCAAGAAATGCTTTGGATTTTTTAGAGTCAGACTTTAGAGGGATGGAAAGGGTGTCCGACATCTCCTTAAGAAACTTGATGAAGGACGAGTGCTCTGGCTTACCAGCAGGATCCTGCACCGATGTAACATCCTCCTCCGAGGAATAATCTGCCTCGGTACCGAGGGGGTCATCAGAATCATCCCACAAATCAGGGTCCCGTACCGATGACAGACGGCCCTGAGAAAGTGGGGTAGAAGGTTTGGTATGCTTGGTTTTGCGTACCGATTTACCAGACCTCATGGACACCGTACCGGGTGACTGTACAGCAGTACGGGTGTCAGAGAACGGCACTGGCTCCGAAGTCGAGTAAGCAGTGCGTCGAAGAGACTTCGGTTCCGCCGAGAGAACAGGCATAGAAACAGATTTTTGCGGTGCCGACAACGTCGATACCGACAAAACAGGCTGTTCGACGATCGGCACCGAATGCTCAGTAGGTACCGACACTGGAAAGCTCGGAGTCAGCAGAGCCGGGAGCAAGTGTTGTAACTGCTCCTTAAGCTGGACCTGAAGGATGGATGCTATTCTCTCATCCAGAGACGGTCCCGATGGCACCGGTACCGCTTTTTTCTTGCTCGGTACCTGCGGTGCAGCTCGACGCTCAGGCGAAGTCGATGCCGATGAAGAGGCAGTGACTTCAATAGGAGCGGAGCGTTTGCGAGGCCGGCGCGCAGTCTGCAGGACTTGGCTCACTGCTTGTTCGACTGGTGGGCTAAGGACAGTAGGGGATGGCTTCTTAGCCGGCTTACCTACAGGGTGCGACACCGAGGATGGATCTTGCAGTGTCGAAGTCACCGGTGCCGATTTGGAGGAAGATGACGGTGTCGATGCCGGGGGAACTTCCATGGCGGCACCGAAAAGAATTCGCTGTTGAATTTGGCGATTCTTTAGAGTTCTCTTTTGGAGAGAACTGCAGCGGGTGCACATTTCTGCCCTATGGTCCGGACCCAGACACTGAAGGCACCACTTGTGCGGGTCGGAAAGGGAAATAGGACGTGCACACCGCTGACACTTCTTAAAACCCGGTGAAGGGGGCATGAAGGGAAAAACGGCCGTAGCAAAATCAAAGCCCGAGGTTTCGATGGTGCCAACAGGCCCCGCCGGGGCTGACCGGAAAAAAGTAGAAAAAAATGGACTTTTTTTTTTAAATAAAAGAAAGAAACGATAAGGTGAATAAATCACGACAAGAAAATAACGCGCGAGCGGGAAGGCGAGAAAAATTTGAAAAAATTTTCCAGCAGCAGTTGGAACACGCGTCTTCTTAGCTCCGCGGAAACTAAGAAACTGGGGACCGCGCGCCTCTGTCGGGCGGGAAGGCACTCGCGCGTGCGCGGTGCGGCCTACTAGAACTTTCAAAGTTCTTAGAGTGCAATCACTCTAAAATTGTCCGTACCGGGGCTCCGTCGGTGCCGTCACCCATCAGTCAAGAATATGCTGCCTGCTTGTCCTGGGATAAAGACACATTGCTTTGACCAATGGTGTGAAGCTTGGGGAATGATGTCACAGTCAACAGTATATAAGGAAGTGCAGCTGTGGTTTGGTGAAACCTAAACAAAGTGAAAACTGAAAATTTGTGTGATGTTAATCCTCTCAAGTGAATGTTCAAGGGAATTTATATCCAGGCAATGCCAGGTGATCAGCTAGTGCTTTACTAAAATTCAATAAACTTTCTTGGAAACCCCCCATCCACCCAACATATTTGTGCATTCTGTGTTATGTTCTTTGGCCTCATCTACATGGATAGAGTGCTTAGCTATCAAAATATTTCTGGCTTTACTTGAAACTGCACATTAAAAATTAGCTTTCAAGGTTTTCTAATAAAAATGAGTAGACTGCTCAGGATAGATTTGGAGTTGTACATATTTTGTGATTCTTCATTCCCTGGAAATACCTTAGTCAAGATCATTAGAAGTATGTGCACTTAAGCACACAAAATAGATATACAGATGTAACCATACAGTTTTATGAAAGCTTGTATATAAAACATGCTTTACATATGGATAAAGCTGTATAGAATTACACTATTTATAACTAGGTTGCCTAGAAAACTGACAGAGCAAGTTCTTCTCTTCTACACAGATGGCTAAATTTTTCAACTAGCTTTGTTTAGTGCCACCCTATATCTCCTATTTGCATAACAGACTAAGCAGTGATCTTCACCGATTTGAAGAGAGCAGGTTGCAAACACAATTTCAGTGTGAAAGCCCGACTAGTACTAGATGAAGTGAATGGGGCCCAGAACCATGAGGGGGACTGGGGTGGGGGTATCTTTACAATTATGTAGCCAATCTGGCTACTTAGGTACACTCGTTGAAATGTGTATGAAGTTGATTCTCCAGATCTCTCAGCCCATCTTATCTCCTCAACCCAGATCCCAGATTACCCCCTTCTTTCAATACATACTTTTCCCAGTCATTCTCAAATTCCATCAGCCAGCATCATCCTGTTCTCAATCCCTGCAAGCTGCATCTCTCTGGTTTAATACTCTGACTTTTCCCACTGTCTTTTTGCAGGCACTGTCCATCATGAGGCTCTTGGTGGAATAGTCTCTTGGTAGAGGTGGTGGCGACAAAGGCTGAATTCAAGAAGACGTGGGGCAGACTGGATGGGCCATTTGGCCTTTATCTACCATCATGTTTCTATGTTAAGCGTGATCCACATTGTGTCCAAACTTCTTTACTGTTCAAAGTCTTGCAAAAATGGCATGAGTATTTGTGTGCTTTATAATAAATTTATTGAGAGCCATAGACCTGAAGGGAAGCAGAGCAGCTCTAAACTCTGGGCATGATGGGGTGAGGGGGAAAGAGGGGTGAGGGGAGTATATATATTAAGAGAAAAGGTTTAGGGAGCCACATTAGGTGTCCATGGGGGCTGCTACCGGTCCCTGGGACTTGCAATTAAGTATGCTAAACTAAGCCTTTTACCTCTACGTGAAAGTCTTGTGTCTGCATCTGTATCAACAAAGAGCTTCAACTGGAACAAGTCCCTGATGTTCTGTGCATAGAAAGCCAGGATCCCCTCAAAGAGAACAACATCAGCTGGGTACACAGTGATCGTGTCCTCCTTCCTGCCAACAAATATGAAGGAATGTTATAAAATGTCATGAAACCCCCCCACAGGTTTTCAGCACCCCAAGGCATTTCTGTATTTATTTTGACAGGAGTGTTCAAAGCTAAAATTACATGAAACCAACCTAAAACAAGAAAACTTAAACCTTCAAAACTGATCTCAGAAGCACATGATATGCTGAATAGAGCGCCATGTACCTGCACTGCTGTTTACTATCTCCCCCTTATTACTGTACATCTACATCCCTTGATCATTTGAATTAATCAAAACAGTGCACATGAGAAAATTTGGTAGAACATATATGGATAAATATTTAATCGCTCAATCAAGCTTTCAGATGTACAACAAAACAGACCAAATAAGCTGAAGAGGAGTGAAATTTATTAAATAGAAAAACCCAATGTGACCATGTATTCGCCTAGCTGGCTATGTTGGGGGCAAATGCTAGAACACAAGGGTCACAAGGAACAATGCGGATTTGAACCCACAACCTCAGGGTGCCAAGGCTATAGCTTTAACCACTGCACCACACTCTTGGCTTGATAGAATCATTCCACATGAAACCAGCTACCAAGGATGAACAGACAGATTTCTTGTACAAGGGAGAATGAAACACACCAATACCACTGAGATGTACTCAGACTGAATTAGTTTTTAGTCCAGAGTTGGAGATGAAAATAATTCATTATGGATGAAGTAGACATGTGACCAGTTCCAAAGAATGCAATGTACACCAGGAAGAAAGCTTAGTCCATTTGAAGCGGTAACAACGCTGAGTGGAAGATTTTCTATAAGTACTGTAGCCAAGAAAAAGTATTTACTTCCTTGGTAACACAAATCATGATCTGTATCAGTGTTGGAAACTGTTACAACATGCATGGTTTCTTGGACAAAAGCTCTAGGAGAAGCAGACACTAAACCCGACATGGCCAGAGGGTCATGGTGCTTCGATCTTGGCAAAGTTTGAGTAGTAGTATTCCTGATGAGAGGTATAGGAGAAAATGCGTAAAGGAAACTGTCCCTCCAATGAACAAGGAAGGCATTCAAAACAATATGATGGGGAGAGGGGTAAGCAAAGAGATCTATGTCCTGTATCCAAGTGGAAAAAAATCTGACTTAAGAAGGTTGTGCAGAGAGACCATTCATGCTGATCCAGAGCAAGCAGTGGCTTCCCCCATGTGTTTCAATAACAGACTATGGACTTTTCCTCCAGAAAATTGTTCAAACCTTTTTCTTAAAAATCAGCTACATTAATCACTCTTACCACAACCTCTGGCAACGCACTTCAGAGATTAACTATTCTCTAAGTGAAAAAATATTTCCTTCTATTGGTTTTAAAATTATTTCCCTGTAACTTTGAGTGCTCCCTAATCTTTGACACAGTAAAAAAAAAAAAATTGATCCAGTTGTACCTATTCTACATCACTCAGGATTTTGTAGAATTCAATCATATCCCCTCACCCGTCACTTTTCCAAGATGAAAAGCCCTAACGTTTTTATCTTTCCTCATACGAGAGGCGTTCCATCCCCTTTATATTGAGTGCTCTTCTTTGGGCCTTTTCTAGTTCCATTATATCTTTCTTGAGATAAGGTGACGAGAACTGAACACAATACTCCAGGTGAGGATGCACCATGTCGTGATACTGAGGCATTATAACATTCTTAGTCTTGTTAACCATCCTTTTTAAAAAAAAAAAAAAAAAGTAATAATTCCTAGCATCTTGTTTGCTTTCTTGGCCGCCGCCACCACACATTGAGCGGAAGGTTTCATTGTATTGTTTACAATGACACTCAGATTTTCTTGGGCGCAAACCCTCACGGTGGACTCTAGCATATGGTAACTATGATTTGGGTTATTCTTCCCAATGTGCATCACTTTGTATTTGTCTACATTAAATTTCATCTGCCATTTGGACACCCAGTTTCCTAAAGTCTGCCTGCAATTTTTTACAGTCCGCATGCATTTTTAACAACTTTGAACAGTTTAGTGTTATCTGCAAATCTAATCACCTCACGTGTACCGTATTTTCTCGCATATAACGCATGCGTTATACGTGGTTTTTATATACCGCGCATACCCTTGCGTGTTATATGCGTGAGCGCATTGTACAAAATTTTTTTTACATAGTTCCCCCCCGACGTCCGATTCACCCTTCCGCAGGACTGCTCGCACCCCCACCCCGAAGGACCGCTCGCACGCACCCGCACCCGCATCCCCACCCCGAAGGACCGCTCGCATGCACTCCCACCCGCACCCGCACCCCCACAGCCTCCCGACCCCCCCCCCCATCATGTAGAAGCTCCTATCGGTGTCCTGCTGCTTCCTCTTGGCGGTCCCAACACCCGACACGATCGGGGTAAGAGGGAGCTCAAGCCCTCTTGCCTCAGCCAACCGCAGCACCCCCGACACGATCGGGACAAGAGGGAGCTCAAGCCCTCTTGCCCCCCCGACACGATCGGGGCAAAAGGGAGCCCAAGCCCTCTTGCCCCGCCGACTCCCCGACAATATCGGGCCAGGAGGGAGCCCAAGTCCTCCTGGCCCTGGCGACCCCACCCCCCGCTAGTTGTTCGGGCCAGGAGTGAGCACAAACTCTCCTGGCCACGGCGACCCCCTACTCCCGGCGACCCCCTACCCCCACCCCGCACTACATTACGGGCAGGAGGGATCCCAGGCCCTCCTGCCCTTGACGCAAACCCCCCTCCCCCCAACGACCACCCCCCCCCAGAACCTCCGACCGCCCCCCCAGCCGACCCGTGACCCCCCTGGCCGACCCCCACGACTCCCCCACCCCCCTTCCCCGTACCTTTGTGTAGTTGGCCGGAGAGACGGGAGTCAAACTCGCCTGTCCGGCAGGCAGCCAACAACGGAATGAGGCCGGATTGGCCCATCCGTCCCAAAGCTCCGCCTACTGGTGGGGCCTAAGGCGCCTGGGCCAATCAGAATAGGCCCGGGCGCCTTAGGTCCCACCTGGGGGCGGGGCCTGAGGCACATGGGTCCAACCCGACCATGTGCCCAAGGCCCCGCCCCCAGGAAGGACCTAAGCCTCCCGGGCCTATTCTGATTGGCCCAGGCGCCTTAGGCCCCACCAGTAGGCGGAGCTTTGGGACAGATGGGCCAATCCGGCCTCATTCCGTCGTTGGCTGCCTGCCGGACAGGCGGGTTTGGCTCCCGTCTGTCCGGCCAACTACACAAAGGTACGGGGAAGGGGGGTGGGGGTCGGCTGGGGGGGGGGTCGGAGGGTCTTGGGGGGGAGGCGGTCGTTGGGGGGAGGGAGGTTTGCGTCGAGGGCAGGAGGGCCTGGGATCCCTCCTGCCCATAATGTAGTGAGGGGTGGGGGTAGGGGGTCGCCGTGGCCAGGAGGGTTTGGGCTCCCTCCTGGCCCGAACAACTAGCGGGGGGGGGGGGGGGGTTCGCCAGGGCCAGGAGGACTTGGGCTCCCTCCTGGCCTGAACAACTAGCGGGGGGGGGGTTGCCAGGGCCAGGAGGACTTGGGCTCCCTCCTGGCCCGATATTGTCGGGGAGTTGGGGAGTCGGCGGGGCAAGAGGGCTTGGGGTCCCTTTTGCCCCGATCGTGTCGGGGAGTCGGGGGGGCAAGAGGGCTTGAGCTCCCTCTTGCCTCGATCGTGTCGGGGGTGCCGCGGTTGGCTGGGGCAAGAGGGCTTGAGCTCCCTCTTGCCCCGATCGTGTCGGGGAGTCGGGACAGCCAAGAGGAAGCAGCAGGACACCGGTAGGAGCTTCTACATGATGGGGGGGTCGGGAGGCTGTGGGGGTGCGAGCGGTCCTTCAGGGTGGGGGTGCGGGTGCGTGCGAGCGGTCCTTCGGGGTGGGGGTGCGAGCGGTCCTCCGGGGGGGGGGGGAGTGAATCGGACGTCGGGGGGGGGGCATCAGGCTTTCAGGGTGGGGACAGGACTTCAAGAGGGAGAGGAGAGTCGGGGCGGGCGAAAGGAGAGTCGGGGCGGCCAGAGGAGAGTCGGGTAGCGTGCGCGGTATATAAAAATTTCTCTACATAAATTTGTGTTTTTCGCGCGCTATACCCGTGTGCGCATTTTACATGGGTGCGTGTTATCTATGTGAAAATACTGTAATTACAATTTCCAGATCATTTATAAATAAGTTAAATAGCACCGGTCCCAATACAAATTCCATTTAACCCTACCCTGTTTTCTATTTGATAACCAATTCCTAATCCACAACTGAACTATGCCTCCTATTCCATGACTCTTTAAATTTTCTCAGGAGCCTCTCATGAGGAACTGTCAAAAATTTTCTGAAAATCTAGATACACTATAATATCAACTGGTTCACCTTTATCCACATGTTTATTCACACCTTCAAAGTCAAGCAAATTGGTGAGGCAAGATCTCTCTCAGCTGAACCCATGCTGACTGTCTCATTAAATCATGTTTGTCTATGTGTTCCACAATTTTATTTTTCATAAATTGTTTCCACTATTTTGCCCAGCACTGAAGTCAGGCTTGCAATTTCCTGATCTACCCTGAAACCCTTAAAAAAAAAAAAATTGGCGTTACATTGGCCACCCTCCAAACTCCAGGTACTACAGATTTTAGCAACATTACAGATCACTAACAGCAGTTCAGTAATTTCATGTTTTGAATTCTTTTAGTACCCTGGGATGTATACCATCCGGTCCAGGTCATTTATTACTTTTTTAACTTGTTGATTTGGCTTAGTACATCTTCCAAATCCACCAAGATCTTTCAGTTCCTTCACATCACCACCCTTGAAAACCATTTGCAGTTTATGTAGACCTCTTATATGTTCTTCCATAAAGCATGGTGGCCCAAATGCCCAGACTTCCTAACCTCTCATCTACCTCTGAAAGCAGGAGATATCAGTTGTTCTTGCCTCTAGAAATCCCACCCCCTCTCAAACCTCCAAGAATCTCCACAATTCTCTACCCCACCTCAAGACAGAACAATGCCGAATCTGTCAAAATGGCAGCATTTGACCCCTATCAGAGAGGTGGTTGCTATTTTGAAATATGGTGGTCTGACTTTAGAGGCAAAAAGGTCAGATGTCCAGTTGAGATCAACAGAAGCAGAAGCAATTTGGCATTGCTCCTCCTTTTGGGAGTAGGAGTAGGTGAAAAGAGGTCAGGGGGAGCAAGAAAGTCAGGGGATAGTTCAGACAGTTGTGAGAAATTACACAAGTATGGTAGAATTTATGCACACATATAATGCAGAATTCCCTGGAGGTGTACATTACAGTAGCAGAAGATTGGAGAGTGAACATAAGAACATAAGAATTGCCGCTGCTGGGTCAGACCAGTGGTCATTCGTGCCCAGCAGTCCCCTCAGGCGGCGGCCCTTAGGTCAAAGACCAGTGCTCTACCTGTGTACATTATGGTTCAGCAGGAACTTATTCAACCTTGTCTTGAATCCCTGGAGGGTGTTTTCCTTTATAACAGATTCCAGAAGAGCATTCTAGTTCTCTATCACTTTCTGGGTGAAGAACTTCCTTACATTTGTACGGAATCTATCCCCTTTTAAGAACATAAGAAGTTGCCTCCGCTGGTCAGACCAGAGGTCCATCGCACCCAGCAGCCCGCGGCGGCCCATCAGGTCCATGACCTGTAAAGTGATTCTTTGTCTGAAACCCTTCATTCCCCTTTTATCTATTAACCTTCATAGTCCTATCTCTACCCCTATCTGTAACTTTAGAGAGTGCCTTCTCGTTATCTCTACATTGGAGAGGGTGAACAACCTGTCTATCTACCAAGTCTATTCCCTTCATTATCTTGAATGTTTCAATCATGTCCCCTCTCAGTCTCCTCTTTTCAAGGGAGAACAGGCCCAGTGTGTGGCGCAGTGGTTAAAGCTGCAGCCTCAGCACCTTGGGGTTGTGGGTTCAACCCCATGCTGCTCCTTGTTACCCTGGGCAAGTCACTTAATCCCCCCAATGCCCCAGGTACATTAGGTAGATTGTGAGCCCGCCAGGACAGACAGGGAAAAATGCTCGAATACCTGAATAAATTAATGTAAACCGTTCTGAACTCCCCTGGGAGAACGGTATAGAAAATTGAATAAAAAAATAAAAAATAATCTTACTGTATACCAACTGAGAGAAGGAGGAAGATAAAGCATGGAAGCTCTGGATACATCCCTGTAAGTCCTGACATTAGCAAACCAGGTAAAGGGGGATGGGAAAAAGACAAAGATCACTTTTCTCCTTACAGAAAAACTGCCCTCACCCCCTGCAACTGACATCTACCTTATCTATCTCTGCAGATGATAGAAACAGTAGATTAACTGTGGAAAGATATTTCACATCATTAACTAAAGAGCATGCAAAGATGGGGAAATACGCTGTTTTTAAGTTCAATTAGCTACTGTAGCAGTAAAACT
Source organism: Geotrypetes seraphini (assembly GCF_902459505.1). Classification (NCBI taxonomy): domain Eukaryota; kingdom Metazoa; phylum Chordata; class Amphibia; order Gymnophiona; family Dermophiidae; genus Geotrypetes; species Geotrypetes seraphini. Next base: position 112,167,680 of record NC_047093.1, read on the forward strand.
AGAGAAAAAGCAACAGGTCCTGAGGCTGTGGGTTAGCTGTGGTTTTACACCAAGGCCCGCCCAGCCAGATACCATGAAGAGATAAACAGACCATGGTCAGAAGACAGAATTCACAAGAAATATCATCTAATAGAAAGTGTCAGAGATATTTGCAGTTGGGAGGGGGGCTTGTGCTCGGAAATACTAATATGGTGGGGAAACAGGCATTTTGGGGAAAAAGGTAGGTTTTACGGGAAACAGGGTGAATATATAACATGACGCAGGTCAACCAGCCAATAAAGAAATGTAACTAGGCAGTAATGCATAGGAAAGTAGCCAATAAGGATGTATCATGTGATGTAGGCCAACGTGGTGTTGGCCACTAAGAAATGTATAAAAACCAGGCCTTTAGAAGGGAGAGAGCAGAACAGACATCAGAGGATCTACAGGCCTGAAGATCACCTTCTGTTACGCTATATGCTAAATGATTTATTCCTGTAAGCTGTTATTGATTGGCTAAATAAATATATACTTATTGAAACCAGTATATAGCGTTCGAGGTCTCATTACCGAGGTAGGCCTGGACAGCTGCCTACATCACAACTCCTCCAACCCCTTAACCATTTTAGTCGCTCTTCTCTGGACCCTTTCGAATAATACCATGTCCTTCATGTACAGTGACCAGTGCTGGATGCAGTATTCCAGGTGAGAACGTACCATGGCGCGGTACAGCGGCATGATAACCTTCTCTGATCTGTTCGTGATCCCCTTTTTAATCATTCCTAGCATTCTGTTCGCCCTTTTCGCTGCTGCGCATTGCGCTGTGGCTTCATTGACTTGTCGACCTTTACTCCCAAGTCTATTTCCGGGGGGGTCTCTCCTAGTACCTCCCCAGACATCTCGTATTCGTGTATGGGATTTTTGAAACCGACATGCATTACCTTACACTTATCCACGTTGAACCTCATTTGCCATGTCGCTGCCTATTTCTCAAGTATGGTTATGTCGCGTTGCAAATCTTCACAATCCCCCTGCATCTTCACTACTCTGAATAACTTTGTATCGTCTGCAAATTTAATCACATCACTCGTCGTACCCATTTCCAGATCGTTTATGAATATGTTGAAGAGTACGGGTCTAAGTACCGAGCCCTGCGGCACCCCACTGGTGATGTTCTTCCAGTCCGAGTATTGTCCATTTATCCACACTGTTTCCTATCCACTAGCCAGATTTTAATCCATGTGAGTATTTCACCCACCCCCGCTCACTCTTTAAATAGGAGAAAATATTCTCTCTCAATACCTAGTTAAGTTCTAGAATTCACTGATAGAGCAGTTTTACACAGGACTGTTTAGAGATTTGGTCAAGTCCATAAATTCTATTAATTCTGAGCTGAGGAAAATTATTGCTTATTACTTTTTGGGATCTGGATGGGCCATTGTAACAAACAGGATACTGATTTTATTGACCTTTGGTCAAACACAGTAGGGAAATCTTTATATTCCAATGAGCACCTGGCAAGATTGAATGACTATAGTCAACTTAAACTAGGGGATGGCAGGACTAGGATACCCTTCTTTTGCGCATTCTAATTTACAACATGAAATTTTTTTTAGCCTATTTTGTTTTCATCACACACAGTATATTATAAAGGCTAAATTTTTTTTTTTAAAAGTGTACAACTTTTCTAATTATTTGAATTCTGTACCTAGTTTGAGATTTGTTATTCTGACTTAATATTTAAGCGAAACAGAACCATACCGTGAATGAGAGACAAAGTCATAAACTGGGATTTGCACAGTTCTCCCATCCATGATCTCTTGGAGTGTCTTTAAAATCAATTCATTGTCAAAGGCATCTGAAAACAGGAAAAAAATAAATAAATAAAAATTATAGCATATATTAAACACTCGCCAACAAAACTGGTTCAAATCTGTACTACCAATATGAAAGGGGAAAACAAGCCACAAAAGAATAATCACAAGAAAAAAAAACCCCAACAACAACAACAACAACCTAGTAGATAAAAATGTATAGTACCTGGATTGATGCAGAAAGAACAAGATTACATTAATAATAATAATAATAACTTTATTTTTGTATACCGCAATACCACAAGCAGTTCAGAGCGGTTTACAGAGGAAGAGACTGTACACAGACAGCAAAGTTACAAAAAAAATGTATAAGGTTTAAAACATTGTTTTAATAAAAGTCTTGTGTTCTATGAACAAGGTGTATCATGTAACTAGTGGTAGCAAAAAAAGGACCCAACACGGTCTATGTTTCAGCAATTGGCCTTCCTCAAGACTCCTCCAAATTAAACCTAGGCTGTAGAAGAATATTATAATAAAAGGGCTGTATTTTGGAATAAAGCGACTAAATTTTTAATGTGGTGTGACATTCAAAAAAGTCATATTTGAAAGAACAGGGGTGCACAATCTTGAGATAGATTGTGAGCCCACCACGACAGTCAGGGAAAAATGCTTGAATCTCTATAATAAAACCCTAAGCCTCGCATGAGCACTTCTACTTGCGTGTTCCGTATGTCCGTGGCCGGAAGAAGTGCGCATGCGCGACTACAACTGCCCCGAGCTCGGAACAGCAAACAGGGCCAGGCGGAGGGTCTGGTGTTGCTCCTGTGCGGGACAGCCAACATGAAGGTATTAGCTTCCGCAGCTGTCGGCTGCAGCAGGCTGCCAGCGGCTATAGGTCCCCTGCCCACCCACCCCACTGCAAGGCCAACGCACCTATCTGGAGTCCCCTACTGCCGACCCCCCCCTCACAAAATCTGGTGCTTGCTTACCGTTCTCGCAGTGCTGCTGCTTTAACTCTTCGGCCATAGGCAGCATGAGTGAAGTAACCAAATTGCCTTCAGTGACCCAGAAGCTTTTCCTATGCTGCTGCTTCCTGCTCCCACATAGGCGGAAAACAGTAGCAGAGAGAAAGCTTCCAGTCACCAGAGGCAGTGTGTTTACTTCACTCATGCTGCCTATGACCAAAGAGTTAGCAGCACCTCAAGGATATCAGTGAGCAAGCAGTGAGGGATGGGGAGGAATAGCATGGTGAGGATAAGAGATGCTGGACCTCAGGGATGGGGAGAAAAGTAAAGTAAAGGACCAGACCTGCTAGGGAAGAAAGGGAAGGGGCAGATAGAGATGCCAGACCATGGGAGGAAGAGGAAGGAAAGGGGATATTAAGACTACTGGATGGGAAAGGGGGTTGGGGTGGGGGACAGAGAAAGAATAGAGAGATGTCAGACCAGGGAAAGGAAGGAGGGGGAAGAGGTTCAAGACTAAGGCAGGGGGAGGGGAAGGGGGAGGGGAAGACAAAGAGGGGAGAGAGATTTCAGACTGGGAAAGAGGATAAAGATAGCAGACCATAGGAGAGGTAAAGAGAGGGAGAAGATGGTACACAGGGATGGAGAGAAAGAGGGAAAGAGGAGAGATAGGGAGGACATGGTGTACAGGGATGGGATGAGGCAGGAGGTGACTAGAGAACAAAAGGAAGTAAGCCAGAGAAGCATAAGAGTTACCATACTGAGACAGACCACAGGTCCCAAAGAGTAGAACAAATTTATGCTGCTTAAATATAGAGGCGGGGCATGGGTAGGTTCAGAGTCAGGGTTTAGGTGGGGCTATTCTAGCACCCGTTACTGTAATGAATGTAACGGGTTAAAACACTAGTATCTAAATAAAAATGTAAACCGTTCTGAGCTCGCCTGGGAGAATGGTATAGAAAACTGAATAAATGAGATTTCAAAATTATAAGTTATGATAGTGTTTAAATGTGATCCCAAGGGCCCCACCTTTCACATGACACCATGGTGCCAAGTGGTAACTAATCGCTTGGCTCCTCATCTCCCCTAGCTAATCTGGCTATTTTAGCTACCCGATGTGAGACAAATCTGGATATTTAGTTTCCCATCATTGTGCAGCAAGTGGAGGGCGTCTTCTCTGGTCTCTGCGAGCTGCTATGGCCTCAAAAAATTTGAAATAAATTGTGATAGGCAATGATGAAATCACAAGATGGCGGAAGGGAAAGAGCCCTTGTCTCCATGGCTGGAGCTGCATGGATGGCCAAAATAACAGCGGAAATTTCAGCGGCCCTGGAAGGGTCGCTGGATCGTAAACTACAACCGGTGCTGGACAAGTTAACGGAGGTGGAAGAGCGGGTAACTGACATGAATAAAGATGTTGTTGCCACTGGGCAGTGCATTGAAACACTGGAGTCAGACACAGGGCAGCTTCATGCTGAAAATCAAAGGCTCAGCACACTCTGTCATCAACTAGCAGACCAGGTGGATGACCTCAAAAATTAGAGTTGTCGCAACAATCTGCTTGACTGAGAATTGGAGGGCTTTTTAGAAAAAAAAAAAAATGTTAGTTAAAGAATGACTAACGGGCGAAGCAAGCCCACTTTGAATAGAGAGGGCACATCAAATGGGGGCCTGGAAAGAACAAAATAAGAAACCGAGGGCAGTGATTTTCAGGCTCCTCAATTATAGTCATAAAGATCTTGTTCCGAGAGCACTTCAAGTTGGCAAGTCACAGAAGGTCTTCTGTTTCCAAGATTATTCAAACAGGATCACAACCATGCGTCTGGCTATGATGAGGACTCCATTTGCCCTGCTTTACCCGGCGAAATTGCACCTTCAATAACAAAGCTAGAGACATTACTTCATGAAGCTTCAGGATGCTATGAACTTTGTAGAACAAAATAATATTTGCAAGGATCCGAATGAGACTGGAGCGGCGATTGGCTTTGTGGTAGTTCCATTCTTCTTACATCTACTGTAATCAATACCCTCCCCCGAGATGATCTGTGGAGTAATAACACAAGCTATAGACTAGTATGTCTGGTGGACTTTCATTGATTTCTTGGCAACATCTAATGTGGGACAATGGGTACCAAACCAGTACACCAGACATGCTGGTTATTACGTATGAGGGTATGAAAGGTGGAAGGGAAGTATAGGTATAGATTTAGAATGAGAAGGACAAGTATGTGAATTCCTTATTATATTTTGTTATCATTAATACTCTTTAGGTTGCTGGATGCTATGTGGTATGGAAGGTGTGGGAATGGGCTGAAGCACAATGCACCAGGGCATCTAGTATGCTGGGATATTGAAGAATGGGTTTGTTTCCCTATCCATAGTCATATTGGGGTTGGGTGCAGGATGGTGGGGAGAGGGATGGGCAGAGATATGGATGTTTCGGGTATCTGCTGGTGGGTCATGAACGAGGCACTATGTACTATAATTACGATGATTAAACATTCTCACTTTCCTGCTCTATGGGGGACAGTGGCTGGGACAATCCCTGTTGGTTTATACGACTCTGCAAAATAACCTTCTCATGCTAGCTTTTGTCCATTAGTTGATGGCCCTCAGATTTTTTCCTGGAACGTGGGAGGTATTTCCTCCCCAGTGAAGAGAACAAAAATTTTGCAGTCTCTTCATAGACAAAAGGCTTCAATAGCAATGCTGCAGGAGATGCAGCAGACGGAACAGGAGCACAGCAAATTGCTAAAGCGGTGTGTGGGGGATTATCAAGAATTTCCTACTGTCAATAAAAAGGCCGGGGTACTTATATTGTTCCATAAAAGCCCAGTAGTTAAAACATTTCAGTTAAGACCCTACAGGGCGTTTTATTATTGCTCTGTTAAGATCAATGGGATGGAGATTTTACTCTGTAACCTCTATGCCCCAAACATGTATGATAAGAGGTTCTTTTGATATATTCTTAAGCCCCTGCTGGAGCATGCTGCTTGTCCGTTTTTGTTGGGGGGGGGGGGTGGAAACTTTAGTGGCGGACCTGTCATGGATAAGTCATTCTCCCACATTGTGGAAAATTGGGATGTCAAAGGAAAAACTACTTTTGTGCAAGACCTTACAGTTGCTAGATATATATGGAGGGCCCTCCAACCACTTGATAGGGACTATACCCATTGCTCAAGAGCTCATAATACTCATTCATGTATTGATTACATTCTTTGCTCAGATACTTTATCAGTGATTGAGGCAGGCATAGGCCCGACAGTTTTAGGCCATGCGTTTGTATGGCTGACCCTAGAGCTCCAGATAACCTCAGCCTCTGCTCCTCAATGGAGATTTCCGCTAGAGCTGAATAAGGATCCTAAAATTTCTTGCATATATACACGCCCACTGATATTATAAAGAAAGTAATGCAAAACACTGCACTGAGCCCACCCTTTTCTGGGAAACTGCGAAGGTAGTTTTACAGGGGGATATAATTGCATATTCCAGTAATAAAAAGCACATTAGACAAAGCCATCTTGACACTGGAGAGACTGTTAATAGCAGCACGCAGAGCTCATGGGCTTCCCCCACTGTGGCCCATAAAGAACAGCTACTAGTTTTATAGACAGAACTTAAGTTGTTACACATGCGGGCCAAGAAGTCAGTGAAATACTACCAGTACCAACTTTATAAAAAAAAGGGGACAAAGCAGGTAAATTGATGTCTCGCTTAGTTCGAGGACAGCAGTCCAACCCACGTGTACAACAATTACGCACATCTCAGGATACACTCACTAGACAAGATGCTGCAATTCATAAGCTTTTTCAGTATTATTATACCAAACTGTATTCAGAGGAGGTTGGAATGGCCAGTGTTGCATCTCTCTCCAGCCTGGACTTGCCAAGACTTGTGAAGGAGGCCTGGAGTCTCCTCAATGCTCCTATTCAGGAGGAGGAAATGTAAGCCATATAATATAGCCCATTATACTGTATAAGGCCCCCCTGAATAGATAGGTATAAAGCCGAGTTCTATAAAATCTTGATGGGGGATCTTTCTCAGCCTCTTGTGTCTATGTTCAATCATCAGATCCAAGAAGGGATACTACCCATGTCACTACATAGGACACAGATATTGGTGTTTCAAAATCCTGGTAAAGATCCCACTAAGGTTGAATCCTACCACCTGATCTCACTGCTATGCTGTGAGGCAAAGCTATTAGGCAAGGTATTAGCAAATAGGTTGGCTAAGAGACTGCCTCAATTGGTGGCACTATCTCAGGTGGGGTTCATGCAGGGCAGGACAGTGGCTAAAAATGTGCATAAGATCTTGGGCTCCCTGGATTGGGTCTACCATCAGAAGAGGCCTTCTCTGCTCATCAGTTTTGATGCAGAGGCAGCCTTCAATAGGGTTCACTGGGAGTTCTGTTTGGAGTATTGGAGAAGTAAGGGCTTGGGGGGGGGTTTCTTTAGTGAAGTAGTATGGACATTGTATCATGATCTGTGGGCGAGGATAGGAGTTAATGGAGTTCAATCGTATTATTTTCCTAGGAGATACCCGGTAGGTGTGCCCATTATCCCCCATGCTTTTTGTCCTCACTCTTGACCCATTAATACATGAAATATTGAGCAACCCTGAAATAGTTGGAGTCCAGATTGGGGAACACTCCTTTAAAATAGCGGCCTTTGCAGATGATATCCTGATCCATATCACCCAACCAAAATTATCCGTCTACCCTTCTAGAAAGCTTCCAAGAATATGGAGATTTCTCCAGTTTTAAACTAACTATGGGAAAGTTGGAGGCTTTAGCAACAGATGATAGTTTGTGGGACCAATGGGGGCCTTGTTTCTCTTTGCGTTGTGTGGAAGTCTACTTTAAATATCTTGGCATTAACCTACCATCGAATCCCTATCATCTTTATAAATGTCAATACTCCACCACTTTTGCAGCACACTAAACAGCTGCCCCGCCATTATCCTTGGGGGGATGCCTATCTTTATCCCGCATGACCCTCTTTCCTAAATGGCTCTCTCTTTTCCAAATAGTAACAATCTGGCTAACATCTCGAGACTGAAAATACTTGAGGCAGCTGTTGATCAAGTATTGTTGGTTGGGTGGCAAATCTAAACTTTTCTTTGATCGGCTCTTGGGACCACAGAATAAGGGGGGTATGGGTCTCCCAGACTTAAGACAGTATAACTAGGCATGCCTCTTGCACCATGTACAGGACTGGATTACAGGAGACAACAGTTAATACTCCCCTTCATTATGAACAGGCACTTTTCTCACCTCTACATTTCATGTATCTTTTACAACAGCTACCTAGGGAAGTTGCTTGAAGTCCCCTGTTGGGCTCATTGCAAGTGGCTTGGAAGCATCTAATGCCGATTTTGGGGTACAATCCACATGTAAAGGACCTATTGCCACTACAAGGGAATTTGGACTTTCCCCCAGGATTGTCCTCAAGAGTATATCGTAGTTGGGGGGGCAGGATCTCCATATGGTCTCTCAAGTACTAGATGAGGAGAGTATGATGAAATTCTTCCACGTTGGGAGAGGGCACTTATTTATTTATTCAATTTTCTATACCATTTTCCCAGGGGAGCTCAGAACTGTTTACATGCATTTATTCAGCTTCTCAAGCATTTTCCCTGTCTGTCCTGGTGGGCTCACAATCTATCTAATGAACCTGGGGCAATGGGTATATCCAATTGACACACTATATTGCTACATTGCAGGCGGGTGGGATATGCATAGGAGTGGCCAAAAAACTGAGAAAATTGTTTCAGAATAAGGAGGAGATGCTTTATTCTGTGTCCTGCCTGCATTGGTCCATTTGGACTATTACACCTGCTAGATCCTTTGAAGGTTTGACAGCCAAATGGAATGAAGAACTGGGGGTGGCCTTGGGGGGGGGGGGTCAATGATATATCAAGCGCTTACTCAGATACCAAGGATTATTAAAGGGGCAGCCTGCAGAGAATGTGCATTTAGGATTCTTAATAGAGCATACTTTATAAGAACATAAGAAGTTGCCTCCGCTGGGTCAGACCAGGGGTCCATCGCACCCAGCAGTCCGCTCCCGCAGTGGCCCATCAGTTCCATGACCTGTAAGTGATCCTTTGTCTAAAACCCTTTAATCCCCATTTTTTTCTATCTATACACTTTCATGGTCCTATCTCTACCTCTATCTATATCCCTCAATCTCCGTATCCTTCAGGAACTTGTCCAATCCCTCTTTGAATCCCCTTAATGTACTCTGTCCTATCACATCCTCTGGAAGCGCATTCCAGGTGTCCACCACCCTATGAGTGAAGAAAAATTTCCTAGCATTGGTTCTAAACCTGTCCCCTTTCAGTTTCTCCGAGTGCTCCCTTGTTCTTGTAGTTCCCAATAGGCTGAAGAATCTGTCCCTTTCCACCTTCTCTATGCCCTTCATGTTCTTGTAAGTCTCTATCATGTCTCCTCTGAGTCTTCACTTCTCCAGGGTGAAGAGCCCCAGCCTTTCTAGCCTCTCTGCGTATGAAAGATTTTCCATACCTTTTATCATTCTTGTCACTCTTCTCTGAACCCTCTCAAGTATCTCCATGTCCTTCTTCAGGTACGGCGACCAATATTGGACACAGTACTCCAGATGTGGTCTTACCATCGCGCGGTACAGCGGCATGATGACTTCCTTCGTTCTGGTTGTAATACTCTTCTTAATAAATACCCAACATTCTGTTTGCCTTCTTCGAAGCTGCTGCGCATTGTGCCGTTGACTTCATTGTTGTATCCACCAGCACACCCCAAGTCTCTTTCAAGGTTACTTCCCTCTAGTACTAATCCCCCCATTTGGTAGCTGAACATGGGATTCTTTTTCCCTATATGCATGACCTTGCATTTCCCTACATTGAAGTTCATCTGCCATTTATTCGCCCACTCAGATACAGGCTTACTACTTGACGGAAACGCTGATGTGCAGATGGTGTGGGCAGACCACTAATATCTCTCAAGTTGTATGGAATTGCAAACATGTGAAAATCGTATTTTATATTACTTGGGTAAGCTATGGGGGGTGGTTGTATTTACCTCACCCAGGGGGGGGTAATTTTTGGTCAAGCTGGTAGCCGTCAGGTCTATGGAATAGGGATATGCTCTCTGTTCAATAAGGCATGCATGGTGGGTCACAAATGTATTTTACAATATTGGCTGAAAGACTCCTCACCAGGCTAATGGCATTGGAAAAATCAGTTTCATCTACTGCTGACATATGAGGCTTGGGAGGCTTGCATGACCCCACAACCCAAAAGACAGGCTCCCAGGTCAACAGAGCTCAGAGTTTGATTTTGAATGACTTGGACTTGTGAGACCATTTATGAAGTGTTGAATAATACGATAGAAGTCTACTCAGTGGATACCACAACTGTGTTAGAATTGGTGAAGTGTATTGTAATATGTGGTTTGCATTTATTTTTTGCATAATAAAAACAGATTTCACATAAAAATGAAAATGTGCAGGTGATGTATTAAACCAGACTATATCAAATATATATGAACCCTCTCTTGAGTGGACTTCTGAAGTTCCACTTTGGTTGGAATGTGATTAGACACCATGGGCTGCCCCTGAAGACTTCAATAAACTACTGGGTCTTCCTAAGATAAGCCCGGGGAGAGCTTATGGGTGGGGGAGAAGTGGAATTTGTTTCAGGTTTCAGCTATCTTCAACACTCCTTCAAATCACAGCAGCCCATCTTCAGTCGTTAAACACTGTTCAGTCCATTAGAAAAATTTGTCCTTGCTCAGCATCACTACCTTCATCTGCTGTTTTTATAATGAACTGAACAGGCTGGCGATTGAAGATGAACTGCTGTGATTTGAAGCAGCATTGAAGATTTAAACAGCTATGTTCCAGATAAATTTATAGCTTGTCATGCACATATGCTACAGTGTGTGAGTTGCCCTTATTCACTTTAAGATGGTCTGTATTTTGCATGCTAAGGTAGGACTTTTTTTATGCTAGTGACCTTATATAGCAGTATTTATAGCATTTCTGTTTATTACTGATGAATTTTCTGAGGCTTTTCTCTCCACCTTGATTGAGCTTTGCAGTGTTTTTTTCCTTATGCTGCTAGCCTTCCCCCCTTTTTTCCCAACGATTTAATATGAATTTTCAAATGAATTGTATGCCACAATAATGGAATACCATAAGACAGGAAGGAATGATCTTGATGCGCTGCACTAAGTGGGAGAACCTGTTTGGTTAGCTATTTCATATCATGCACATAGTTGGGTGTTAAAATTGTTAATGGAGGAGTTAAGTGGTCTCAGTATTAGAAGAGAGATGGTGGGGGGGAAGGGACATGGAAGATAATTTTAAAAAAATGAATACATAAAAAGTTAATCTTTAAATGCGTTTATTATATACGATGGTGCGAGCTTGGTCAATTTTTTTTTTTTTTTTATATTCTTAGTCGATGTTTTGCATTCCATGACTCACTGGGGAAAAAAAAAAAACCTTGTTGTAGTAATTGTCAGTTAATGTTTCAATAATGGCCTAGAAGAAGCATGCTGGAGATTATCAGAACACTTCCTATTAATGAGCAGCTAATACCCTTGTACACACTACTCACCAGGGTGATCAAAGTTGAACTGTCCCTTTAGTGCCTTGGCTTTCTGTTCAGCAGTTAAGACCTGGTAGAAGCTGTCCTGGCTCAGCATCACTACCTTCTTCTGGTGATGATCCACCTCATTCTGACCTAGTAGTTGCACAATTTTTGAGCAGACAGAAGACTGGAGTATAGAAAATGAATGAATGACAAAGAACAAACATGTCAGTTAGCCCCTTGTTGCCAAGTCATTTACCATGTCTATTACTACTACTAATCCTCTATAATAAAACCCTAAGCATGCATGCGCACTTAGGGTTTTGTGATCGCTGTGCTGTGTCCCTCCGTGCCGAATTACATTTTGGAACAGGGAGGCAGGGAACACGCCAGCGACTCCCCCCTCTCACCCTCACCCACCAACTGCTGCTCCTCTTTAAAGCAGCCTGTTAAGGTTCACCAGCCGGCTGTAGCGAACCTCGCAGGCCGCTCTCCACCTCGGTAGCACGTTCCCTCCGACACAATTGTTGAAGAGGAGCAGCAGCAGCGGTTCGTGCCAGTGGGCCAGAAGACACCAGGAACCTTGAATGGAGGGAGGGTAAGAACGGGAGAGAGGGAACAGAAGGGGGTCACGGAGCAGGCAGGCATGGCACAACAGGTGACCAGGGGGAGAGGAAAAAGGGGCTGCTTTGGGGAGGAGGGGTGTGCTTGGGGGCAGACAGCAATCATGCTTTGCTCTGTGGGGGGGAACAGAAGGGGGCCACGGAGAGACAGGCAGGCATGGCACAACAGAGAAATACAGGCAGGCAGGGGGCCAGGGAAACGGACAGACAGAAAGAGTGACAGACAGATAGGGGGCCAGCCATCCAGCATCCAAAGAAAGAGAGACAAAGAAAAAAAACCCCAGACATCTACTCTAGCACCTGTTAATGTAACGGGCTTAACACTTATATAGTACTGAAAGATGTATGCATAAGGTTACCAGATTTTCCGTTTGGAAAATCCAGACCCCTAGACCTGCACACCCTCTCCCCCCCATTTGTTCCAAGCTTTTCAAAACCCGGACTACTTGCCGGGTTTTGAAAAGCCATTTGGATCCCTGGATGTCTGGTAACCCTTCGTATGCAGCGCTGTACATTTTTAATTCTTTATTTGATTATTCATTACAGTACATTAATAACAAATATTCATGAATGACCACAGCAAACTCAATATAGAGAACATTAAAGCATATATAAGGCAATTAGTCAACCGTGTCCTAGTCCACATTATCATGGTCGCCAGTATTTTTTAAAAAGAAAGAAAATGAAAATCAATAATAGAAATTAAACTTTCAGCAAAGGTTTCTCTTTAATAAAGTCTTCTAACTGGACTGGCTCATAACACATATTTATCACTTCCATACGATATAAGGCATTTGCATGGAAATTTCAAAAAGAAAGTAGCTCCAACTGGCAGCGCTGTACATTTTGACATTTATAGACGGTCCAGATGCTTCCAACACTGAATTGCATGGCAAAACAAAAACAAAGTAGATCACAGAATTCTTCCCCCACTGTATGTGCATGCATGTATCTTATCTTGTGTGCACTTTATCTGTTTTGTTGGGGATGGGGAGGTACACACTATCAAAGCAGGCCGTGTGTGTTTTGTATATGTTAGTGCAGTAGTCCTCAAAACAATCCTTTAGGCACACCCAGTCAGTTGGATTTTCAGAGATATCCACCGTCTCATGTTTGATTGATCTGCATACAAGAGACAGTGGATGCAAATCTCTTAAGGACTGGGATGAGAATGTGCGTGGGTATTTCCATCTGTATTTGCTCTATGTAGGAGAGGATGAGGATTCCTATTGTTAAATTAAAACATATTTGTGTTTGTATGTTGCAGCTTTTTGAACTGTTTCTCCCACAGAAATGTATTGGAGCATTGAGGGGGAGGATAGTCATTTATCTCAGTGTTTCACAAACATTCCGGCTGGCAGCACGCTAAATCCAATGCCCCAGCCGGAAGGTACCCAGAAGTGTGTGAATATCGATGCGATGATGTCACGCGCATAAGAATTGCCGCTACTTGGTCAGACCAGTGGTCCATCGTGCCCAGCATGTGTGGATGTCCATCTGGCCGCAATATGCTTCGGTGAAGGGATCCGGGAGTTGCGGGGAGAGAGTCATCTGTGCTGGCTGACTTCCTACAGGACTTGCCTCTCGCCATCCTGTAGACAGTCAGCCGGCATGAACGATTCTACTCCTCGCCAATGTCATGGCCCATCTGAAATCTCAGGAAGAACACTGGTGTACCACGACACACAGTTTGCCATACACTGATCTATCTTCTCTCCTTCAATACACAAAAACCTTCACTCCTACAGCACTTCAAGCTACTCCTCCCTTCCTTGACTACAGCAGCATTCCAGTATCCTACCTTATAGACTCAGACTCTATAATGAATATTCACTTTATAGAATGCAATATCAATGTGATTTTAGACGTCTTATATTACACTGAATATATAAATTTAAAGTAGCTTGTATAACTCAATAGAACATCGACACTAAATATTTCCTTTCTATTGTGACGGGGAAGCTCCTGTCACAGTGAAAACTACTGCTAAAACTCCCCAGAATGCAGCACAGGGCTCTGTAGAACCCGGCATGGAGCCAGGACAGCTGGCTCAGCCAAAAGAATGCAAGCCCAGGCAGGTCCCAGCACAGCTGAAGAGCCAGTTAAGGAAGGCTCTGAAAACCACTAATTGCCCCTATCACTCCTTTCCCCAAGTCAGGGAGAAACCTGAGACCAATTTAGAGAGGGGTGGAGTCCGACCCGGGAGTTTGCCTTATAGGCAAAGTCAGTTTGCAGAGAGGGAGAAGGAGGACACAGCTGACTCTGATGAGAGAAGCCAAATCACTCAAGGAGGTTCCAGGTCACAGAGGGTACCTAAGACCCAGCATGAGCGTATGGCAGGAAGCCAGCACCTAAGGAAAGGTGGTACAGCACTTGGGAGGTACAGTGACTGGCAACTTAAACCCCAGAGAGAAGGGTTGGGAAATTATCCCCAGGGAAAGGCTGCAGGTATTCTGGCAGACTTGCAGAGAGGGGGATGGGAAGCACAGCCTGGGGGAAAGGAGGAAACGTTAAGCCAGAGTTCCCATGAGGGTGAATGGGAAATGTGCAGGGTCCTGAGTGATAATATGAGTGAAGAGGACATGGACCTGGGGGAGTACAGTATTTGAAAGTCCTCAGCTACTCTCACGAAGAACTTCTCTCATTGTTTACTTGTTTCACACGGAAGCCAGAGCAGGGCTGGCAAAGCTAATAAGGTGATAAAAATGTGTTAAGAAGATAAAGAGAGCTGAGAGGGGAAAAGGCTTGACGCAAGCCATGCTCAGCTAGAAAAGCCAGAAGGTGTTAAGATCCAGGGAGATCAATGAATCCCAGTGGGGGATACGAGCCAAGGAAGGCATTGAACGGATATAATATTTTGATGTTATAGTATTTTTGCTTTTGATAAGGAGGTGCAATCCAGCTCCTCAGTAAAACACCTGAGACTCACCTGGACTGTAATGTAATAGCGTGCAGGATGCACCCAAAGGACTTTAACCAACCAAGGTGAATGTTTTCTTTTTGCTTCTGTTTTCTTTTCTTTGTACTTTGGGACACTAATAAACCTGGTACTGTTTTTCAAGGAATCCGGTATCCAGGTCTTCCTTTCACCAACATATAAAAGGCGTACTAAAATTCTTGCTTGTGGTCCGGGTCGTAGTTTCCCACCTACTCGGGGACATGCCCGGCCACACTATATAGCGATATGCCGCTTAGAGAAACTGGGGCTCTTTTCCCTGGAAAAGCGGAGGCTTAGAGGGGACAGGATAGAGACTTACAAGATCATGAAGGGCATAGAGAAAGTGGAGAGGGACAGATTCTTCAAACTTTCGAAAACTATAAGAACGAGAGGGCATTGGGAAAAATTAAGAGGAGACAGATTCAGAACCAATGCTAGGAAGTTCTTCTTCATCGAAAGGGTGGTGGACACCTGGAATGCACTTCCAGAGGGTGTGATAGGACAGAGTACGGTATCAGGGTTCAAGAGGGGATTAGATGATTTCCTGAAGGAAAAAGGGATAGAAGGATATATATAGAGGATTACTATACAGGTCCTGGACGTGATGGGCCGCAACGGGAGCAGACTGTTGGGCATGATGGACCTCTGGTCTGACCCAGCAGAGGCACTGCTTATGTTCTTATAACCCACTAGAACAATGTTTTGGTAGGATGTAAGATTGTAAATACCACAACTTCCAATTTTCAAGTTTATTATATTTTGACTAGTGTTTTAGCCTGTTACATTCGTTACAGTAACGGGTGCTAGAATAGCCCCACCTATACCCTGACTCTGAACCCACCCATGCCCCACCTCTATATTTAAGCAGCATAAATTTGTTCTACTCTTTGGGACCTGTGGTCTGTCTCAGTATGGTAACTCTTATGCTTCTCTGGCTTACTTTCTTTTGTTCTCTAGTCACCTCCTGCCTCATCCCATCCCTGTACACCATGTCCTCCCTATCTCTCCTCTTTCCCTCCATCCCTGTGTACCATCTTCTCCCTCTCTTTACCCCTCCTATGATCTGGCATCTCTCTCCCCTCTTCTCTTCCCCCCCCCCTTTTTGTTCTGGCATCTCTGTCTTTCCCTTCCCCTGCCTTAGTCTTGAACCTCTTCCCCCTCCTTCCTTTCCCTGGTCTGACATCTCTCTAGTCTCTCTCTGTCCCCCACCCCCACCCCCTTTCCCATCCAGTAGTATTAATGTCCCCTTTCCTTCCTCTTCCTCCCATGGTCTGGCATCTCTATCTGCCCCATCCCTTTCTTCCCTAGCAGGCCTGGTTCTTTACTTTACTTTTCTCCCCATCCCTGAGGTCCAGCATCTCTTACCCTCACCATGCTATTCCTCCCCATCCCTCACTTTGTGATCCATCCCCATCCCTCACTGCTTGCTCACCGATCTCCTTGCGGTGCTGCTCTAACTCTTTGGTCGTAGGCAGCATGAGTGAAGTAAACACGCTGCCTCTGGTGACCTGGAAGCTTTCTCTCTGCTACTGTTTTCCGCCTATGTGGGGGCAGGAAGCAGTAGCATAGGAAAAGCTTCTGGGTCACCGAAGGCAGTTTGGTTACTTCACTCATGCTGCCTATGGCCGAAGAGTTAAAGCAGCAGCACTGCGAGAACGGTGAGCAAGCACTGGATTTTGTGTGTGTGTGTGTGGGGGGGGGGGGGTTCGGCAGATAGGTGCGTTGGCAGGGGACCTATAGTCGCCTGCAGCTGCGGCAGCGAATACTTTCATCTCGGCTGTCCCACGCAGGAGCAGCACCCAACCCTCTCTCTGCCTGGCCCTGTTTGCTGTTCCGAGCTCGGGGCAGTTGTAGTCACGCATGCGCGCTTCTTCTGGCCACAGACATACGGAACACGCAAATAGAAGTGCGCAAGCGCGGCTTAGGGTTTTATTATAGAGATAAACTGTCTATTAAGTTCTAAGCAGTTTACCTAAAAAGGTTACTAAAATATAGAATTAGGGGAGACTTACATGGATTATTAAAACCATTAATAGACACTACTGGACACAAAAGGGAAAATGTAAACAGATACATTATATTAAAATAAAAAGCACATGGGAAAGGAACAAACTAGGAGGGTGGAAAAGAGAGAAGAAAAAAAAAAAAAAGCCTGAAGAAATTAATTCTAGGTATGTCATGATTAGGTTTCAAAAAGCATCTTTGAACAAAAGGTTTTAAGACCCGATTTAAACTTTGAGACACAATGTTCTTGTCTGAGGTCAATGGGGAGGGAATTACATGTAAGAGCCCTAGCTGAAAAGATAGTATACGATACCATCCAAAAAAATATTTGGCGCATGGAGGGTATTGTAAGAAGATATCGCTGAATGGATCGAAGCACCCTTGATGTAGTATATGGTGTCAAAAATCTATCAAGGAATGCTGGAGAAAGCACAGTTACTTACCGTAACAGGTGTTATCCAGGGACAGCAGGCAGATATTCTTGACTGATGGGTGACGGCACCGACGGAGCCCCGGTACGGACAATTTTAGAGTGATTGCACTCTAAGAACTTGGAAAGTTCTAGTAGGCCGCACCGCGCACGCGCGAGTGCCTTCCCGCCCAACGGAGGCGCGCGGTCCCCAGTTAGGATAAGCCAGTTAAGAAGCCAACCCGGAGAAGAGGGTGGGACGCAAGAATATCTGCCTGCTGTCCCTGGATAACACCTGTTACGGTAAGTAACTGTGCTTTATCCCAGGACAAGCAGGCAGCATATTCTTGACTGATGGGTGACCTCCAAGCTAACAAAAAGAGGGATGGAGGGAAGGTTGGCCATTAGGAAAATAAATGTTGCAAAACAGACTGGCCGAAGTGTTCATCCCGTCTGGAGAAAGCATCCAGACAATAATGAGATGTGAAAGTATGAACTGAGGACCAAGAAGCAGCCTTGCAGATTTCCTCAATAGGAGTGGAACGGAGGAAAGCTACAGATGCTGCCATAGCTCTAACCCTATGGGCCATGACAGAACCTTCCAGTGTCAGTCCGGACTGAGCATAACAGAATGAGATTCAAGCAGCAAGCCAATTTGACAACGTACGTTTAGAAACGGCATAGAAACATAGGAAGATGACGGCAGAAAAGAGCTACAGCCCATCAAGTCTGCCCACTCTACTGACCCACCCCATTAAGTCTGAGTGCTGATGACTTAGTTCCTTAGCTCGTCCCTCGTAGGGATCCCATGTGGATGTCCCATTTATTCTTAAAGTCGAGCACGCTGGTGGCCTTGATCACCTGCACCGGAAGTTTGTTCCAGTGATCCACCACCCTTTCTGTGAAGAAGTACTTCCTGGTGTCGCCACTAAATTTCCCTCCTCTGAGTTTAAGCGGGTGCCCCCTTGTGATCGAGGATCCCCTGGGAACGAATATGTCGTTTTCCACCTCGACACGACCTGTGACGTATTTAAATGTCTCAATCATGTCACCCCTTTCCCTGTGCTCCTCTAGAGTATAGAGCTGCAATTTGCCCAGTCTTTCTTTGTATGAGAGACCCTAATAGATGTCCCAATCTATTAGGATCAAAGGACTGGAAGAGTTGGGGAGTTGATCTGTGGGGCTTAGTGCGCTCTAAATAGTAAGCTAAAGCACGCTTACAGTCCAAAGTATGCAAAGCCTGTTCTCCAGGATGAGAATGAGGTTTTGGGAAGAATACAGGCAGGACAATCGACTGGTTGAGATGAAATTCAGAGACAACCTTAGGGAGAAACTTTGGATGTGTATGCAGAACCACCTTGTCATGATGAAAGACTGTAAAAGGTGGATCAGCAACTAGTGCATGCAACTCACTGACCCTCCTGGCAGAGGTGAGAGCAATAAGGAAGACCACTTTCCAAGTGAGAAACTTGAAATGAGCTGTAGCCAAAGGTTCAAACGGAGGCTTCATTAAGGCAGAAAGAACCACATTAAGATCCCAGATTACAGGAGGGGGCTTGAGAGGTGGTTTCACATTGAAAAGTCCCCGCATGAATCTGGAAACTAAAGGATGAGCCGAGAGAAGTTTCCCATGAACCGGCTCATGAAAAGCAGAAATGGCACTGAGGTGGACTCTGATGGAAGTAGACTTGAGACCAGAGTCAGACAAAGAAAGAAGATAATCCAACAAGGTCTCAACTGCAATCGAAGTGGGATCATGATGATGAAGAAGACACCAGGAAGAAAACCGAGTCCACTTTTGTTGGTAGCATTGAAGAGTGGCCGGTTTCCGAGAAGCATCCAGAATAGAACGAACGGGCTGAGAAAGAAGTGAAGAAGCTGAAGTCAGCCCGAGAGATACCAAGCTGTCAGGTGCAGAGCCTGAAGGTTGGGATGCAGAAGGGACTGTTGATGTTGAGTAAGCAGAGAAGGAAACAGTGGAAGAAGAATGGGCTCCCTGGAACTGAGCTGAAGTAGAAGGAAGAACCAATGTTGTCTGGGCCACTGTGGAGCGATGAGAATCATGGTGGCTTGTTCCCTCTTGAGCTTGAACAAGGCCCGTAACATGAGAGGCAGAAGAGGGAAAGCATACAGGAACAGATTGGACCAATCCAGGAGAAACGCATCCGCTTCCAGACGGTGAGGAGAGTAGAGTCTGGAGCAAAAGTGGGGCAGTTGATGATTGTGAGGAGCTGCAAAAAGGTCTATCTGAGGAGTGCCCCATTGAGCGAAAATGGACTGGAGAGTCATGGGATCGAGAGTCCATTCGTGGGGTTGGAGAATTCTGCTGAGATTGCCTGCCAAGGAATTCTGCTTCCCCTGAATGTAGACAGCCTTCAGGAATAAATGGTGAGCTGTCGCCCAAGACCAAATCTTTTGGGCTTCCTGACATAACAGATGAGAGCCTGATCCACCCTGTTTGTTTATGTAGTACATTGCAACTTGATTGTCTGTGCAAAGTAGCAGAACTTGAGGAGAGAGAAGATGTTGGAAAGCCTTGAGGGCATTAAACATCGCTCGGAGTTCCAGGAAATTGATGTGATGTTTCTTTTCCTGAGCAGTCCAAAGGCCCTGAGTTTGGAATTTGTTCAAGTGAGCCCCCCCAGGCATAAGGGGAGGCGTCGGTGGTGATGACTAGTTGATGAGGAGGCAGATGGAACAGGAGGCCTCTGGAGAGATTGTAAGATTTCAACCACCATTGTAGAGATTGACGAAGAGATGATATCACAGATATATGTCGTGAGCAAGGATCCGTCGCTTGGGACCACTGGGTAGCTAGGGTCCATTGAGGAGTGCGCAGGTAAAGACGTGCGAAGGGGGTGACATGAACTGTCGAGGCCATGTGACCCAAGAGTATCATCATTTGCTTGGCAGAGATGGAGCTGACAAAGATATTGAAGGGTCTGAAGACGGTTGGATGGAAGAAACGCTCTCATGAGGACTGTGTCCAGGACCGCTCCTATGAACTGAAGTCTCTGAGTGGGGATGAGATGTGATTTGGGTAGATTGATCTTGAACCCCAGAACTTGGAGAAATAGGATGGTCTGGTTGGTGGCATGTAGCACCGCTTGAGAAGAAGTGGCTTTGATTAACCAGTCGTCGAGATAGGGGGGAAGACCTGAAGATGATGAGAGCGGAGAAAAGCAGCCACCACAATGAGACATTTGGTGAACACTCTGGGAGAGGAGGCAAGACCGAAGGGTAACACCTTGTACTGGTAGTGACAGCGATTGATCATGAAGCGGAGGTACTGTCTGGAGGCCGGATCAACCGGAATGTGAGTGTATGCCTCTTTGAGATCGAGGGAGCATAGCCAGTTGCCCTGAGTGAGAAGAGGGTAATGAGTGGCCAGAGAAAGCATTTTGAATTTTTCTTTGACTAAGCATTTGTTGAGATAGCGAAGATCTAATATGGGTCTGAGATCTCCGGTTTTTTTGGGAACCAGAAAATAACGGGAGTAGAATCCCTGCTCCTTCTGATCTAGAGGAACTTTCTCTATTGCGTTCAGAAGAAGGGATTGGACCTCCTGAAGGAGGAGGGAGGACTGAGGAGTGTTCAAAGCAGACTCTTTGAGGACTTTGGGCAGGAAGAGTCTGAAAGTTGAGAGAATAGCCGTGGCGGATGATGTTGAGGACCCACTGGTCCGAAGTGATGATCTCCCAACAGCTGATGAACAGAGAAAGACGTCCTCCTATGGGTTGAGGCAGATGGGTGGATGGTAGAATACTGGCTATGTCCTGGAGAATGCAGTCAAAAGGGTTGGGTAGACTTCTGCTGAGGAGGAGGCTTCACCTGTTGTTGCTGTTGCGCACGAGGTGGTTGACGTTGTTGCTGACGTTGGCGTCTAGGTTGCTGGGGAACCGATGGCAAGGGTCTAGCAACATAACGGCGTTGATAGGCTGATTGTTGCCGAAAAGGCCGGGCAGGTGGAGTCTTCTTATTTTTAAGAAGAGTGTCCCAGCGAGTCTCATGTGCCGATAATTTTTGTGTGGTTGAGTCAAGAGAGTCACCAAAAAGTTCATCCCCTAGGCACGGAGCATTAGCCAGGCGATCTTGATGGTCGACATCAAGTTCCGATACTCTCAGCCAAGCCAGGCGCCGCATGGCAACAGACATTGCCGTGGCTCTTGAGGTAAGTTCAAATGTATCGTAGATTGAACGTACCATGAATTTCCGAAGCTGGAGAAGGGAGGAAGAACATTGACGAAAAGCAGATTGTTTGCGGTCAGGTAAGTATTTCTTAAAAGAAGCTAAGTTCTGAATCAGGTGCTTCAAGTAAAAAGAGAAATGAAAGGCATAATTACCTGATCTATTTGCCAACATAGCATTTTTGGTACAACCTTTTTCCAAATTTGTCCATGGCCTTTCCTTCTCTGCCAGGAGGGACTGAGGCATATATACTAGATCCCGCAGACTTTTTGAGAGTAGACTCCACTAATAATGATTCGTGCGGGAACTGGGGTTTATCAAACCCTGGGATGGGGATAACCTTGTATAAGGAGTCTAACTTACGAGGCGCCCCTGGAATGGTTAAGGGAGTTTCTAGGTTCTTATAGAAAGTCTCCCGTAAGATATCATGGAGGGGTAACTTCAGAAATTCCCTTGGAGGCTGGTCGAAATCCAATGCATCCAGGAATGCCTTGGATTTTTTGGACTCAGCCTCCAAGGGAATTGAAAGAGACTTGCACATCTCCTTCAGAAAAGTAGTAAAGGAGGAATTGTCTGGTTTAGAGGGTGGATCATGTATAGAAGGATCCTCCTCACCAGAAGAAAACTCACCTTCAGAGTGTAGTGGCTCTTCAGAGTCACCCCAGAGGTCAGGATCCCTAACTTGAGAACTTCGATCTTCGGGAATCCGGTGTCGAGGGCTCAAGGTGTTGGGATTTACGCACCGATTTGCCCGACCGCAAAGAAGCGGTATCGGGAGAGGTTAAGGGCTGCTATGGTGCCGAAGTTTGGACAGCCTGATGAAGAGCTCTCGGTTCCGGTGCCAGTACCGGCATGGAAGTTGAGGAAGCTGAATGGACCGGTACCGACAGAGTGGAAGCGGACAATAGAGGTTGTTCCACTGGCGGTACAGACCGGACCAGAACTGGAAGGTTCGGTGCCAAGAGAGCAGGGAGGAGTTGCTGCAACTGCTCTTTAAGCTGCACCTGAAGGACGGCTGCAATATGCTCGTCCAAAGAAGGCACCGGTACCGCTTTCTTTTTCTGCGGTACCTGTGGTGCCGCTCGACGCCCAGAGGATGAGGAGGCAGATGAAGATGCACTCACCTCTATGGGGGCGGAGCGTTTGCGCGGGCGCCTCGTGGTCGGCAGGACTGGACTCGCTGCCACAGCGACCGGAGGGCGCTCGAGCGGGGAAGGCTTCTTAGCCGGCTTACCTGACTGGTGTGACGCCGGAGCGGTATCACGCGGCGTCGAGGAAGTCGGTGCCGATTGCGAAGGAGCTGATGCCGGTGTCGATGCCGCAGAATCAGCCATCTCAGCGCCGAAAAGTAATTTTTGTTGAATTTGTCGATTTTTCAACGTGCGTTTTTTCAAGGTAGCACAACGGGTGCAGGTGGAAGCCCTATGATCCGGACCCAGGCACTGTAAACACCAATTGTGCGGGTCGGTCAAAGAAATGGGCCATGCACACCGTTGGCACTTTTTGAACCCTGGCTGAGGGGGCATGAAAGTAAATACGGCCTCTGCCAAATCGAAAGCCGAGGCTTCGATGATGGCAACAGGCCCCGCCGGGGCGAACCCGAGAATAATAAAAATAAAGTTTTGGGGTTTTTTTGACAAAAAAAGTAGAAAAAAAGAAAAGGAGGAAGAAACTCTTCCGATACAAAAACCGCGCGAGCGGGAAGGCAAAAAAAGGGCTTTTCAACGGCCATTGAAAAGAACGCGTCTTCTTAGCTCCGCGGAAACTAAAACTGTGGACCGCGCGCCTCCGTCGGGCGGGAAGGCACTCACGCGTGCGCGGTGCGGCCTACTAGAACTTTCCAAGTTCTTAGAGTGCAATCACTCTAAAATTGTCTGTACCGGGGCTCCGTCGGTGCCATCACCCATCAGTCAAGAATATGCTGCCTGCTTGTCCTGGGATAATGATCTAATTGTACCTTGAAAGTAAGGAATAATATCTTAAATGAAATCCGGTGCACTACTGGCAGCCAGTGCACGTCTTGAAAGTTATAATATGATATTTTTTAGCTTTGTAAATTAACCACCGTTTTCTATATGATTTGATCTCCTTCTGCGTGATAAGGAAGAGATTACTAGTAAGAATATTAAGTGATTTGGTGTCTAAAAATGTAAAGAACATATCATTTTGAGTTTGAAAAAGCATTTGCAAGTGACTGAACCGATTTATTTATTAAAGGAAAGTTTTATCATCAAGGATGATGCCTAAAAGCTTTATCATTGTGTCAAAATTTAATTGGGATCGATCTGATACAGATTGGAGCTTTCAAAGATTTGTTAATTCTTGTTGGAACGGAGAACTTTGGTTTTTTTTACTATTTAAGGAGAGCATGTTTTCTGTAAGCCAATTGCAGATTATGTCCAAGTCTTTGCTAGTGTTCTGAGTTTGAATCAGGTGAAGCTGTATTTCATCTGTGTATGCAAAGACAGTGACGAAAATGATAGGAGGCTTGCGCCAAAAGACGTATGAGGAGAGACTGAGGAAAGGAGAGACAGGGGAGATATGATTCAGACGTTCAAATACTTGAAGGGTATTAATGTAGAACAAAATCTTTTCCAGAGAAAGAAAAATGGTAAAACCAGAGGACATAATTTGAGGTTGAGGGGTGGTAGATTCAGGGGCAATGTTACGAAATTCTACTTTACGGAGAGGGTAGTGGATGCCTGGAATGCGCTCCCGGGAGAGGTGGTGGAGAGTAAACTGTGACGGAGTTCAAAGAAGCGTGGTATGAACACAGAGGATTTAGAATCAGAAAATAATATTAAATATTGAACTAAGGTCAGTACTGGGCAGACTTGCACGGTCTGTGTCTGTATATGGCCGTTTGGTGGAGGATGGGCTGGGGAGGGCTTCAACGGCTGGGAAGGTGTAGATGGGCTGGAGAAAGTCTTAACAGAGATTTCGGCAGTTGGATCCCAAGCACAGTACAGTGTAAAGCTTTGGATTCTTGCCCAGAAATAGCTAAGAAGAAAAAATTAAAAAATTAAAATTGAATCAGGTTGGGCAGACTGGATGGACCATTCGGGTCTTTATCTGTCGTCATCTACTATGTTACTATGTGAAACCAATTGACTGAGCTATTGTCAATAGTGGAGCCAGGAAAAGATTGAACAGCATGGGCGACAATACAGAACTCTGGGAAACACCAAAATTCTGAGCATAAAGGTCTGATGTTGAGTCGGGAAGATTAATATGATAAATACAACTTGAACCACTACATTACTTGACATATGCAGTGCCCATACACAAATATATAAGAGAGACTGTTCCTGCTTGAAAGAGCATATAATCTATTTCAGACAAATTAAGGAATTAGGAGTTATATTGATTATGGGAATGATTAAAACTGTTATGAATAGCCTGAAGCAACAAGTGTTGGAAAACAGTTTTAAAAAAGCCCCAGTTTTAGGTGGGAATAGTTCATGGCCCAGATGGATAGGCCAGTTTTAGGTTTAAACTTACTTTCATCCATCCTACTGTTCCCTATATCACCACATCCAACATTTCTCCCTCATCTCTTCCCCATGCATCTGTACATCATGTCCCTCCCACCATGTCCAATATTTCTTCCTCCCTCTACCCAACAATTCTTTCTTCATGTCCCCATTTGCTCTGTCTCTTTCTCACTCAAGGCACCCATACCCAAAAAAATCTCCTTTTCTATTCCCTCTCCCACCTTAGCATCTTTCTCTCACTCCCTCCATTCTTCCATCCTATGTACCAAGTTCATGCTCTCCTCCCTCTATTCTGTGTCCCAAGTTCATGCCCCCTCTCTGCCTCCCATCCTTTATCTGAAGTTTCCTCCTTTGTGCCAATGTGCCCCTCGTCCTCCTTATCACTTGCCCTTCCTTCTGTGGGCATTACCTCCTCTGGCTGGCTCCCCCACCCTCTTCCTGCTGAACTTCTTTCCTCAAAGCCACGGGTCCTGCACACGAGTCAGAGCTGTCCAGAAACCTTTTCACTTGCCTCCCTCCCACAGGTATTACCTCCTCTGGACAGCTCTCTCCATGCCATACTTCTTTTCTCAAAACTGTGACTGCAGGTCCTGCATGCATCCTGCAGCTGACCTGGAACCCTTCCCAGCAGAGAGGGAATCCTTCCAGGTCAGCCATGAGCCACATACAGGACCCACGGTCGCAGCTTTGAGAAGAGAAGTACGGCAGGGAGGAGGGAGCGGGCCAGAGGAGGTAACATGGAAGGAGGCATGTGAGAAGGATGAGGGGCATGTTGGGACAGGAAGGGAAGGCTTCCTAGTCAGCTGCAGGCCACAGGTAAGAACTGCAGCTGTGGCTTTGAGAAGAGAAGTACAGTGGGGACTCGGATGGAGCTGGCTACAGAAGTTAACACCCACAGAAGGGAGCCAAGTGATAAGGAGGATGTGGGGTGTGTTAGATTGTAAGCTCTTCTAAGCAGGAACCGTCTATTGAATGCTAAAATGTACAGCGCTGCGTACGCCTTTCAGTGCTATAGAAATATTAAATTGTAGTAATAGTAGTAGTGTTAAGACAGGAAGGAAGAAGCAAGACCCTGGCTCATTAAGTATGATATAAGTTGGGCATTCTTAAACCGGGGACTGCCTGTACTTGGGCTGCAAAAATCTAAGGGAATGATATAGTATAGGACAGCGATGGCGAACTTATGGCACGCGTGCCAGCTGTGGCACGTGAAGGCCTTGCAGCTGGCACGCGGGAAGGTCCTCAATAGAGAGCTGCACGGGTCGCGGGGATCCCGTGGGGACACCTCCGAGGGTCGCGGGGTTCCTGCGGTGCTGGATGTACTAAGTCGCGCGGCTTTTCTCCCTACCTGCTCTGCCTGCAGCACAGAGCCGAACGGAAGTCTTCCCGACGTCAGCGCTGACGTCGGAGGGGAGGGAGGGCTTAAACAAAGCCCTCCCTCCCTCCGACGTCAGCGCTGATGTCGGGAAGACTTCCGTTCGGCTCTGTGCTGCAGGCAGGGTAGGTAAGGAGGAGTAGCCTCGCGGCTCGAGTGACTACCAAGGGAGGGGGGCGGTCCGCCCCGC
Organism: Geotrypetes seraphini; assembly: GCF_902459505.1. Taxonomy (NCBI): domain Eukaryota; kingdom Metazoa; phylum Chordata; class Amphibia; order Gymnophiona; family Dermophiidae; genus Geotrypetes; species Geotrypetes seraphini. The sequence continues at coordinate 112,194,224 of NC_047093.1, forward strand.
CCCTTGTGCAGCACAGCCGGCCAGGTCCCCTTACTTTTGTGGAGCTAACCCGACCGACCGACAACAGCTCTGGTCTGACAAACCTTCCGCGACCTTACAGCAGCTGTAAGAAGGAAATTTAGATTCGCGGTTAAGGGCAGGGAGGTTTGTCAGACCGGGGCTGTTGTCGGTCTGTCGGTCGCGGAAGCGCCACAAAAGTAAGGGGACCTGGCCGGCTGTGCTGCACCCGGGGCGGGAGAGAAGGAGGGGGGGAGAAGGACGCTGAAAGCACTGGGGAAGACAAAGGGGTGAAGAAGGACGCTGAAAGGCCATGGGGAAGATGGGGGGGGGAGAAGGACGCTGAAAGGAAATGGGGAAGAGAGAGTGGGGAGAAGACGCTGGCAGGGAAGAAGACAGATGCCAGACTATGGGGGGAGCGGAGGGAAGAAGATGGGTGCCAGACCAATTTGGAAGGGGGGGAGAAAGGGAGAGGCACAGTAACAGAGCAAATGGAAGACGCAGAAGGAAGAGAGACAGTGGATGGAAAGAACTGAATGAGAACATGAGGAAAGCAGAAACCAGGCAACAAAGGTAGGAAAAGAATTCTATTTCTTTTTTTCTTGCTTCAGGATAAAGTAGTATATTAGTTGTGTTGATAAAAATTTATAAACAAAAGAGGCTCTGGTAGAAACCCGTTTACAAAGTGTGTATTCTTCCCAATTAATATTTCCAAATTAATAAAGTCTTTTTGCTTATTTGTAAATGGGTTTCTACCAGAGCCTTTAATTCAGTAGCATAATTAAATGAAATAACTATTTCTGAAGTTTATAGGGACGGGCGGGGATGAAGGGGATTCCTCACGAGAACGGGTGGGAACGGAGGACATTCCTCGTGGGGACGGGTGAGACTTTGGCGGGGACGGGTGGGATTTCTGTCCCCGCGCAACTCTCTAGTCCGCAATTAAGATATGTGGCGCGGCGGGAGGCAAGTGTGCCGATTTACCAACATTGACCCGAAATCCCGACACCTCACCATAAATATCCAACTCCCGCAATATAGCCGGCAAGGAAGTTGCAGGGTCTTCCACCGTAAACAAAATATCATCCGCAAACAAAGCCAACTTAAAATCCCCTCCCGGCACCGTGACCCCCTTAATATCCGGATTCATCCGCACACGCTGCGCCAGGGGTTCCACCGTCAAAGCGAAAAGGAGCGGGGAAAGGGGACACCCCTGACGTGTTCCCCTTGCCTTTACAGATTTTACTAACCACTTTAATGTACTAAACAAAAAATTACAAGGCATGGGAAAAACAGCAGAAAGCATGTTTAGTGACATCAAAGCTTTTGAGAGAAAATTGCATGTTTTTGAAAAAGACCTTGAGAGTGGACAGCTAAAATATTTTCCCAACCTAAAAATACATTTGGATAATTCTACAACATTTGTGGACAGTCATAAAAAACACCAAGAAATCCACAAAGCATATTCCACCATTGTAGCCGAAGCAAAGGAGAATTTTAGTAAAAGATTTTCTCAGTTCCGTAAGATGGAGACAACCCTTTCATTTATAACTTCCCCAGAAAAGTCCACATTTGAAGATCTTGATCTTTCCTGCTTACTGTGGTTGGATATTCAAAATTTGGAAATGGAGCTACTGGAATTTCAAGAAAGCTATCTGGAAAAGTAAATTCAATGACCTGCGTGCGGCTCTTGAACGTATTGAGTGTGAAAGGGTGACAAATGAAATCACTGCTAGCAGTTCTGAAAATGAAATCCTAAAAGCGTGGAATTCTCTGCCAGACAATTTTAAGTCCATGAAAGCACTTAGGATTGCTCTTCTTACTTTGTTTGGGTCATCCTATGCTTGTGAGCAGCTGTTTTCGGCTTTGAATCATATAAAATCTGATGCTAGAAACAGATTAACGGATGACATGAGTGCTGCATGTGTTGCTCTGAAATTAACGCACTATGAGCCAAGGATTGACAAGTTATCAGCATGCATGCAACAACAAAAATCACATTAATTTTTTTCAGAGCATGCCCAATGCATATGTTTACATGAAGCAGTGTTTTCAGTTTGCAGTTAAGACACTTTCTAAGTTATTTAAATATTATTTAAAGATGTTATTTAAAAAAGGGACTTTACATGGCCCTGTTGTATTCCAATCTGGAATTTCCAATAAAAACGGTTGGTTTAATTGAAAGCTCTTTTGTTTTCTTTACATCATATTATTAGAAATGTAATGATTTAACTATTTTCTAATTTGATTGTAAATTTTACAAAAAAACATGTATAGACTCTTTGGGAATACACACCGAGTCTTGACACAGTTAACAGTTTTAAGAAGTTTATCTTTTTTTTTACTCAGGATACATTTGACATGTTATGTGAATAATACATTTAAAATATATTGTGTAACTGAATCAAATTCTTCCTAAATTCATTAAATTGAATGAAATCATTAAAACATTATAAATTGCCAATAAATTGAAATGAAAACCAAAGGATTGTGAATCAAATTGATTCTCTGACAATACAAAGATTCCAACCTTTAAAAATGATGTTACATAGTTCAGGCAACTTTATAAAGGGTTTTTAGATACTAAAATCTTGTTAAGGTTTAATTGACGTGCTGGCACTTTGAGGAAATTCTTTGGTTTTGTGCGGCAGTTTGGGCACTCGGGCTCAAAAAGGTTAGCCATCACTGGTATAGGAGGTAAATTAGGATCAGCAGCACCCACTATCTTATCATCCCTTCATCCAAGGGAATGAAATGCAAGCGAATATTCAACACCCTCTTCAAGTAAGTCACTACAAGAACCTGGAATGCCTGTCCAATGCCCGTAAGAATAGAACTAACTACCTCACTTTCAGGAAAAGACTGAAATTGTACCTATTTGATTAAATTCCTTTCAGCTCAGTAACTCTGCTCTCCCACATGACAATGTAACTGTCCTCCACAATGTGGTGTAACTAATTCTCCTCTTGCAACAATATAACTTTCTTCAATGTGATGCAACTATTTCTCCTTGATGCTGCATAGGCCTCTTGTACATCACCTTGAAACTGTATTGGATAAGTGCGATTAAGAAATTCTGATCAAAAGTACTCCTGTACACAAAAGTAGTAATGCGTGTGTCTCTATGTGTCTCTAGTAAGGCCCCATTTAGGCAATTCTGGAAACTACACCTTCAGAAAGATATAAATAGGATGGATTCAGTCCAGAGGGTGGCTACGAAACTAATCAGTGATCTGGAAGAAAAGCTTGAAAGAAGTTATAAGCGAGACATTTAAATATCTCTGTGGCATTAATGTACAGAAGTGAGCCTTTTCAAAAGAAGGAAAAAACTTCACACTATGCTCTCAATCTAGAATTAAGGTTATAGATATAGGCTCAGGAGTAATCTAAGAAAATGCATGGAATAGTCTCCCAGTAGAGGTAGAGACAGACTGTATGAATTAACAAGAGAGTGAACAGGCATGTAGGGGGTTCAGAGAGAACAGAGTGGATTTGGCCTTCATCTGCAGTCATGTTTCTAAATCTTTTTTTTTTTTAATCATTTTTCAACAACATATCAAGTATCCACTTGTACAGAAAGGTAAAGTTAAGTAGAAAATAAAATACAAATTATGCTAGTATAATCTGCCATAATTAGAAAATATAGCTTAACTTCAACACAAGTCCTCAGTCCAACCCCATGCTCCCCTCAATGTTATCAATGGCCTCCGGAGAGAAGTACACACTGGCTTCCGGTAGCTCCTCTGGTGGTCTGAGGAGGAGGGGGAGGTGCTTTGGCATTGGGGTTAAAGGTGGTCTCCAAGCCCAAGGAGACCGCCTCCGTCTTGCTACAGAGTGTCTCCAGCGGGCATGCCGACGCTCCCGCAATATCCTGCATTCGACGCAGGAGCTCCTCGATGTTGCCGAGATTGGCAGGGCCATAGAAACATAGAAAATGAGGGCAGAAAAGGGTCAAAGCCCATCAAGTCTGCCCACTCTACTGACCCACCCCCCTAGTTCTACCCTCCTAGAGATTCCACCCCTAATGACCCTTCCCCTTACTCTGCCCTCTTAGAGATCCCACATGGGCATCCCATTTACTCTTAAAATCTGGAACGCCGCTGGCCTCTATCACCTGCACCGGAAGCTCATTCCAATGAGCAACCACTCTTTCAGTGAAGAAATACTTCCTGGTGTCGCCATGAAATCTCCCACCCCTAGTTTTAGTAGATGCCCTCTTATGGCCGAGGGCCCTTTGAGAAAGAAGATGATATCTTCCACCTCGATGTGACCAGTGATATATTTAAACGTCTCAATCATGTCTCCCCTCTCCCTACGTTCTTCGAGAGAGTATAACCGCAATATATTCAGCCTCTCCTCGTACGAGAGATCCTTGAGCCCAAGACCAGAACGCTGTGATGCTCCAGTGGCACTGCAGCCTCTCCATTTCAGCATACTTTCAGGTAAATGTCTTTTATAAGTGCAACAAGCAATAATGAGTGAGTGCACTGAGACGAACCACTTAGCTAACAGTTCCATCAGCCATCTTGGCTCCCTATGTTTCTAAATCTTAAGCTGCCAAATTCCAGATCAATCAAGTTTCACTAGGTCCTTCCTCATGTTATCCACATCAGAAGCATCTACCTACCCTATTGCGGATTTTGCAGTAATCCATAAAGAGGCAAACCTTACCAGACAGCCCTTCAGCAATATTACTTACAAAAAGATTAAAGAATAGGCCCAAAAACCGAAACTTGCAGTATACCACTGGTAACAACATCCTTTTCTTCAGAGTGAACTCTATTTACTACTACCCTGTCATCTTCCACTCAACTAGTTTCTAACCCAGTCTGTCATTTTGTCCTATATACCAAAGCACTCAGTTTTATTAGACGCTTGTGTGGAAGTGTGTCAAAGGCTTTAAGATCTAAATACACATCAGCACTTTTCCTTTATCCAATTCTCTGATCACCCAGTCAAAGAAATTGATCTGTCAGACATGATTTGCCTCTAGTGAAACCATGTTGCCTCAGGTCCTGTAATCCATTGGATTCCAGAAAAACTTCACTATTATGTTTTAAAAGCACTTCCAATCCTTGGAAGAAACAGCTTGAAGAAAGCTTAACCTCAAAGGCTGCAGGCTATAGACTGCACCCTGGAGAGAACAAGGAAAACCTGCTACACCAGTCCATCCATCTGCTGCTGCTGAGATTTTTCAATCATTTTCATCTCATAACACTTACATGGTACTAAAATTGTCAACAAGTCAATAGTCAGGATGATGAAACTTCTACTAAGGGATGATCCAGCTAAAAGTCTTTGTTATTTATAAATCTGGACACGACTGGAATCTAGACATCCAGTGTTTCGGCACCTAAGTTCCTTCCGCCAGACTTGAGTACACAATTCGACAGACATTAATAAATCTCTTCAAAATAAAACCATTGTATACAATTATAGGTAATTAGATTCTAATTTGATAGTTATACAACGTAAAAAAAAAATAAAAAATGAATGTCTGTAAATATAAGCTCACTACATACATAAAAATACATACCACACTGCTATGTGTCATATAGTGGCTGTCCAATAAATATCCAATTAAGCTTTACTTTTTAAACAGATTGAATTTATTTGAACAAACAGTACTCATGGGTGCTATGCAAATATCATAGGCACTATGAATGTTATATGATCTCACAAAACATAAGTATAAAACATGAAAATATAAAAAATATGCTATGTATGACCATTATCAAGTTTCAAGTTTTTATATACCGCCTATCAAGGTTATCTAAGCGGTTTTACAATCAGGTACTCAAGTAATTTCCCTATCTGTCTGTAGTAAGATTTATGGTGTACTAATCAGTTACATAAACAAATACGTGCCTGTTATTTTTCTAGGGGAAACCATAATCTCCTTACCCAAGGTTCATTATTTTGCCAGTTTATACTAAGAATAGAGACCCAAGCGTTATGAAATACTTTTATTATGAAAATAGAAAAATATAGTTCATAAGCCAGCAGCAGTAACTAATTATTGTTCACAAAATATCCGAATACATATATGAAACTCAGTACATAATTATTACAATACACTTGCTAGATAAGTAAGTAAAACTAATTCTTACACTCTAAATAATTCCTTATAATAATAATTCCTGATTAGCAGCAAATTAAATATATCGCTTATCACCACAGGTGCTTTACAAATCCTTATCCTAAAGTCAATAGGATTCCCTCTCTAACCCAGCTGAAAAGACAAATAATTCCTTATTCTCACCATCCAATTAAGCCGTAGAACAAAATCAGGTGAAGTGGAAGACGTCTTTCCTCCGCTCAGCAGATATGGAGATCCTTCTGTTTAGGAATAGTCCGTCAGCAACTGGAGAAGCTGTAACTTAGGTTGGCAGCAAAGGTTTCCTTTATGTGATGGAATCCAGATCTGTTTAAAGTCCGGTTCTCTCTCTCAGGCAGAGAGTCACAAGCGGTAACTTTTCAGGTCTTAATTATTATAGAAGATACACAGAGAAACCTATGATAAAATGCGAGTTCCCTCACATCCTGGCACAGACTAAATTAATAATTAGCACATTTCACTTGGATCTTGTCAGATGACCTCTCCAGACCAATCCAGAAACATAACTTAGATGAATAGCCTTTCTTTATAAAATCTCATACAGGCTTTGGAACAGAGGCGCCTTCGTTAGATAAGAAGCACAGGAGCCATAACTCCCCCAAAATTCACATAGGCAGAGCATGTAGGCATAGTTGGATGTCCTTGACTATAATACAGTTCTGGTACATACCCAGAATGCATCAGGCAGAAACCACAAAGATGTTTTCTTCTTTCTCTTCTTGCTAGGTTCAGGCTGGAATGATTTCTTGCAGACAATGGTTCAGGCTTTGACATCAGAGAGGCCTAACCTTCAGGTGCAAATAAGGAAACACCCCTACATGTCCCAGTGGGCTCACAATCTATTCTAAAGTATATATTGATATGTAAGTACTGACACCTTAAACTGACTTTCTAAAAAATTAAACCTGAATTTGAAACCCAAATTTATTATAAGGAAACTAGACGATACCAAAGTTCCTAAATTACATCTGGTTAAGTTAACAGCATAGTATAAAACTAACCAAGACAAATAAGCAAGCTTCCCACAGAATGAAATGACAAAATCTCTGTGCAAACTGTTCTCGCTGCAATGGGAAATTACTGCATCAACTTTGCAGGTGATTTAAACAAAGAAATGTATGCACACGATTGGCTGAAACAAGTGCATGTGAACTAGAAAACTTGCAAGCAACTGATGGATCAAATCATGGCTTCGTTGCTAGAAGAAAAAAAAAAAAAAGGGGGGGAGTTGTGCTATAACGGACTTAAGCAGGCAAATCATTACCTCCGTGAATGATCCATGGGCAAATTGCTACCTCCATGAATGATTCATGCTAGTTTACTGGTACCATAAGTTGTGGTAAACCCTGCGACACAGACCCTGCACAGCCCAGCTATGATCATGAGCCATGTATCCAACAAGCCCTTAGTCCTTCCACTGAGTGCAGGTCTATGCTAAAGGTGCCCCAGAGGAGAAAGACACAACTTCCCAAAACCCAGAGGTTTATTACTGTGCCTTTAAGCACCACTAGTTTAGAACCCAGGTTAAGGAGTGATGGCCCCTTTAAGAATCTCCTTGGAGGCTAAGGGAGTGGGGCACAGTAATGAAGAGCTTTTTATTCCAGGAAGTTCCCCAGGTGAGAGGAATGGGAAGGAGCTCAAAGAAAACCAGCACAACTCCAGTGACTGGGAAATGATGGAGGAATTAAGCTCAGAGGAAGACACCCTGGCAGAGGGTTGCTGCACAGACTTAGCCATGCAATGGAAGAATTCTTCTGGTCCAGAACTGGAGGAGGAAGAGAACAGACCTGTGACCACAATGTTTGGACTAAGTTTGTGCAGCAGTGTTTGCTTTTCTGTTTCATGAAGGAGAGTTGCTTCTTTGATCAATAATAATAATAACTTTATTTTTGTATACCGCCATACCCAGGGAGTTCTAGGCGGTTCACATTTGTTAGTCAAAGTTACAAGCGGTTCAAGACAATTGAACAAAGTTGCAAGCAACGAAGTAGTTGAGGTTGGATAAAGAGGGAACGAGTAGGTCAAGGAGGAGGAGTATGGGAAATGTAAGTTGGGGGTAGTACAAGTTCTCACCCTCCAAGGATATTTTCAATAACTGCAAGAGCCTCTGAGGAATATTAGTGTACAATGAGTTTATATCCAAAGGCCCTGAGTGCAAAGTGCTCCCAATTGTAGACAGCTGTAGGCATCCTACAGCTGTCTAATCAGCCAATCGGGAGGCACTTTTTCTTTAAAATTTAAAAAACAAAACAAAAAACCCTCCCCAGGTAAGCCACCTATATTGAAGGTGCCTCTAGGGAGCCTAGAGAAGCCCGCAAGCCCACCTAAGGCTAGGCGGTAGCCTTAAGCGAACCTAGGCAGCCCTACGCATCTCCCTAGCAGAACGGTATAGCTTACAATGTAGGCTAGCAAAATGCTGGCCTACATGGTAAGTAGACACGATCGCTTAACCTAATCACCGCAAGGCTCTTCCTGCCATGATTAGTATAGCGGCCGTGTCTACGACCGCAAGTCTTCCCTCCCCCAGCGATTGTGGCAGGAGGGTGCCCAACCCATCCTGCTGACAGAATCTGCCCCCCCCCCGACGATCGTGGCAGGAAGGTACCCAACCCCTCCTGTCGACCCCCCCAACAGCCCCCCCTAAGATTGACGGCAGGAGGGTGCCCAACCCCTCCTGCTGGAAACCCCCCCACCCCAGAACCCCCCTTAGGCTTACCAGCAAGTTGGACCGGACGGCTCCTCGCATGTCCGGCCAGCAGGCCCGCCTCCGTCCAAATTAAGTGGGCCCGCCCCTCCCCTGCCCAACCCACAGAATCCTAGGGCCTGATTGGACCAGGCACCTAAGGCACCTCCCACTATAGGAGGGGCCTTGGGCCAATCAGGCCCTATGATCCTGTGGGTTGGGCAGGGGAGGGCCTGCCTCATTTGGATGAAGGCGGGCCTGCTGGCTGGACATGCATGGAGCCATCCGGTCCAACTTGCTGGTAAGCCCAAGGGGGTGCTCCGGGGTGGAGGGGGTTCGTTGGGGGGGGGGTGTCCGGCAGGAGGGATTGGGCACCCTCCTGCCGGCATCTAAGGGGGGCCATTGGGGGGCCAGCAGGAGGGGTTGGGTACCCTCCTGCCATGATCTTCGGGAGGGCCGTGGGGGGGGGTCGGCAGTGGGTTATTTCGGCAGGAAGGGTTGAGCACCTTCCTGCTGGTGATCTTAGGGGGGCATTGGGGGGTCCGGCAGGAGGAGTTGGGTACCCTCCTGCCGCGATCATCGGTGGGGGGGGGGGGGTAGGTTCTGTCAGCAGGAAGGGTTGAGCACCTTCCTGCTGGCAATCTTAGGGGGGCCCGGCAGGAGGAGTTGGGCACCCTCCTGCCGGCAATCTTCGGGGGGAGTCCTAGGAAGAAGGTTGGGGGATGTTAAACACGATTCTATAACTGGCGTCTGCAACATGGACATCGCTTACAGAATCGGGTTAACTTTGGGCGGGTGTAGGCACGATTCTGTATAGTATGCCCGGGACTGGCGTCCTATACAGAATCCAGGCCAAAGTGTCTAATAAGATCCATTAGATCTCCATCGATTTTTTTCTATAAATATTGATAATGTGTTGAGTCTCTTATGCAAGATTCTAAATGCAATTTCTGAATTTGTTTGCTTTAAGTCAATGAAGTCATTGCTTCACCACATATTTAGTTTTGATTTAACTATTTATTAGCAAATTTACATACTCTTTGCCATGCATGTATTCCTTTCCATAGGGTGTCAAGTGCACACTTAACCATTATATTTTAAACACGTACATTTAGGCCCCGATTCTGCAAAATGCGTCTAATGTTAAGCGTCGTTTAGGTGCCTAAGTTAAGCTTCCTTTGTAGAATCGCACTCAGAATTCAGCACTGTTAAGGTGTCCTTTAGAGAATCAAGTTTTAGGTGAGATTTAGATGTCCAATGTCCTTAATGTTATATTTTATTACTATTATTAGAATGGTGATTTTATGCTGTTTTTCATTATTATAATTGTAATACTAGGAGTTGGATCTGTTTAATGCTTTTATTTATTTCTCTCCCATCAGACAGAGTGACTGGGATTCGAACCAGTAACATTAGAATAGAAGGGTATAGGTCTAACCAGTGTGCTACTGAGTGAGCTAGCAAGGTGCATAGCAATTGTAAAACTGGGTCTTACAGGCACTGTAAGGAAGTCTACTGTTGAGCACTGTTTAGGCATAAGAACATAAGAATTGCTGCTGCTAGGTCAGACCAGTGGTCCATCATGCCCAGCAGTCTGCTCATGCGGTGGCCCTCTGGTCAAAGACCAGCACCCTAACTGAGACTAGCCCTAAGCGCACGATCTTGTTCAGCAGGAACTTGTCTAACTTTGTCTTTAATCCCTGGAGGGTGTTTTCCCCTATAACAGCCTCCGGAAGAGTGTTCCAGCTTTCTACCACCATCTGGGTGAAGAAGAACTTCCTTACTTTTGTATGGAATCTAACCCCTTTCAACTTTAGAGAGTGCCCTCACGTTCTCCCTACCTTGGAGAGGATGAACAACCTATCCTTATCTACTAAGTCTATTCTCTTCAGTACCTTGAATGTTTTGATCATGTCCCCTCTCAATTTCCTCTGTTCGAGGGAAAAGAAGCCGTTTCTCTAATCTTTCGCTGTACGGCAGCGCCTCCAACCCCTTAACCATCTTAGTCGCTCTTCTCTGGACCCTTTCGAGTAGTACCATGTCCTTCTTCATGTACGGCGACCAGTGCTGGATGCAGTACTCCAGGTGAGGGCGCACCATGGCCTAATACAGTGACATGTTAACCTTCTCTGATCTGTTCATGATCCCCCTTCTTTATCATTCCTAGCATTCTGTTTGCCCTTTTTGCTTCTGCCGCACATTGCGTGGACGGCTTCATTGACTTGTCGATCAGAACTCCCAAGTCCCTTTCCTAGGAGGTCTCTCCAAGTACTGCCCCGGACATCCTGTATTCGTGCATGAGATTTTTGTTACCGACATGCATCACTTTACACTTATCCATGTTGAACCTCATCTGCCATGTTGATGCCCATTCATCAAGCCTGATTATGTCACATTGCAGATCTTCGCAATCCCCCTGCATCTTCACTACTCTGAATAACTTCATATCATCTGCAAATTTAATCACTTTGCTCGTCGTACCTATGTCCAGATCATTTATAAAGATGTTAAAGAGCATGGGTCCAAGCACCGAGCCCTGTGGCACCCCACTGGCGACGCTCTTCCAGTCCGAGTATTGTCCATTTACCCCCACTCTGTTTCCTATTTCACCCTCAATTCCATGGCTCGCAATTTTCCGAAGTAGTCGTTCTTGCTGAACCTTATTGAACGCCTTCTGAAAATCCAGATATACAATGTCGACCGGATCACCCTTGTCTGTTTACTCCCTCAAAGAAGTGCAGCAAGTTCGTCAAACATGATCTGTCTTTGCTAAAACCATGCTGACTGGTCCTCATCAGCCCATGTCCATCAAGGTGATCAATGATGCTGTCCTTTATCAGTGACTCTACCATCTTTCCCGGTACCGAGGTCAGACTTGCAGGTCTGTAGTTTCCCAGATCTCCCCTCAAACCTTTTTTGAAAATCGGCGTAACATTCGCCACCTTCCAGTCTTCCAGAATTTTTCCCAATTTGATCAACAGATTGGTTATTAATTGAAGCAGTTCAGCTATGGTCCCTTTCAGTTCCTTGGATGCCATCCGGTCCCGGGGATTTATCGCTCTTAAGTCTTATCAATCTGCCTACATACCTCCTCTATAACTGACCGTCAATCCTGTCAGCTTTCCGTCTTCATTTCCAGCATATAGCCTGATGGGTTCCAGTATGCTGTGTACATCTTCGGTAAATTCAGACAAAAAATGTGTTCAGTTTGTCAGCAATTGCTTTGTCCTCTTAGCGCTCTCTTTATTCCATGGTCATCCAACGGTCCCACCGCTTCCTTCGCTGGTCGTTTCCCCTTAATATGTCGAAAAAACGGCTTGAAGTTCTTCGCCTCCTTAGCTATTTTTTCCTCATAGTCTTTTGGCCCCTTTTACCGCCTTATGCCACCTGAGTTGATGTTTGTGCTTGTTCCAGTTTTCGTCTGTTTTTGACCTTTTCCACTCCTTAAATGAAGTTTTCTTGTCTCTGATCACTTCCTTCACCTCTACAGTGACCATGCTGGTTCTTTGTTCTTTTTCCTCTTGGATCCCTTGTTAATAAGCGGTATATATATATATATAGATTATGCGCCTTGGTGACTGTGTCCTTAAAAAGGGACCAAGCTTGCTCTAGCATTTTTACAGTGCTTATCCTCTTCCCTACCATGAGTTTCATCCCTTCATAATTCCCTTTTCGGAAGTTCAGTGCCGTGGCTGTCGTTCTGGACCAATGTTTCTCCCCTGCATCCAGATCAAAGCAGATCATATTGTGATTACTGCTTCTCAGCGTCCCTTCTACTTCTACATCTTGTGCCAGTCCTCGAGGGCCATTTAGAATTAAGTCCAGAATTGCATTTCCTTGACAAGTTGTTCCAGGAAGCAATCGCCTACAGAATCCAAGAATTTGGTTTCTCTAATGTAGCTGGAGGTGCCTAGGTTCCAGTCTATTCCCGGATAGTTGAAGTCACCCATGATAACTGTTGGCTCCCTTGCAGTTGCATTTAATCTCGTCTGTCATTTCTCCATCAATTTCTTCGGACTGCCCTGGGGGGGGGGGAGGGGTCGATAGATGCCAATCTGTTTCCAGGCCATTTGTTCCTGGAATTTTGACCCATACAGACTAACGTATCCGTCCGTTGTGGCGTGTTCTCTCCAGTAGATTAAATTTCCTCTTTGACGCATATGGCAACACCCCCACCTTTTTGAGCCACTTTGTCTCTGCGGTATAGTTTGTATCCCGGTAGCACAGTGTCTCAAGACATTTTCCTCAGTCCACCATGTTTCCGTGATGCCTATGATGTCAACTTTATCTTTTTGTGCCATGGCTTCTAATTCACTCATCTTATTTCTAAGGCTCCTTGCGTTCGTGTACATACATTTGAGTTTGCGGCCTGTTCCTTTCTTGCATTTTCTTCCCTCTTGTGTCCTTTTCGATCTCTCTTGCCTGTAATCCGGTGAGTCTTTCCCTCTTTTTGCACGGTATCCTCCAGGTATACCGGTTCCCGAACCATCAACTCTCTCGGTCGACTGTCGGCTTTCCCCTTCTTCCTAGTTTAAAAACTTGTCCACTTCTCTCTTGATGTTGCTTGCAAGTAGCCTCGTTCGTCTCTGCTGAGGTGGAGTCCATCCTTCCTGTAGAGCTTGCTCTTCCCCCAGAACGTCGTCCAGTTGCGCACGAAGTGGAATCCTTCTTCCTCACACCAGTGTTGACTGCTTGCAGCTCCATCTGCCTCTTCATCTGCCCTGGGTACCGGTAGGATCTCCGAGAACGCTATCCTCTGCGTTCTGGTATTCAGCTTCCTTCCTAGCATCCGGAACTGGTCCTTCAGTACTTCCCTGTTGTAGTTCTTGTTGCTCACGTTGTTCATCCCCACATGGATCACCACTGCCGTATCTTCTTCCACACTGTTGGGGATCCTGTCGATGCGGCTCACTATGTCTTCTACCTTGGCTCCCGGTAGGCAGGTCACCAGCCGATCAAGCCTTCCTCCCGCTATGTGGCTATCAACTCCCCCATGACGATTGCCGTCCTATTTTATCCTGATTCTCCAGCTGCAGGTCCGTGTCTTTCATTCTCGCTGCTGTGTCACCCATTTCTTCCTGGTGGTTGTCCGTCAGGTGGTCCACACTCTCTGTAGGTGTCTTTTAGCAGTTCCACTGTTGCTGGTGATTTTCCAAGGCCTCCCTGTATGCCTCCTCTATGAGCTTCTCCAGCTCTCGGACTTCTTCCTCGATAGTGTCCTCTGTCTTGTTCTCTGCTTCCTCTGTCTGGAAGTTCTCTGCATCTGTTCCCTCCTCTGCTGCTTGAAGTGTCTCCAGTTCCAGTATTCTACCCTCCAGGAGTCTGACTTGTTTCTTCAGGCTTTCCAGTTCTCCGCATCGAGTGCATATGTAAGACCGCCTCCCAGAGGGGAGGTAGTCATACATCATACATATGGCAGACGATGCAGAAAACTGGGTAGCTCAACATCTTGCTTCCATTGCTGCCTGCTTGCCGGTCTGCTGCGGATGTCTTCTGTCTGCTGTGGTTGCGCCTGCTCTTTTATCTGCTTTTTTCCCCTCTTTGGCTTCCCTCTCCCTCTCTCTGTAGCTGCTTTTCTCCTGCTCAGATCAACTCTGCTCCGTTGGCCCCTCCCCTTTTAAGGCAGAGCTTTGGTGGTTGACGTCAGGGGTGGGCGGAACTAACTCTCGCCAATTCCCCTCTTGGTCTCCTGCCTCTACTTCTCTCTCCTGCTCCTTTATCTGCTTTTTCCCCCCCTTTGGCGTCTCTCTCCCTCTGCCTCTCTCTGTAACTGCTTTTATCCCAGGACAAGCAGGCAGCATATTCTTGACTGATGGGTGACGGCACCGACGGAGCCCCGGTACGGACACTTTTAGAGTGATTGCACTCTAAGAACTTGGAAAGTTCTGGAGACCGCACCGCGCATGCGCGAGTGCCTTCCCGCCCGACCCCGACGCGCGGTCCCTCAGTTTCTTAGTTTCCGCGGAGCTAAGAAGTCGCATTTTCAACGGCTGTTGAAATATTTTTTTCATTCGCCTTCCCGCTCGCGTAAACTTTTTCGGGTTCTTTTTGCCCTTCCCTTTTTTCTTTAAAAAAAAAAAACAAAACATTTTCTCTCGTTTTTGTCAAGTTTATTGATTTGACCCGGCGGGGCCTACTGCCATCATCGAGGCCTCGGCCTTCGATTTGGCAGAAGCCGTTTTTACGTTCATGCCCCCCCAGCCCGGGTTCAAGAAGTGCCAGCGGTGTGCACGGCCTATTTCCCTGACAGACCCGCACAACTGGTGCCTTCAGTGTCTGGGTCCGGAACATCAGGCCTCTACCTGCACCCGCTGCGCCACTTTGAAAAAGCGGACTCTCAAAAATCGACAGATACAGCAGAGACTGCTTTTCGGCACCGACATGTCCGACCCCGCGTCTTCGGCGCCGGTCTCGGTACCTGTTTCGTCGGCACCCACCTCATCGACGCCACGCGAAACCGCGTCGGCGTCGCAGCATGCAGGTAAGCCGGCTAAGAAGCCTTCCCCGCTGGAACGTCCTCCGGTCTCCATTGCAGAGAGCCCAATCCTGCCGACCGTGAGGCGCCAGCGGAAGCGCTCCGCCCCTATTGAGGTGAGTCCCTCGACATCGGGCTCCTCATCTCCGGGGCGTCGAGCGGCACCGCAGGTACCGCAGAAGAAAAAAGCGGTACCGGTGCCCTCACTTGATGATCGCATTGCGGCCATCTTGCAGGTACAGCTGAAGGAACAGCTCAAACAACTCCTTCCAGCTCTCCTGACACCGAGCCCTCCGGTATCAGTCCCCACTGAGCAACCGGTACCGATCGTGGAACAGTCTGTAGTGTCACCATCCACTCCTTCGGTACCGGTACACTTGACCTCATCGGCATCGATGCCTGTCCTCGCACCGGAGCCTAGGTCTCATCATCAATCGGTACAGACATCGGCTCCGGTGCGACTGATAACATCGCCCGGTACCGCGTCGGTGAGGTCTGGTAAGTCGGTACAGAAGTCCCGACACCGAGAACCATCCACCCCTGAGTCTCGGGACCGTGGTCCCCATGTTCGAGACCCTGATCTGTGGGGCGACTCTGAAGAACCTCTTCAGTCAGAAGGGGAGTGTTCATCGGAGGAAGACGAGCCTGTTCTGCAGGATATTTCCTCCAAACCTGATTCCACCTCTTTCTCTTCTTTTTTAAGAGATATGTGTGACTCTCTTTCTATTCCTTTGGAGGCTGAGTCTAAAAAGTCCAAAGCTTTTTTGGACGCTCTTGATTTTGACCAGCCTCCAAAGGAATTCTTGAAACTCCCTTTACATGACATCCTGAGGGAGACCTTTTACAAGAATCTGGAGACTCCTCTTACTATCCCGGGAGCCCCTCGCAAATTGGATTCCCTTTATAAAGTAATCCCTATTCCTGGTTTTGATAAACCACAGCTCTCTCATGAGTCTCTTCTTGTAGAATCCACCCTCAAGAAGTCCTTAGGAGCTAGTGTCTATGCCTCTGTCCCTCCTGGCAGAGAGGGTAAAGCCATGGACAAATTCGGTAAGCGACTTTACCAGAATGCGATGCTTGCTAATCGTTCTGGTAACTATGCTTTTCATTTTTCGTTTTATTTAAAGCATCTCCTTACCACCATGGCTTCCTTTGAGCAGTACCTTCCTGTGGGGAATCGTGAGGCTTTTCATCAGTGCTCTTCAGCTCTTTTCCAGCTCAGGAAATTCATGGTAAGATCTATATATGACACTTTTGAGCTTACCTCTAGAGCAACAGCCATATCTGTAGCCATGCGCCGTTTGGCTTGGCTCAGAGTCTCTGAGCTTGATGTTAATCATCAAGACCGGTTGGCTAATGCCCCATGTTTGGGGGATGAGCTGTTCGGAGATTCTATGGACTCAACGACCCAGAAGCTCTCGGCTCATGAAACCCGCTGGGATACCCTTCTTAAGACCAAGAAGAAACCTCCACCTTCTAGGCCATTCAGACAGCAAACGGCCTATCAGCGGCGTTTTGTGGCTCGCTCCTTGCAGCCTTCCACTCAGCAACCTAGGAGGCAGCGTCAACAGCAGCGGCAAACACCTAGGCCTCAGCAGCAACAACCAGCTAAGCAGCCTCCTCCACAAAAATCGACCCAGCCCTTTTGACTTAATACTCGAGGGCATAGCCAGCGTTCAACCATCTCCTCTCCTCCCTCAACCGATAGGAGGACGACTGTCTTTCTTTCTCAGCTGGTGGGAAGTTATCACTTCGGACCAGTGGGTCCTCAACATCATCCGCCACGGCTACTCTCTCAACTTTCACACCCTTCCGGGCCAAAGTCTACCAAAAGAGTCTGCTTTGCACACTCCTCAATCTGCCCTCCTTTGTCAGGAGGTTCAGTCCCTCCTACTTCTGAACGCAATAGAGGAAGTTCCTCTGGACCAAAGAGGGCAAGGATTCTACTCCCGGTATTTTCTAGTCCCCAAGAAAACAGGAGACCTCAGACCAATTCTAGATCTGCGAGATCTCAACAAATGTTTGGTCAAAGAAAAATTCAAGATGCTATCTCTAGCTACGCTTTATCCTCTCCTCGATCACAACGACTGGCTATGCTCTCTCGATCTCAAAGAGGCCTACACTCACATTCCAATTCATCCGGCCTCCAGACAGTACCTTCGCTTCATGATAAATCACTGTCATTACCAATACAGAGTGCTCCCCTTCGGTCTTGCCTCCTCTCCAAGAGTGTTCACAAAATGTCTGGTAGTGGTGGCAGCGTTTCTACGCTCCCACCACCTTCAGGTTTTTCCCTACCTGGACGATTGGTTAATCAAGGCCATTTCATCTCAGACTGTTCTTCTGGCCACCAACCAGACCATCTTTTTTCTACAACTACTGGGGTTCGAAATCAATATACCCAAGTCTCACCTTCTGCCTACGCAGAGACTTCAATTCATTGGAGCGGTACTGGACACGGTCCAGATGAGAGCCTTCTTGCCGGACAACCGTCTTCACAACCTCCAATCGCTCTGTCAGCAGGTGCTTTCCCAGCACTCCATTTCGGCAAAGCAGATGATGATTCTCTTGGGACACATGGCCTCCACAGTTCATGTCACACCCCTGGCACGACTTCACCTGCGCACTCCCCAATGGACCCTGGCTCTCCAGTGGTCTCAAGCGACAGACTCTTGCTCACGACACATATCTGTGACATCGTCTCTTCGTCAGTCTCTGCAATGGTGGTTGATATCCTCAAATCTCTCCAGGGGCCTTCTGTTCCATCTGCCTCCTCATCATCTGGTCATCACCACCGACGCCTCCCCTTATGCATGGGGAGCCCATCTGAACGAGTTCCAAACTCAGGGCCTTTGGACTCCCCAGGAAAAGAAGCATCACATCAATTTCTTGGAACTCAGGGCAATGTTCTATGCCCTCAAGGCCTTCCAACACCTTCTATTTCCTCAAGTCCTTCTACTTTGCACAGACAACCAAGTGGCCATGTACTACATCAACAAGCAAGGGGGAACGGGCTCTCGCCTCTTATGCCAGGAAGCCCAGAGAATCTGGTCTTGGGCATCCTCGCGCCGCTTATTCCTGAAAGCGATTTATATTCAAGGAGAACAGAACTTCCTAGCGGACAAGCTCAGCAGAGTTCTCCAACCCCACGAATGGACTCTCGACCCATCGACTCTACAGTCCATCTTTGCACAATGGGGCACTCCTCAGGTGGACCTTTTTGCAGCTCCTCACAATCATCAGTTGCCCCAATTCTGCTCCAGACTTTACTCGCCTCACCGTCTGGCAGCGGATGCATTTCTTCTGGATTGGTCCAATCTGTTCCTTTATGCTTTCCCTCCTCTGCCTCTCATGCTTCGGACCTTGTTCAAACTAAAGAGGGAACGGGCCACCATGATCCTGATTGCTCCACGGTGGCCCAGACAACATTGGTTCTCCCTTCTACTTCAACTCAGTTCCAGGGATCCATTTCTACTTCCACTGTTTCCATCTCTGCTTACACAGGATCAGGAAACCCTCCTCCATCCCAACCTGCAGTCTCTACACCTGACAGCTTGGTATCTCTCGGGCTGACTTCAACTGATCTTTTGCTGTCTCAGCCTGTTCGCTCCATCCTGGACGCCTCCAGGAAACCAGCCACTCTGCAATGTTACCATCAAAAGTGGACGAGATTTTCTTCTTGGTGTCTCCTACATCATCATGACCCCAAGTCTCTTGCAGTAGAACCTCTATTGGATTATCTGCTTTCTCTGTCTACTTCTGGTCTCAAGTCTACTTCCATCAGAGTTCATCTCAGTGCCATTACGGCCTTTCATGAGCCGGTCCAGGGGAAACTCCTTTCAGCTCATCCCCTGGTCTCCAGATTCATGCGAGGTCTTTTCAATCTGAAACCACCTCTCAAAGCACCTCCGGTGATCTGGGATCTGAACGTGGTTCTTTCCGCCTTGATGAAGCCTCCATTCGAACCCTTGGCTACTACCTCTTTCAAGTTTCTCACTTGGAAGGTACTTTTTCTTATTGCTCTCACCTCTGCCAGGAGGGTCAGTGAGCTACATGCACTAGTTTCTGATCCACCTTTCACTGTCTTTCATCACGACAAGGTGGTTCTACGTACACATCCAAAGTTTCTCCCTAAGGTTGTTTCTGAGTTCCATCTCAACCAATCTATTGTTCTACCTGTTTTTTTCCCTAAACCTCACTCCCATCCCGGAGAACAGGCTCTTCATACTTTGGACTGTAAGCGGGCTTTAGCTTTCTATTTAGACCGCACTAAGCCCCACAGATCATCTCCCCAACTTTTTCTGTCCTTTGATCCGAATAAATTGGGACGTCCTGTTTCTAAGCGTACGCTATCTAATTGGCTTGCTGCGTGCATTTCATTCTGCTATGCTCAGTCCGGACTGACACTGGAAGGTTCTGTCACGGCACATAGAATTAGAGCTATGGCAGCATCTGTAGCTTTCCTTCGTTCCACGCCCATTGAGGAAATCTGCAAAGCTGCTACGTGGTCCTCAGTCCATACTTTTACATCTCATTACTGTCTGGATGCTTTCTCCAGACGGGATGGACATTTCGGCCAATCTGTTTTACAAAATTTGTTTTCCTAATGGCCAACCTTCCCTCCATCCCTCTTTTTGTTAGCTTGGAGGTCACCCATCAGTCAAGAATATGCTGCCTGCTTGTCCTGGGATAAAGCACAGTTACTTACCGTAACAGGTGTTATCCAGGGACAGCAGGCAGATATTCTTGCGTCCCACCCACCTCCCCGGGTTGGCTTCTTAGCTGGCTTATCTTAACTGAGGGACCGCGCGTCGGGGTCGGGCGGGAAGGCACTCGCGCATGCGCGGTGCGGTCTCCAGAACTTTCCAAGTTCTTAGAGTGCAATCACTCTAAAAGTGTCCGTACCGGGGCTCCGTCGGTGCCGTCACCCATCAGTCAAGAATATCTGCCTGCTGTCCCTGGATAACACCTGTTACGGTAAGTAACTGTGCTTTCTCCTGCTCAGATAGACCTACGTTCTATGGACAGAACTTAGACACAGTTTGGATGTCTTTAATGCGATCTGCTAAATAGCTCTCTGGGTTTTTACTTTTGCTTTATTAAGTTCAAAATACATTTAATAAGCCACCACAAACAGGTCACATCAATACAAAGATATTGGCATGCAAAACCTATTTTTCCTGGGTAAACAGCAATGCTATTTGCTAATTAGAGGGAAAGATCCATTAACTGAAGCACAGCTCATGAAAAAACAAACAAACAAACCAAAAAAAACAGCTTTATGTTTTTGCTACAAAGCTAACCTTTTTTTCTCACTAAAAATTGCTCCAATGAGGTCATTCTTAAAACAGGTAGATTCAGCAAATAAAGCACATGACAAATATATAGATTATTTGCAAAAGCTTAAAAACAGAAAAACAGATACAGACTTTAGTATGGTTTCTACTTCATTGCAAATTGAGGTTTGCAGCTGCACAACGGTGACCTCATTGTGAGATTATCAAGGTGCACCTGCGAGGTAGAATGCCACAATTAAAATATGTGCTGGGGGAGCTGGTTGGGTTTTGAACTTATGACCTCTGGAAAATGAGCAAAGGGCTTTTACTTATTGAGTTATAGCAGCTTCCAGGCAGGTGTCTGACTGCCCTATATGACAGCTTAGTCATCCAGTTCTTTATTTCAGTTAGGCAGCAGTGAAGTTTTTTGATTTGTGCATCTCTGTGTTGACCTAGGGGAAGGAAGACCTGTATGTCGTCCGCATATGAATGGATTTTGATTTGGTATTTTTCTGCGATGTCAAGTATTTTTTGACATATAGGTTGAAGAGGAGTTTTGGATAGCAATGCACCCTGGAGTACTCCATAGCAGAGTACAAAAGTACTACGAGGAGAACCATGCCAGTGTGACATCGTGGATTCAAATAGTGTAGTCTGGATAGAAAAACATAGAAACATAGAACATGACGGCAGAAAAGGGCCACGGCCCATCTAGTCTGCCCACACTAATGGCCCACCCCTTAGCTACCTCCATGAAGAGATCCCACATGCCAATCCCATCTTTTCTTAAAATCTGGTACGCTGCTTGCCTCAATTATCTGTTGTGGAAGATTATTCCAGCGATCAACCACCCTTTCGGTGAAGAAATATTTTCTGGTGTCGCCATGAAATTTCCCACCCTGATTTTCAACGGATGCCCTCTTGTTGCCGTGGGTCCTTTAAGGAAAAACAAGAGGGCATCCGTTGAAAATCAGGGGTGGGAAATTTCACCAGAAAATAGGAGAAGTGCGTGATCAATGGTATCGAAGGCAGCACTCAGGTCTAATACTACCAGCAGTGGCGAACCAAGGGGGGGGGGGCGGTACACCCCAGGTGCAAGCCCTAAAGGGGTGCTCCTGACCTTGAAGCCAGTGGCGTCCGGATTCTCTCCCAGGCCTTCCCCCCGCACCGTTTGCGGTGGAGAAGCAGCCTGCAGCAGGATCCTGATGCCAGCGAACCCTGCGCTACTTCGGCGCTGCTTCCTCCGCCGCTGTCCTGCCCCTCCTCTGACGTCAAAGGAGGGGCGGGACTGTGGCAGAGGAAGCAGCGCAGGGATCGCTGGCATCGCGATCTTGCTGCGGGCTGCTTCTCTACCGTAGGTGGTGCGGTGAGGCCAGGGGGATGAGCGGTCCTTCGGGTAGGGCAGGGCATCAGGCCTTAAGGGAAGGGGGAAGACAGGCCGGCCGGCCTTCAAGGGGGGGGAGGGAGAGACAGGCCGGCCGGCCTTCAAGGGGGGGGAGGGAGAGACAGGCCGGCCGGCCTTCAAGGGGGGGGAGGGAGAGACAGGCCGGCCGGCCTTCAAAGGGGGGGGGAGACAGGCAGGCCGGCCTTCAAAGGGGGGGGAGACAGGCAGGCCGGCCTTCAAAGGGGGGGTATCCTGGTGTAGAAGTACACGGAGGGAAGGGGGGGATTCAAAGAGACGCGCATATGCCGGACTTTGGGTGGGAAGAAATAATGGGTCTGAAAATAGAAGAGAGGGAGAGAGATGATGGACCATGGTTTTTAGGGAGGGAGGGAAGGAACAGAAAGGGAGAGAAGTTGGACACAAGGGATGGTGTGGATGGTGGGATAGAGATACTGGATAGGAGGGTAGTTGGGAAAAGAAAGGGAGAGATGGTGGACCCTGATGTAGTGGGGAAGGAGGGAGAGATGCTGGATGAAAGGGTAGTTAAGAAAAGATGGATCTGTGGAGGGAGATGAAAAAAGGAAAGATGCCAGACTTCCTGGGGAGGAAGGGAAACGGGGAGGACAGAGATGGCAGATGGATGGTTAGCATGGAGAAAGAAGGAAGAAGGAGACCCTGGCAAGCAAGTTATCAGAAGACAACCAGAGCCTTGGACCAACAAGATTTGAAAAATAACCAGACAACAAAAAACTAATTTTATTTTCTGTTTTGTGATTACAATATGTCAGATTTGAAATGTGTATCCTGCCAGAGCTGGTGTTAGACCGCAAACGTGAGCTAGGATTTAACAGAGAGAGGAAAAGTCCTTTTTGTTTCTTTATTTTATTTACACCACAGCGCCAGTGTGGTTAGAGAAGCCAAAGGGGGGTGAAAAAAGCTATAAAATAAACCCACCAGGATGTTTGAAACAACAACAAAAAAAAAAAATCACACCTAATTGGGCAGGAAAATCGAATCGAAAAACTAATTCAATAAGCTGAATCTAAATTCGAATTTTTTTATTTTTTTCCCCTGAATCAGGCAGCACTAGTTTGCGCTACTGTCTTAGACTTTAGGACCTGGGATTGGGGAGAGATGGTATCCTCAGTACTTTAAAATGCAAATGAAATGAGGATTTGGTCAGACTTTTGAAGGGTCTGCAGAAGAAAATTATTGTATAGGCCGGGGACATGACAGCAGGAAATGGGAACTTTTCTTCCTTCTATTTTTGTGAATGGCAAGGCTGAGAATGTCAGAGAGTTCAGTTAAAATATGTGCTTTATAAGAAAATATAATGTATTTTATAAAGTTTATAAGCATTGCTGGCCTACCCGGTGAGGTGTTCCTAATTGTGGTGGCGGTGGCAGCGTGTCAGTGTTGAGAGGAAGAGGTGGACTGGGAAATTCCGCTGAGCAAACTCCAGGCCCATTTCCACCCCCCAGTTAGTCCACTCCACTCAACTGGTTCACACACTGAGTGGGTCTTTGGGTGTTGTGCCTGGGTAGTTGTTTTGGGATCTCTTCCAGTGGTTTGTCAGTATCTCCTTGTGGTCCAAGGAAGGAAACTTTGTTAACCTTAGCATTGACCTTCAGAATATGTTTGTAACAGTGCTGCTTGTGTGGCATTAGGTTATGTAGTGATCGAAAGAAAAAAACCAGACCGTTGGCACATTTTTGCACTATATGGTGGGTGTATGAGGAGATTCACATTTCCTGCACAGCTAAATCCTTGTGAAGTTACCTTGTTCTTTCTGTATTTGACATCTAGCAAGGTCTCTGTTTGGAAGGAAAGATCTAAGCTTAAAAATGAAGTGGCCAGAAGTTATGGTAAAAGCAGTTAGCGTTGCTGGTTTTAAGAAAGGTTTGGACAAATTCCTGGAGGAAAAGTCCATAGTCTGTTATTAAGACATGGGGGAAGTGTCTGCTTGCCCTGGATCAGTAGCATGGACTGTTGCTACTCTTTGGGTTTTGACCAGGTACTAGTGACCTGGATTGGTTACCATGAGAATGGGCTACTGGGCATGATGGACTATTGGTCTGACCCAGTTAGGCTATTCTTATGTTATGTTCTCATCTGTAGGGACCTTTGTTTTCACTTCTTATTTTAATGTATTTTTTTTCTGGGAACTTATCAGTGTTTTTTATAATGGGAACAAAAATGAAAGAGAATTAATGTGTGTGGAATGGGGGGGGAGGGGTTAACTAATTTCTTCAGCTAAATAATTCAATCCACCTCAACCAGACAGAGGAGAACTCACGCACCATTCACACATCCTCTAACCAAAAACGTCAAAAGAAAAAACAACCAACTGTTCGACAACCTCCTAACACTTGACCCCCAACTCTACAACCTATTGACCTCGACCACAGACTACAAAACCTTCAAAAAAGAAATAAAAACCCTTCTATTCAAAAAACACATAAAACCGAACTAACACAATCAGAACTGTCCCAAGCATCACCTGCAACTACTCCATATGTACTTCTGATGTCATGACAATTCAGACATAATTTGTTATGTTAGGAATAATGGTTACATATGAGGTTCAATAAAAGAAAATTTTCACTGCCTGTTTCTATTCTGACCATTTATTCCATTTCATGGTTATTACAAAAAATATTTTTTTATATGGGGGTGTGTGTCAAAAAATGATGGGCCCCGGGTGCCATAAACCCTAGGTACGCCACTGACTACCAGCAATGCATCTTTTCCCTCAGAGGATTTTCCAGCAGTCATCCACAATGTCTAGAAGCACAGTTTCTGTGTTGTGGTGCTTCCTGAATGGAAGTTGGAGAGAATGGTGTTTTGTTTTCATGAAGTCTCGCAGTTGTGCGAATATTATCTTCTCTAGTATTTTTGAGATAAATGGGAGGTTTGAGACAGGTCTATAGCTGCTTGGATTGTCTGGGTCCATGGTGGGGTTTTTCAGGAGTGGTCTTAAGACTACAGCAGATTTCCAGCTCTGTGGCATTATGCCTGATCATAAGGACTCGTTAGAAGTAAGATGTAGTTCAGGAAGGATTCGTTGGTAGCTAGCAGTGTTGTGGATGGGCACATGTACAGGATTGAGGTTGTGGGGTGTAGGGAGACTATTGTACTCTTTAGATCAATGGAAACTGGTTTGAAGTTGTTTAGAGTTTGGCTTGCATAGGTTGTTATGTTGTATAGTTTTTGGGATGTTTGGCAGAGCTTTGACTTTTTAAAGTCTAGGATTTCTCGATCTTGTTGTGGAAGAAATTCGAGAAGGATTCACTGTCTCCAAGTTTGATTGTGGTATGATCCTTAGAAGGAGAACAAGTTTTTCGGAAGTGAGAAGATGGCCTTTGATCTGTTTGGGATCTTGGTTATCAGGTTTATGAAAATTTGCCTTTTATTTTGAATGTCGCTAGTTTGTATTCTTTCAAGAGGCTTTTCCAGGTAACTTTGTCTACAGTGCTATGTGTTTGGCACCAAGATTTTTTGGTTTTCCTGACTTTCCTTTTCCGTTCTCTCAGGCCTTCTGTGAACCAGGTTGATGAGAAGGATCTTGTTTGTTTTGACCTCTTTAACTCGTTAATTTCTCAAAGTGACTATGCCAGAATGCCATGCCCGTGCCTTTTCTTCTAGTGAGTTGGTCGTGGGGCCTGTGTTTAGGTCTAGTGTGGAGATGCCAATAGACAAGTCGTGAAGGTTGACCGACTTTGGGTAGAGTATGATTGTTTTTTGTGAAGCTGGGTTTTCTATTTGTGCTTTGGTCTTAATGTATAGGTTGAACGAGATTATGTGGTGGTCAGTCCAGGGGACCTGAAGGTTTGTCAGCAGAGTTGATTTGATGTCAATTAGCAGGCCTTTTAACCCTTTCAGGACCATAAGGATCGTAGGCCAATTTTTGTGGTTTTGACGACATTTTTATGGTAAAAAGGGCTTGCAGATGCCAAAAAATTGATTTTTTTTGTGAAATATCATTATTTTTATTTAAAAAAATCACACTTCTGGCTTATGGACAGTGTGGCAAGTGAATCTTCTCGTCAATCTAGCAACGACGCTAATGAATGAACGTCGGAACCAGTTTGTTTACATAAAGGTAGTATCATATGGAATCCGTACATATCAAATTTAGAACTGTAGACTATCCCAATCAAAATTGATAGGATTTTAAAGTTATGGGACAAATATGTCCCTTGGTCCTGAAAGGGTTAAGAAGATCAGATCTAGAGTGTTTGGGGGAGTGGACTTGTTGGATGAATCCAAGGTCAGACAGCGTCTTCGTGAATTCACTTGGTGTACTGGTGATTGCTGGGTATTCTGCAAAGTTAGTTTCCTAGGATAATAAATTTGTTTGTGGTTGACTGAGAGGTTGCTTATAATAGCTAGTAGTTTGTTGAGCATTGACATTGGGCAGGAGGGGGTTCTGTAGATTAATATGAATATAGTTTTTCTTTCGTGGCCTATTGAGAAAATAAGGCTATCCAGGCCTTCTAGTGAGATATGGTATGGGTTTAACTTGGATTTTGAGATGGCTGCCACACCACTCCCTCTTTTTCTGGGGCGGGAACATGCCAGTGCTTGGTAGCCCTGAGAGCATAGTTCACTCAAGGTGGCCCCGTTGTTGTCTTTTAGCCATGTTTCAGTCACTAATAGGAGGTCCCATCTGTTGTCTGTTACGGCATCTAATAGGACAAGGTCTTTGCCATTTACAGATCTGGCGTTTACTAAGGCTGCTGTGATGGAGTTTGCTTTGGGTGGTTCTATATTTGTTAGAATTTTTGAGGTTGGAGGTTCCAACAGGTGTTTGCCACATGTGATATCGGTTTGTCAGGTCTCCATAGCAGCCCTGGCTTGTGATAACAGGGATGCAGAGAGCCATTATGGGAAGTATAAGTGTGATAGCTATGATAGGACTTGGTGTGTTTAGCTGACCGGGGTTTTTGTGGAGGGGTTCCAGCATGGTTTAGGTCTGGTCCTACTTGGTCTACATGAAGGGTCGCACAAAGGGCCCTTTGGTGGGCCTGCTGGCAGGATAAGCCCGCCTGCTTGGCAGCCCTTTAAAAAGCTGAAGAGACACAAGGCTGGCTCTGGGGAAGAAAGGGGCAGGGCTTCCCAAAGAAAAAAAGTTTTGAAATATGGGGTCTCTGTGCAATGAGGGGGGACGATTGGCCTCCCTTCCCCTCACTGTGCTGAAGATCTAAGCTAATGGGAAAAACAACAAGGGAGTTACCAGGATTTGAACCCAGGTTACCAAATGTGGACGGTGGTGTTCAGTTTGTCAGCATGCTTTGGAAATTTCATTTAAGAAACTTCAGTTCCCAACTTTTTCAGTTGTGGTTTCAGGGCAGTTATTTATTGCATTGTATGCCCTTGCGGCAAGATGTACCTATAAAGGCACACATTAAGCATCTTAGTACCATAGGCACTCACAAAATTGATGCCCCTCTTACAGTCCATTGACTGCAGCAACACTATAACCTGCAAGATTTGAAATTTGCAGTATTACTTAGGGTTGTCGACTCATAGTCGAGGCAACATTAGTAACCTTTTTAAAGAACAAAAGTTTATTTATGAATGGAATACTGTTGCCCCGAGGGGTCTAAACCAGTGTTTTTAAACATTTTTACACCCGTGGACCGGCAGAAATAAAAGTATTATTTTGTGGACCGGCAAACTATTAAGACTGAAATTTAAAAAAAAACATTTCCACCCCGTCTCCGCGAGCTCGGTCCTTGCAAACCATCTGATCCCACAAGTTATATGATTTTATATTGAACATATTTTATTAAAGTATAAAAAGAAACAATATTCTGTACAATTGTCATTTTATAAATACAAATATACTACATCAGGGCCAATGGCATGCTTTTGACGCATCCGTGGAGGCAGCCAATTATATGAACACTCATGTATTACACCAATCTGACCTTACCTGACTGAGCATATTGACTTAGCTCGAATATATCTTTGGGTAGCCACTACTATTTAAGTTGGGTGGTTAAAGAGCATCATGTTTCCCTGAAGTTATGGGGACCATTGCTTCTTAGTGCTTTCTATACCATATGTTTTATGTTTTGGTATCGTTTGGTGTGGTGTGTTAAGGTTATAATTGACATGTCATACTATACTTACTGTTTCTCCTTTATTTACTAGGTAAAAAACAAAGTTTATTATAATAATGGTTACTGGTGGGGACTCGGGGCCTGGGGTGGCATTACTTTGTGATCCCTCACATCTCTAGGGCCACTCTGGTGTGGACCTATAGCTGTGTTTGCCTTGGAATGCGGGAGGGGGGCTGGGTTGGAGACTTGACATTAGGGTTATATGTGATCATCTTCGGGATATGGGGGCGCTTAGGTCCAGATACATGTGTTTGGTTTTCTTTGCATGTGAACTTGGGAGCAATTACTAAACTGGTTGTATCGGACACGTGATGCGGAGCTAGAGAGCAGACGTGTGTGCCTCGAGCTCCTGAGCCCCGCTCTCCTTATCGGCAATTTGGCCCTGGCAACTTCACTTCCCCCTGCTCCTACTTAATCTCGGCGACGCACGATTTCAGCGGCGGTTGTTTACGGCCCAGGGACCCGATGGCTGCCAAAACGCTGCGTCGGGAGAAAGAAAAGTTAAAACCGGCGGATCCTAAGATGGCGGACGGCGAGGGCCCGGATGGGGGGATGGTAAACCCTGCATGGCTACAGGCGATCGTGTCGGAGGTGAAGGACGCCATTAAATCCTCCTTAGATCCGCGTCTTCAATCCATCACGGACAAGTTGGAGGTGGTGGACGGCCGTTTGGAGTCTCTGAGGGGAGAGTTTGCGGGTTGCTGCTAGAGAGTGTCCGCGCTAGAGGACACCGTGGCTCAGGTTTCCACCACACAGACCGACCTGCAAGCCCGGGTCCGATCTCTGGAGGATAAGCTGGATGACGCGGAGAATTGCTCTAGACGGGGGAATCTGCGACTGGTGGGCCTGCCGGAATCAGTTACCGAAGCGGAACTTCGCGAGTTTTTGGAGCGCTGGCTGGTTGAGACCTTGGAGTTGCGTTCTGCTGCGGGGCCCCTGTGGATTGAACGAGCTCACCGGCTTGGACCTCGGCGGGCCCCTTCTGAAAAGCCGCGGGTGGTGATCTTTAAGCTCCTTAACTATGTGCACAAAATGGAGATCCTCCGCGCCATCCGACAGAAGGGGCCACTTCTTTACGAAAATCACCGCGTCCTATGCTTCCAGGATTACTCTCCTCGGGTCTCCAGTCAACGGCGAGCCTATGCCTCCCTCTGCGCAGATCTGCACCGCAAACACGTGCAGTTCGCATTGCTATATCCTGCAAAGCTTAAGATCTTTTACGAGGGTAAACCTCACTTCTTCGACACCCTGCAGGCCGCATCACGCTTTGTGGCCCAGATGGCGATCCCCTCTACCAGCTCTGCTACCCCATAGAGTTGATGGGTCCATGCTGTGGGCTGCTAGTGAGTTTGACCTATGCGCTGGATCTATGATTTGTGACTTTTGGACTTGTTAACATCTGCCACCCCTGCCAGCCGGCCTGTTGACTTTGCTGGTAGCCCCGGGTGGGAGAGGGGATTCCCCTCCTTCGTCCTTGGGAGCTCCCTTGGATGGGGCCTGCTGTTCCTGGCTTGGGGAATTTGCGACCAGCTTATGATTCTCTGTTATGCAATTTGGGCTGATGTGCCTTACCTTTGTTACATTTTAATTTATTTTTATTTGGGACCCTTTTGTTGATCGCATTGGTGTCTGGCGGGGTGTTTGCTTGTGGGGGCGGGGTGTGTATGTGTAGTGGATGTATTAGGGTGCTAGGTGTACTGGTGGAACTGTGAGGGTGGGAGTGGGAGTTCTGAGGTTGTTTCTTTATCTTTCTTGTTCCTCTGGGATTGGATGCTTGATGGGACGTGTAGAATTGGGCTACGGATGGCTGTACTTTTCTATGCTATATGGTGGGGACTAGCGGCCACTCTATCCCCTGACTCTGGTTCCGCCTGCTCGGGGTTTGGAGAGGGGGGGTTTGCTGTGGGGGGAGATCCTTTTGCAGCGGATTAGCCCCTTTTTCCCCTTCCCCTTCAGTAGGGGCTTCTTAGTAGGGTTCTTGGGTTGGGATGTGGGGGGTTTGTGTATTTGTTGCTGGGTTTGGACAGAACGAGGGGGGCTCTGGGGGCTCGAGGCGACCCTGGTTGTCCTCAGGGACGCAGATGTTTCACGGGGGGGGGGCAGGGGGGCTATCCCAATGGGGGTTAGGGGACAGGGGGATTGTTGGGAGTGGGGGGGTTGCTGGGGACTGGTCTCTTTCTTTCTTTCTTTTTTTTTCTTCTGCTTGTTCAGGTATTTTTTGTTTTAGTAAAATTCTTCTTCTAGTTGCCTGGAGGTCTGGCTGGGGGGGGGGTCTCTCCCGGGGCTCAAGGCCTCAGTAAGCACTTTGGGAGTTTGCTCACCGCTGGGATAGAGTTGAGGATTTGGTGGGTCTGTAGGCTGGGGCGGCCTCACCATCCTTATACTCCGTTGCAGGGTTGTCCTATGTTCTGGGCCTTTATGGCTTCTGATGGTTAAATTCATATCTTGGAATGTTAACGGGGTTACTTCACCTGTTAAGAGACAGAAAATATTGCAGACCTTAAACAGACACAGGGCAGATGTTGCCTTCTTACAGGAGACGCACCTGACCTCTTCGGAACATGATAAATTTGCTCGCTGGTGGGTGGGGAGGGTGGTGGGAGCAGCCGCTGTACACCGTAAGGCTGGGGTATTGATTCTTTTGCGCAGGAACTTGGACGCTGTAGTACACGGGGTTTATGAGGACCCACTAGGAAGGTTTGTGCTGGCTCATGTCACGTTGGCTAGAAAGTCTTTTCTCCTTTGTAATATTTACGCACCGAATGTCTATGATAAAGTATTTTACACTCGCCTGTTTAAAGCGCTGACCGGGTTTTCTGGGGTGCCCTTGGTAATGGGTGGTGATTTTAATATTGTTCATGAGCCTTGTTTAGATAAGTCTGATCCCCGTCCCCATGAGCGCAGGAATTCGTCTAAGGGAATTCCCCTGCTGTGTTCTTCTTTAGATCTGGTGGACATTTGGCGCATGTTGCATCCCGGGGAACGTGATTATACACATTTGTCTCGGGCTCACGGTACCCAATCCCGGATTGACTATTGGCTCTTCTCTTCTAGCCTTTTTTCTTCGGTGAGAGATGCGGGGATTGGCCCATATTGCGTTTCCGATCATGCTTTTGTTTGGAGTACTTTGGATATGGGGACGGGCAATGTGGGCTCCCGGAGATGGCGGTTCCCGCCCGCGTTGTACAAAGACCCAGGGTTTCCTGATCATCTGCTTCAGAAGTGGAAGGATTATCAACTTCATAATGCAGGTCATATGGATGATCCTGTCCTGTTCTGGGACGCAGCCAAGGCTGTGCTCCGTGGGGAAATAATCGCATATGCTAGTTTCAAGAGGAGGGCACAGGATCGGGAGATCTTACGCTTAGAAAAACAGGTGAGGGCTGCTCGGATGTGGTATGCTTGTGCTCCGACGCCTTGGCGACGTAGTAATCTATTGGCGTCTCAGGCCTCACTGAATGAGTTGCTGCAGGCTCGCTCTGCTCGCTCGATGCTATATTTTAAACATCAATTTCATTTGCATGGCAATAAGGGGGGTAGGCTGTTAGCTAATCTGGTTCGTACGGCGGACGGTCCTCGCCGAGTGCTGTGGGTGGTGGGGGAGGGGGGCGGCTTGGTGGGCTCGGATGCTGAGATAGTGTCGGTTTTTCGCACCTTTTATCAGCAGTTATATTCCCGGCCTGACGAGCCGGACTTACCTAGTGATCTTTATTTAGATAATGTTTCTGTGCCTAGAGTGACTGCTCTTCAACACCAGCGGTTGAATGCGCCCATCTCCCCTGATGAAGTGGCCCTGGCAATTCAATCTAGTCAGTTGTGGAAGGCGCCGGGACCGGATGGCTTTCGAGCTGAATTCTATAAATTACTTTCATTGGAGATCGCTCCTCTTTTGGCCTCCACCTTTACTGTTTACGTTACACAGGGATCTCTGCCACTGTCTTTACGCGATGCTCACATAGTACTACTCTTGAAACCGGGACGTGATCCCACATTGGCGGGTTCCTATCGTCCGATTTCCCTCCTTAACTTGGAGGCCAAGTTTTTTGCGAAAATATTGGCCAACCGATTGGCTGGTGTCCTCCCTGACCTGGTCGATGATTCTCAGGTTGGATTTGTTCGGACCCGTCAGAGCTCCAGAAACATCCGCCGTCTTTTGACTTCTTTGGAGTTTGTCGCTTCTCGTCGCGTGCCTTCTCTGTTGGTCAGTTTTGATGCAGAGAAGGCCTTTGATAGGGTCTCTTGGCCCTTCATGTTTGCCACGCTTCGGCATTATAGTTTTGCTGGGTTCTTTCTCGAGGCCATTAATGCTCTTTATGCTTCCCCGTCGGCGGCACTTTGGGTGAATGGTATCCTTTCTGAGTCTTTTGATATTCGGAAGGGCACGCGGCAGGGATGTCCGTTGTCCCCCTTGTTGTTTGTTCTTACGTTGGATCCGTTGATTCGGGAAGTGCTGCAGAACCCTGACATTAGTGGGGTTCGTATTGGTCGGGAGTCTTTCGTGGTTTCTGCATTTGCGGATGATCTCCTTGTACATCTTACTAATCCAGCTACCTCATTGCCTGCTCTACTGATGGCGATAGCTGAATATGGGGATTTCTCCGGTTTTCGGTTGAATTTAGACAAGTCTTTAGCCCTTCCGATGGCCCCGGAGGTTCGGGATTCCTGGCCGGGGATGTTCCCATTGCGTTGGGCGACCGGTGCTTTTCGTTACTTAGGGATCCAGTTGACCTCTTCGGTCGCTACTCTTAAGCAGACCAACTTACGCTTGCTCTTGGATTATACTCGTCAACGGCTGGACCGATGGAAATTTTTTCCCCTTTCGGTGCATGGTCGTATTCACCTTTTTAATATGATTATATTTCCCAAATGGCTGTATGTCCTACAGTTATTGCCTATATGCTTATTGCAGAAGGATCTCCGGGCATTTTATAGACTTCTTTCTCAGTTTCTTTGGAATGGGAAAAAACCGCGGATGCAGTTCCGTTTTTTGCTTGGGTCTTGGTCGAGGGGGGGCATGGGCGTCCCTGATTTGCAGAAATATAATCAGGCTTGCCTGCTCCGTTATCTTGGGGATTGGATACTGGACCAGAACGTCTATACTTGCTTTGCTTATGAACGGGCGTACTATTCTCCTTGGCATTTATCCTCCCTATTACATGCGCCTCGATCTTCCGTGCCTTCTTCCTTACGCTCCAGCTTGTTGTTGGGATCTTTGCGTGATATCTGGAAGAGTTTGGTGTTGCTTTTAGGAGGGAGGCCGGGGGTCTCTGACCAGTTGCCTCTGCAGGGGAATCTTCAGTTCTTACCCGGTAATTCTTCGGCTTCCTTTAGGAGTTGGGGCCTACTTGGATTGACTACTTTGGAGCATGTCCTCACCGAGGCTGGGACTCTCTGCTCTTGGCCGGCACTTCGACTACGGACGGGGATCAGGGAAACTGACTTTTTTGCGTATCTACAATTAGACCATTACGTTCATTCCTTGAGGGCGGAGGATTTGCAGCTGGGTTTGGGTGGCCGACTTCGCTCATTTTTCGCTAGTTTTGCTGATGGGGGGCTTTCGGTTTCCGCGTTGCATAAAGCTCTTTGTTTGTTGGCCCCGCCTCGCTCTTGGGACTCTTTGTGTGCACGGTGGGCCCAGGATTTGGGCCTTCTCCCGGCGGACTTGGATGTGGGAGGTCTTATTCGGCGCATCCCCACAGTCTCTGTTTCTGCTGAACTTAGGGAATGTCAGTTTCGGGTGCTCCATAGGGCTTATTTCACGAAGGTTCAGCTGTTCCGCTCTGCTTTGACCGAATCTGATCAATGTGAGAAATGTAATGCTGCCCCAAACTCCTTCTTTCACGCTTTTTGGAGTTGTCCGATTGTTCAGTCCTTCTGTAGGAGGGTGGTCCGCTTTTTGGAGGCTCTGTTGGGCTGTCCTGTTCCTCTCACTCCAGTGGGGTTTCTCCTAGACAGATTTGAGGCTTTTCATTTATCGCCTGGAGTAGGTTGTTTATTCCTGCGGAAGGCGGGCTTGGTGGCCAAGAAGATTATCTTGACCGAGTGGGTGTCGGCTGACCCTCCTGCGTATTGGGCCTGGCGTAATCGGCTGCATGCATTGATGTTACTAGAGAGAGGTCAGGTGCATACTTCCTTTCGTCAATCCAAGATTTTTCTGCGGGTCTGGAGACCCTATATTTATTCTCTGTCTCCTAGAATTCGGAGTTCGATTCTTAACACTTTGAGGCTTTGATCTGCTGGAGCGGTGGGCGTTGTTGCTCTGGGGTGCCCCTCCTTGGCCAAGGACCTCCTATTCCTTTATTTCTCTTTCTTATAATTTTAGTTAGGGGATGGGGAGGGGAGAGGTCTGGCATTTCTTCTCAGGGCTCATAAGAGTTCAGGGATCTGTTTGCAGGGTATCTTTGTATATATATTGTCTATGCCTTTCCATAGGTCAGCGCTTGCAGTTCTCTGCTATCAGCTGTACATATTCTTGCTTCTCCGTCCCCCCCTCTTTTTTTTTTTTTTTTTCTTCTTTTCTTCTCTTCTTCTGGAGGGGTGTTGGGTTGGGTGGAGGGGGGAATGGGGTGGGAGGGGGGCGGGAAGGGGAGAGTTTGGAGAGTTGATATCTATTTGCTGCATCGCCAGTGCCTTTCTTGTGTTTCCTTGCTCTGATTCTGCTGATGTTAGACGCATATCTGTCTTTGGCTAAGCGATGATGGACAATTTCTTGACATTTGCTCCGGCTCTCCCTGCTTTCTTTGATCTGTACATGTTTCTGATATTTCTGTATGTTTTTGAAAATTCAATAAACAGTTTGTACATACTAAACTGGTTGTACTCGGGTTGGTCCCGAGTTTAACTTTGCTGTCCTGGGTTGGGCTGGGAGCCTGGGATGGTGCATTAAGGCCGCAGTCATATTTGTCTGACAGATTCATTTGTCGTCTCACCCGACTATAGCTAATACACTGCGCATTATATCTTGGAATGTATCAGGCATTACTTCCCCTATAAAAAAAGAACTAAAATATTAAATCAGTTGAAACGGCATAGGGTCAATATAGCCTGCCTGCAGGAAACTCGCCTGGCAGATGTAGAACACTCTAAATTGAAGAGATTTTGGGTGGGCGCAGTTTATGCTGCTTCTTCACCACAGATGAAGAAGCAGGTGTAGCGGTCTTAGTACGTAAAACCTTGCCCTATACTGCTAGAGTGGTAGAAAGTGATCCACAGTGACGATATATGTTGTTACATTTGACGGTGGGCACATACTCGTTTTACCTTCTAAATGTGTATGCTCCCAATAACTATGACCACTCATTTTTTGAAGGTCTCGCAGCTCTGTTGCTAGAGCTGATGCCAGACCCGGTATTCCTGGTAGGAGACTTTAATCAAGTCATGGACCCGAGTTGTGATCGCTCCTCCACAGGGCATTGTATAGGGGGAGCACAAACAAGGGGTATCCCATATCTTTGTGCCACCTTGGATTTGGTAGACCCCTGGCGTTTATTGCACACAACTGAAAGGGACTATACACATCGCGCACGCGCACATGGAACGCTTTCTAGAATAGATTATATTCTCACCACGAGCAGGGCCTTTTTAAATGTAGATTCTGCGATTATAGGCCCTGCAGTAATATCGGATCATGCGTTGATTTGGATTGAAGTGAATGTAGGCTCAGGCCTCTGAGGTCCAGCATAGCACAGTTACTTACCGTAACAGGTGTTATCCAGGGACAGCAGGCATATATTCTCACATGTGGGTGACGTCATCTACGGAGCCCCGATGCGGAAGCATTTTCAAGCAAACTTGATTGAAGATTTAAGTTTGCTCTGCTGCTCCACGCATGCGTGCCTTCCTGCTCCACTAGGGGGTGCATCCCCTCGTGGTCTCCAGTTCACTTAACTAGCCAAGAAGCCAACCTCGGGGAGGTGGGTGGGTTGTGAGAATATATGCCTGCTGTCCCTGGATAACACCTGTTACGGTAAGTAACTGTGCTTTATCCCAGGACAAGCAGGCATGATATTCTCACATGTGGGTGACCTCCAAGCTTACTGCAGAGGGATGGAGGGAAGTTGGCAATTTAAGCAAATAGGTTTCGCAACACCGATTGGCCGAATCGGCCATCGCTTCTGGACAGGGAGTCCAGACAGTAGTGGGAGGTGAAGGTATGAACCGAAGACCATGTGGCAGCCTTGCAGATTTCCTCAATAGGTGTTGACCTGAGGAAGGCTACGGAGGCTGCCATCGCTCGGACTTTGTGTCCCGTTACTCGACCATTCAGCGCGAGACCAGCCTGAGCGTAGCAAAAGGAGATGCAATCGGCCAACCAGTTGGACAAGGTGCATTTGGAAACTGGGTGACCTAACCGGTTTGGGTCGAAGGACAAAAATAGTTGTGGGACTTTCCGGTGTGGCTGAGTGCGTTGGAGGTAAAAGGCCAACGCTCTTTTGCAGTCAAGAGTGTGGAGCGCCACTTCTCCGGGGTGAGAGTGGGGCTTGGGGAAAAACACAGGTAAGACAATGGACTGATTTAGATGGAAATCAGACACTACTTTAGGTAGAAACTTTGGATGGGTGCGGAGTACCACCTTGTCGTGATGGAATACCGTGAAGGGTGGGTCCGCTACCAGGGCTTGTAGCTCACTGACCCGCCGTGCGGACGTGAGTGCAAGTAGGAAAATTACCTTCCAAGTGAGGAATTTTGGATGGCATTTGTCTAGGGGCTCAAATGGAGGTTTCATTAGTTGAGCCAGAACCACGTTAAGGTCCCAAACCACCGGGGGAGGTTTGAGAGGGGGGTGGACGTTCAGCAGGCCCTTCATGAAGCGAGTGACTAAGGGATGGAGCGAGAGGGCTTTCCCTTCCAGGGGCTGATGAAAGGCCGCAATCGCACTGAGGTGTACTCGAATGGAGTTGGTCTTTAGGCCGGAATGAGATAGTTGAAGTAGATAGTCAAGGACCAGGGGGACGGGGACCGACACCGGGTCCTGGCTGTGGGAGGAGCACCAGGTTGAGAATCTGGTCCACTTTTGGGAGTAGCAGGTTCTCGTCGAGGTTTTTCTAGAGGCCTCCAATATCTCCTTCACTGATTGAGACACGGGGAGAGCAGTCAGGGGGAGAGAAACCAAGCATTCAGATGAAGAGATTGAAGATTGGGATGTAACAGTGAACCCTGACCCTGTGACAGTAGAGAGGGAAACAGAGGCAGAGGCAGTGGATCTCTGACACTGAGTTGAAGTAGAAGGGAAAACCACGGTTGGCGTGGCCAGCGAGGGGCAATCAGGATCAGGGTGGCTTGTACCGTTTTCAGGTGGACAAGCGTCCGCAGTATCAGAGGGAACGGCGGGAACGCGTACAGGAACCTTCCCTCCCAATCGAGGAGGAAGGCGTCGGCCTCGAGCCGGTCCGGGGAGTATATCCGGGAGCAGAAGAGAGGCAGCTTGTGGTTGTGAGGGGACGCGAACAGGTCTATTTGAGGCGTCCCCCACCGTTCGAACACTCCTCGTAGGGCCTGAGAATGTAGTGACCACTCGTGTGGCTGGAGGAGGCGGCTGAGTCTGTCCGCCAGGCAGTTTTGTTCTCCTTGTATGTACACCGCCCGAAGGAAGGTGTTGTTGGAGATTGCCCATTTCCAGAGGCGCAGGGCTTCCCGGCAAAGGGGCCAAGATCCTGTGCCCCCTTGTTTGTTTACGTAGTACATCGCTACTTGATTGTCGGTTCGGATGAGAACCACTCGGTCGCGGAGCAGATGTTGGAAGGCTACTGCTGCGAGGTAGATGGCCCGAAGTTCTAGCACGTTGATGTGGCAGCGGCGGTCTTGTGCTGACCACATTCCTTGGGTGCGCAGGCCGTCCAGATGGGCTCCCCAAGCGTACTCCGACGAGTCCGTGGTGAGTACCTTGCTGTGGGGTGGGGTGAGGAAGAGCAAACCTTTGGAAAGATTTGAAGAGTCGGCCCACCAGCGGAGCGATCGTTGCAATGAAGGAGTCACTGTCACTGAGTGGTCGATCGGGTCCCGGTCTTGACGCCATTGAGACGCCAGGGTCCATTGAGGGATTCTCAGATGGAGGCGGGCGAAGGGTGTGACATGGACGGTGGAGGCCATGTGGCCCAGGAGGATCATCATCTGTCGGGCTGATACTGAGGTCAGCCGAGAGATCCTTCGGCTCAGACTTACTAACGCCTCCAGGCGCGGAGGGGGGAGGAAGGAACGGAGGCGAACCGTGTCCAGCGTGGCCCCGATGAACTGTAGGGATTGTGAGGGGCGTAGTTGAGATTTTGGGAAGTTTATTTCGAACCCCAGACTTTGTAGATAGGTAATAGTCTGTTGGGTCGCTGAGATAGCCCCTTCTTTGGACGGGGCTTTGATTAGCCAGTCGTCCAGGTAGGGGAATACCTGGAGGCCCTGGGAGCGTAAGGTTGCTGTTACCACCACGAGGCACTTGGTGAAGACCCGAGGTGATGATGCTAGTCCGAAGGGGAGGACTCGGTATTGTAGGTGCCAGTCCCCTACTTGGAAACGCAAGAACTTGCGGTGAGCGGGGTGCACTGGGACATGTGTGTACGCCTCCTTGAGATCGAGGGAGCAGAGCCAGTCGCCCTCGTCGATCAGGGGATAGAGTGTTGGTAGTGAGAGCATCCGAAACTTTTCCCGTACCAGGAATTTGTTGAGGCGTCTCAAGTCTAGTATTGGGCGTAGGTCTCCCGTTTTTTTCGGTACCAGGAAGTAACGGGAGTAGAAGCCCTTCCCCCGTTGGTCGGGGGGGACCTTCTCCACTGCTCTCAGGCGAAGCAGGTCTCGAGCTTCGGAGAGGAGTAGAGGTAGCTGAGTCCTGTTGGGAGGGCAATTCCTTGGGGGGTTGTCCGGGGGAATGGCCCGAAAGTTGAGAGAGTACCCTGATGAGATCACGCCAAGGACCCATGCGTCCGTCGTGAGTTGTTCCCAGCGAGGGTAAAAGGCTTTGAGTCGACCTCCGATGGGAAGGTGGTCTGGGACTATGGCGGAGGGGGCCCGCCCCCTTCCGCGTGTCCCGTCAAAAGGACGGGGATGGTTTGGTGGTCGCGGGCGGTTGGGACTTGGGCATGGCCCTGTGATGGGCTTGCGGACGTCTGGGTGGGGGCCGCGAGAAAGCAGGGGTGGACTTTTGTGGGTAGCGGCGCGGAAGGGCCCTGTATGGCCTGGGCGCTGGCGGTTTGGGTTTTTGCCGGACAAGGGAGGCAAATGAGCGTTCATGTTCGGAGAGGCGTTTTGTCGCCGCCTCGATAGTGTCATCGAACAATTCCTTCCCCACGCAGGGGAGGTTTGCTAACCGGTCCTGTAAGTTGGGGTCCATGTCGACCAGGCGCAGCCAAGCTAGTCGGCGCATGGCGATAGCGAAGGCTGCTTCTCTGGAGGAGAGTTCGAAGCCATCGTAGGCCGCGTGGAATAGATGAAGGCGCAGGTTGGAGAGGGACTCTAAAAGCAGGCCGAACGTTTCCTGTCGGGAGGCCGGTAGGTCAGTCTCAAAGGCTCTCAATAGTCCAATGAGGTGTTTGAGGTATGATGTGAAGGTGAAAGTGTAGCTTTGCACCCTAGAGGCCATCATTGCGTTTTGGTATAGTCTCCTGCCGAACTTGTCCAGGGTTCGGCCTTCCCGGCCTGGGGGTACCGCTGCTGAGACACGGGACGGGTGAGCCTTTTTCAAGGAGGATTCCACCAGCAGCGATTGGTGGGAGAGCTGTGGTTGCTCGAATCCCGGATAAGGTACTGTGCGGTACTTGGCCTCCATTTTGGAGGGTACGGCCGTGACCATGTAGGGGGTCTCCAGGTTCCTGAAGAAGGCCTGTTGGAGTACCGGGTTAGGTGGTAAGCGGAGGGACTCTCTGGGCAGTGATGGCATATCCAGCTCCGCCAGGTACTCCTTAGAGTATCTGGAGTCGGACTGGAGATCTAAGTCCAATGCTTGTCCCATGTCTTGGACAAAGCGAGTGAAGGATGGGCGAGATGTCCCCGGAGCCCCGTGCGGGGTCAGGGAACGAGACCTTCGCCGGGTGGAGAAGGATAAGGAGGCTTCCCTCGAGTATCGAGGTTCATGCTCTGATCCATGCTCCGAGGTTGGGGAAGCACTGTGAGAGTGTTCCGGGGTTGTCGATCTTCGGCGTCTCGAGGAGCCCCTCGGAGACGATGCCGGGGTTAGGGGTACCGATCGATGTCGGGTTGGTGACCTCGATCCGGACTCCCTCGGAGAATGCGTCCGAGGGGGAGTTCGGAGGATACGCGGGTTGGAGAGTGATAACTCAGCCACCCTTAGTGGTCCTGTACGAGGTGTGGGGGAACGGCCTCGTAGGGTTGGTGAACCTCGGGCCTTCTTGGAGGTACGGCGGTTCGAGGTTTCTGTCGTTCTAGCCCGACGTTTTGCCCCTCGGCGGTCCGCAGAGGGGGAATGTCTCGGGCGTCTCGGTGAGGAGTCCGAGGAGGATGGGATGCGGCGAGGATTGCGCACCTTTCCTCGAGGTTGTTCGGTGTGAGGCTCAGGTTGGTCTGGCGCATTCGAGGTCGAGGCCGATTGAAACTGGGCTATTGCAGCGGACAGCTCCGACGTGATCATCGCTCGGAGTAGGTCCTGGAAGACGGGCACGGACAGCATCGAAGGCATGTCCCCTGCCTCTGTGCGCTCCACCGGGGGCGACCTCGTATCAGAGTATTCCCGTGTGGTGGAGGCACGGCCCGAAGGCTTGGAGGGCTTAGACGGGGCTGTAAGCATGGGGCTTCCGCCATGCGTCGCCGTTGTCCCCGAGGCTGGCTTCTTCGCTGTTACAGAACCTGAAGAGGGAAGAGGGGACTTACCCGGAGCCGAGGCTTTCTGTTGTCCCGAGGGCTTCGGGGTCGAGTCTCGAGGCGATGCCGAGGTTTCCGGGGCCGAGGTCAAGGCCGACCTCGAGGCCGAAGTGGGGGGTTGGTCCGGGGTGAAGAGATCCGCCATGCGGGCTTTTCTTCGGCGGAGGGCCCGGTTTTGGAAAATAGCGCACTGGGGGCAGGAGTCGGTTGGATGAGTCGCCCCCAGACAAAGGATGCACCGGCGATGCGGGTCTGTGAGAGAAAGAAGCCGCTCGCACCGGGTGCACTTTTTAAAGCCGGTCAAAGGCCGGGACATTAAATCGAAAGTAGCCGCGGCTCGATTAGCCACGCGGCCACGGGGACCCGGAAGCCTCCGGGTCGTTGAAAACGAAGCAGGAATCAAGTAAAAGGTAAGGAATTCGCGCACAGCGACTTAATCGTGAAAAAACAAGAAAAAAATCGCGGTGCTAGAAGGCAGTTGGGGCAGAGCCTGAAAAACACGTCTTCTAGGCTCACGGAAAATTTTGAACTGGAGA
The DNA here is from genome assembly GCF_902459505.1 of Geotrypetes seraphini. NCBI lineage: Eukaryota > Metazoa > Chordata > Amphibia > Gymnophiona > Dermophiidae > Geotrypetes > Geotrypetes seraphini. The sequence goes on from NC_047093.1 coordinate 112,235,622, forward strand.
CCACGAGGGGATGCACCCCCTAGTGGAGCAGGAAGGCACGCATGCGTGGAGCAGCAGAGCAAACTTAAATCTTCAATCAAGTTTGCTTGAAAATGCTTCCGCATCGGGGCTCCGTAGATGACGTCACCCACATGTGAGAATATCATGCCTGCTTGTCCTGGGATAAGTTGGCGGTTTCCTAGCTATTTGTTTTCTGATGATCATTTTAACTCATACCTAACAACTAAATGGGAAGAATATCTAGAGTTTAATGGTCAGCATCGTCAAAATCCTGCCTCGTTTTAGAGTACAGCAAAGTGGTCCTTAGAGGTGATTGCATAGCATGCATTATAGCTCGAAATTGACGTTTGTCAAGAGGAATAATACGTTTAGAGCGAGAATTAGCAGACGCAAAAAAACAGTACGCACGACAACTGTCGCACACTCTTAAGGAACACTTACTCTCAGTGGAAACGACCCTTAACTCTTACATATGAATGTACAGTCAAGATGTTGGTATTTAAACTTCTGATACAACATCGCTATGGGAATCGTTCAGGGAAACTCTTGGCGCGATTGACTAAACAGGCACGGGGGCCCCGCTATGTGTCCAGTCTAAAAGATAACAACGGTCAGCTGAAGCATTCTACTGAACAGATAGCACAGATATTCCATGCTCATTTTCAGGGAATCTATGGTCGACGGGACTCGGGGGATAAGTCTCTTATAAGGAACTATTTGGAAGATTCTGGCATCCCTCGGATATTGGACCGGGATGTGGAGATTTTAAATACACCCATCACTCCCAAAGAATTGCAAAAGGCCATTCAACACCAAAAAAACTATTCAGCCCCGGGGCCCAATGTCTTCATAGCAGAATTCTATAAGATGTTATCAGTGCAAATTGGGCCCTTTCTACATGAGTATTATACTCAGGCGATACAGGATGAGCAATTTTCGGTGGGAGCTAATGAAGCCTTAATAACATTAATATTGAAGCCAGGGAAGGAGTGCTGCCCCCGAGTCCTATCAACCCATTTCTTTTTTTAAATGTGGATATTAAAATTCTGTCTAAAATTTTAGCCAATCGACTTGCTACTCTCCTTCCGAACCTTGATCGTCTCGGATCAGGTGGGTTTTGTAAGAGGTAGACAGACAGTGCATAATGTCCGTAAGGCACTCTTAACATTGGCTCATCCACAATCTCAAAATATACCCATGTTGTTACTTAGTTTAGATCAGGGGTAGGGAACTCTGGTCCTCGAGCCATATTCCAGTCGGGTTTTCAGGATTTCCCCAATGAATATGCATTGAAAGCAGTGCATGCAAATAAATCTCATGCACATTCATTGGGGAAATCCTGAAAACCCAACTGGAATATGGCTCTCGAGGACCGGAGTTCCCTACCCCTGGTTTAGATGCTGCACGAGCTTTTGACCAAGTAAATTGGACATATTTATTTGAGGTGCTGGATTATATGGGGCTGACCAGTTGGTATGTCAGAGCGTTGCGGACATTGTATTCGACACCAAGGGCCAGGCTGCTGGTTAACGAGATAATCACGGATGCCATCTTGATAGAACGGGGTACCAGACAGGGTTTTCCCTTGTCCCCCCTAACATAGTAACATAGTAGATGACGGCAGATAAAGACCCGAATGGTCCATCCAGTCTGCCCAACCTGATTCAATTTAAAAATTTTTTTTTTTTTTTTTTTTTTCTTCTTAGCTATTTCTGGGCGAGAATCCAAAGCTTTACCCGGTACTGTGCTTGGGTTCCAACTGCCGAAATCTCTGTTAAGACTTACTCCAGCCCATCTACACCCTCCCAGCCATTGAAGCCCTCCCCTGCCCATCCTCCTCCAAACGGCCATACACAGACACAGACCGTACAAGTCTGCCCAGTAACTGGCCTAGTTCAATCTTTAATATTATTTTCTGATTCTAAATCTTCTGTGTTCATCCCACGCTTCTTTGAACTCAGTCACAGTTTTACTCTCCACCACCTCTCCCGGGAGCGCATTCCAGGCATCCACCACCCTCTCCGTAAAGTAGAATTTCCTAACATTGCCCCTGAATCTACCACCCCTCAACCTCAAATTATGTCCTCTGGTTTTACCATTTTCCTTTCTCTGGAAAAGATTTTGTTCTACGTTAATACCCTTTAAGTATTTGAACGTCTGAATCATATCTCCCCTGTCTCTCCTTTCCTCTAGGGTATACATATTCAGGGCTTCCAGTCTCTCCTCATATGTCTTCTGGTGCAAGCCTCCTATCATTTTCGTCGCCCTCCTCTGGACCGCCTCAAGTCTTCTTACGTCTTTCGCCAGATACGGTCTCCAAAACTGAACACAATACTCCAAGTGGGGCCTCACCAATGACCTGTACAGGGGCATCAACACCTTCTTTCTTCTACTGACTACGCCTCTCTTTATACAGCCCAGAATCCTTCTGGCAGCAGCCACTGCCTTGTCACACTGTTTTTTCGCCTTTAGATCTTCGGACACTATCACCCCGAGGTCCCTCTCCCCGTCCGTGCATATCAGCTTCTCTCCTCCCAGCATATACGGTTCCTTCCTATTATTAATCCCCAAATGCATTACTCTGCATTTCTTTGCATTGAATTTTAGTTGCCAGGCATTAGACCATTCCTCTAACTTTTGCAGATCCTTTTTCATATTTTCCACTCCCTCTTCGGTGTCTACTCTGTTACAAATCTTGGTATCATCTGCAAAAAGGCACACTTTTCCTTCTAACCCTTCAGCAATGTCACTTACATACATATTGAACAGGATTGGCCCCAGCACCGAACCCTGAGGGACTCCACTAGTCACCTTTCCTTCCTTCGAGCGACTTCCATTAACCACCACCCTCTGGCGTCTGTCCGACAGCCAGTTTCTGACCCAGTTCACCACTTTGGGTCCTAACTTTAGCCCTTCAAGTTTGTTCAACAGCCTCCTATGAGGAACTGTATCAAAGGCTTTGCTGAAATCCAAATAAATTACATCTAGCATATGTCCTCGATCCAGCTCTCTGGTCACCCAATCAAAAAATTCAATCAGGTTCGTTTGGCACGATTTACCTTTTGTAAAGCCATGTTGCCTCGGATCCTGTAACCCATTAGATTCAAGGAAATACACTATCCTTTCTTTCAGCAACACTTCCATTATTTTTCCAACAACTGAAGTGAGGCTCACCGGCCTGTAGTTTCCTGCTTCATCCCTGTGACCACTTTTATGAATAGGGACCACATCCGCTCTCCTCCAATCCCCAGGAATCACTCCCGTCTCCAGAGATTTGTTGAACAAGTCTTTAATAGGACTCGCCAGAACCTCTCTGAGTTCCCTTAGTATCCTGGGATGGATCCCGTCTGGTCCCATCGCTTTGTCCACCTTCAGTTTTTCAAGTTGCTCATAAACACCCTCCTCCGTGAACGGCGCAGAATCTACTCCATTTTCTCGTGTAACTTTGCCGGACAATCTCGGTCCTTCTCCAGGATTTTCTTCTGTGAACACAGAACAGAAGTATTTGTTTAGCACATTTGCTTTCTCCTCATCACTCTCCACATATTTGTTCCCAGCATCTTTTAGCCTAGCAATTCCATTTTTTATCTTCCTCCTTTCACTAATATATCTGAAAAAATTTTTATCTCCCTTTTTTACATTTTTAGCCATTTGTTCTTCCGCCTGTGCCTTCGCCAAACGTATCTCTCTCTTGGCTTCTTTCAGTTTCACCCTGTAGTCCTTTCTGCTCTCCTCTTCTTGGGTTTTTTTATATTTCATGAACGCCAACTCTTTCGCCTTTATTTTCTCAGCCACTAGGTTGGAGAACCATATCGGCTTCCTTTTTCTTTTGTTTTTATTGATTTTCTTCACATAAAGGTCCGTAGCCATTTTTATCGCTCCTTTCAGCTTAGACCACTGTCTTTCCACTTCTCTTATGTCCTCCCATCCTAACAGCTCTTTCTTCAGGTACTTTCCCATTGCATTAAAGTCCGTACGTTTGAAATCTAGGACTTTAAGTATCGTGCGGCCGCTCTCCACTTTAGCCGTTATATCAAACCAAACCGTTTGATGATCGCTACTACCCAGGTGAGCACCCACTCGAACATTAGAGATACTCTCTCCATTTGTGAGGACCAGATCCAATATCGCTTTTTCCCTTGTGGGTTCCGTCACCATTTGTCTGAGCAGAGCCTCTTGAAAGGCATCCACAATCTCCCTAATTCTTTCCGATTCCGCAGACGGAACATTCCAGTCCGCATCCGGCAGGTTGAAATCTCCCAACAGCAGAACCTCCTCTTTCCTTCCAAACTTTTGGATATCCACAATCAGATCCTTATCAATTTGCTGCGATTGAGTCGGAGGTCTGTAGACTACACCCACGTAGATAGAAGTTCCATCTTCTCTTTTCAGAGCAATCCATATCGCTTCTTCCTCTCCCCAGGTCCCTTGCATTTCGGTCGCTTGGATATTGATCTTTACATAGAGAGCTACTCCTCCACCTTTATGACCATCTCTGTCCTTCCTAAAAAGATTATATCCCGGTATGTTTGCATCCCATCCATGTGATTCACTGAACCATGTCTCTGTGATAGCAACAATATCTAGATCTGCCTCTAATATCAGGGCTTGCAGATCATGAACTTTGTTGCTTAGACTGCGAGCATTTGTGGTCATCGCTTTCCAGCTATTTTTCAGCGATAATCTCCTTCTTCGTATGGATTTTTGTGTCGTTTCACTTTCCGTTGCAATACTAAGAAATGAGTTGCTGATATTGCTTATGTTGCAGCCTTTACTACTATCACATCTTTTCTTTTGCCGGGGGTGGTCTTTATAATTGTCCTTCGTACATACACCACCCCCACCTTCTAGTTTAAATGCCTGGAAAAATATTGTCTAAATTTCTCTGCAAGGTTTCTTTTTCCTGCTGTAGTAATATGTAGCCCATCAGTGCAATATAGCTTCTTGTCCTTCCATGTATTTCCCCATCCTCCTATGTACCTGAAGCCTTCTTGATGACACCAGGCTCTGAGCCATCTATTAAAGTCCTCTGTGTTTTTCACTCTTTGCTCTCCTTTTCCATATGCAGGCAGTATTTCAGAAAAAGCTAAAGTCTTTACAAAAGGTTTCACGCCCCCCTGCTTTTCTTGCTTTATTTAGAACCTTTCCTCCGAACTGTATCTCAAGACCACAATATAACGAGAGTTGACATTGCAGACCACTCAATAAAAGTATTAGCTTTTGCAGATGATTTATTGTTTACACTGTCATTCTATTCCCCACCTTCTGCAAGCTCTGGATGAATTCCGATTTTACTTGGGATTTTCCTTAAATTACCAGAAATCTGTAGCTTTGGCCAGCCCGATGGCACTACAACACTCCTGAGTGGGGGACTTTCCTTTTATGGGCTACTACCTCTATTAAATATTTGGGTATTTGGATTCCTAGAGATCTTCAGACACTCTACAACGACAATATTTCACCCCTACTGCATGACACTCTGCAAAGCTTGCAAAATTGGTCTACCTTCCCCCTTTCAGTGGCGGGATGGGTGGCCTTATATAATATGGTGCTCTTTCCAAAATGGTTGTATCACTTTCAGGTGCTCCTTCTGTTACTATCTTATACTTACAATGCACGCCTCAACAAGGATTTACAACGTTTTTTATGGGGAGGTAAACAGCCTCGCATGCAATTTCTTAGGATGTGTCTGCCTAGGGACAGGGGAGGGTATGGTTTATTGAATATTCGCTGGTATGCCCTGGCTTGCCAGATGAGACATATTAATGATTGGTTTAGAGGTACTTCTAATTTTTCTGCTACACCATTAGAATTATCTTTGTTAGCTCCTTACCATGTCAGTTATTTATTACATGTCTCTGACCCGACGCTACGCTCAGTGGTGGCTCCCTACCCTATATTTGCCCCAACTCTGAGGACATGGCAATGGGTATGTAAATCTGCTAAGTTGTCTTCTGGGGTCTCTATTTATTTGCCCATCCAGGGCAAATTGTTCATTTCAGGCAGGATTACAACATGTTTCCTTTAAAAGATAAGATACGAAGGGATTACAATATCTTTTTCAATTGTTCTCAGATGAAGGACGGATAGCTACTTTTCTGGCACTGTGTCGTATGTTTGACTTACCGGAAACAGACATTTTTGCTTATTATCAGGTACAACATTATATTCACTCTTTGCCTGCAGAATATTTAACAGAGAACAGCCGGGAAGCACTTTCTGAACTATTTAGTCTCTCAGCGCAACAGAAGATACCGCTTCGCTTTCACCTTCTCAGCCTCAGGGACTGCCAACCAGGTCCGAATTTGGACATTTTGGCAGCGTCCTGGGCAGAAGATTTGCAATGCTCTTTGACAGCACAGCAGGTGCAACGAGGGTTAAAAAATTCAAGATGATATCCTCTAACATTACCCACTGGGAATTACATTTGAAAATTGTTCTGAGACTATATATATCACCTGAGCGAGCATCCCGGATGGGAATCACTCCTTACCATAATTGTCCGAAATGTGCTCAAGCACATGCCTCCTTGGGACACATGCTCTGGACTTTCCCCCATATTCTGCAGTTTTGGCATAGACTTGGACAATATACCACGACCATCTGGGGCAGGCGATGGTCTCCTATGCCAAGAGCACTATTTGGCTATTATAATATAGCACCACCAAAACCTACAGGGATGACAGCCTTTGTGACCAGAGTGTTGCTGCTGGGGAAAAAAGCTATATTGACTAACTGGTTGTCCCGGGACCTGCCCTCTTATACTCAATGGAGATCCTTGATGATCATACACGCCACTTTGGAGAGGAGACAGGTTGGGGATCTGGACCGTGGTCCAAGCCGTCACTTCTGTCAGACTTGGGAACGTTTCTGGATGGACCTTATTCCCCATGTTCGAAGTAGATTATTGAATATGTGAAGATGATCGCATGCTTCCTGAAATGTTACTGGACTTTTTCACTACAGGTGGGGGGGGGGATTAGGGGGGAATGGTTTGTGCACATGTGGGAGATTTTGATGAACATTTCTGTATATTTTGCTAGCACTTTGTTGGAAATTTAATAAAACATATTTGAACATAAATACAAATATACAGAGCAAGGATCAACAAACCCCTGTTTCCCCTCCCCTTCACATATATCCCCTCTACTACCAAGAAAACTGAACAAGCCAAATTATTACAGAATGCTACACAGAAATATAATGCTAACAGAATACTGCAGTCACGCATGATAGGAACAGTGTTGGGGGAGTGCCCCCTGATCAGAGAGAGCCCTAAGCCAGTTGGAAGCTAAAGAAGCACTGCCTGGGCTTTGCAGTCCCCAGTTATGTCTCTAGCAGGATATATATTTCAAATCTGATATATTCTAATAACAAAATAAAAATAAAATGATTTCTTTCTACCTTTTGTTGTCTCTGGTTTCTGCTTTCATCTTCTTTTCACTCTTTTCCTTCCAGTGTCTGCCCTGTCTCTTCAATCTAGCATCTGCCTGTTTCATCCACTGTCTGCCCCTTCCAGAAACTGTCTGTCTCTGTCTCCCCCTGCCATCTCTCTTCTAGTCTCACAATTCAAAACTATGAGTTTAGTAAATTAAATGTAAACCGACAACAAGCAAAACAAAGCACTACACTCATTAGAAGTTTTCTTTACTTTTTTTTTTTTTAATTACAAAGCTGAAAGATCCCAGGGCAATCAAAATTACGACCTCAGCAGTACTAACGGGAACACATGCTTTCCTCTCAACGACTGCTTTTTTTTTTTTTAATGCCATTCAACGCCCTGCCCAACCTGCCAAAGTGGGACATACCATTTCCCGGAGATGGGAAGTGCTCAGAGACATGGACGCATTTAGGAAGAGAAGAGAAACGTCTACCAAATGCAACTAAGCTCCCGAACGAGCAGCCCGAGCCACAGCAACTAGCTACCATGTATGGAAGCGATCAGTAACCACGCGGTTACCGCCCCCGGGGCAGACTGGGGTGGGGGAAGGGAGAGAGCGAGGGGTGGCCGACAACCGAGCCTTCCAGAAGAATGTCCCCCCATAGCACACTCACCACAAATACCGCCTCGGGGATGCCCAAATGAAGAATAATAATAATAATAACTTAATTTTTGTATACCGCAATACCACAAAACAGTTCAGAGCGGTTTACAAGTTAAGAGACTGTACATTTACAGCGAAGTTACAGCATATCAGAAAACAGTTCAGCATATCAGAAAACAGTTCAGGGCAATTTATGCAATGAAGGTGCAGAGAATTAGTTAACAAGTGTATGGTATAAACCAGTGACAATTACAAAATGATCCAATAGCTGTTGCAAGGGGGGTTGCCAACCGGGGAAGAGGGGAGGAAGGGTAGGGAGGGAGGCAAAGTTGGGATTATTAGTTTGGTGGGGAGGGCGGGGGTTAGAGGAATTTATCAAAGAGGTAAGATTTGAGAGATTTCCTGAAGGATTAATAAGTTGGGGCAAGAGAGATTTGGGTGGACAGGCAGTCATTCCATTTGCCAGCTTGGAAAGAGGGTTTTGTCGAAGAATCTTTTGTAGATGCATCCTTTTGGGGAGGGGTAGGCAAACAGGTGGGCATTGTGTGTACGGTTAGAGCCTGGGAAGGCGAAGTGGCGTGACAGATATATCGGGGCTGAGCCAGTTAGGGTTTTGAAGCAGAGGCAGGCAAATTTGAAGATGATCCTTGCTTCAAACGGTAGCCAATGAAGTTTTTTATAGAAAGGGCTGATATGGTCTGACTTTTTGAGCCCGTAGATGAGGCGGACGGCGGTGTTCTGGATGAGTCTTAGTCGTTTAATGGTTTTCTTGTAGGAGCCCAGATATGATGTTGCAGTAGTCCAGGGAGTTAAGGATTAGGGATTGGACCAGCAATCTGAAGATGGGGAAATCAAAGTAATGTTTGATGGAACGGAGTTTCCAAAGGATGGAAAAGCATTTTTTGACCTGGGCATTAGTGTGGTCTTCCAAAGTGAGGCATCGGTCCAAGATGACTCCGAGGATTTTTATAGTGGGGTTGATTGGGTACGTTAAACCATTAAGTTGCAGGGTGGTGGACGTTAGTTTGTGGTTGGGACTTGCAAGGAAGAACTTGGTTTTTTCTGGGTTTAGTTTCAGTTTGAAGTGTGTGGTCCAGTTTTCTACCATGGTGAGGACAGTTGAGATGTATTGTTCTGTCTCATGTGACAGTGAGGTGATGGGTATGATGATTGTAATGTCATCTGCGTAAATATAGGATTTCAGGTTACAGTTCGATAACATGTGTCCCAGTGATGCCATGTAGATATTGAATAGTGACGGGGATAGGGGGGAGCCTTGGGGGACTCTGCAGGGGTTGCTCCAGGTATGGGAGAAGGTTCCGTCATTATGGACTTGGTAGGTTCAGTTTTTTAGGAAGCCTGTGAGCCAAGTTAGTACTTGTCCGGAAATGCCAATGGAGTCGAGGCAACTAATCAGAATGTCATGGTCTACTAGGTCGAAGGCACTGCTGAGGTCAAACTGGAGTAACAGTGCGCTGTTTCCCAGTGAGAATAGTTGGAGGAGGTGATTGGTTAATGAGGATAGAACGGTTTCCGTGCTGTAATTGGTGCGGAATCCAGACTGGGAGTCGTGAAGGATGTTGAATTTCTCTAGGTATGACGTGAGATTGTAATTGACAAGTCCTTCCATGATTTTAAGGAAGAGCGGAATATTGGCGATGGGTCTGTAGTTGGAGGTTACAGAGGGAGATTCTTTGGGGTTTTTGATTATTGGAGATACGAGGTTGTGGCCAAGTTCCAGTGGGAAGTGGCCGGTTGACAAGCAGAGGGTGACCCAGTTGAAGAGTTCTGCTTTGAAGGGGAGGGGGGCAGTTTTCATGATGGATGGAGGGCAGTTGTCTAGTAGGCAGTTGGATTTGGAATATTTTGAGTATAGCTTGAGAAATAGGTTCCAGTCTGGGTTTTTGAAGTGAGACCAGGTCATGTCAGCCGGTGAGCCATCATTTTCTGTAGAAGGTGGATGGATATATGGGTAGGTGCTAGTTGTTGTGAGCGTTGTTTTCAAGTTGAGAATTTTGTTGGCGAAGTAGTCAGCTAGATTTGTCGGGGAGGGTGATAGATCGGTGGGGGAGCTTTTATGTGGGATGGTGTCAAATAAGGAGTTAACTAGTCTGAAGAGTTATTGGTGTTTAGGGATGGGGTGTTAATAAATTGGGAGTAGTGCTTGTGGTGCTTTTCTTTGATCGTTTTTTTGTATTCTGTAACTTTAATTCGCCATGAGTGTCTGTCAGTGTTTGTGCCTGTTTTGCACCAGGTTCTTTCCAGTTTGCGTACTTCACATTTGAGGGCAAGTAGGTCAGTATCGAACCATTTGGCAGAGGAGCGGTGTTTTTTCTTGCAAAGTTTCAGTAGAGCAATGTCATTTAGGGTCTTATTGCTGAAGTTGTTCCAGTCTGAGATGAAATTAGGGTCGAGATCTGGGATGGATGTTGGGTTGTAGTGGGACCAGAATTCTTCTGGGTTAAGTTGGCCTCTAGACCATATTGTTTTTTCTTTGTGGATGGTTCTTGGTTGTTTTTTGGTTTGTTTTTTAAGCCAGTGTAATTTGAAATTGCAACGGAGGTGGTCAGACCAGGGGGTGGTGGTCCAATTTTCTTCTTTAAGGCTAATGCTGGGGGTTGAAGGGGTGTTGGGGAGGAAAGAGATCAGATCTAGGTGATGGCCTTTGTCATGGGTTTTTGTAGGGGGTGGTTTAGGGAAACCTAGGGATGTTAGGAAAGAGAGGAGATCGGCCACGTTGGAATTCACTTCTTTAATCTGGCCAAGTTGCAAGTCCCACCGGTGGTCGCCATCTTGGACGTCTGACGTACCCGACATTAAATCCTTCAAACGTCAACGTGTAAAACATCATAGCTACGAAATGCCGGGAGGAGGAGAAGGCGTGGCAAGAACAGGCTCACCCGCCCCTCCCCTCTACCTTGACTGGCTGACAGGCTAGGCAGATGCTGCGTGTAAGTAAGCGTGTAGCTCCTCCTAGATTCAAAGTTCAAAAGACTGGAAGGGGAGGATTTGGCGTGGCAAGAAAAGGCTCATCCGGGGCAGCTTGAGGATATTGCCATTGGCTGCAAAGCTTGGAAATTAAGTTGCCAGACTGGAGGAAGATGTCTTCAGTTGCCAGGTCTTGAGAATCCCCACTAGCTCAGGTATTTATAAATTGGACTCAGGCGGTGAGAAACACTGGTGCCCATCCACTAATTTAGAGCTCCAGTCCCTCCCCCAAATCAGCTATATATGACTACACCACTGAATATAAAAATAATTGTGATGCACATATTCCAAAGCTAACATATTCCAGTTAATAAATTCAAAATAAAACAATGTTTTCTACCTTGTCTGGATGTTTTGTTATTCCATATTCTTGGTCCCAGTTTCTCTTTTTGCTTTTTGTCTATCTTCAACTAATTCTCTTTCCAGTGTCTGCTGTTTCTTTTTTTCTCCTCTCTTGTTCAATTTCCTCCTTATGCTTGTCTCCAACGTATTGATTTTTCCCTTTCAACTTTAACTTTCTTTTCTTGCCTCTGCCCACTAAATCTTGCCTTCTTTCTCACCCCCTCTTTTTAAATATTCAGCTACCTCTCAATTCTCCATCTTCTCTCAGTCCCTAGCTCTCCCATTTTCCATCTCATTCCTTTCCCAACCTCCTATTTCCTGCTATCTACTCCCCATCACACATTTCTACCACTGTACTCACTGCTCTCTCACTCATCTTGTCATCTCCCTTTTGACCTCATCCACATGGCTCACCACTTTCAAAATCCCCCTCCCTCTCTCCTCTGGTCAGGCTATAACTCCCTGTCCCTTTCTTTCCATCTCCTAGCATCTTCTTATCCCAGCTCTCTTCCCTCCTGCCCTCCCAAGGGTCCATCTCTGCTCCTCTATCCCCATGGTCCTACATTTTGCTCCTTCTCTTTTCTGTTTTTCTTCTTCCCTCCCCCCTTGATGCTGAACAATGAAATGGAGGGGGGGGAGAACAACAACAACAAAAGATGCTGCACCTCTCTGTCTTCCATCCACAGACCTAACACTTCTCTCTCCCTCCCTTCCATCCCCAGATCCAACTTCTCTCCCTTTCTCTTCCCAATTGCATCCCATCCCATCTCTCTACCTGCCTGCCTGCCTCCCTTCTCCAGGTCCACCATTTCTCTCTTTCTTTTCCCAACATTTCTCCCTTCAAGTATCTCTTTTCCTCTTCCTTCACATCATCCCAGGTCCAACTTCTCTCCCTTCAGAACACTGCCTACCATCTCTCTCTGTCCTCTGTTTCTAACCCCATAAGCTCTCCCCCCACGCCCAATCTAGCATTTATTTTAATATCCTCCCCCTCTGTACTTTAAAAAAAAAAAAAAAGTCCTGGAGGTTTCCTTGGCCCAGTATTTTCTCCCCCTTCTCTCCGCACCCATGCATCTCTACCTCACTCCTCTCCCACCACCATGTCCAATAATTCTCTCTCCTTCCTCTCTGCTCAACAGTGCTCCTCTTTCCTCATCTCTCCATGTGCACTATCTCTTTCCCTCTCTCACACTCAATTCTCCCTTTCTATTCTCTCCCTCACTCCCTCCATTCTTATGGCTCATGCTCTCCTCCCTTTTTCCCTTCCTTCCATCATTTGTCCTGTTTTTGCTTCCTCCCTCTCAAGTCCCAACACGTCCTTCTCCCTCCTTTCTGTGCCACGGGTGTTTACCTTCTTGCCGGCTCCCTCCTGCCTTGCTGCAGCGTTCATTCGAAGCCGCGAGCAGTGGCTCCTACTCGCCTCCTGCGGCTGATCCAGAAGCATTCCCTCTGACATAGTGATGTCAGAGGGAACACTTCCAGGTCAGCTGAAGGAGACACGTAGGAGCCGCTGCCCACGGCTTTGAGTGAACACTGCAGCAAGACGCAGGAGGGAGCCAGCAAGAAGGTAAACACCCAGAGGTGGCAGAAGAAAACGCCGCATCGCCCTCGAGTGGGGCCGCACGAAATACCTCACGGGGCCATATGCAGCTTGGTTACTACAGAGGGGCAGACTGTATGGGCCATTTGGCCTTTTATCTGCCATCATATTTCTATGCTTCTATATGACATGATGAGAAATCCTCCTAGAATGAAATGCAGACTTTAAAATAAAAACCAATCAGGTGAAGGCTTTTGAGCACAGGTTGATTATCTTACTAATGCTGAGGCCTTGTTAAGAGGAGAGATGTGCAAACTGATTAGGTGAACAAAGTGTCAAGCCCTCCCAAAAGTTAGTTTACCGCCTTTAAAATTCTGGGAAGGCTGATAAGAGAACATATGAATTGCAATACTGGGACAGACCAAAGGTACATCAAGCCCAGTCAGTGGCGTACCTAGGGTATGTGGCACCCGGGGCCCATCATTTTTTGACCCCCCCCCCCCCCATGTAAAAAAATTTTTTTTTTTTTTTTGCAATAACCATGAAATGGAATAAATGGTCAGAATAGAAACAGGCAGTGAAAATTTTCTTTTATTGAACCTCATATATGTAACCATTATTCCAAACATAACATAACATAAATTATGTCTAAATTGTCATGACATTAGAAGTACATATGGAGTAGTTGCAGGTGATGCTTGGGACAGTTCTGATTGTGTTAGTTCGGTTTTATGTGTTTTTTGAATAGAAGGGTTTTTATTTCTTTTTGAAGGTTTTGCAGTCTGTGGTTGATATCAATTGGTTGTAGAGTTGGGGGTCGAGTGTTGCAGCTCGAATGGCTAGGAGGTTGTCGAACAGTTTTTTTCTTTTGACGTTTTTGGTTGGAGGGTGTGTGAATGGTGCACAAGTTCTCCTATGTCTGTTTGAAGTGGATTGAATTATTTAGCTGAAGAAATTAGTTACCCCCCCATTCCACACACATTAATTCTCTTCCATTTTTGTTCCCATTATAAAAAAACACTGATAAGTTCCCAGGAAAAAAATACATTAAAATAAGAAGTGAAAACAAAGGCCCCTACAGATGAGAACATAACATAAGAATAGCCTAACTGGGTCACACCAATGGTCCATCATGCCCAGTAGCCCATTCTCATGGTAGCCAATAGTGCTGTCCGATTCAGAGAAAAATATTTCATTCGATTCGATTCACCCTGTTGAATCGATTTTTCGATTCGATTCACTGTTAATGACACCGCTTTTTAAGTTTAAACAAAGTACAACAATAAATTTCACAACAACAATAAATTTCACAAAGTACTTAAAAAAAAAAATCACATTTTTCCATTAAAGCAGTTCTGGAGACATTTGCTTGAACAGTCTTTTTTCCCAGTCCATAAGCAAGCAATATGAAAAAGATTTCCTTAATTATCTACTCAAACATTTTTGCTATTTACTTTCATTGTACCTAGACTATTATTCAGTAGAAAAAATTTAGTTTGTTCAATCAAGCAGAACATTCACTCATAGAAGTCCAATGTCCACACAGGATTTGATTGAACAAACCAAATTTTTTCTACTGAATAATAGTTTAGGTATACTGAATAGCAAAAATGTTAAAGCCACACAGAAAAGCAGTAAAAGTCAATAGGTTCTCCAAGTGGGAACAACCTGATGTCTCAGCACTTGAGGAAAAGACCACGTAATAATGTTTATAAGATAAATCATATAAATGATTATACTGAAGCAGGGTGTCCTCAGCGTGAGAGGTAAGCGAGAGGAGAGAATTCTCCAGCGCTTTACACAATAAGGCACAGGTTAATCACCCTCTGCCTGCAGTGCACACCATCATAGGACACCTCAGGTGTGCTCAAATTAATCAATGTGATAAATTAAACAGTAATAAACAATTGGTCAATCACAAGAGTGCAAGATCAAACAGGTTGTTCCCACTCAGAGAACCTATTGACTTTACTGCTTTTCTATGTGAGTAGATAATTAAGCAAATTTCTGATAGCCTACAGAACTGATTCTCACCTTCCATCCCCAGCCCCCAAGACTTACCAGACCCCCCCCCTGCCGATGTATTTACTTACTGCCTGAACTGGATATTAAATCGTGGGGAAGAGAGGAGAAATGCGGGGAAAGAGCCAGCCAAAACTAGTATTTGTTGCTGCTGAGTGCACCAATCCAGGGCAAGCAGACGCTTCCCCCATGTCTTAATAACAGACAAAGCACAGTTACTTACCGTAACAGGTGTTATCCAGGGACAGCAGGCATATATTCTCACACATGGGTGACGTCATCTACGGAGCCCCAGCGCGGACAGCTTTTTCAGCAAACTTGCTAGAAGTTTCAAGTTTGCACACTGCACCACGCATGTGCTAGCCTTCTCGCCACTAGAGGGCGCATCCCCACCTCGTGGTCCTCAGTTCCATATCCAGCAAAGAAAAGCCATCCCCGGGGAGGTGGGCGGGTTGTGAGAATATATGCCTGCTGTCCCTGGATAACACCTGTTACGGTAAGTAACTGTGCTTTATCCCAGGACAAGCAGGCATGATATTCTCACACATGGGTGACCTCCAAGCCAACCAGACAGAGGGCAGGTGGGAAGATGGCAATTTAGGAAAACAGGTTACGTAACACCGACTGGCCAAACCGGCCGTCACTCCTGGACAAGGAGTCCAGACAGTAGTGGGAGGTGAACGTATGAACCGAAGACCAGGTGGCAGCTTTACATATGTCCTCCATAGGAGTAGAACGGAGGAAAGCAACCGAAGCTGCCATCGCCCGGACCTTATGACCCGTGACTCGACCCGAGAGCGGGAGACCAGCCTGAGCGTAGCAAAAAGAGATACAAGCAGCTAACCAGTTGGACAAGGTACGCTTGGAAACCGGATGTCCTATCCGATTAGGATCAAAGGACAAAAACAATTGAGGAACCTTCCGATGAGACTTAGTACGTTGGAGATAAAAAGCCAACGCCCTCTTACAGTCAAGCGTGTGAAGCGCCGTTTCACCAGGATGAGAATGGGGCTTTGGAAAAAATACCGGAAGAACAATGGACTGATTGAGGTGGAAATCAGACACAACCTTAGGTAAAAATTTAGGATGGGTGCGAAGAACCACCTTGTCATGATGAAACACCGTGAAAGGAGGGTCCGCCACCAAAGCCTGTAGCTCGCAAATCCGACGAGCGGACGTGAGCGCAATCAAAAAGACTACTTTCCAAGAAAGAAATTTAAGAAGAGCTTTATCGATAGGCTCAAAAGGAGGTTTCATCAGTTGAGCCAAAACCACGTTAAGATCCCATACCACAGGGGGAGGCTTGAGAGGGGGATGAACATTCACAAGACCTCTCATGAAACGAGAAACCAGAGGATGCAAGGAGAGGGAACGACCCTCGAGATGTTGATGAAATGCAGCAATTGCACTAAGATGCACTCGAATAGAAGTCGTCTTCAGACCAGAATTCGAGAGATGCAACAGATATTCCAGGACCGAAGACACAGGGACTGAATCCGGGTCCAGGTGGTTGGTGGAGCACCAAGAAGAAAATCTGGTCCACTTCTGGGAATAGCAAAGCCTAGTCGATACCTTGCGAGAGGCCTCTAGGATTTCCCGCACTGAGTGAGAAACCGGAATCGAAGTCAAGGAGAAAGGAACCAAGCGGTCAGATGTAACGACTGAAGATTGGGATGTAACAGCGAACCCCGACTCTGAGACAGCAGAGAGGGAAAGACAGGCAGAAGTAGAGGCTCCCTGACACTGAGTTGAAGGAGCAGGGAGAACCAGTGTTGTCTTGGCCAACGAGGCGCAATGAGAATCATAGTGGCTTTGGTCGATTTTAGATGAACCAGCGTTCTCAAAATCAGAGGAAAAGGAGGAAATGCATACAGGAACCTCCCCTCCCAGTCGAGAAGAAAAGCATCGGCCTCGAGACGGTCCTGGGAGTACATCCGAGAGCAGTAGAGGGGTAGTTTGCAAGTCTCGGGCGAAGCAAACAGATCCACCTGAGGAGTCCCCCATCGGTCGAAGACCTCGCGGAGGACTCGGGAATTCAGAGACCACTCGTGCGGCTGGAGGAGACGACTGAGCTTGTCTGCCAGACAATTCAGCTCTCCCTGAATGTAAACCGCCCGCAAGAAAATGTTCTGAGAGACGGCCCATGTCCAAAGCCGTAGGGCTTCCTGGCACAGAGGCCAAGAGCCCGTCCCGCCTTGTTTGTTGACGTAATACATGGCCACCTGGTTGTCTGTCCGAACGAGAACCACTCGATCGTGCAGGAGGTGACCGAAGGTCCGAGCGGCCAGATAAATGGCCCGAAGTTCCAACACGTTGATGTGACACCGACGATCCGTGGCCGACCATCGGCCCTGCGTTCGTAAACCGTCCAGATGAGCCCCCCACGCATACTCCGAAGAGTCCGTGGTTAGGACCTTGCAATGCGGAGGGACGCGAAAGAGCAAACCCCCGGACAGATTGGTAGAGCTGGTCCACCAACGGAGCGAGCGTCTGAAAGACGGAGTCACCGTCAAGCGTCGAGACAGAGGGTCGCGGTCCTGACGCCATTGCGAGGCCAAGGTCCACTGAGGGATCCTCAGGTGCAACCGAGCAAATGGGGTCACTTGGACTGTCGACGCCATGTGCCCCAAAAGCACCATCATGCGTCGAGCCGACACTACCTGCAGTTGCGAAACCTGCCGGCCCAGGCGGAGCAGGGCCTCCAGTCGTGGGGAAGGAAGGAAGGCACGGAGAAGAACCGTGTCCAGCACGGCCCCTATAAACTGGAGGGATTGAGTCGGCTGCAAGTGAGACTTGGGAAAGTTCACCTCGAACCCCAGACCCTGAAGAAACGTGATAGTCTGTTGGGTCGCTGAAATAACCCCCTCCCTTGTCGGGGCCTTGATCAGCCAATCATCCAGATAGGGGAAGACCTGCAACCCCCGGGAACGCAGAGCAGCCGCGACCACTACCATGCATTTCGTGAATACCCGAGGGGATGAAGCCAGACCGAAGGGTAGTACACGGTATTGGAGGTGCAAATCCCCGACCTGAAATCTTAAAAACTTCCGAAAGTCGGGATGCACCGGAACATGGGTGTACGCTTCCTTCAAATCGAGGGAGCACATCCAGTCCCCCTCTTCCAACAGGGAATATAGAATCGGAAGCGATAACATGCGGAACTTCTCCCGGACCAGGAACTTGTTGAGCTTCCGGAGGTCCAAAATGGGGCGTAGGTCCCCGGTCTTTTTGGGGACCAAAAAGTAACGGGAATAAAATCCCCGGCCTCGCTGATCGAGAGGCACCCTTTCGACCGCCCGAAGGCTCAACAAGGCCCCGGCTTCCTCTCGGAGAAGGGTCAACTGGCTTCGATTGGACGGGCACGCCCCGGGGGGCCTGTCTGTAGGCTGTTTGGAGAAGTTTAACGAATAGCCCTCTGAGACGGTCCGGAGCACCCATGCGTCTGACGTAATCCCAGACCAAGTCCCGGCAAAAGCCGTGAGCCGACCCCCGATGGGGAGGGGGTTGAGCGACCTCGCGGCGGGGGCCAGCCCCCGGCCGCTCATCCCGTCAAAAAGACGGCGCCGGTTTGGACACCCCCTGCGCAGCGGGTTTGGTGGGTCCCCCTCTACCCTGTTGGGTAGGGCGACGGGGTGGAGGCCTCGAAAAGGCCGGTGTGGATTTTTGAGGGTACCGCCTAGGCGGCTGTTTAAAAGGCCTCTGAGCCGGCGGCTTAGGCTTCGGACGAACTAGAGACGCCAGAGAGCGTTCCTGCTCAGAAAGCTTCTTGGTGGCCGCATCCAGGGAGTCGTCGAATAACTCCGACCCGATGCAGGGTAGATTGGCCAAGCGCTCCTGCAAGTTAGGGTCCATCTCGAGGGTCCGTAGCCACGCCAGCCGGCGCATGGCTACTGCACAAGCCGAGACCCTCGAGGCAAGCTCAAAGGCGTCATACACCGCATGAAACAGATAGAATCTGAGCTGGGATAGGTTTGACGCAAAGGTGGCGAATTTATCCCTGTGCGACTCCGGGATCACCCCCTGAAAATCCGGCAGATCCTTGACCATGGACCTGAGGTAGGAAGAGTAGGCGAAAGCATAGTTGAGGACCCTTGTGGCCATCTGGGAATTCGCGTACAGACGACGGCCGAATTTATCTAGGGTCCGACCCTCTCTCCCCGGGGGGACAGCAGCCGAGACTCTAGAAGGCTGCGTGCGCTTAAGAGCCGACTCCACCAAGAGCGACTGATGGGAGAGTTGCCCCTTGTCAAACCCTTTAGGGGGAAGGGTCCGGTATTTGGATTCCATCTTGGTGGGCACTACCGCCACTGTAAGAGGGGTCTCAAGGTTCCGCAGCAAGGTTTGAAGGAGGACCTTGTGAAGTGGGAGGCGGGGGGATTCCCGTTGAGGGGCAGGAGAATCCTGTTCCTCCAAAAATTCTGAGGTATAGTGTGACCCTGCCGACAGGTCCACCCCCAAAGCCTTCGCCATGTCATGGACAAACTTAGAAAAAGAAGAGGTCCGTGCAGGCGGGGAGGGTGACCGAGACTTCTCGACGGAGCCGAAAGGAGAGGCCTGGCGAGAATACCCGAACTGTCCCCCGGACCCCGAACCCCAAGAGGCACGCTCCCGTGACCTCGAAGGAGTCGGGGACACCGTCCGGCGAAGAGACCCCCGTGGGGAACCCCCCGGGGTACGGGGTATGGAGGCCCGTCCCTTCCGCCTCGGTGAGGAGGCACGGGAACTCTCCCTGATCGGGGACCGTAAAAGATCTGGGTTGTCGAGGCGGAGTTCCTCGACACGCAAGGCTCCGGTCTCGGGCGGGGTCGAATGACGACTCCTCCGAGGCGAGGCTCGAGACCGCTTAGACCTTTTAAGACGGTGCTTCGCCCGAGACTTACTCGAGGGCGAGGATCCCCGTGACGACCTCGGGGACGAGGAGGAGGAGATCCGGCGTACCCGGCGCTGCTTGTCTCGGGATCGCACACTGACCTCGGGCTGTCTCACCGGGGTCGGGTCCGAGGGAAGCGTCGAGGTCGAGGCTGAGGGAGCTTCGGCCGCCGAGAGGCCGGTGCCCGAGGCCGAGGTCACCAACTGCGGGGCCCCCGAGACCGAAGTCGAGGCCGAAGCCTGCTGCAAGGTCTCAATGGCCCCGGAAAGCTCCGAGGAGATCAAAGCGCGAAGCAACTCCTGGAACGCCGGGATAGTGAGACCCGGAGGCAACACCTGGGGGCGCTCCGCAGAGGGCGACCTCGGTTTCGAGTATTCCCTCGGGGCTAACCCCTTCGACACCTTGGGCTGGGTCGAGATCTGCGGTCCCGCCGAGGACGAGCCCGAGGATGGCTTCCTGTTAGATGAAACTGAGGAAGGAAGTGGAGACTTACCCGGGGCTTGCTTCTGCGAGGCAACCAGCTTCGCGGGAGCCGAGGGGTCCGACGTCGAGGCCGAGGTCGAGGCCGGGGCCGAAGCCGAGGCCGAGCTCGAGGCCTTCCCCGTCGGGGTATCGACGGTAAAGAGATCCGCCATGCGTGCCTTGCGCCGAGTAAGGGCCCGTTTCTGGAAAGTGGCGCACTTAGGGCACGATGCTGTCGGGTGATGGGGCCCCAAACACCGAATACAGCACCTGTGAGGGTCAGTGATGGACAAAAGTCTATCACACTTACCACACTTTTTAAAACCCGTTACGGGTCGGGACATGGGCCCAAAACAAGGCCGGGAACAGACGAGGTTCCTCGGCCACGGCTACCGGGAGCCCCCGGAGCGAAAGAAAAAAGAGATGTTTTTTTTTTTTTTTTTTTTTTGAGAATTAAAGAAAACAAAGACAGAAAATAAACGTAGCGCAGCGACCGCGTCGAAATTCCGAACACAGCCGCGGCGACAGAAGGCAAAAGTAGCACAATTTTATCCACAGGGCTTCTGGCTCCGCGGATGAAAATGAACTGAGGACCACGAGGTGGGGATGCGCCCTCTAGTGGCGAGAAGGCTAGCACATGCGTGGTGCAGTGTGCAAACTTGAAACTTCTAGCAAGTTTGCTGAAAAAGCTGTCCGCACTGGGGCTCCGTAGATGACGTCACCCATGTGTGAGAATATCATGCCTGCTTGTCCTGGGATAATGGACTTTTCCTCCAGGAATTTGTCCAAACCTTTCTTAAAACCAGCTACGCTATCTACTTTTAACATAACTTCTGGCCACTTCATTTTTAAGCTTATATCTTTCCTTCCAAACAGAGACCTTGCTAGATGTCAAATACAGCACAAGGTAACTTCACACGGACTTAACTGTGCAGGAAATGAATATCCTCATACACCCACCATATAGTGCAAAAATGTGCAAAGGTCTGTTTTTTTCTTTCGATCACTACATAGCCTAATGCCACACAAGCAGCGCTGTTACAAACATATTCTGAAGGTCAATGCTAAGGTTGACAAAGTTTCCTTCCTTGGACCAGAAGGAGATACTGACAAACCACTGGAAGAGATTCTAAAACAACTACCCAGAAATAACACCCAAAGACCCACTCAGTGTGTGAACCAGTTGAGTGGAGTGGACTAACTGGGGGTGGAAATGGGCCCAGAGTTTGCTCAGCAGAATTTCCCAGACTACCTCTTCCTCTCAACACACTGACATGCTACCACCACCACCAACACTAGGAACACCTCACCGAGTATGCCAGCAATGCTTATAAACTTTATAAAACACATTATTATATTTTCTTATAAAGCATATATTTTAACTGAACTCAGCCTTGCCATTCACAAAAATAGAAAAGTTCCCATTTCAAGCTGTCTCATGTACACTTTTCAAATCTAACATATTGTAATCACAAAACAGAAAATAAAATTATTTTTTCTACCTTTTGTTCTCTGGTCAATATTCAAATCTTGTTGGTCCCAGGCTCTTGTTGTCTTGCTTGCCAGGGTCTCCTTTCTCCGTGCTAACCATCCGTCTGCCATCTCTGTCCTCCCCTTCCGTTTCCCTTCCCTCTCCCGGAGATCTGGCATCTTTCCTTTTTTTGTCTCGATCCACAGATTCACCTTTTCTCAACTCCCCACCACCCCAGGATCCACCATCTCTCCCTTTCTGTTCCCAACTATCCTCCTATCCAGTATCTCTATCCCCCCTCCACACCATCCCCTGTTTCCAAGTTCTCTCCCTTTCTGTTCCTTCCCTCCCTAAATCCCATTATGCACCATCTCTCTCCCACTCCTCTGTTTTTAGACCCATTATTTCTAACCCCCAAAGTCTGGCATATGCACGTATCTTTGAACCCCCCTTCCCTCTCTCCCTCTGTGTACTTTTACACCAGGACCCCCCTCCCCCGAAGGTCTGTCCCCCCTCCGAAGGGCTACACCCCACCCCTGAAGGCCTGCACCCCCCCGAAGGACTTTACCTCCCACCCAAAGGTCTGTCCCCCTCTGAAGGCCTAAACCCCACACCTGAAGGCCTGCACCCTCCCCGAAGGATTGTACCCCCCACCCGAAGGTCTTTCCCCCCCTGAAGGCCTGCACCCACCCCAAAGGCCTGCACCCACCCCAAAGGCCTGCACCCACCCCAAAGGCCTGCACCCACCCCGAAGGTCTGTACCTCCTGAAGGCCTGCACCCCCCCCCCTCGAAGGCCTGCACCCCCCCTCGAAGGCCTGCACCCCCCCTCGAAGGCCTGCACCCCCCCCTCGAAGGCCTGCACCCCCCCCCTCGAAGGCCTGCACCCCCCCCTCGAAGGCCTGCACCCCCCCCTCGAAGGCCTGTCCCACCCCCTTGTAGGCCTGTCCCACCCCCTTGTAGGCCTGTCCCCCCTTTAAGGCCTGCCTGCCTGCCTTTCCCCCCCTTGAAGGCCTGCACCCCCTTGAAGGCCTGCACCCCCTTGAAGGCCTGCACCACCCCCCTCGAAGGCCTGCACTCCCTTGAAGGTCTGCACCCCCCCCCGAAGGCCTGTCCCCCACTTGAAGGCTTGTACCACCCCCTTGTAGCTTCTCCCCCCCTTGTAGGCCTGTCCCCCCCTTGAAGGCCTGCCTGCCTGCCTTTCCCCCCCTTGAAGGCCTGCACCCCCTTGAAGGACTGCACCCCCCCCCCCCGAAGGCCAGCACTCCCTTGAAGGCCTGCACCCCCCTGAAGGCCTGCCTGCCCCCCTTGAAGGCCTGCACCCCTTGAAGGTCTGCACCCCCCCCGAAGGCCTGTCCCCCCTTGAAGGCCTGCCTGCCTGCCTGTCACCCCCTCCCCCTTGAAAGCCTGCTTGCCTGCCCGCCCGCCCCACCCTGAAGGCCTGATGCCCCGACCCACCCAGAAGGACCGCTCGCCCCCCTGGCCTCCCCGCACCACCTATGAAGCAGCCGCAGCAGGATCGCGATGTCAGCGTCAGCGATCACTGCGCTGCTTCCTGCGCCACGGTCCCGCCCCTCCTCTGACGTCAGAGGAGGGGCGGGATCGCGGCGCAGGAAGCAGCGCAGGGATGCTGACGCTGACTTCGCGATCCTGCTGCGGGCTGCTTCACAGGTGGTGCAGGAAGGTCAGTGGGGCGAGCGGTCCTTCGGGGGTGGCGGGGGACTGAACGGCAAGGCCGGGAACACCCCCTTAGGGCTGGCACCCGGGGCGGCCCGCCCCCCCCCTAGGTACGCCACTGAGCCCAGTATCCCGTTTTCAACAGTGGTCACCCCAGGTCCCAAGTACCTACCTAGATCCCAAGTAGTAAAACAGATTTTATGCTATTTATCCTAGGAATAAGCAGTGGATTTCCCCAAGCCATCTCAATAATGGCCTATGGATTTCTCTTTTAGGAAATTATTCAAACCTTTTTTTAAACCCTCCTAAGATTACTGATTTCACCATATTCTCTCGCAATGAATTCCAGAATTTAATTACACGTGTGAAGAAATATTTTCTCTGTTTTGTTCCAAATCTACTACTTAGAAGCTTGATCACAAGCTCCCTAATCCTAGTATTTTTGGAAAGCGTGAACAAGTGTTTCACATCTACCCTTTCCACGCCACTCAGTATTTTATAGATCTGTATCATATCGCCCCCGAACCGTCTTCTCCAAGTTGAAGAGCCCTAGCTGCTTGAGCCTTTCCTCATAGGGAAGGCATTCTAAACCCTTTATCATTTTTGTTTCCCTTCTCTGTACCCTAATTTTACCAACATTAGGAAATAGCTCTTTACTCCGAGACTTGCTTATTGCCGAAGGGAAAGGAATGCCTCCTGTCATCGTCACTTTTCATTTGTACAGGAATGACAGCTAACAAGTAATTCCATCCTGTAAACACTCTGTTTTTTGGCAGCTGCTGATGCAAAGAGAGCACAGCTGTATAAGTGAGCCTCTTATGCCACTAAATGCTAAAGTAACAAATTGCATTTTACCAGTGAATCGAGATGCACCTCTTCCAATGCCATTGAAGTTCCAGAAAGGGGGTGGGGGATAGAACTCAAATATTCGAGTTATACCCATGCTCCAGATGAACTCAATGTTTTGAAATAGTTTAAGCCTTTTAGAATGGTAGCCCCTGTGCTCAATGAAACCATGCTGCCAATTGGGCTCAGAGCTGTGTCAGTAAAACACCAGATGCTTCATAGCATCTATGACCATCCATAAAGACTGAGAAATACTGAGCGTTCTTAGACCATACAATACCCAAATCACACAACTTTCTCTATTGCAGTTCACTGGTCTGGTATGGATGCTAAGAAGCTCCTTGACAATGGAAATATTACAGTAAATTTGAAAGATTAAGATCACACAAAAAGGTGCACACAAAACATATTGATCAACAATTTCTTAATTTACAGTTAAATCCCAACTTGGTTCAGTGCTGTACATATTAGGCAAAAATAGCCAGAAATTGCATCTTTTCATTTTTCAACATCTTAAACACCTCTACCAAACAGCAAAGTTTACTCTTCTTTTTTGTTGAAAGGAAACAATTGTTCCATCCTTATATACTATGGCAGGAAGGTCCAACCACAAGAACAGTAAACAGACTATTAAAAATTCATAAATATCAGACAATTACAAATTGGTCAACTATTATTTCATTCTCCAAGTGATAGCTAGCAAATGGTGCCCTTATATTAATTCAGAGATTAATTCATAAAATGTCTGATAAACCAAACATGCTGATTTTAAAAAGATGCACTGAACAAAGGAGCCAATGCAATTTAAGCAAAGGACATGCACTCAAACTTTCAGTTAAAAAAAAAAAAAAAAAATCAATTGATCAGAAGTATTTTTAATTAATTACATCTTGTTTAACTTGGAGGACAGACCCAAATAAAATACATTATAACAAGCCAAATTAGATAATATTAACATTTGGACTAATACACTAAGGTAGGTTGATCAAAATATGCCCTGGTCAATCATAATTGCCTTAGTTTTGTTTAAAAAAAAAAAAAAAAAAAGCAGAAAGCTTTTAACAGAAAAAGGGAATTCACTTGGGCCTCCATAAAATGACACCTTCGCACATTTTTTTTTACAGTTCTGTTCAATATATTTATTAATGACCTGGAAACAGGGACGAAGTGCGAAGTTATAAAATTTGCGGATGACACAAAACTCTCCAGTATGGTTAGATCTGTTGAGGAATGTAAAGAACTTCAAAGGGACCTGAACAAACTGAGTGATTGGGCAAATAAATGGCAGATGAGCTTCAATGTAGAGAAATGTAAAGTCATGCACATAGGGAAAGAAAACCCAATGTACAACTACACGATGGGGGGATGATATTGGGGGAAGGCAACCTAGAAAAGGACTTGGTAGTTTTGGTGGATAAAACAATGAAACCAGCGGCACAATGCGCAGCGGCCTCAAAAAAGACGAACAGAATGTTGGGCATTATCAAAAAAGGTATCACTACCAGAACCAAGGAGGTTATCCTTCCGCTGTATAGGGCAACGGTGCAACCGCATCTGGAGTACTGCGTTCAATACTGGTCGCCGTACCTTAAGAAGGATATGGTGATACTCGAGAGGGTCCAGAGAAGAGCAACAAAAATGATAAAGGGCATGGAGAACCTTCCATATGCTGAGAGGCTAGAGAAGCTGGGGCTCTTTTCCCTGGAAAAGCAGAGACTTAGAGGGGATATGGTAGAAACTTACAAGATTATGAAGGGTAGAGAGAAGGTAGAGAGGGACAGATTTTTCAGACTGGTGGGGGCAACAAAAACTAGAGGGCACTCAAAAAAATTGAAGGGAGACAGATTCAGAACAAATGCTAGGAAGTTCTTCTTCACTCAGAGGGTGGTGGACACCTGGAACTCGCTTCCAGAAGAGGTGGTAGAGCAGAGTACGATTTTGGGTTTCAAAATGGGATTGGACGAGTTCTTGAAGGAAAAGGGGATTGAAGAGTATAATTAGAGTGATACTATACAGGCAAAATGTCTTAAATAATAGATAACTTACAGGTCATTGACCTGGGGGGCCGCCAAGGGAGCGGACTGCTGGGCATGATGGACCTGTGGTCTGACTCAGCAGAGGTGATGCTTATGTTCTTATGTTCTTTGACTAGTGGCTGGGAAATCAAATACATTTAAGTATTAAGCTTCCTATCCAGTCCCTTCTCAAAAGATGCGAGAAAAGACCCAGTTATAACCAAGAGACCGAGGACTATTAAAGTGAAGTGGAAGAGGTGGCCTAGGGTAAGAGATGCTGCCTCAGCACCCTAAGTTGCCAATTCAATTTCCTCAGCCCTTGTGACTCTGGGCAAGATACCACTGTTTGTTAGGGAAAATACTTATCAGAACCCAATTACTATTCAATGAATTGTAAACCTCTTTGGGTGATTCTCTTAAGAAAAATCTAAAATAATAAAGTTGCTTGCCCCCAGTAACAAGATTCTTAATAGAGAATGACACGGTGACAAAATTCATCACTGTTCCCGTCCCCCTGGATAACCGCGGGAAATAATCCCATGTCATTTTTAGCGTCTATTTCAGCCTCAGTCCTTCTACACCGGCATTCTTCAAAGCAAAGCTTGAGGGTCAGTGGTTGTGGCCATTCATACTCTGATTCTTCCCTCTCTTCTTAAAGAATGACATGAAGATTGTTTACCGCGGTTATTCACAGGGATGGGAACAGTGATGAATTTTGTCACAGTGTCATTCTCTAATTCTTAACTCACATTACTTGCTCCATAAATCTGATCAAATGGACTCCAGTCCTCAAAGCTCCTGCTTAACTGGTTAGTCTATAATGTGCCACCTGTCTTGCATATTTATGATTTGTATTAGCATCTAGATTCAATAAGAGCACAACAGCACTCAGTTTTGAATAGCAGCCCAATAATTAAATCAAAATCATGCCACATCACTCACTCAATCTCCAGAACAAGGGTAAGGGTACTTTTTTCTTACAGCCTTCCCACCAACTGAAAGAGTTAAATAAGCTTTTCATAGTTAAGATTCATAATAAGACTTCAATATTTTTTTTAAAAAGTAACTAAATGAAACAGAAAACAGGATTTGTGGGGGGGGGGAGGAGGAGGAGGGTGTGAGGGGATTGCAGTCAACACCTAATAAAAAGGAAATCAAGAGCAGCACGCCTGTGGATGTACAAGACTACCTGTCAATATATACAGTACACTGAATTGGAGCAATATTCTCTCCACCCACACCCTGCTCTACCTTTCCCATGACTCAGCCCTATCCCCACACCCGAAAGAAACTAAAGGCTAAACTTAAGACCTCGTGTCATTGCATCACTCTTAACACTCCACCACGAGGTTCACAAGACCAGCTCAGAACCCCAGCACCTGGTCGCTTCCTCCCCACTCTACTCTTTAGTAACAGAAAGGAAAGTAAAACACTCTTAAAAGCCTCGTTAGTATCACGCAAGAAAGTCTGACTATGCTCTTCCCCATTACCATCTCTCTCGCGTGCCCTTCGAGCAAAAGACAAGGGTCAGGGAAAAAGCACCTGTCCTACCACTCTTGCTCACCTTTCCGCTAGCCGTACCACCGCTCACCCCGATAAGAAAAGGCCGTCCAGGAGGGCACGGCATTGCCACCAACCTCTGCTCACCATCCCCAACCATGCTACCTCCTTCCTACCACGCGGCCCACAACTCAAAGCCTCCCTTATATCTCCACCACGTGGCCCCCGGCTCCCGGTCCCATTGCATGCAGGGACTTGTAGTTTTCGACCGCATAAGTAACCCGCCACAGTTCGTGCTCTACCGAGAAGCCACCTCAGCTGTACAGTAGGGAATCAGCATAACGAAGTAGGCTGCTATTCTAGGGGGCCGGAACGAAGCTCTATTAAAGGCTCCCGCGTTAGTTTTGTGCATGTCAGCGTAGGATTAAAAGCAAAATTGGACCCGCTGAAACGCCAGGTAGGATGCCCGAGGAACCTAGCAGGTCTTTGGTGCAAGGAGCCATGCTCCCTCGGAGTAATTGACTAGGCTGAAGCATAAGGAAGGCATGGATCTGGAGAAGGGACAAGACTGTGTGGGATACGCGTTGGCGTGCCACAACAGAAAGTCATTCTTTCAACCGGAGGAAACAGGATGAAATTACTGTCTGCTCCTGTAGAACCAAATCCTGCATGGGGAAGTAAGAGTAGGGGTTAGGCATGTAGCTTTGTAAACTGTACATAGGAGCTTGAGCAAACCCTATATTGAACTAATTTCTTAACTGTGTCCCGGGAGAGAGAATTTCCATTGGGTTTAGTACCCCCAATAATTCTGAAAAGTTGACTCCCATCATGGTATTATTTGGTAGTTTTCTGTAAGGATAGTCTCTCTCTGCTAAGCTGTACTTACTTAGTATGATAAGATTAGTAAAAGCCCCAACTTTAACCCCTGACGTGAGAAAGATCTGTTGAGTGCTTCTTAGTGAATCACAATAGCCACTCAAAGGATGCAGGGCTCAATAGATCCAGCATGGCAAGCCCTTTGTAACCCAATGGTTCTCAAATCAGTCTCAGAGAAGCACCGGTCTCCAGGATATCCACACTGAATATGTATTAGGTATAGTGCATGTCATAACATAATATAAAACTCACTTTTATACCGCAATTACCGCTAAGTTCTATGCAGTTCACAAAAAGTTATGAGTACAAAAGATGAGGAGAGGCAGAGCATGCCTAATTTTCAAAGTATTCAGTAAAAAGATACAGTACATTTTTAAAACATGTCGAAATTGTAGAAAAAAGTCAGTTGACATAATTAAGAAATTCAATCCTTATCCCATAGTGCTGCTTGAAAGGACAGCCGACGTTGTTGAAATCTTTTAAATTTACAACCCTTAACAGATGGAAAAGAGAATAATGCATGTGATTTCCTGGAATGTTTGGAGTTATTGAATGTAAAGGATTCCAAGAGATATTGGAATTCATATTGAACTTAATCCACGCTTCAATCGGTAGCCAAAGCAAAGCCAATACTTCTTCAGATTATAGATCAAGCGAACCGCTGCATTCGAAATAATGGCCTGCAAATGTGTCATGCATATCTTAAGAACATAAGAATTGCCGCTGTTGGGTCAGACCAGTGGTCCATCATGCCGAGCAGTCCGCTCCCATGGTGGCCCTTAAGTCAAAGACCAGTGAACTGAGTCTAGCCTTACCTGCATACGTTCTGGTTCAGCAAGAACTTGTCTAACTTTGTCTTGAATCCCTGGAGGGTGTTTTCCCCTATAACAGCCTCCGGAAGAGCATTCCAGATTTCTACCACTCTCTGGGTGAAGAAGAACTTCCTTACGTTTGTACGGAATTTATCCCCTTTTAACTTTAGTAGTGTCCTCTCGTTCTCTCTACCTTGGAGAGGGTGTCTTTATCTACTAAGTCTATTCCCTTCATTATCTTGAATGTTTTGATCATGTCCCCTCTAAGTCTCCTCTTTTCGAGGGAGAAGAGGCCCAGTTTCTCTAATCTCTCACTGTATGGCAACTCCTCCAGTCTCTTAACCATTTTAGTCGCTCCTCTCTAGATCCTCTTGAGAAGTACTATGTCCTTCTTCATGTACGGCAACCAGTGCTAGATGCAGTATTCCAGGTGGGGGGCGTACCATAGCCCGGTACAACGGCATGATAACCTTCTCCAATCTGTTTGTGATCCTCTTCTTAATCATTCCTAGTATTCTGTTTGCCCTTTTCGCCGCTGCCGTGCATTGTGCGGCCGGCTTCATTGACTTGTCCACCAGTACTCCCAAATCTCTTTCCGAATACTGCACCGGATATCCTGTATTCGTGTATAAGATTTTTGTTACTGACATGCATCACCTTACACTTATCCACGTTAAACCTCATTTACCATGTCACAGCCCATTCCTCGAGCGTGTTTATGTCACATTGCAGGTCTTCGCAATCCTTCTGTGTCTTCACTACTCTGAATAACTTTGTATCGTCTGCAAATTTAATCACCTCGCTAGCCGTACCGATTTCCAGGTCGTATATAAATATGTTGAAGAGCACGGGTCCAAGCACCGAACCCTGCAGCACTCCACTCGTGATGCTTTTCCAGTCCGAGTATTGTCCATTTACCCCCTCTCTGTTTCCTATCCACCAACCAGTTTTTAATCCACATGAGTATTTCACCCTCGATTCCACAGCTCGCAATTTTTCAAAGTAGTCGTTCATCTGGGACCTTATCAAATGCCTTCTGAAAATCCAGATGTACAATACAATGTCGACCGGGTCACCCTTGTCTATCTGCCTGTTTACTCCCTCTAAGAAGTGCAGTAAGTTTGTCAAGCAAGATCTTCCTTTGCTAAATTGCCATATTGGGATAAACCGAAGGTCCATCAAGCCCAGTTTCTTGTTTCTAACAGTGGCCAACCCAGGTCCCAAGTATCTAGCTAGATCTCAAGTAGTAATACAGATTTTATGCTGCTTATCCTATTTTAGTGCAGCTATCCTGAAACTGGATTTGCTTATGTTACCTCAGGATAGGTTGACTTTTAAATATAATCCACTCAATATTCAGCCCATGCACCATGGGCTGAATATCTGGGGCTAATTCTAAATGAGCTACCACAGGAGCCTATGTGAGTCCTGGCCAATTTTCAGCCGGGACCTGCAGAGACTCTTATGCAGGCCCAAGCATAATATTGGCCAGGACCACATAATGGATGTAGGTGACCTCACCACCACACAGGCTCCACCCCCACCCCCACCAGGCCTACTTTGTATAGTCCTGGTGATCCATTGGGTTGTTACAGGCAGAAGTGATGTCCATTTGTTCCTGCCCATAGAATGGCCTACAACCTCTAGAAGCAGCTCTGCAGTACTAGGATAAGATTAGTGAGGAGTGGAGAAGCAGGTACAATAAGAACATAAGAATAGCCTTACTGGGTCAGACCAATGGTCCATCAAGCCCAGTAGCCCATTCTCACGGTGACCAATCCAGGTCACTAGTACCTGGCCAAAACCCAAAGAGTAGCAACATTCCATGCTATCGATCCAGGGCAAACAGAGGCTTCCCCCATGTCTTAATAAGACTATGGACTTTTCCTCCAGGAATTTGTCCAATCCTTTCTTAAAACCAGCTACGCTATCCGCTTTTACCACAACACATTCCAGAGCTTAACTATTCTCGGAGTGAAAAAAAATTTCCTCCTATTGGTTTTAAAAGTATTTCCCTGCAGTTTCATCATGTGTCCCCTAGTTTTTGTAATTTTTGACAGAGTGAAAAATCGATCCACTTGTACCCGTTCTACTCCACTCAGGATTTTGTAGACTTCAGTCATATCTCCCCCCTCAGCCTTCTCTTTTCCAAGCTGAAGAGCCCTAACCTTTTTAGTCTTTCCTCATACAAAAGGTATTCCATCCCCTTTATCATCTTGGTTGCTCTTCTTTGAACCTTTTCTAGTACCACTATATCTTTCTTGAGATAAGGAGACCAGAACTGATAGCAATACTCCAGGTGAGGTTGCACCATGGAGTGATACAGAGGCATTGTAATATCTTTAGTTTTGTTAACCATCCCTTTTTTTAAATAATTCCTAGCATCTTGTTTGCTTTTTTGGCCATCGCTGCACATTGGGTGGAAGGTTTCATCGTATTGTCTACAATGACACCCAGATCCCTTTCTTGGGCGCTAACTCCCAAGGTGGACCCTAGCATCCGGTAACTGTGATTTGGATTATTTTTTCCAATGGGTGGCATGAGACTGATGCTGGCCCAAGCCTGTCTCTATCACAGAAGCAGAGGATTCAGGAGGATATCAGCTGTAATGATTAGCCCACAGATACCCCTCTTCAAACAGTAGTCCCCACCCAGACCCCCATGATAACAAAAAGGTCCCTGAGCAATGGTGGGTATGTGAGTGACATCTGCCAGCAGTCTGAATTCCTCAGGGAGGACCTGCTGACAACTATCATGCACATCCACTGCATTTTGGGTCTCATGGTTAGCACCACTGGCCTCCTCTTTTACTAAGGTGCGCTAACTGATTAGCACGTGCTAATCGAATTAGCGTGCACTAAACGCTAACGCATCCATAGACTAACATGCATATGTTAGTGTTTTGCGCGCGCTAATTGGTTAGCACACCTTAGTAAAAGAGGGCCTGAGTGAATGTGAGCCAAAAAATGAACCCTCACAGAGGCAATGATGCAGTTGGGGGATGCAAGATACATGTTTCAATCTCATCTCCCACACCCATAGCTTGAAGGCCAAAATAAGATATGGGTGTTAACTGGCCAAATGCCCCTGATAGAACATTACAAGGATGCAGCAACCACTTGACTGCCTGGCACATATAATGTTGTATTAGAAACATGATGGCAGATAAAGGCTGCCCATCCATTGCATCCGCTATCTCCTCCTTTCCCTATGAGATCCCACATGCCTATCCTCTGCTATCTTGAATTCAGATACAGTCTTTGTCTCCACCATGAGACTATTCCATGCATCTAGCCATCTTTTCTGTAAAAAAGCATTTTCTTACAATACTCCTGAAATTATCACCTCTTAATTTCATCCCATGCCCTCTCCTTCTGGAGTTTTCCTTCATTTGAAAAAGACTCACCTCCTGTACATTAACGCCACAGAGATATTTAAATGTCTCTATCATATCCTCTCTCTCCCGTCTTTCTTGCAGAGTATACCGTACATATTAAGATCTCTAAGTCTGTCCCAATTTGATTTATGATAAAGACCACTAACCAGCCCTCTGGACTGACTCCATTCTATTTATATATTTTAGAAGGTGCAGTCTCCATGACCTAGAAGTGATATTATGGAGGCTACAATGTTAAAAAAAAAAAAAAAAAAAGCATAGACAGTCGTTCACCAAGTTTGACATTTTCACCTTTTTTTATGTTCAAATCTTTTTTTATTGTGAATGCAAAACAACAGACAATTAAGAAAAGAACAAAGTCAAAAGAAGCAACATCCAACAATACAACAGTTGCGGTTGTGTTTTGAAAAAACAAAAGCAGTAAACCCCATACCCCACCTCCCCTACTCCACCCTACCAACAAAATCCCCTAACACACCCTCCCCGTCCCCTCCCAGATAAACACACAGAAGATGACAAACAGGTCTCTAATATCCCAAAGGCCCATACTCTTGTGGCCCTTGGTAGTCGCAGTAATGCGTCCCCAAAAGAAAAGAAAAAACCCCACAAAAATGGGATAGAGGGTGCCTGCAGTGACCGATCCCGGCAGAGAGCGCGTTGCACAGCAACAAAGCTAAGCAAGAGGATTCAACAAGAAACTGTCCTCTAGGCGATAAGGAAGCCAAATAAACTCCCCAAACAAGTAGAAAACTATGTCTACGATGAGGGCGACCAACCTTCTCTCGGGCCTCCCATGTGGCCAGATTATGCACCAGAGATCTCCAGGTCCAAAAAGAGGGAGGCTCAGAAGCAGCCCAGCAGTTCAAAATGCATTTACAAGCAAGACGACACACTTTACTACACCATAGGGGACCCCCTTAGGAAGGCCACGGAAGGCCCCGGGCAGGTCAGGAATCAGTTGCTCTACAGTACCCGCAAGTGGATTCAGAAATAAGCCCCTTAAGTAGTGGACTATAGACTGCCAAAAGACTTGAACAGTCCAACAATCCCAAATGGAATGAACAAATGTATTGGGATCCCGGCCACATTTCAGACAGATGGGCGAGTCGATACCCCCAATTTTGTGCAATTGCATCTGAGTAAAATAGGCCCTATATATCACACTCACATAATACTCTCGAAACAGTGCTCCCATGATCAAGCTAGGAACCCCCCGCAGGGCACGCATAATATTCCAATGGCTAAGATCCATATGAAGATCACGACCCCAGCTCCTTTGTAGTCATGACATATCTTTGGGGCCAGTAAACTCCGAAAGGGCCCTGTACAACACCGACAACAAAGTCGAGCAGACCGCCACCCCTTCAAAGAAAACACGAAGGCACTCCCCCATTGGCTGTGCGATCCGTTCCTCAGGTAGACAGAGAAGATAGTGTTTAACTTGACAGTAGGCGAAAGCATCACTCCAGCACCCACCCAAGCGATCCCCAAAAGTATTTAGGGGCTTAAGACTTCCCCCCTCAGTCAACAAGTGTTCCACAAGACTAATTTCGCAAGTAGCCCAGCTAAGAAAAGCAGGGTTATCCCAACCTGGCTGAAAGGCTAAGTTCCCACAAAGGGGCAACTGGTTCATCACTTGGGGGTCTTCTCCTAATCTACTTATCAAGATCCCCCACACAGCACGCATAGATTTCAAAAGAACACAGGCACGAAACAAAGTGGGAATCTCCTTAGCAGGCAAGTGTAGGAGACTAGACAGAGAGTGAGGTGCGTAAAAAGCCCGTTCAAAATCTTTTTGCAACCAATTTTCAGATGCCGTAGTAAACAGGCTTCATTGTACAGGCTGAAATCAGGGAGACCGGAGTCCAACCACCTACCAAATAATGAAAGCGAACACGCGGCTTGCGAGAATTCCAGCAGAAACGCAATAGTAAACAGTGCAATCGAGCAAGATCCTTCTTCAACAGCCAGAGTGGCAAAGTTTGCAACACATCCAGCCAGGGTGGGAAAATCACCATATGTATCAAGGCTATACGGCCCATCAGTGTCAAAGGGAGGTCACCCCAGGCCTCAAGTTGGACCTTGGTATCAGCCAAAAGCTTAGTAATATTAAGTGAATAGAGTTGTGTCATAGAGGTCGAAAGATACACCCCCAAATACCGAAAGGAACCCGTAGCCTATCGTAAAGGGAAGGAGGCACCCCATTGAGCCTGCAAGGCCAGGGAAGATGGCAGAGCCTCAGATTTGATGAGATTTAAATGGAAGCCAGCGTAGTCACCATATTCTCTAATAGTCTCCAAAAGGGCCTGCAAAGAAGGAAACGGGTCTGTTAGAAGAGCCAAAAGATCGTCCGCAAAGGCAGCGACTTTAAAACTGTGTTGTCCCAAAAGAACTTCCTTAATGTCCAAGTTTGAGTAGATATCACGAAGGAGCGGATCAAGGGCCAATGCGAATAATAGAGCAGATAGAGGACACCCCGACTGGTTCCTCTATGAATCTCAAATAATGAGGATCTACAACCGTTAACCCCCCAGAGAGGTCTGGAGAGTAGTATAGAGTGAACGTATCACCGAAACAAAGCGGCCCTGAAAGCCATATTTAGTCAAAGTAGCATATAAATAATCCCAACGAACACAGTTGAATGTCTTCTCAGCATTAAAGGAATAAGTAAGGAAGGCAATGCAATTCTAGAGCTATATTCCAAGAAGAGCAAGATTTTGCACAAAACCAACCTGGGACTCATGAAGAAGGAGTGGTAACAATCGAGCCAAATGATTGGCCAGAATCTTCACCAGAAGTTTAACATCAAAATTGAGGAGCGAGATGGGACGATATGATTCCGGGAGAACTGGATCTTTCCCTGGTTTCGGAAGGACTATGATCTGAGTCACATTAAGATGTTTGCGCATAGCTTCAGCATTGACCATCATATTAAACATAGCAGTAAGTGGTGCCACAATTTCAGGTTTCATAAGTTTATAAAACTCAGCTCTATAACCATCGACTCCAGGGGCTTTCAAAGCAGAACTGTGAATGATAGCGAGTTCCACTCCCCAGCCTCAATAAGTGCATTCAATATGCCAAGCTGCTCCTCCGTAAGACATGGGACATCAAATCCATCTAAATATAAGGCCCCAGGGAGTCCCAAATCAGGAGGCAGAGCTAAAAAATTTGCATAAAAATGACGAAAGGCATCACAAATATCATGGTCACTGGTGACTCGAGTGGACTTGCCAGTACAAACACTCAAAATCTTCTTACGACAATCCCGCTGTGAGACCAAACGGGCCAGAAGCCTCCCCCACTTACAAGTGGAATTTGTAATAGGCAAGAGACTTGGAAGCCCGTTGATGTAAAAGCTCATTAAGTGCAGCTTGCAAAGATAAGAGATTCTGTTTGTTAGACGGGGTGGGCTGAACACCGAAGGCACGTTGAGCTCTCGTCAATTGTCCAGAGAAATTAATCAGTTCCCTATCATGGGCCTTCCGAACCCTACTAACATAGCTAATGATAGCTCCCCGAAGTACCACCTTTGCTGTTTCCCAATAAAGAACTGGGTTCTCCACATGTTGGCTGTTAAGATATTGGTAGTCCTTCAACTCTTTCATGAGATATGGCAAAAAGTTAGGATCATCTCGGAGTCACAAAGGATAAGCCCAGTACCCCGAGGGACAAGTCCCTAAATCCGAGTTCCAGTCCATCCACACCAAGGCATGATCTGATATCGCCATCCGTTGTATCTCGAAGAAGAGAGAGCTAGAAATCAACAGATAGTTGATACGAGATAGAGTGGAGTGAGCACGAGAAAGGTGGGTGTAAGAGTTGCCAAACATCTAAAAGATCTAACGACACAGTTGAGGGAGACCCTTAGCCTCAGCGATAACACCACCAGAGGGAGGATGCAATTTATCCAAACACGAGTCCCAAGTGACATTGAAATCTGCCCCCCAAATCATCGGAAAATAAGCCTGCCACAAGAGGAAAATCTTCAACCGAGTATAGAAAGCTTTTTCATAGGTATTGGGAGCATAAATACACCCAACCAGCACCGTAACACCCGCAATCATTGCCGTACAAAAAACATACCAGCCACCCCCATCAATAGCTACCGGAGTGATCTGGGTGGCCACCGCTTGTCGGAAAAGAATAGCCACTCCCTGCTTCATCCCGACCGCAGCCACTGTGATACACCGCTCTACCCATCCCCTCCCAAGCTTAGCATGCTCTAAATCAGTAAGGTGTGTCTCCTGCAACATAGCAATATCCTCCTTTGATTCTCTGTAGATTTTGTAAGATTTTTGCTCTTTTAATAGGAGAATTAATGCCTCCAACATTCCAAGTAATGAGTCTCACCATTCAGCCAACAATAAAATGGAATAAGAAAGTTGGTATAGTATGAAAATAAGAAGGGCTGCCAAGATGCCGTCCCAGCCTGCGACATCCAGCATCAAAAGAGGAGAACCTCCAAGCGAATCTCAGGTGTGCCCCAACCAAGCAAGCACCCAAAAAAGAAGAATGCTGCCCAGGATCAGGCACTGCAGGCAAAAAAGAAAACCCCACCCAAAAGAAAAACACCCCACCAACCCCCCCTACCCCAAGTGGAAACCCCACCATACCCCCATACCCCTCCCCATAGCAAATATCCCATTCCATGGGACCAATCATGCTATGACGCCCCCACTCCCTAACCCCAACTTACAAATGATGTAGAAAAAAGCCCTCAGGTCCCTAGGGGACAACCACCCCCTCCCCCTCCTTTGCCAGGGAAAGAACCAGGCAATAACATCTTCAGCCCAAACAAGTAAGGAATACCCCCTCCAGCAGTCCCCAAATCAAAGCCAAAATGAACAAAGAGCCAGTCCCCCCCCACCCCAAAATATACCCAACCCAAGTAACTCGCACTCTCTATCAGCCACACTCACCAGACCGCCCCCACATGCACCCCACAACATCCAAACACCCCAACCAAAGTCCACAGCAGGTACCCAAAGAGAGCTGCATCAAGGCCTCCCACTCCAACGTTGCCAGGCCCAGGGGCTCCAGCCGCTGACACATCTCCACTGCCACTAGTATCATCAAGAAAGGCGAAAGAGAGAAAGGCCCCAAACTGTAGAGGCCAGAAGCAGAACACTCCTCCGCAAGCAAGGCTTCCGACAGCATATCAGGGCCAGGGGGGCCTCAGAAAGATCTGCGCCACGCAAGGAGTCCTCCAGCCCAAAACAACCAGGCAAGGTCAAGTTATAGAGGCCCACTAGGGGAGAGGGTGCAAAGAGGAAAGTTCTACCACCGGTCCCCAGGAAGGCCCAGTCTCACCTCCTCAGGGCGCCGTGAATGTAGGAGTGGACGCAGGGGAACCCGAGGCATCACCCAGCTGGTTAACATAGTCCTGTGCCTCCGCCATGGTGTCATAGAAGTTGGTGGCTCCCTGATGGGAAATATGCAGCTTTGCCGGGTAGAGAAGGGCAAACTTGATCTTAAAGGCAAAAAAGCCAGGAACACAAGGGCCCAAATTGATGCCGGTGCTATGCCACCCGGGAAGAATAATCCTGGAAGCATAGGACCCGTTGATTGTTGTGGGTCAGCTGCCTGCCACTCCGAATAGCCTTCAGTACAGCAGTCTTATGTGCAAAGTTGAGCACCCAGGATGACTATTCGGAGCTGGGCAGCGCCCTCCTGGCTCATGCCAATCCTGTGGGCCCGCTCTACCCAAAAAGGGCCCAGACACACCAGGAGCCTAAGCGCTTCAGGCATCCAGTGCTCGAGGAAAACCCAAAGTTCAGGACCTGCAGCGGACTCAGGGAGACCCATCAAGCGAAGATTATTCCACTGATTGCGGTTTTCCAAATCATCCATGCGGTCCTCCAGAGCTGTCAACCGTCAGAGCTGCTGCATCTACAAAGTCTCAACACTCCCCATGTGATCCTCAACATCGCTCACCCGTTGCTGAAATTGGGTGAGATCGCGGCTGACTCCATCCAACTTGTGCTGCAGAGTTTCTAGCTTAGAGTCCAAAGGTTGCAGGTGCTTCATGAACACAACTTCCAGCGCCACTGTGACGTCTGCTGAGAGGAAGGTACGGCACCCAAGAGGAAGGTACGGCAGGCCCCACTGGGCTGGAAGTAAGAGCCATCTTGTCCAACGGTGCACAAGCGCGCTCCCTGTCCTTTTACACGGTTTTACTGGCCATCCAATGCCGCGGGCCCGTCAGGAAAGCAGCTTGGGGAATGCAGTGAAAATACCCCACCAGTCCACCACAAAAGAAGGCTCGATAATGCCCAATAGCAGGGTTAAGTCGGGAAGGTGGCCAGAGAAGCAACTAGCAGCGTGCTTCCTGGATCATGGCGTCACGTGATCTTTCACCTTCTATTTAATAAATGCTGTGTTCCAATGTTGATTTGTTTAATGTGAAAAATACAGTTTTCATTATTATGTAATGTAACATAATATCCCCAGTATAAAAAGACACTCACCAAAATTTAAATACCTTTCTACCGCTTGAGGATGGTGCTATGATGGACTCTTTGAAAGTCCTTACAAGGGTTGCTACCCTGGTTTGGTCACTTTCTTATCATGCAATGGTTCTGAGCACCTTCGTGTTTTATAGGCATTTTCATTTTGTTTTTTGTTCCCTTTTTTGTTTTTGTTATGTAACATAATATGCCATTTATAGTCCACCAGCTCCCATTACAGGCCAAATTAGATTACACTTCCCCCTCGGTATTCACGGTTTCATTAACCGCAGTTTCGATTATTTGCGTTTTTTTCATTCTCTGGCCCAAATTTACATCACATCCCTTCCCACCCCACTTCCCCGCTATTACTTTTCCCAATATGAATGATAATAGTATAATAAAGACCCCCCTCCCAACTATAAGAAGGTGTATATTTCAATAGAAAATAGTTTCTATTCATTACAGTAAGATGTTAATGGCTCCCAAATTTTATTAAAATTATTATAACTTCCCTTTTGTATTGCTAATGTTCTTTCCATTTTATAAATGTGACATAATGAATTCCACCAGAAATATACTTGAGTCTACTATGATCTTTCCAATTATTAGTTATATGTTGAATGGTGACTCCAGTCATGATCAATAAAAGTTTATTATTATGTGCTGATATTTGACTCTTTTTTCTCATGGACATACCAAATAATATTGTATCATAAGATAATGCCACACTCAAATTAAAAATATTCAGATACTAGTCTTGCTGGCATAAGAGTTTTTACCTCATGCAAACATGTTTCTTTACATCTTTATTACTTTTCAATTCTATAACTGCATTCAATTATACATACTATTAATATCAGACATCACATGATACATAATCTTAATATCATAAATCACCCTTCTCGCGCTTTTACTATGTGGGACAACTGAGCGCAAGAAGGGTGCAAGAATGACAAAACTTTGATGCGCACATGCGCGCTAAGCATTCCATGATAACTAACAAAACTTTAATTTGAACAAGTTCACTCTGAGTTTTATTATTATACCATCGGTTTTCTTGAGATTGTATAGCTTGCAAAGGGAGCAACATTAAAATATACAGTCTGCATGTGCGTGAACCAAAAATATAAACATACCGAAAATATAAACAGTTCATAGTCAATTGTGCTCAAAGTTTTTATTATGCCCTCGTATTGTTTTGCGCTGAGTTATCGTTGTGTAGCGCGCATCTTATATAGCTTGCAAAAGGAGCGACATAAAAATATACGGTCCGCGTGCGCATGAACCGAAAATATAAACATACCGAACATATAAACGGTTCATAGTCAATTGCGCTCAAAGTTTATTATTATACCCTCGGTTTTCTTGCGATTGTGTAGCGCACATCTTATATAGCTTGCAAAAGGAGCGACATAAAAATATACGGTCCGCGTGAACCGAAAATATAAACATACCGAAACTATAAATATACCTGTAAATGAAGAAATCTGAAATGTGGAAGTATGTTCGCTCTCACCAGAGGCGAGAAAAATCCGCGCAAGACAAATATTCGTTATAGATGAAGTACTAGCAAAACCAGATCTTTACCTATAACGGACACGGTCAGGCAACAAAAGGAAGGCGGCCTGTTCGGAGCACATATATAAAGAGGAAACGTAACCATAGTAATGAAAAATGCATTCACGTGACTTATATTCAAAACGCAAAGAGGCAAGGGAACCATACTGATAACTGGTGACGTGATCACGTGTTAACGTGCTGAACGTGCGCTTGCCCTTCGTTCGCCAGGCGCCATCTTCAGGTGTGCTGAATTGTCATTGCGCTGAGTTATCGTTGCGCTCAATTGTCTTGCGCTGAGTTATCCTTGCGCTCAATTGTCTCGCGCGCTATTGTCTTTGCGCTGAGTTGTCTTTGCGTTTTTGTCTGCGCGCTATTGTCTTGCGCGCATTTGACCTGTCACCCGCTGCTCCTGGCGTTGAACAGAGGAAATCGCTTCTCCCGGCATTGTATGGAGGAAATCGCTGCTCCTGGAGCAAATCAGGTTAGGTTATTCACAGTTTTTAATCTTTTTAGGGGTTTGTTATCGAAAAACAGCAAATAACATACAAAAAGTTATTTGCGTTTTTTTTTTGTATTCACTGCTATGCTTTTCCCCTATCACCGTGAATGCAGAGGGGGAAGTGTATACTCAAAAGATTTTGGTAGAGTGTAACAAATACAAAAGTTATAATAAATATCTTTTAAACAAATATGTTTCAAAGACTTTCCAAGAGGAGTAAGAACTCATTGTTAGAGAACATTGTATAATCTTCACATTGCTATCCCTGGCCTGAACACGTAGACCTATCAGGGTACATAATATGAACTCTCATAATCATTCCAAAAGATACCTGAACAAATTCTGTAGGTAACCCATCACCAGCCCCCCCCCTTTTTTTTTCTAGTCTTACATGTAATCACTCCCCTTCTCACCAGATAGAATTATGTACAGTACATTGGTAAACACAACACATATCGCCTCCCCCTCCAGATAACACAATGTGCATAAGCTAACATAAACCATTTATAGAGACCCCCCCCCCCCAACAAATAGGATGCTGTGGCCAGCTGTCATGTAAAGCTATTACATTTATTTCCATAGTTCCTGTACTTCACTCCCTGTTGGTGGTAAAATGTATAGCCTCCACAGCTATACATGGTCCCACCGTACTATGACCTATATACTACGTCTGATCATGCAATGTTTTGCCACACTGTCACCATTTCTCTCATACTTTACTATAAGTCATATCTTCCACACTATATTTGCCATACTGTGTCTACCATGGTACGATTTCTCATGCTATGTCTGCCACACAATGTTTGCTGTTCCATGTCTACCTTGCTAAGTTTATCATGTTATACATGTCTTACTGTTTTTGCCATGTTGTGTCATACTAGGTTAACCATGTTTGTAATATTATGTTTCCAAATCAATAAATAGTATAAATACTCAAAACCCTAAAAAAAGGCCAACAGTAGAACAAAAGGAAACTCAGCTTGCTCGCAACTTAGAGACGAAGACTTTATATCTCAAGTGCCCAAAGCCAGCAACCAGAGCATATCATAGTTGCTGGACTTGTAACTGGGCTATCATTGATAATTGTCTTGTTTTCTCTGTGAGCTACTTTTTAGATTGCAAAATTATTCAAGTTGCTGGACTTGTAACTGGGCTATCATTGATAATTGTCTTGTTTTCTCTGTGAGCTACTTTTTAGATTGCAAAATTATTCATACATTGACTAATGCTGTTTGCTGTATAATACTTAGCTCGGGTTAAATATTACGCCCGGCTTTCATCCCGACGGAAGATCTCCATTTCGCTCTAATCCAAATGCCAAGAACTTCTTCAGGACAGCATTTAGTTAAATGGTATTCTAGAACAAAACATATATAGAAACAATTTTATTATGTGTATATTACTACCCTATTTAATGTGAGCTGAAAACCTCTAATTCTATCCGTCCTAGAAAAACTCAAGGACATCACCCACCTTTCCAATGCTAATAACATAGCTTAAATGATAAAATATTAAATATTATGGGGGTTTGCACTACCATGTTTTAACTATCATAATGTACTTACGAGTCTTTATATCCGCGAATCTTACACTCGTACTTTTGTATTTTGAGAATTGCTGACATATGTCGGCGAATAACTGATTTTAAAGTACTTTGGCGGCGTCCTACGTCATGTCCGGAGGATGAAAGCCGGGCGTAATATTTAACCCGAGCTAAGTATTATACAGCAAACAGCATTAGTCAATGTGTGAATAATTTTGCAATCTAAAAAGTAGCTCACAGAGAAAATAAGACAATTATCAAAGATAGCCCAGTTACAAGTCCAGCAACTATGATATGCTCTGGTTGCTGGCTTTGGGCACTTGAAATATAAAGTCTTTGTCTCTAAGGGCGAGCAAGCTGAGTTTCCTTTAGTTCTACTATTGGCCTTTTTTTAGGGTTTTTGTGTAATATTATGTTTGCCATATTATGCTCGCCATGCTATGACTAACCATACCATATTTTGTCAAATTGTTTTACCATGCTTTGTTAACTATGTTTTGTCATCTTTGTCAGACAATGCTCTGCCATGTTATGTTTGCCATCACGCTGTATAAATATGCTTTATTATGTACGTAAACTTGTAACCTGTTCTGAGCTCTTCTGGGAGATTGGGATATAAAACCAAATAAATAAATAAAGACAAATATGAGGGCCTCTGTTAAAAAATATTCTTGCATAAGCCTGCCAAAAAAAAAGTGTTGCCACATTTCTGGAGGAAACCTGGACCTGAGAATCCCATCACTACATTTGGGGGTAAATTCTCTATTACTGCGTTTACCTTAGGCGTGCTTTGGACGTCAGAAGTAAGTGAATAATTACGGAGTTAAGGGTCTTAATTAATGTTAATTGGGAAATAAACGACACATAGACGTCCCTAAGAGGTAGTTGACGGACTGACGTCTATAGAAAGCATAGTCCCGTCTCCAGCTCTGGACGTGGGCGTTCCGTGGGCGTGCCAAATGGGGACGCTAGATAGGCGCTACCTGAGCGAACACCTGCGTCTAAATATCGTGTATTATGTAGACGTAAGAAACCCTGGTCTAACTTGGATTTCAATGCCATTTCAACTTTCGTAATTGCAGCTCTTTGTTAGACGCGAGGCAGACGTTCGCTGTGTTTTTTCATCAATAATTCCAATAGTGAGTTTGAATAGGTAATTTTCATCTTTTCTCTGTCCTAATAAATATAATGTCAATGGAACACATTATATTGCATGGATAACAAACCACATTTCTGCTCAAACAATAATATAATTTACACATGGCTTTTACAACCCCCTTTTTTTCTCAACAAACAGCACTGCAATCGGCTCTCTTTTGAAAGCAAAGAAAAATCAGCACACATTATCAGCACTTAAAAAGAGAATAAACAGATACACACCTTAACATTCAGCTTCCCTCATTGCAAAATGGAGGTCTTCAGTTGCACAAAACTGACCTCGTTGTGACCTCATCAATCTGCACCTTCAAAGTAGTATGCCACAATTAAAAGATGTGCTGGGTGTAGAACTCACAACCTCTGGATGTTAGGAGCACAGGCTGGCTCCTAACACATAGAGCTACAGCTGCTTCTACTTAGGTCCATCTCACCACCCTTTCATATCATACTTGACTGAGCTGTCTATGCTCATTAGCTATCATATCAGGATGAACTCAAATAAGTTTAAGCAAAGGAATGCCTAAAGATTTGGAAGGTTTTCAAGTAGAAAACAAATATCAA
The DNA here is from genome assembly GCF_902459505.1 of Geotrypetes seraphini. Taxonomy (NCBI): domain Eukaryota; kingdom Metazoa; phylum Chordata; class Amphibia; order Gymnophiona; family Dermophiidae; genus Geotrypetes; species Geotrypetes seraphini. Next base: position 112,280,256 of record NC_047093.1, read on the forward strand.
ATATGTATTAAAGAATTGCAGCACAAATGACGCTGATCGGTAAGGGCAAAAAAACACCACTTTTCCGGGTATGACGCCTAAAAGGAACAGATTACTTGCAGTCATATATCCATTAGTACAGTGCTTAGAATGAAGATTAGCGTGTGAGAAAAATGGAGCTCCACCTCACATGCATTCAAGCACACTTGGGAATATGGGTTTGGGGCTCAGTGAAAGCAGCGCTTTTAACCATTGAGCTACCACTCTTTTGTCTCAGCCTATTATGACATTATAGCTAAACTCCCTTTCCCTTAGCACTTCACTAAGATATGATATGACAAGGGAGCCAGAGACATTGGAGCAATAGGTGCTGTAGCTCAGTGAGGAAAGGCACTCTATCAATCTTCCGGGCTTTGAGGGTTCAAATCCCAACCTGTATTTTACTTGTGGCATATCTACCTTCCAGATGCACCTTGATGATGCTTTCCACTTCTTATAGGAGTTGAATATAACATTACTGTACAACTTTGTTGTATAGCAGAAAAATAAACTTTTCCCCCTTCCATGCTAAGAATTTGAGTTCAACTCATCTTATATTTCTCCTTTTAAACATGGCATACTTTGTTAGTTTTTATCATGGTAAAGTATACATTTCTGAAATGGTGAAGAAACAATAATATACAACTGCAGTGTTTTGTCTCCTAGCAGAATTAACTGCCTATAAGAAGCGGTATAAGCAAATCAAAACTGCTATAAGCACAAGAAAGCATTTCTAGCTTAACACGGTAGTGCTCCTGTTCTGAGCTCTGACTTCTGAAACTCCTCGGTTCAAATCCCACCTTTGCTCATTTTAATAAGGTCTTAGTTTTTTCCTATTAGCTCTTATAACAGGGTCTACATGGTGGACTTTGCCATTTGTAAGGTGCGCATTTCCCTTTCCAGGCAAACCTATTTTCAACTTACCATGGCTCGGACATCCTAAGCAGTGATGAGAGGAAACTTTTCCTCTGACAGCAAGATGACATTTGTGGATCGCCTGGTTAATGTGCTCTATTACGAGGTTTCCTCTCATCACTGCTTAATGTCCAACCCAGACCATGCTCACACGCTAATCTTCATTCTAAGCACCTTCACTTTTGTTTCCTTGCATCCTAACAGTTCTCAGAAGTGGTGGAATTTGCTGTTTCTCCTCAGCATTCTGCAGCCACAGGTGCATGAGATACTTTCATTTGCTCCTAACTGGAAGCCATTCTAGTAGGGATGTGTTTATTTTGATGAAATATAGGCATTGGCCAACAGCTATGAGTTAAATCAAACTTCAGAGGGCTTGGACAGGTGTTGAAGAATGATCCAGTTAGGGGGGGATGTTTTTGGTGGGGGGAGGGTGTTCAGCATGAGAGAGAACAGGTTGCATTAAATATTAGACAATGGGCTGCACATAATAAAAGCTGAAGCAAAATATTGATATGTAAAGGCAAGGCTAAAGAGTTACCAGGTGTCCTGGCTGAGAAATGAATATAAACTATTTGCTAACCTTACTCAAGACTTGAACCCCCTGATGTATGGAAGATGAAAAAAAAAGCCATGCCTTAAGGCATAGAGCTATAGAGGTAACTTTGTTTAGAACGTAGAGCTTCGTATCAAAGCTTAGAGATGTGAAGGAAATGACTACAACGTCACTACAGCTGTATATGGCAAAACGACATCCAATGCACATCCAATTAGATTTGAATCCTAACGGTTCCTATGATGTCAGCCGCTAATTAGGCGTGCTTAGTATATAGAAAGCTTTGGCACAGCCATTTTTCCTATATTAGACCCCCCTCATGTGAGTTGGTGTTTGTGGTGTTCCATTTCCTCAATGATGAAACTTTGTGCTATGACTTGGCTGTTCTCCTTTATACTCCCTTCTACCTTTGACACTCCTCCCCACCCCCATTATCTGTATTTCTTTAGTTTATGGATTTTTCTGGGTGTTGGTGTGAGGGATTGTTGAGGACTTAGGTTTTGTGTTAAGTGTGGAGGGGAATCAATTGTTAGGGAAAAGAAGGGGCCAGGCCAGGTTACACACAGATGCCCACACCCACCACTCTCCCTGCTTTCATAATGTCATGGTCTGCCCCACCTCCATTTTCCATATCTGCAACTCTCCATGCAAGAAATTCGATTTCCGTTTTGGAGCCATGTTGCAAGGTGAAGACATCTTTTCAGGCTACTTGTAGAACACGTTCAAACACCCCCCCATAGGACAGCCAATGAGGTGTGATGGGCGTGGTTAGGAAGCGGGACAAGCAACCGCATCCGAACGGCGCCCAATAGGCATAGAGAAAGTTTTCCCGCCATACTGACGTCAGAAGCTACATAGGCGTGCATGGGTATAAGAAGGTCCAGGTGAGCAGTGTTTCTTTTCTATTCTGTCCTATTGCTTATGCAGATGTTTGAGACTTTACTCTGTCTTAGTCGTTTACATTTTTTTTCCTATCTCTGCCTCCCATTTCTCTCTATTCCACAGAGCCATTAACAAGCTACATGTCATTCTAATATGTTGTTTTATCTTTTCTAGAAGCAGCTCAGATAGTAAGTCCAGGTGAGAATGATATTTTGTAAGCTACTTAGGTGTCCTTATGATAGAACTAAAGAAACCAACCAGAAAAACTGACTTCTCTTTATGGGCTTTCATTGTGTGCTATTGTTTATAATAGTTATTTTATTTCTGATATCTCCTACTCTCCATTCCACAGGGCTGACAAAAATGACTGAGAAGACTGATAAAGACCATGCTGGTAGAAATTTTGCTGGTAGAAAAATGGATATGTAAGTAAAATGGATGTGTTCACACATCTGAGAGGGTTTACTCATAGAGCTAAAGTTAATTCTTTGTAGAATCAAATTACAGGCAAGTTAAAATCAAGTGAGGAATGGTTCTGTGTACTAACTCATTGATAAAAATAGGTCGGGTGTGTTGGGGGTGGGGGGAAACACTGCCATTCAGTGGACATCCAATCAGTGTACATGGTTCAGGTGGAAAACTCCTATGAGTGCCTAATGGCTGCCATTTTTAATAAGGAGTCTAAAGGTATGTTAGCACCTCTGTTACTTCTAGGTGTGTGTTCTGAAGTAGGCCGCTGTCTAGGCCTACCTCGGAATGGAGACTCCACACACTATATACTGGTTTCAATAGGTATACATTTATTAACAAATCAGTAACAGCTTACAATTTCAAATCATTCAGCATATAATGGAACAGATGTGATCCTCAGGCCTGAGGGTCCTCTGATGTCTGTTCTGCTTACTTCTGCTTATAGGCCTGGTTTTATACATTTCTTGGTGGTCAATACCACGTTAGCCTAAATCACATGATACATCTTTATTGGTTATTTTTCTTATACGTCAATACATAAGTAGATTCATTTATTGGCTTATCTATTTGTGTCATCTTATACGTCTGTCCAGTTTGCCGTAAGGCCTAACCTTTTCCCGCAAATGTCCTTTTCCCTTTACCATATATGCAATTCCGAGTCCAAAATTCCTTCTCTGCTGTGGTAACACATGATATATCTTGCTAAATAATGTTCTTGAGTACTCTGTTTTTCTGACCATGAGCTGTGTTCCTCTTTGCATAATATCCGGCCAGGTGCCATGCATCGGAATTGAAGTCTTGTTTCTTACAAGTTTTTGCTTACCATAGCTAACTCAGAAACAGAACATTTCTCAATCACTATAGGCCAGCTGGCAAGTGGGTTATGAAATATCTTTTACAGTTAATATACTGATTTATTAGAGCACGAGGGAGGGGAGGGGGTTTTTCTCTTGTGAGGTCTGGTTACTTCACCTTTATCCAAAGGACTTGTTTTGCTTCACCTGTATCACACCAGGTCTTCTTCTTCTTCATCTCATCCTCTTTTCCCTCTCATCCCCTCTTCAAAGCCCCTTCAGGTGGCTTTGACATCCGGATATTCGGGCAGGAGGTAGATTGTGTCAGTGTTCATACAGCACAGGCATAGGGCCACCACATACTTGAAATTGTATATGGTAAAAATGAAAAGGACAAGTGCCCACCCATACTATACTAACCCGGAACAGAACAGCATAACATGTCACAATAAAATTATTAATACAATGTGATAATATGCGATCAATAACTAGGATAATATGCAACGGAAAAGTCAGGTAGGCATGACTGCAGAGCTTACACTAGTGTGTTAGAAACATCAGAATAAAGTACTGACGCGGTGGCGACAGGTGGAGGCTCTTGAGAGGGGAAATCAGCTGTTGGTGTTTCATAGGGAGGTATATCAAAATCAGCCAAGTCAAGATTATCAAAAATGTTGTGGATGGGTCTGTATAGGGGTCTCTATTTCAACATTTGGGATAGTTCGAGCAACTAGGCATCTGCAGGGGTTCATAATTTAATCTGATACGTTTTAATATATTCTCCTTTTATGGCTTCATCCTGTTATGAGCATACTACATCCAAAAGGGATGGAGGGATAAATTAACAAGTTAGATTATTTCCATGCTCTTCCAAAATAGCTGGGATCAGTGCAGACTCGGCTGGGTCCAGACGCCAGGGGTGAAAGTCCAGGTAACCACATCAAATCTTACGTCATCATCCTTCAACTGGGCTCATTACTTCTTCTTCACTGCACTTCTCCTCAGCTTAGCAGCAAGAAAGGGGATGGAAAGAATCTGACTGGAAGGGAAAATAACTAGGGAGCTATTGTGGGAGTCAAAACAGGATGAAAATGCATAAAGTCACAATCAAGAAAAACACCCAAATCTTGCAATAGGGCTGTTAGAAATAATTATCAACACATGAAAAAATATATATACTAATACTGCATGAGTCCATAAAAGAGTTAAAGTGCAAATTAATAAGTCCATAATTAAAGCTGTAGAAGTTCAAGGTCATAAAGGTCATCCTGTCTTTGGTAGCAACAGTCAGGAAGTCTTTGCTGGTAAGTCTAGGCGCTTTCTCTGGTAGCACGATCCTTCCTTTGGGGCTCATCCGTCATCAGGGTTTCATACGGCTGAAAATTTTTCATCGATGATATTTCAAATAGCATTAGTCCATAATTATGTAAATAAGTCATTAATTAATTAAAAGGGTGTAAACACGGATTCTCATGTAGCATACAGCTTCCTCTGATATGGCAATTGTCTTTGTGAAGTGATCCACAATTAATAAGGCAGAAATATCTGTACTGTATATATCATCTAACTTGTTTCCAACAATACCTGAGCAATATTACTAACAGGATAGGTACAGCGTTAAAAGATGACATACAAAAGAAAACAAAAACGTATCTGCTTTAATTCAAATAGACTAAGGTCTAATATATGTAATGGCTGAATTATATTTGTCAGCCTAAGGGAATTATAGTTACAATGGCATATGATGTTCAAAGGACAGGAGTAATATGCTAAACATAAATATGAATTAACAAAGAGTCAAACCCAAGCAAAAGGATGGCTAAGCTATAGCCTTAGACATATTAACACATAGGTTATATTGAAACATACTAAAATAAAGATGATAAACCCTAAAAATTAAAATAAAATAGGATTTATGGGAGAAATGTCCTTCCCATGGGATTCTATCGAATCATGGGTTCAATTTTGTTTGACTCACTAATATTGACTTTCACTAATATTCAATCAGCAAAAAGACCTAAACTAAAATATTTTTGAATTCCAATCAATAGGACTAGACATTTCCTTCAGCAACTTATTAGAAAAGTTCTTAAGCAACAGTTAGAACCATTTTTTTAAATAAAGCCAAACACTGATTGTATTGTATTAAACCAGAAAGTATTCCTGCGTGTATCAGAGAATATATAAGAAAAAGAGGAAGTAACATTTCTTTTACAAGTTCCAAGAAAAGGCAGAGAGAGAAAGACTGCTAGAAGTTTTTCAAAACTGTTATGATAAGTAAAGGAACAATAGTTTTTCCTTTTATATTGCTAATTATATTGAGTACTCATAAATGGAAATCTAGCAAAGTCATAGTTGTTTAGCTCATAATATATTTCATTAAGGGAAAAAAAACAAACAGAACAATACACATTGCTTAAAGCTAGACAAATAATTTCTCTAACAAGAAGTGAACAACCTTTAATGGGTTAACATTATAGAATATGTTTCTTTGTTGGAACACTCAAAAACTTGGCTTGGGGCTTAAGAAATAAAAAGCAGAAGTTATTCTCACTTCGGTATGTTAGCACAACATTAATTAATATTACCATTTGGGATAGGAGTGGATCATAAGAACCCTATGCAATATGTTCCAATTATTGTAGAGACATGAATAATGAAAAAAACAAAAAGAAAATAGCAACTAATAATTTCAAGTTAAAGAAATAGAGCACTACATTTCCCAGTGTCCTTAAACATAGACACATCAACCAGGAAGTAGCTCGGTATGTTTGTGTAACGGAAAAAGAAGAAGAAGAGGAAGCATAACTCATTTCTTAAACTTTGATCGCAGACAAAGAATAAGGTTTGAAATCGTTGTGGTGAGTAGTGAAAAAATAAATATTCTTTCTTTATATTGATAATTATAGAGAGCGCTCATAAATGGAAATCCACTCGTATTTCCAAAAACACTGAAGTTGACATATGTCATAATACAACAAATAATAACTCATGTACTGGAAAACGGACCAACATTAATTGCTAGCAAGTATTAAGGTAGCCCCCCTCTTGTATAATTTTTTATATATATATTTTTTTTAGAGTACTCATAGAAATCATTCGGTGTTCTCTTCAAATGCACTGTAGTTTTTCCTAACTGTAGAAACCAAATGATCGTTAGTAATGGGAAAAAGCGAGGTGATGGGAAACGCCCATATTAAAAAATCCCAGACCTAGAAAGACAAAGGGTGCGTTTATTTTTACATTGTCAGTTATCTAGCTATTTGGTTAGACATAATCACTTGTCACGAATCCCTCCTATCTACATACACTATCTTTCTATGAACTTCAATAATTTGCTTATATATTCACTTTATTGCCAATCTAACATAACACTTTCTATTGACTTCCGGTATTTGTTTCTTATCCCTTCTTTCCAATACTGTTTGTCTTTATAAATATAAAAACAATAGTGATCCTAATCTTTTCTGTAATTTTGTTCTTCTCTTTCTCAAAAACAATCCTTTATAATCCAACAAACTTATATGAAATAAATAATTGTTTTAATGAAAGCTTATGGTAACATTGAAACACAGTTAAAATATATACTTCCTCTTTCAGTCTCATTCTATCTCATCCCCCTCACTCCCCGTTTTTTGTTTTTTTTTCCTGGTTCGTGACCACAAAAGAACAGGAAACAAGAACCACGAGAGCAATGCTTTCGCTTTCCCATAAAGTGCCATATATTACACAGGCCAGTACACAAGCGACAGCTAAAATGTAAAGCAAACAGCATAAACGGAAGAACAAAGGAAGCCATCAGACAGCATGACAAGCTGAAAATATTACAGTAAAACGCAGACTCAGAGCTGTACTAAGGCTAGAAGACCCTCTCTTGTCATTAGCAAAAAAAAAGAACCCATAAAAACAGAACTAATAAGCCAAAACCCATACAAAATAGTGACCACACATGATAATACCACTTACACTAATAAAATCCAGGAAGACAACATATCAAGCGTAAATAAAGAAAGCTTGGCAAGGTAAGATGGTATGTCAGGGAAAGCAACGTCATAAGCAAGCAGTATGGTGACATCATAAGGGGCTAGGTAACACAAAGCACAATGCAGAGAAGAGGTGTATACTTTCGGCTCAACCATGGTAGGAAATATGGGGGCAGAAGGAGGAACAGGATTGTCTAAGCAACGGCTTAACAGAAGATCGGTGAAAAACCAACGGCAGATGGAATCACGAGGGAACAGGCAAGAGAAAGAAAAACTAGGGCTAGAGGCACAAGACAAATAATCATGGCTAGCACTGGCAGCCAGAGAAGAATAAAACAGGGGGATTCCTAATGTCAGCAAGAGTAGCGGGAGAAATCAGACATAATGGGCATGCCTGTTCAAGATGTGGTTTCCCGAGACAGGAACACTGCAGTTTTCCCTGACTCTAGGAAACAAAATAGTCATTAGTAAAAAGAAAGAAATGTAGGTGGCAATATTAAAATCCTGGACCTATAAAGACAAAAGGGGTTTGGTTTTTTTTCGTTTTTTTTCTTGCATTGTCACCTTGTCTATTAATTGGACATATATTTATTCCTTGTGCAAATACAGTTTCTGCTTTCTTTGTGCATTATCTTTCGCTGATCTCCAGTAATCTGTTTATAGTGTATGCGAAATCCGTCTGTGATCAAAAACAAAAATAATTTCACCTTTATTCACCCCCCCTCTTCACAGCTGTTGAAATGGAGCTCAACAGTTGTGAAATAACCTAAGAGATAGCAAATGGTGTGGTTAGTTTGGCAAGCCCCCACAGTCCACCTCTCTGGGCAGCCCACCCAGTGGGTAACAGGAACGGAGGAGCTTGTTTGTAGGTCAGACTAATAATGTATGTGTAAGAGGGGTTTATAGCCATGGGGCGCTTCCCCTCTGGATTCCCTTTAGAGGCTTATTAGACTACAGGAATAGATAAGAAATTAGGATGTGGAGCAGATCACCAGTGAGACGCTGCCACAACTTCAGTGTTTAATTTTGGAGACATAGGTCTTTGTTAACAGTTTCTCTCTATTCTTCATTTCAGGTTAACTATGCTCATCACCTATGTGTTTGCCAGAGAGAGACCAGACGAGCAGCTCAGCACACCAGCTTGCACCTAGCCAAACAGTTGTAGGTGAGAATGATATATGGTAACCTTTATTTGCTTACTCTACTATTCTTCACTTGAGTCACTCTTCTGATGAGTGAAATAAATGTTCACAAAGCTAACATGTTTCACACTTCTATTGTTCTCTTCACACAGGTATCCTTGATGACTTTCAGGAACAATAGTAAATTGATAATGTTGGCCTCGTAGAACACCATGGCACGCATTCCTGCTGTTATATGCACACAAACTTTTTGTTTTCAGTTAGTCTATTCCCTCACATGAGTTCTAAACAGTAGCAGTGGAGGATTACAGGTGATATTAACTCACATCATCAGCGAGTTAAGGCTATTGCTTTAACAACTATACCACAGTGACATCTAAGCAGCTCAACATAAATGAGGTTAACACTTTGCTTCAGGGAAGGGAGGACAGATATGGACCTTGAGGGTTGAACCCCCCTGTTTGTGAATCTTGTGTAAACCAGCTTCTTCTCTTTTCTGTTTTCAGGCAACTGTAGTTGTTCCTGCAGTATTGTCAGATGGAGTTTTGTATTACTGAGAGCAGTGCAGCTGTGAGCATCTTTGTGGTTTCCACACCTGCTTAACCAAAATAGTGCAGCTCAAGAACCAGGAGGATAGATTGAGGTATGTGGCCTTTACTTCCATCACCTTCCGTGAAAGGAAGAAAAACCCACATGTCTCATTTGGATTCTCCTGGTGTGGAGCCAACTCTTACTAGCAGTAACCCTATTCCTCAACAACAAATCTACCACAGTGACTTATATTCTCTTCCTTATGTAGCCATTTACTTTGGAACAGGGACTGGCTTACTTTGCACATCATAGCTGAGATGTCGTCATCTACCTACAGTTGCATATACCCTTGCATTCACTTGCTTCTTTCCTAGATTCTGCAATGATTTGACATCAGAGTGGCTAGCAGGTAATAGAATGAATGACAGACCCCAATAAAGATTGTCAAACTTTCTATATGTCACCTTGTTGTTATATTGAAAAGGGCCCATTCAGCAGTCCCTCCTGAACCCCTATCTACCTTGGACTCTGTCCACTAAACTGCTGATGCTACAAGGTTAAAACCACACAGGAAAGTTTAAACAATTTTTTTATTCAAATATAAAACTTTTTTTAAAATTTAAACTTTTGAACAAAATAACTATTTACATAACACATAACGCAGGGAAAGAGGGTGGGTGCCCCCCAAGAGCAGCTTGAGCTACCTCAGGCGAGGGGGGCTTCAGCGCGCAATTCCTCCCTCACCCCCTCAAGGAAGGCCCGCTCCTGGCGCCTCAGCAGCCGCCCCCTTTTCCTGAGATCCTCAACCTGGATAATAGAGAGAGAGAGAAAGAACAGAGAGGGAGGGATATGATGAGTGCCATCTAGCACTGTGGCATAACATGTTTACTTAAGTATTGACCTCTATAAGCACATAAAAATGGAGTATGCTGCCCTCCAAGAGCCCCTATCCGCTTTGCTGCCTGCCTCCACCCCCTTCTGCCACATGTTTTACATGAATGTATTCACGTACTCCAGCATTTTCCCCTTTCTGTGCTGGAGGCATCGCTATCTCTCTACTGTACCTGGGACAGTGGGGGGGGGGGTTGAGGTGACATGGCCAGCATCACAAGGAGGAGTGTGGGATTGAACTCACATCCCCAGGGTGCTGAGGCTGTAGCCTATCAGCACTGCCCCACATTACAGCATGTCCTGGTGAGCTTATAATCATGCAGCAGGGGCAATAAAATAGTTTGGTCAGAAGGAGCAGCATGGCTTGAAATCCCTGACGTCAGGGTACTGACGCTGTCACTTTAAACGTCATGCCACTATCTCCCTAGACCAGCAGATTGATACAGGAAAGTTGAAGGTATTTGAAATGACATAGCAGCACTTTAATATATTTGTTTTCCTTTGGCAAAGTTGATTTCAAGATGTTTCTATTACAAATGCGATGTTCATGACCCAAAAATTAGTTGTGTGCATGTTGTGAATGGAATAGATGCCTTATAGGAGCTGAATTTGTCATTTAAAATCCTACTACTGCTCCTTTGGGATGTGCTTTAATTTCAGTATTCAATGTAAAAGATTTTAATATGCACAATTGTAGTTTTTAAAAGGAATCAAGATTTACCCACAATAACATGACCAATTTGATTGAGACAGGTTTCCATCATCATTACATGATTATTTGTGAGGGCCTGACTTGGAATACTTACTTCCCTGGGACATGAGGCTCTTCTGTTATACCGCCGGGTCAGGCGGGTCCAGGAGTTCCTGAACTGCAGGTATGACCTGCGATGGCCTGCCACTCTAAAATAGTGGTGCTTATGGACCAAAAAGAGCCTGGCCAGCAGCCTGGAGTCCTCAGTACTGAAGTTTGGCTGTCTCCTGGCAGCCATTTTAGGAGAAATAACTGCGTATGAAGAACGGGTGATTCTATGACGTCACAACGCAAAAAAACGCGATGATGTTTTTGTGCCGCTTGTGCGTGCTTGCAGCGGCTGCTCCGCACTACATCAACACTGTTGATTACATCCTAAACCACGCCGATATCGCTGTTATACAAAAAAGTATAGCAGAACGCTTAGAAGCTTACCATGTAAACCTAATGAAACTTCACCTCCCCCAAACACAATGACAAGTTATAAATTAAATAAATGAAGATTGGGAAGTGAGGTTCACATATTTTAGCTTAGCTTAGCTTAGCTTAGCTTAGCTAAAATATGGTGGGTGAAAAAAAAATTAATATTATGTCTTTGGTAACCTTAGTCAGGACTTGAAACCCTGCCCTTTGGAAGATACATGCAGTGCTTTTAAGCACTTGAGCTATGGTGGGGATTTGGGAATGGGAGTCTCCAGAAATGACTTTAGGTACAAGCTTAGAAGCTTACCATGTAAACCTAATGAAACTTCACCTCCCCCAAACACAATGACAAGTTATAAATTAAATAAATGAAGATTGGGAAGTGAGGTTCACATATTTTAGCTTAGCTATGCATGTTTGGGTGGGTGGAAAATAAAAAGAATGTTATGTCTTTGGTAACCTTAATCAGGACTTGAACCCTGGAACCTTTGGAAGATACATGCAGTGCTTTTAAGCACTGAGCTATGTTGGGGACTTGGGAATGGGAGTCTCCAGAAATGGCTTTAGGTACAAGCTTTGACAAGGGGTAATCATTGCAAGTATCTACAGGTGTATTTGATCTGAGAACACCCAATGAACGTCCAAAACGATTTCAAAATTCTAATGGCTTCTATGACGTCAGATGCTACTTTAGGGTTAGGGTTAGGGCTACAGTTAAGTAGCTCGGTAGCTCAGTGAGTAAATGCGCTGTACCAATCATCCATAGGTTGTGAGTTCAACTCCCAGCTTGTCTTTTACTTGATTATAACTTTTACTTGATTATGCTGCAGGAGTGTGTTGTTGGGGTGTTGCAGGGGTGTCTAGGATGACAGAGAATAGTCACTTGCATTTTCAACAATGCATTTGAATTTCTTAAGATGAAACCTTAGTGAGCCAGGGGAGGAAGGTCACCGCAGCCTCGCGCCTCAGATGAAAAGGTTAATTTTTTAGGGACTGTGTAAGCTGATCTGGGACAGTCTTCAGCGACTCGGAGCCCTCCTCCTAGGTGGGCAGAAGGAGGAGGCTTTGGCGGTGGTGGTTTTGGTGGTGAGTGAGGGCGGGAGGGGGGAGTCACCTGGCTGCTGCATCTGCACTCCTGCTGGCCACAGACCTACTGATCACAGAGCAGAGATCACAGAAGCACGCAGGTATGTGCGCATGCGCGGCTAGGGTTTTATTATATAGGATATACACCTATCGCATCTCATTTTCATCACAAACACATTAGCGAGACTATACACAATACATTACAAAGTTGAGCTTGGGTTTGATAAAATAAACAGCATAATTTTGACTCTGTATTACATTTATTGAACCATACTTAAGAATATGGGTGTTGCATCCGTGACAACGGTGCTTTACACCATTGAGCTACCAGTCTTTTGCTTCAACTGACTGTGATATGATAGCTAAGTAGAGTATACTTTAGCACATCACTAAGGTATGCTATGACAGGGGAACCAGAGACACAGGTGTAGGTCAGTGAGTAAAAGCACTATATTGATCATCTATAGGTTGTGAGTTCAACTCCCGGCTTGTCTTTTACTTGTGGCATATCTACCTTCCAGGTGCACCTTGATGATGTCACAATGAGATCAGCATTGTGCTGCTTGCTACTTCCTCTTCCTGTGAACTAGAAGCCACATTCAGGTCTAATCTGTGTTTTGATTCTGTTTCTAAGTTGGGCCAGTGTAAGTTATGGGATTTACCTTTGTTCTGAAGAATGAGCTGATTGTTGCAATGTTTTAAGACCAGGAGAGTGTTCTTTCGAGCAAGATATCACTTCTAAACTATCCTCTCTGAAATAATGTTTCTGGGAAATCGAGAGAAAGCTTATTGGATGACTTAGGGTGCCTTTCCTGCCAGTCTTTGTGGAACTTAAACGAAGTTTATATGGTGTTCAAAGTCCTATCCTTTCCACTTCTAATAGGAGGTGAGTATGACATTTCTGTACAGCTTTCTGTGTAGCATACATCTACCGGTTCCTACCTTCCATACTGATAATGTAAGTTCAACACCCACTCGGTACGTTTCATCTTCTAGTTCTCCTTTGAAACATAACATATTTTTTTTCCTTGTATTAATGGTAAACTGTACAATTCTGATATCCTAGAGGAAAAAGATACAACACAGCAGTGTTCTCTGTCTGCCATTCCCTACCTCACTGATATTGCTAGATCAACTAATATATAGTTTACAAAATGGTATACTGTGTTTTAGTTATCTTTTTCATCATCCTATACTTACAATGCTGAATGAGTGATAATAAAGAGTATAAATAAAGTATAATTAAAAAAAAAAACAAAAAAAACAAAACCGTACCCACGTCTATCACTGGTCCATTGGAGACGTCTTAATGACGTTTCAGAAACCTGCGTCTATTTTGCGCGAAGAGGTTGTAGGGACGTCTACTGCACGCCTAAGTACCATTTGATTGACACTTGCGTTTCCCGGACGTCTAAAGCACGCCTATGTTAGACGTACTAATAGAGAATTTACCCCTAGGTGTTTAACCCCTTCCTGCAATCTAGGAGTTGCAGAAATCTAAACATGTTTCTGAGTATATGCTCCTTCTACCTTAGAGAGTGAGTTAGACTCTCTACAGTTCAGTCCCAAAGTTAAGCAACCATACCGGAACCAATCCATGACAAAGAAAGGGGCATGGGGGAACCTCCCCAGCAACATTAGCAATTCCTGTTATGAATAGCTCTGCAAAATATAAAAACAAGTAATAAAGAGGCAAAATGCAACACAGAAAAGACACTGAGGAACAATCTAGAACTAACCTGCTATGTGCAACGAGCACTCACATGAAACAGCTGTTGGCAAGATGCATACTCACAGAAGAATGAACTGCCCCTAAAATCTGTCAACTTTCTGGAAGATACCAAGGAGAATAACCGAAGCAGAAAGAAAGCGGGCGATTTCGAAACAGTGGAGTTTATACAGATCGTATGGAATCCTTCAGGGACTAACAAAAAGATGATTATCGAAGGCAAAAACCTAATCCTTTCCTAAACCATCCTTTCCAGATTCCATACACTATGTGATGTACCAAAGCAATGGCAGCATCTATGGAGGGACAGAAGATCCTGCCTACAACACCGGTCCCCTAAGTGGCATCAGAGCGAGCCGCCACATTCACTCGTTAAAACCAGGTAAAGGTATGAAGAGAGGACCACGTAATCACCCTGCAAATTTTATCCAGATGAAACGCTTGAGACTCCATCCATGAGGCAGCACATGTCTAGTCAAGTGGGCGATGAAAGTCGCAGAAATGGCCATATGAATCCAACAGGCGATCGAGGACTTAGAAGCCAGCCCACTTGGCCAAGATGGATTAGTCAGGACAAAGAGATGATCAGACAGCCGAAAGTCATTAGTCTTCTCCAAATAGTATAGCAAGATTCTCCTGATGTCCAATTTGCGAAAGATCTAATCTTTTCACACCAATCCTGTGAAGTGAAATGCAGGAAAATGAACCTCCTGGGTGACATGGAAATCGGAAACCACCGTCAAAAGAAAAGAAGTTACTATACGTAGAACCAGCCCCACTTCCATGATCCATAGAAAGGGTTCACTGCACGAAAGAGCCTGAAGTTCTGAAACACACCATTCTGAGACAATGGTGACCAGAAAAACAGACTTTATTGTCAGATCCAGAAGAGAAACATCCTTCAGTGGCTCAAATGGGGCTTCCATAAGGCTGAGGTTAAGATTCCATGTAGGGAAAGAAAGATGCAAGTGAGGTCGCAGGCGAAGCGCCCCTGCCAGAAACCTGGTCACACTGGGATGAGCAGTAAGTGAACTGGAACTCCTATTGTTCGGAAGCACAAAAAGCCTGCTACCTGAACCTTAAGGGAGGCCACAGCTAAACCCAAATCCAAGCCCGCAGGAAGAAAAGACAGAACCACTGGAATGGGAGCCCGCTCAGGCTTTTCCAGGTCCTTGTCACATCACTGATGGAAAGCTTTCCAGGCTGTGGCATAAGACAGTGTTTCTCAACTCAGTCCTGGAGTACTCCATTGCCAGTCAGGTTTTCAGGATATCCACAATGAATATGCATAAACTTGATTTGCACACACTGCCTCCTTTATATGCAAATCTCTTTCATGCATATTCATTGTGGATATCCTGAAAACCTGACTGGCAATCCCCAGACCAGATCCAGCAACAGTTTCCCTTCAGCTCCAGCCAGTCCAGCAGCCCAAGCAACCCCCTCCCCTTTTGCTGGTGCAGTAGCAGCTCCCTCCCTTCCTCCTTATTATGGGTCCAACAGCCATGACTGACTTCATTCATCTTTGCCTTCTAAATGGAAAGGTGTTTTTCCTTTCATTTGGGCATCTGAAAAAATAATATATCTTGGCATATCAATTCTGCAAGATCTAAATCAACTTCATGATATTAATATACAGCCGTTGTTAGACAGAATTAAATCTCATCTATTGACATGGCATCATTTCCCGGTTTCTTTGATGGGGCGTATTGCGCTTTATAACATGATTATTCTACCTCAATGGTTTTATATTTTTCAGATGCTTCCTCTTATTCTTTACCGAAAAGTTGAATTCCAATTAGATAAACTTCTTAGGGTATTCCTTTGGAAGGGGAGTAGACCTCGTCTTTCATTACATAAATTGATTTTACAGATTGATAAAGGTGGTCTTGGTCTACTTTCTTTGTGTCAATTTGTGGATTCTTGCCATATGAGACATATTCGTGATAGGTTTCTTTCCACGTCGGAGAGAACGAGAGCCAGAAGGCCTTGAGCATGCGCAGATGCTCAAGGCCCAGTCAGAGGAGAGGCATGATCTTTGGGCACCAGCACCTCCTTTGACTTGGTGCTGCCTGCTGGTGCCACATTGGGGGGTAAGCTTGCAGTTTGGGCGGGGGATGCCAGTTCATGTGGGGGGGAGGGGGCAATGCCGGTTCATGGAAGGGGGGGCATAGTTTGCGGGAGGAGGGCAATATATGGGCAGGAGGGGGGAACCACAAATCGAGTCAATGCTCGGTTTGCGAGTCACGATTTGTGAGAATGTTTTCCTCATCTTGCATAACACACAAACTGATGCACTCATAAACTGAGGTTTGACTGTATATATTTTTTGAGAATCATCTATCTGGACATTCAGGCTATTGATTGTCTAGACCTCCAGGTCATTTGTCTTTATACCATATTCTCAACCAAAATTTCATCCAAGTTCCAAATGCCCAGAACAAGACCTTTTGGACGTGAGAGGGGCCAGCATTGTGATGGACTGGCCACCCAGACATGGCAACAGAGCAGTGGAGTACTTTACAGGGCAATGCAGTGAACTTCACAAAAAGGGTGCCACATAAACATCTCACCAGAACTCCCTTATAGATTATGATGAGCCCCCCCAAAAACCCACTATACCCACCTGTCTACAATCCCAGAAGCCCTTATGGCTGCAGGTGCCATCTATATGGCAGTACAGTAGGGTTGGGGGAGGGTTTTGTGGGCGCACATGTTCCACCCACATATAGTGGTTAGAGTGGTTTATGGACCTGGGTCCTCCTCTCTATGGCTCACTAGCTCATCCCCCAGGCTATTTAAGAGACCTGTGTGCAGCTCTACTAGGCTTTCCTATACTAGGTGCTGATGTTCTGAAGACAGGTATGTACATTTTTATTCCAATGTTGTGGAGGTGTGAGGGGTTCAGTGAATATTGGACGAGTGTGTGTGGGTCTTTACTTTGTCTCTACAGTGGTTATCTGATCACTTTGGATATCTTTTGGGCACTTATACCTGTTTTTACATCATCTAAGTCACAACATATAAGTTAAGTTAAGGAAGTCTAGTAAAACATTTGATTATCCCTGCAGGACAACTAAGTCTAGGTCAGCCCACGTCCCATCCACATCCCGACCTAACTACTTCTCCAAATACGTCCCTTTCAACTCTGGGTACACAACGGCATTCAGAGGCCTAAAAAGTCCCTGGATACATCCAAAAAACAGGTTTGATTATCGGCACTTAGATGACCTGTCTTTTAGGTCGTCCAAGTGCCGACTTGGGCGGGTTTTAAAAAATGTTTAAGTTTTGATTATGAGCCCCCTAGCGTATAGAATCTGAAAGGGACGTAACAGAAGAAGCCATTGGGTGGGAGAGTGCCTCATTATCCACATGCTCGGGGATAGAGGGAAAGTAAGAGATGTCAGGATAGTGGAGAAAGAAGGAAGAGGGGGGGAGGTGCTGGACCTCCAAAGGGGAGCCAGGAGTGAGGGAAAAGAGAGGAACACTTACTGGACTCCTGGGGGGCAGGAAGGAATAGAGGAAGAGATGCTGGCCTGTCAGCGGACAGGTGAGAGAGAGATGCTGGTATGTTAGGAGGGAGTGGGCATAGGGCTTCAGAAGAGTTAAGTTAGACAGGTTAAGACTAGGGATACAGAGGGAGAATATGCTCAAAAAGACAGGGGCAAGGACACAGAGGTGATTCTGGGTAGGATAGAAAATGGATAGGAGAGAAAATGGGTAGGAGAGAAAATGGATAGTGGACATGGAGATAAAAAAGTGCCAAATGGACAAGGAGACCCTGACCCTGTTGAGGAATGCAAAGAACTACAAAGTGACCTGAACAAACTGAGTGGGCATAAAGATGGTAGATGAGCTTCAATGTAGAGAAATGTAAAGTCTTGCACATAGGGAAAGGGAACCCGATGTACAGCTATATGATGGGAGGAAGGGTACTGGGGGAAGGCAACCTAGAAAAAGACTTGGGGGTATTGGTGGATAAAACGATGAAGCCGGTGGCACAATGTGCAGCGGCCTCAAAGAAAGTGAACAGAATGTTGGGCTTTATCAAAAAAGGTATCACTACCAGAACGAAGGAAGTTATCCTACTGCTGTATCGAGCAATGGTGCGCCTGCATCTGGAGTACTGCGTCCAATACTGGTCGCTGTACCTTAAGAAGGATATGGCAATACTCGAGAGGGTCCAGAGAAGAACAACAAAGATGGTAAAGGGCATGGAAAACCTTTCATATGCTGAAAGGCTAGAGAAGCTGGGGCTCTTTACCCTGGAAAAGCGGAGACTTAGAGGGGACATGATAGAGACTTATAAAATCATGAAAGGCATAGAGAAAGTGGAGAGGGACAGATTCTTCAGATTAGCTGGGACATCAAAAACAAGAGGGCATTCAAAAAAACTGAATGGAGACAGAGTCAAAACGAATGCTAGGAAATTCTTCTTCACTCAGAGGGTGGTGGACACCTGGAATGCGCTTCCAGGAGAGGTGATAAGATAGAGTACAATATTGGGTTTCAAAAAAGGATTGGATGACTTCCTGAAGGAGAAAGGAATTGCAGGGTATAGATAGAGGGTTACTTTACAGGTTAATGATTAGGATATAAACAATTTAGGTGGTGGAGAACTTACAGGTCATGGACCTGGGGGGCCGCTGCGGGAGCGGACTGCTGGGCACGATGGACCCCTGGTCTGACCTGGCAGAGGCAATGCTTATGTTCTTATGACAGTTAAAAGAAGAGACTGGTACCAACATGATTAGAAAATGAAAAATTACCAGGTAACAAAGAGTGGAGGAGTAGCCTAATGGTAAGTGCAGTGGACCTTGATCCTAGGGAACTGGTTTCAATTCCCACTGCAGCTCCTTGTAACCTTGAACAAGCCCCAGGTACAAAACCAGATTGTGAGTTCAATAGGGACATAGAAAGTACCTGCATATAATGCATTCAACACAGTACATATGGTAGAGCTGATTTAAGATATGGCAGTGGTCTGCGAAAGATACTGTATCTCATGCATTGGCCTTAAATCTTCAGCTTTGGGGTAGGCCACCTATGGCATCTTTGAATTTGCAGAGGCTAAAAACAAAAAAATGGTTGATACCTTTGCTAAAGAAATATTTATTCATGTGTAAATATGGGTTTTACTTAATGAACATACATCAAACAGTATCTAACTTACAGTACAAACAGTAAACAGTAATCTACCTTTCAAAAACTTCCAGATTTCAGTCTGAGCCCAAGTTATTTATTTATTAAATTTTTACTCCGAACTCCTAAAGGAGCTCAAAACAGGTTACAAATCAGGTACTCATGCATTATCCCACTGGACTAACATGGAAGCCACAAGACTTTGAGTCTCAAGTAGAAATTACAGTGTAATATGAAGAAATCTCTGATTTATAGTGACAGAGATGAGATTAGAGCCTGTGAATATGCAGAGTATGGCATAGTGGATAGAGCTACCCTGAGGTAGAGCACCCTGAGTTTGTGGGTTCAAACCCCATGCAATTCCTTGTGACTCTGGGCAAGTCATTTAATCCTCCACTGCCCCAGGTACATTGGATAGACTGTGAGCATGCCAGGACATAGGGAAAATGCATGAGTAAAGAGGACACCTGGTCCTGCCCCATTCTGCCCATACACAAGCCTCATGTCTCCTTCCAAGAGCTCAGGGCTGCATCTGGAGGGCCTCTGCGCATGTGTGACATTATCATCTGTGGTGTAGCAAGGATGAGAGGCGCCTCCCACTAACATCTGCTCCTTCCTCGCCCCCTCCTGCCATGCACCCTTCCCTTCCAGGCGTGAACAGCAACCCCAGCCTGCTGCTCACACCAGTGTCGGCTCTTCCTCTGATGTCACTTCCTAGGCGCGGGTCCAGGAAATGACATCAGAAGAAGAGCCGACACTCATGCAAGCAGCAGATTAGGGTTGCTGCTCGCGCTCGGAATGTTAAAGAGGTATAGGGGACGGGACGCACAAGCGCGATAGTGAGGGCGTGAGGATGGGTGCTGGCGTAACACCCCCCACTACTATGCCACTGATTAGAGAATCAAACATAAAAACCACCAATATAGACCAAAATGACACTGAAGGTATTTCTCAAAGAGACAAACAAATCTGTTCTCTTACTCCTGCTTGCATCACCGGCTTGAACCCATCCTTCCTACCTTTAACTAAATTAATTAATTTATTTATTCTATTAATCTATAAAAAAAATAATCTAAATTAGATAATCAAGCTGGAGAAATGGGCATCGACATGGCAAATGAGGTTCAACGTGGATAAGTGTAAAGTGATGCATGTCAGTAACAAAAATCTCATGCACGAATACAGGATGACCGGGGTGGTACTTGGAGAGACCTCCCAGGAAAGAGACTTGGGAGTTCTGATCGACAAGTCGATGAAGCCATCCGCGCAATGTGCAGCGGTGGCAAAAAGGGCGAACAGAAAGCTAGGAATGATTAAGAAGGGGATCACGAACAGATCGTAGAAGGTTATCATACCGCTGTACCAGGCCATGGTGCACCCTCACCTGGAGTACTGCGTCCAGCACTGGTCGCCATACATGAAGAAGGACACGGTACTACTCGAAAGGGTCCAGAGAAGAGCGACCAAAATGATTAAGGGGCTGAAGGAGTTGCCGTACAGTGAGAGATTGGAGAAACTGGGCCTCTTCTCCCTTGAAAAGAGGAGACTGAGAGGGGACATGATCGAAACATTCAAAATACTGAAGTGAATAGACTTAGCAGATAAAGACAGATTGTTCACCGTCTCCAAGGTAGGGAGAACAAGAGAGCACTCTCTAAAGTTGAAAGGGGATAGATTCTGTACAAATGTAAGGAAGTTCTTCTTCACCCAGAGAGTGGTAGAAAATTGGGGGGCTCTTTTCCCCAAGCCACTGCCATTGGGGAACATGCTGCTACCGCCGCCGGAGAATAGCCTGCCACTGCTGCCATCGGAGAACAGGCCACGTCAATTCTAACTTTGGAGAGGAAGTTCTGTGCCAGCCAGGCAGCGATTGGCTGGTCCAGAACTTCCTCTCCGACGTCAGAATTGATGGGTGGCGAGAGTTGGTCGGCCCGCGCTTCAGCGTCCTCTTTACAGGGAAGGGAAGCAGGGAGAGCTCAGAACTCGGCGCCGGCCTGTTCCCCGATGGTGGCGGTGGCAGCCTATTCCGCGGTGGCGGCCTGTTCCCCAATGGCGGTGGCTTGGGGCAGGGCAGTGAGAAGGGAAGAGAAGCAGGTTGGGCACCCCTGCTCTAGACAAGCTGCGAGCCGCACTCAAAGGGCTAAAGACCACTGTTTGCCGACCACTGCCCCTAGAGGAAAGGAGGGACAGGGGAGATATGATCCAGATGTTCATATACTTGAAAGGTATTAATGTAGAACAAATTTTTTTTTCCAGAGAAAGGAAAATGGTAAAACCAGAGGACATAATTTGAGATTGAGGGGTGGTAGACTCAAGAGTAATGTTAGGAAATTCTTCTTTACAGAGAGGGTGGTTGATGCCTGGAATGCGCTCCTGAAGGAGTTGGTGGAGAGGAAAACGGTGACAAGAGTTCAAAAAAGCATGGGATGAACACAAAGAATCTTGAATCAGAAAATAATGGTATATATTGAAGAACTAAGGCCAGTACTGGGCAGACTTGCATGGTCTATGTCCCGTATATGGCCATTCATTTGAAGATGGGCTGGGGAGAACTTCGACAGCTGGGATGTTGTAGATGGGATGAAGTGAGCTTTGCCCTCCAGTAGATGGACCCTAAGCACATTACAGAGCAGAGCTGTGGGCTTCTGGCCCAGTAATATCTAAGAAAAAGAACAATTTAAATGAAATCATTAATTTATAGTGTTTATCGTTAGGCAGATTGGATGGACCATTCACGTCTTTACCTGCTGTGATTTACTATGTTACTATATTACCTAACAGAGAGAGGAAAAGTATTTTTTGTTTACACCACAGAACCAACTGGGATTGGAGAAGGCAAAGGAGGGTGGGGTGGATGAAGAGGCTACAAAAATAAACTGCCAGGCCATTACAAAAAATGCCAATTGGGCAGGAAAAGTGAATTGAATTAAAAAAAAAAAAATCAATTTAACAGGCAAAATCGAATCGAAATTTTTTTCCCCTTAACCAGGGAGCACTAATAGGCCAGAGATAGTTTCTCTCATGGGTCCCTTTTACAAAGCTGCGATTTTCCCTCATTAATCCCCCCCCCCCCGGCGTGGTTTTTAGGCTGCCGGAGCAGTAACAGCACCGACACTCATGAGCATCGAAGCTGTTACCACCGTGGTCAGTGCTATAAACCGCACTACTCTTTTGTAAAAAAGGGAGGGGGGGGGGGAATGCACAGAAGCCCCTAGGAATTGAACGGCCTTCAGTACATTTACGTGATTTTGTAAAAGATGCTCCGGTGATACCTCTTAAACAACCAAAAGAATGGATATTGGCGCATGCATAAATGCTCCCTGATTTAACAAATACTAGTTTATAGGGTTACCGTACAACCTCTTTTAAGAGGACATGTCACTATGTAGGGTCATGATCACAGCTTCCTAGGATATGCTGGCAACCCTATTTTTAAAGAGGTTTTTAAAAAATGGAGATAAAAGGATGTACTCTACTGAGATTGCTTGATAGGGTATTAGTTCATTCATATTGTACAGGCTCTCAAGCCCAACAAAAACGCTAAAAAGGAATTGTCTGCACAATGTTTAGCTCACAAACTGTCTTTATCAAAAAAGACGTGATTACACCGAGACCAACGCACAAAATGGTACGCTAGGGCGGAGCATCAACCTCAGTAGGTTACTACTTTGCACAAAGATGCATCGGATCCTTTCCCATACTCCGGCACAAAAACGAGCTTCTCTTCTCACGCGTTGTACGCCGCGAAGGGTTTATAAGGGACCAGAAGTAGGAAGTGACGTCACAGCGCGTCGAGTTTGGTTTCTGGGACGCTAACTCCACGTTTCCTGGCTTCGGTAATTATTTCTGTGTCTGAATTTGGGAACACCATGACTACTATGTTTGCGGATACAATTCTCATCGTTTTCATTTCCGTTTGTACTGCACTGCTGGCTGAAGGTAAGAGACAAGTTAATGCCAGAGAACAGTTAGTACTAATAGTAGTAGCCGTCCCTCATCCACAACTCAGGACCCATCTGCTATACGCCCAATGTCAGTATCTAACAATTTTCTCAGGTATACGTTCTGTGCTTTATTGCTCCAGCCCCAGATTCCACAACCGTAAACAAAGACTCCCCCTCCTCCCTTTCATCCATTGGCAAGCTTCGGATTAGCAATAATAATAATAATAACAACTTTATTTTTCTATACCGTCTTAGTCAGTCGGCTTCTAGGCGGTTCAGCGAATTACAAATGCATGAGGGGAATGTAAGAGAAGAAAAGGGTTGTAGGGGAGGGAAAGTGAGGGGGGAGGGTAGGAATTGCCTGAAGATTGCTTAGGGTTTGAACTTTGAAAGGGGAAAAAGCGTAGAGAGCGCAGAATGGTCTATTTAGGTTATGAATTTGTCAAACAGAGTGGTTTTGATAGATTTTCGGAATGCAGAGAAGAGTAGCTTAGATGGTAATGGTAGATTATCCATAAGAGTGAAATTGGAGAATAAAGGTTGAGAGTTTTCAGAAGGTGGTTTCCAGGTATAAATCTAGAAGGATGTGTGTGCCTTATTGCATAATAAATACATAAAAATAATCAGCAAATATATGCTTTTTTTCTCGTTTCCGGAAGGATACAGACAAAGCAGAGGTAAAATGAGACAGTTTAAAAATGAATTTTCCTAGGTAACCAAGAAGTTACTGAGTCAGTTCTCTGAGATGAAAATTGGCCCTCCCTAAATCTATAGGGTGCCTTGATTTTACAGCAGATGCATGTTTAGAGAAAAGGTATGAAATAGGGGGTGTAATAGGTAGGAAAGTGTGCTCAGATTTTCTTCTAGGTAGAGCCATTTGACTTTTTTTTTTTTTGGCTTGCTTCTCCTCAGAAGTGTCAGAATCAGTTCTGTAACAATGAGTCTTCAGATGAATGTGTCGCACTTATACAGTATATACTTAATGACTGAAACTTGATATATCTAGGTTAGGCAAGAAGCACTACAAATCACCTGCTGCCAAAGCCCTGACTAGGGGTGCAGGCTGGAGGTAGAAAAATAAAAAGAAAGGATTAAGTGCTGAATATCGCTAGGTCTATATAACCAGAAATTCAGTGCTGGATCCTGGACATGGTCTGACATTGAATTTAAAGTATGTGGGGTTTTTTTTTTCAAAATATGTCAAATTTTGGATATTTTTAACCAGATTTACAAAAAAGAATATTCTGGAAACATTTTCAAACTATGTTAGAGCATGTTTCAGACCCCCTGAAAAAGTTGATTTTGTTTTTCAACGCAAGCAAACAGTGCCTGAAAATAAGGGTCAAAGGTCATTGAAGTTTCCTTAGTAATGGTATACATTAACATTGAAATATAGTCAGCTCTTCAAGTTATAAACTGTTTTGCATTTTTTATGAAGAAAATATTTGATTGCATTGTTCCATGGTGGCATTGCCATTAGTTCAAGAAATTTGAATCAGCAACCTCATTGCCATAGAGGTCATGACCGACAGCTGTGCAATACCAGCCACAGTTGCTTAGTTCAGGTTACCAAGCATGAAGCTTTGGTATCTTTACTGAAGTCCCAAAGCCTTCAGTGGGTAGGTGTCTGGTTCCCAAGCCAATGATTGGGCAGCTTAACCTAGGTTCCTAAGCGGAAGTTCTGACTGCTTTTATTATTCGTTCATTCATTTTATTGAATTTATGCACCATATTTGCCAAAATAGTTTCTGGAAACTGATATTGTTGACCAGATGATGTAACCAATGGAGCAGAGAGTACAGAAATAAGGTGTTGTTTTGGCACCTAGCAAATGTTTTCTTTTTCAGGCCAGTAAAACAAACTAACAGGGCCGTGTGGTTGCATAACCTTTATCAAGACGTCATTTTCTTCAACTGACACTTCAGCAATGTTGCTAATCCACCATTTCTTATATATGCATGCAACATAATTACCAGAGAGCAGTTGTGATTTCTCAAGCATGGCATTATAGTATATATACTTGAAGATTTGGCCACAAAGTAAGTAGTATCATTTGAACCTTGCTTACATGAATGGCATTTGAGTCAAGTGGCACAAATTGATGATATTTTCTGGTTCCAATTATTGTGCTGCTTTCATCCCATCTCTCTTCCTGAAAATTCTTGCATTCATCAATTTCTTCTTTGTGAACAAATACCTGTATTTTTTGGAACATAAGATGCACCCACATGTAGAAGAGGAAAACCCAAGGAAAAAATATTTGGTTCAGAATTTTTTTTCTTCTTGGTTTTTCCTCCTCTACACATAGGTGTGTCTGGTGGTCTGGTGCTGGGAAGCCTGCAGCCCGAAGCAGCCAAAGTCCGAACCCCAAAACAAGCCCAAAGAAGCAGCCTGAAGCCACCCCCTGTACCTTTTTAAAGTAGTGGTAGTCCAGCGCAGTCTCCTGCTGGACAGCTGCCTTTCTCTGCAGAACAATGCAGGAGCGCGACCATTGTGCTTCCTGCCTGGTCCCGTGCCACTCTGTGACCAGGCAGGAATCTCAGAGGTTGCGCTCCTGCATTGTGCATTGCTCAGCAAAGAGGCAGTCATCCAGCAGGAGACCACGCTGGACCACCGCCACTTAAAAAAAGGTACTGGGGGAGGGGGGACACGCGCAAGATATTCGGTCCATAAGACGCACCGCCCCTTTTACACACCCTTTTCGGGGGTGGAAAAAGTGCGTCTTATTGTCCAAAAATATGGTATGAATTTAATTCCATGTATATTTTTATCACAGAAATTGAATAGATCTTTTGATGTCAATATCTGATTATTCAATGGTCTCTGAAGGCTTGCTCTGGCTGCCATTAGAGATAAAGTGGATTATACAAAATGAAAAATTGAATGAGTGCAAAATGTGATAAAGCACAAGATAATTTCTGCTGCTGGACTAGCAGTTCAGGATGTCGGACAGTCAAGCCAAACTACAGAATGTACCTTGTGTCAAGACTATATTGACTTAATTAAATAAATGAAAAAAAAAATTGTAGTATCTGATAAATCAAAAAAGTACTACTCTCTGCTCCATTAGTTACATCATCTGGTCAACAATATCGGTTTCCATCTATGTATATTTCTAAAAGCTTATATATTTCAGTTATAGTTTATTTCTGTTTGATAAAATTTTCTGACTTACTAAGCCCCTCTTTTATGAACGCATAGCTTGGGTTTTAGCACTGGCAGCAGCAGTAACTGCTCTGACGCTCATAGAATTCCTATGAGCATCGGAGCAGTTACAACTGCTGTCGATGCTAAAACCCACGCTATGCATTCGTAAAAGAGGGGGTAAGTAAATTGAGGCAATTTATGATAAAAAAAAATCAGAAAGGAATTTCATCAAAAATAAAGGAAAGCTCTTCATATACGCGAGTAGGTCACTCAGTCAAATATGTTATTTGGCTGCAAACTTTCCCAGCTTAGTATCTGAAAATTTAGTTAAGAAACTAAAAATAAAGTTGTCTGTACATTTTATTTTTCCATCATATTGGTTCTTGTTTCTCTTTTCTGCATTCATGTCCTCTGTTAATTATCCTTCAAGTGGTGGCTATCCATTTGCCTTTTCTTCTCTCCTGTCTTGTTCCATTCTGTCACTGCACCTACATCTGACATATTGATGTTTGCTTTTTAGGAGGGTAAATCAAAAAAGTAAAGGCAAAATATATTAAACTAGTGTTTAAGCCTGTTAAATTAACGGGTGCTAGAATAAATGTCTGCCTGTCTGTCTTTCTTTCTATCTCTCTCTCCCTGCCCCGTATATCTTATTTTCTCTCTTTTTCTCTCTCTCCTTACCCCATCTATCTTTTTTCTTTCTTTCTTTTTCTCTTTCTCTCTCCCTGCCCATCTTTTTTCTTTCTATCTCTCTCCCTCCCTCCCTCTTTCTTTCTTTCTGTCTGTCTCTCTCCCTGCCCAGACCCTCACTGAAGCCGCCTTCCAGCTGTGCTAATAAAGGGATCCCTTGCCCTTTCCTCAGTCCAGCTGTGGCACACACCTGCTCAGCTACACAATGGGCAAACGCACCCCGTCTCCCCTCCGGACCCCGTTCGCTCAGCCTTGGTGCTGGATCACCGCCTGATGCTGCTCTGCAGGAATCTTGCGAATTGCTGGGCCATGGTAAGCCAAATCGAGCCCCATTGCGCAATTTCACCTTATTTGTAAACCCATTTGATGTCATCCTGGACCTTGAAAGGCAATCTAGGAAATCCAACAATATATTAGAAACATAGAAACATAGAAAAAAGCAGCAGAAAAGGGCTATAGCCCACCAAGTCTGCCCATTCCAAGTATCCCCTCCCCTGAATTTACTCCCTTAAAGATCCTACGTGAGTATCCCATTTTCTCTTAAAATCCGTCACGCTGCTGGCCTTTATCACCTGGAGTGGGAGTCTGTTCCAATGATCCACCACTCTTTCGGTGAAGAAGTACTTCCTGGAGTCGCCATGAAACTTCCCTCCCTTGATTTTCAGCGGATGCCTTCTGGTGGTCGAGTGTCCCATGAGCCAGAAGATATCATCTTCTGACTCGATGCGTCCCGTGATGTACTTATATGTTTCAATCATATCTCCCCGTTCTCTTCTTTCCTCAAGTGAGTACAGCCGCAATTTTTTAAATCTTTCTTCATACGTGAGATCCTTGAGCCCCGTAGAAACTCCTTGAGCCCCATAGAAATTGTAATTCATATTAAGTAATCAGTAGGAAAACAATTAATGTTCTCTCCCAGTGAGGATTGGCAGTTGATGGAATGCTTTATTTAGGGTACCTAGCAATTGCACAAGATTAACAGTAATTTACTTTTTTAAGAATAGTTTCATGCGAGGGCTGATTGAAAAGTAATGAGACTGCTTTAGTTTTTCTTTCCAAGACGTGGCAATGCTATGCTGGCTAATATGAATCTCATATATTAATGTTTCTTAACCTGCAGTTGGATTGCTATAGTCTTCATTATTGGGTCATAGTGAGAGGAAGAACTTTGTACATTTTGTCATGGCAGATGAGGAAGATGTGTCTGTGAGAGTACACCAGAGATGTGTGATTGAATTTTGTGTACTTGGAAAGAGCGGTAATGACACTCATGAAACAATGAAACCCTGAAAAGATAACCACGGAAAGAAACATACAAAACATGATGGCAGATAAAGGCCAAATGGCCCATCCAATCTGCCCATTTGCAGCATCCACTATATTCTCCTCTCCATGAGATCCCAAGTGCCTGTCTCACACTTTCTTGAATTCAGACACAGTCTTTGTTTCCACCACCTTTACCGGGACTAGTCCATGCATCTACCACCTTTCTGTAAAAAGAAAAAAAAAAAGAAAAACGTATTTCCTTAGATTACTCCTCAGCTTATCAACTCTAACTTCATTCTATACTCTCTCATTCTGGAGTTTCCTTTCAAATGAAAGAGACTCGGCTTCATGTGTATTTATGCCTCATAGGCATTTAAATGTGTCTATTATCTCCCCTCTTCTGCCTTCCCTCCAAAGTATATATGTTGAGATCTTTAAATCTGTCCCCATACGCCTTATAACAGTGTTTCTCAACATGCGATATGCGTACCCTTAGGTGGAGGATATTCCCTGCCGCTGGGGATCCTTGCCCACCCGCCCCCGCTGAAACTGCTGTTGGGTATCCCTCCCTCCCAGCATGCCTGCCTGCACCCCCCCTTGAAGCCAACCCGCTTACTTGATGGAGCAGCACTCGTTCCCTATGCCCCCAGTGAACTCAGTGCAGGGATGCGACTCATACGCTGTACGTAAGTAGCTGATCCGGAAACCTCTTCTCTGATGTCAGAGTTGACGTTGGAGGGAAGGCTTGTGGACCAGCTACGTACAGCGTGTGAATTGCTGCTCGCGCTGTCCCTTCATGAAATTCTCTGGGGGAGGAGGGAGCGAGTGCGATGTCAACAAGTAACTGGGTCAGCTTCAGGGGGTGGGTGGGTGGAGGGAGGGATCCCTGGCATAAACTTAATTTTGGGCCAAAGACTGGAAGGTGGGGGGAGGGGACGAACTCGACACAGAAGAAAGGGAGGAAGGGGGCACTAGCCTGGGACATAGGAAGGAGGGAATAGAAAGGGAGAATTGTTGGGTATGAGTTTGTGAGCGAGAGATGGTGCACATGGGTAAAGGAAGAAAGGAAAATTGGGCATAGAGAGAGAGGAGTGAGGTATAGATGCATGGGGAAAAGAAGAATGAGACAGAGAAATATTGGATATGGTGGGGGAGAGGGACCAGAGGGACGGATTGAAAGGAATGTAAGGGAGATTAATGTTGGACATAGTGATGGAGGGAGAGATGTGGCATTGTGCTGGAGAGGAGTGATAGAAGGAGAAATGGGGCAGTGGTGCTCATGATCTGGGGGATGAGAGTGAGAAATGTTGGATGTGACAGTAGAGGGGGTGGGAAAGATGCCTGGATCTCTCAAGACAGATGGACAGTGAGAGAGAGAGGGAGACATATTGCTAATAGGGGTGGAGGAAAAAGGAAGAAAATTGGACTCATGGAGGGACAGAGAGAGATGTTGAGGAAGGGAATGAGGTCCAGAGGAGAGGAAGCATGCAGGATGCAGAAAGTGTTGGACTAATGGAGAGAGAGAGATCAAGAGATGGATGGGGAGGGAAGAAAGGAGGGAAGGAGAAATATCACCCTTAGAGGAAGGGGGTGAGGGCAGAGAGTAAAAAGTTTAACTCATGGAGAGAGAGAGAGAGAGATGTTGGTTGGGGACTAGAGGACTAGAGGAGAAGAAGCGTGTAGGAGGCAGAGAGAGAAAGAGATGTTGGAATGGTAGAAAGGAGGGAGAAATGTTGGATATGGCAGTAGAGGGAGTGGGAGAGATGCACCCTGGATCTCTCTCTCTTTCCCGATTTCCTTTGCAGCAGGGGAATGAGAGAGAGAGAGGGAGACATGTTGCCAATGAGGGCAGAGGAGAGAGGAAGAAAAGTTGGACCTATGGACAGAGAGAAATGTTGGTTGGGGAATGGAATGAGGTCTGGAGGAGAGGAAGCATGCAGTAGGCAGAAAGAAATCAATATTGGATGCACAGTCAGAAGTAAGTGCAACCAGAGACTCATGAAATCACCAGACAGCAAAGGTAGGAAAATGATTTTATTTTCAATTTAGTGATCGAAATGTCCGTTTTGAGAATTTATATCTGCTTTCTATATTTTGCACTATATTTGTCTATTTTTCTATAGTTGTTACTGAGATGACATTGCATATTTTAAAGTCATCTGCCTTGACCTCTTTGAAAAAAAAAAAAAAGAATATAAATGATAATTAACATTTTCTCTGCGTTCAGTGTGCTTTGTATTTTTTAATTTTGTGGTTACCATTATCAACTATAATAAAACTCTTAGCACGTATGCGCACTTGAAACTCCGTGCCACTGTGCTTCTGTGCCGCCACATGCGCAGTAGAGTAGAACTCTGCCTGTGGCGGTTTCATCATTGCCCTCGGCGATGCTGCAAGGCCAGAGCCAGTGACAACTGGGCCTACCAAGGGGGTAGAGGAGAACAGCAGACAGGGTTGTGGCTCTGCTTCAATCCCAGGGCAGGCAGGAGGTTTAATCGCAGCTCTGTAGCAATCTCTCGGGGGATCCTGGCAGTGCTGAAGATGAGGCAGCAGGGCTGGGAAGAGCAGAAGAGGGTCCAGGGAACAAGTTAGAAGACAGCGGGCGGTGAGCAAGGGCTAAAGGAGCCCACCCCCGCCCTGGAGAAAGTGAAAGTGCGGAAGTGCGCACTGGGGCTGGGTTCAGCTCACCAGAGCCCAGTCGCTTCTAATTCTCTTATGATCGAATGGTTTTTACTTACAGGCAAAGGAAAGGGAGGGGCCAATTAAGGGGACCAGGCTGCCAGTTTCACAGTTAAACTCCAGACTTGAACTGTAAACACATATTCAAATAGAAATCCCATGCAGTTTCCCTTTGAAAATCCAGCCAGTAAAGAAAATGAACCTGCAGAAATTATATATGAAAGCCCCAAATGTACTCTCCCTCCCATGACCTAATCATACCCTTTCTCAACCTTATTTGTGATGTGAGTACAATTACCAGCTCTATCAGGTTCTTTTACCCATAGTGAAAGGGGAGGGCAGTTTACATTACAGCTTTTTATATGGGTAAGCACAGCGATTCCAAGGGTGGTATAGAAAGAAAGAAAGATAGAGAGAGGGAGGGAGAGAGACAGAAAAATAGAAAGACAGCGAGAGGGAGAGAGACAGAAAGAAAGATAGACATTGGGAGGGAGAGAGACAGCAAGAAAGAAAGACAGTGGGAAGAGAGAGAAAGAAAGAAAGAGACGGGGCAGGGAGAAAGAAAGACAGACAGACATCTATTCTAGCACCCATTAATGTAACGGGCTTAAACACTAGTGTATTAATAAGATTATATTGTGTGTATATGAAAAATGGATGGAAGAAATTGCATTACAATTAGTGCTATTATTATCCCAGGACAAGCAGGCATGATATTCTCACATGTGGGTGACGTCATCTACGGAGCCCCAGCGCGGACAGCTTTTCAAGCAAACTTGATTGAAGTTTCAAGTTTGCTACACTGCACCACGCATGTGCATGCCTTCTTGCCCACTAGAGGGCACATCCCCACCTCGTGGTCCTCAGTTCAGTTTTTTCCGCGGAGCCAGAAGCCCTGTGGAATTTGTGCTCTTCGAATTTAGCCTTCTGACACCGCGGCTGTGTGTTCTTTCACGGTCGCTGTGCTTAAATTGCTTTTCTTTCTCCTTTTGTTTCAAGTTTTTGTCGAAAAAAAAAAAAAAGATTTTTGATTCGGCTCCGGGGGCTCCCGGTAGCCGCGGCCGCGGGACCTCGTTCGTTCCCGGCCTGTTTTTGTGTCCATGTCCCGTCCTTTGACGGGCTTTAAAAAGTGCACCCGGTGCGATCGGTTGCTCTCAATTACCGATCCTCACCGGTGGTGCTTGGTGTGTTTGGGTCCTGAGCATCCTACCGACTCCTGTGATAGGTGCTCAACTTTTCAGTCTAGAGCTCTCCGCTGACGCCGTGCCCGGATGGCGGAGCTCTTCTCTGCGGACCCCGCGGCGGGGAAGGCCTCGACGTCGGCCTCGGTTTCGGCCCCGGCCTCGGCCTCGGCCTCCGGTCCCCCGGCCTCGCCTCGGCCTTTGACTTCCTCCAAGCCTGCTGCCTCGACCAAGCCTGCTTCGGGTAAGTCCCCTCTTCCTTCCTCGACTCCAGGGTCAGCGAAGAAGCCATCCTCGGGCTCCTCGACTGCGGGTGGGCCGTCCTCTGCCCCGCCCCGAGTTGCAAAGCCCAGTGCCCCGAGGGAATACTCGAGACTGTGGTCGCCCTCCAGGGAGCACTCCTCGGCCCCGGACCTGCCTGCCAGGATGGAGGTTCCGGTCTTCCAGGACTTGCTCCGAGCGCTGATTGCCTCGGAGCTGTCCGGGGCCCTCGCGCACCTGCAGCAGGCGTCGGCCTCGACTGCTCCGGCCTCGACTGCCCCGGCGTCGGCGGCCTCGGTCTCGGTGACTTCGGCTTCAGCCCCCGAGGGTCGGCCGTCCTCGACCCCGACCTTGCCCTCGACCTCGACCTCGGTTGACCAGCCTGAGAGGAGTGTCAGGCCTCGGGACAAGGTGTGTCGGGTTCGGAGGATCTCTTCCACCTCTTCCTCGAGGTACTCCCGGGGCTCTTCGCCCTCGGGTCGGCCTTGGAAGAGGCGTCGGCCGAGGCAACCTAAGCGCCCTCGCGTTTCCCCTCGGAGACGCGGTCACTCCTCGCCGACAGAGGGTGAGACGTTGCGTGTCTCGGAGCTCCGCCTCGACAATCCGAGGCTCTTCCGCACCCCTGGGGGAAAGGGTTCGAGAGACTCCTCGCCGAGGCGCAGGGGTAGAACCTCGATTCCTCATACCCTGGGGACTTCCCCCAAGGGCTCCTCGGGGCATAGGCGGTCCCCGACCCCTTCGAGGTCCCTCAGCACGGCCTCCTGGGGATCGGGGTCTGGTAGGGAGCCTCGGTATTCCCGTGAGGCCTCCCCCTCTTTCTTGGTGGCTCGGACCTCTCGTACTCCTTCCCCGCCAGCGAGGCCCTCTTCCTTTACAAAATTTGTACAGGATATGGCACGGGCTTTGGACCTGGACTTGCTTGCTGGGTCTCAGTACACGAAGGAGTTTTTGGAGGAACAAGACCTGCCCGCTCCCCAGAGAGAAACTCCTCGTCTGCCTCTCAATAAGGTCCTTCCTGAGAAATTTAGACTCCCCTCTTACAGTCACAGCGGTGCCTTCCAAGATGGAGTCTAAATACCGGACCATACCATGTAAGGGTTTCGAGAAAGCACAACTGTCTCACCAGTCGTTGCTTGTTGAGTCAGCTGTGAAGAAGTCGCAGCCCGCTAAGGTCTCGGCGGTGGTCCCGCCCGGACGGGAGGGATGGACCCTGGACAAGTTTGGTCGCCGCCTCTATTCCAACTCATTGATGGCTACCAGGGTCCTTAATTATGCCTTTACATTCTCCTCTTATCTTCGAGGCATGGTCAAAGACTTGCCCCGTTATCAAGGGGTTATGCCGGATTCCCACAAGGAGGGTTTTGCCATGTTCATGTCTAACCTATCTCAGTTGCGTCTGTACCTGTTTCACGCTGTCTACGACGCATTTGAACTGGCCTCCAGGGTATCCGCCTTTGCCATGGCGATGCGCCAACTGGCTTGGCTACGTACCCTGGACATGGACTCGAACTTGCAGGAACGTCTGGCCAATCTACCCTGTGTTGGCTCTGAGTTATTTGATGAGTCCCTGGAGGCGGCGACCAAATGTTTGTCGGAACAGGAGCGCTCTCTTGCCTCCTTGGTCCGTCCTAAACCTCGGGCCCCGCCGCAGAAACCTTTTCAGCCTCCCCCGCGGCGATACCCCCAGAAGTCAACGCCGGCCTTCTCTAGGCCTCCGCCCCGCCGCCCACCGCAGCAGGGTAGGGGAGGCCAACAAAAACCTCCGGCGCAGGGGACACCCAAGCCGGCGCCGTTCTTTTGACGGGATGTGCGGATGGGGGCGGGCCGAACCCCCTTCCGACTCCGAGCCTTTTCTGCGGCCTGGACCGGGATCACATCGGATGCTTGGGTGCTCCGGATTATCTCCGAGGGCTACTCGCTCAATTTCTTAGCCACACCGCCGGAACATCCGCCGGCTGCTTACCCATCCAGCTGAAACCAACTTCCCCTTCTTCTTGCGGAAGCGAGGGCCTTGTTGAGCCTTCGGGCGGTGGAACCTGTACCCCCCGACCAACGGGGGCGGGGGTTTTACTCCCGTTACTTTTTGGTCCCAAAGAAGACAGGGGACTTACGCCCCATTTTGGACCTCCGGAAGCTCAACAAGTTCCTAGTCCGGGAGAAGTTCCGTATGTTGTCGCTTCCGGTGTTGTATCCTCTTTTGGAGGAAGGGGATTGGATGTGCTCCCTAGACTTAAAGGAAGCCTATACTCATGTTCCGGTGCATCCCGCCTTCCGAAAATTCTTACAGTTTCAAATGGGAGAGTTGCACCTTCAATACCGGGTCCTCCCCTTCGGACTGGCTTCGTCCCTTCGAGTCTTCACGAAGTGTATGGTGGTGGTCGCTGCAGCCCTGAGATCTCGGGGGCTACAGGTCTTTCCCTACCTGGACGATTGGCTGATCAAAGCGTCGACCAGGGAGGGGGTTATCTCAGCGACCCAACAGACTATCATTTTCCTTCAATGTCTGGGGTTCGAAGTGAACTTTCCCAAGTCTCAATTGGACCCGACTCAATCCCTCCAATTTATTGGAGCCGTGCTGGACACGGTTCGCCTTCGTTCGTTCCTTCCCCCTCCTCGGTTGGAGGCCCTCCTTCATTTGAGTCGTCGGGTCTCGCTGATGCCTGTAGTATCGGCTCAGCGCATGATGGTTCTTCTGGGCCACATGGCATCGACGGTCCACGTTACTCCGTTCGCCCGCTTGCATCTGAGGCTTCCTCAGTGGACCTTGGCCTCGCAGTGGCGTCAGGATAGAGACCCAGTATCTCGCCCTATAACGGTGACTCCTTCTTTGAGACGCTCGCTCCGTTGGTGGACCAACTCTTCCAATCTTTCAGGGGGTTTGCTCTTTCTCGTTCCTCCGCATCGCAAGGTCCTGACCACGGACTCCTCGGAGTACGCGTGGGGGGCTCACCTCGACGGTCTGCGGACTCAGGGTCTATGGTCGGCAGAGGACCGTCTTTGTCACATCAATGTGTTGGAGCTTCGGGCCATTTTTCTGGCGGCTCGAGCGTTCTGCCACTTGCTGCACGATCAGGTAGTCCTCGTGCGGACGGACAACCAGGTGGCCATGTATTATGTAAACAAACAGGGCGGGACGGGCTCTTGGTCTCTGTGCCGGGAAGCCCTGCGCCTTTGGGAATGGGCGGTCTCCCAGAACATATTTCTGCGTGCGGTTTACATTCAGGGAGAGAGGAACTGTCTGGCAGACAAACTCAGTCGTCTTCTCCAGCTGCACGAGTGGTCGCTGAACTCCCGGGTTTTACGCGAGGTCTTCGATTGCTGGGGGACTCCTCAGGTGGATCTGTTTGCCTCTCCGGAGTCTCACAAACTGCCCCTGTATTGTTCTCGGATGTACTCCCGGGACCGTCTCGAGGCCGATGCCTTCCTTCTCGACTGGGAGGGGAGGTTCCTTTATGCGTTCCCTCCTTTTCCTCTGATCTTGAGAACGTTGGTACATCTCAAATCGACCAGGGCCACTATGATTCTCATTGCACCTCGTTGGCCCAGACAGCACTGGTTCTCCCTGCTTCTTCAACTCAGTGTAAGGGAACCTCTACTTCTACCTGTTTTTCCCTCTCTGCTGTCTCAGAGTCTGGGTTCGCTCTTGCATCCCAATCTTCAGTCATTACATCTGACCGCTTGGTTCCTTTCCCCTTGACTTCGTTTCCTGTTTCTCAGTCGGTGAGGGAGATTTTGGAAGCCTCGCGCAAGGTCTCGACTAGGCTTTGTTATTCCCAGAAGTGGACCAGATTTTCATCCTGGTGCTCCTCGAACCATCTGGACCTGAGTTCGGTTCCAGTGTCTTCGGTGCTGGAATATTTGTTGCATCTCTCTAAGTCTGGGCTGAAGACGACTTCCATTCGGGTGCATCTCAGTGCCATTGCGGCGTTCCATCGGCATATCGAGGGTCGGTCGCTTTCTCTTCATCCTCTGGTAACTCGTTTCATGAGGGGTCTCGTGAATGTTCATCCTCCTCTGAAACCTCCTCCTGTAGTTTGGGATCTTAATGTGGTATTAGCTCAACTGATGAAGCCTCCGTTTGAGCCTATCGACAAATCTCATCTTAAGTTTCTCACTTGGAAGGTGGTCTTTTTGCTTGCGCTCACATCCGCTCGTCGGATTAGTGAGCTGCAGGCTTTGGTTGCGGATCCACCTTTTACTGTGTTTCATCATGACAAGGTGGTTCTTCGCACCCATCCTAAATTTTTACCTAAGATTGTGTCTGATTTCCACCTCAATCAGTCCATTGTTCTTCCGGTGTTCTTTCCGAAGCCCCACTCTCATCCTGGTGAGGCGGCGCTTCACACGCTTGACTGTAAGAGGGCGTTGGCCTTTTATCTCCAACGTACCAAGTCTCATCGGAAGGTTCCTCAATTGTTTTTGTCCTTTGATCCTAATCGGTTGGGACATCCTGTTTCCAAGCGCACCTTGTCCAACTGGTTGGCTGCTTGTATTTCTTTTTGCTACGCTCAGGCTGGTCTCACGCTCCATGGTCAAGTCACGGGGCATAAGGTCAGGGCTATGGCAGCTTCTGTTGCTTTCCTCCGGTCTACTCCTGTGGAGGACATATGTAAAGCTGCCACTTGGTCTTCGGTTCATACGTTCACCTCCCACTACTGTCTGGACTCTCTGTCCAGAAGCGACGGCCGGTTTGGCCAGTCGGTGTTACGTAATCTGTTTTCCTAAATTGCCATCCTCCCACCTGCCCTTTTTTTTTTGGTTAGCTTGGAGGTCACCCACATGTGAGAATATCATGCCTGCTTGTCCTGGGATAAAGCACAGTTACTTACCGTAACACTTACCGTTACTTACCGTAACACTTACCGTAACACTTACCGTAACACTTACCGTAACACTTACCGTAACACTTACCGTTACTTACTGGATAACACTATCCAGATAACACTATCCACTGGATAACACTATCCAGAGACAGCAGGCATATATTCTCACAACCCGCCCACCTCCCCGGGGATGGCTTCTTTGCTGGTTATGGAACTGAGGACCACGAGGTGGGGATGCGCCCTCTAGTGGGCAAGAAGGCATGCACATGCGTGGTGCAGTGTAGCAAACTTGAAACTTCAATCAAGTTTGCTTGAAAAGCTGTCTCGCTGGGGCTCCGTAGATGACGTCACCCACATGTGAGAATATATGCCTGCTGTCCCTGGATAACACCTGTTACGGTAAGTAACTGTGCTTTATGGGAGGTGGAGTCAGGGGTGGAGCTTGGTCGTGTCTGGGGCAGAGCTTGGATGGGGATACTCAGTTGGTATTTGTTAGGCTTAGGGGGTACTTGGCTTGAAAAAGTTGAGAAACACTGGGCTAGACAACTTTATATTTACTGCCTTACTGGTTAGAAAAAAGTTGTTTTTTTTTTTTTCTCTCCTTGGCATTTTTCTGCTGTCATCAGCTGTTACCATGAGTTGTGTGTTGTGGGTCACTGTTACCCTCAAATCATGAATTTTTGCCTGAGCTAAGCAAGTTTTAACATTTACATCACTTAATTTTAGGTGCAGTATTTAGAAGGAAGGTATATTGTAGGATAAAGTTTTGTAGAAGGAAAAAGAACATAAGAACATAAGAACATAAGCAGTGCCTCCGCCGGGTCAGACCATAGGTCCATCATGCCCAGCAGTCCGCTCCCGCGGCGGCCCAAACAGGTCCCTGTCTGAATCATCAGAAGGGGCCCCCTTGCCACCCTGGTTTCCCATTGAAGTCCTATCTTCCCATCGAAGTCCTAACCCTCCGGTTTTGCACATGCACGACCTGGTCGGGTTTCTATACTTATTTCCTGGATACTTCTCTCAGTATCCCACGATCCCTTTATCCCTCAGGAATCCGTCCAATCCCTGTTTGAATCCCTGTACCGTACTCTGCCCGACCACCTCCTCCGGCAGCGCATTCCAAGTGTCCACGACCCTCTGGGTGAAAAAAAACTTCCTTGCATTTGTTTTGAACCTATCTCCCTTCAGTTTCTCCGAGTGCCCCCTCGTACCTGTTGTCCCCTTCAGTCTGAAGAATCTGTCCCTATCCACCCTCTCTATGCCCCTCATGATCTTGAAGGTCTCTATCATATCTCCCCTGAGCCTCCTTTTTTCCAGGGAGAAGAGCCCCAGCTTATCCAACCTCTCGGCGTATGGGCAGTGTTCCAGCCCTCTTACCAGTTTCGTCGCTCTCCTTTGGACTCTCTCAAGCACCGCCATGTCCTTCTTGAGGTATGGCGACCAATACTGCACGCAGTATTCCAGATGCGGACGCACCATCGCTCGATACAATGGCATGATGACTTCCCGCGTCCTGGTTGTGATTCCCTTCTTTATGATGCCCAGCATCCTGTTGGCTTTTTTCGAGGCTGCTGCGCACTGTGCAGATGGCTTCAGTGATGCATCCACCAGCACACCCAAGTCTCTCTCAAGTCTGCTGTCTCCCAACAATGCCCCCCCCATTTTGTAGTTGAACAACGGGTTCTTTTTCCCTATATGCATGACCTTGCATTTTTCCACATTGAAGCGCATTTGCCATTTGTCTGCCCAGTCCTCCAGCTTCTCCAGGTCCCTTTGCAGGTCCTCACACTCCTCCCTGGACCTAACTCTGCCGCACAGTTTGGTATCATCTGCAAATTTTATGACCTCGCACTTTGCCTCTTTTTCCAGGTCATTGATAAATATGTTGAAAAGTAACGGCCCCAGCACCGATCCCTGTGGCACACCGCTCGTGACTCCCCGCCAGTCAGAATATTGGCCCTTTACTCCAACCCTCTGCAGTCTACCCGACAACCAGTGCTCGATCCATCTGTGCACATCTCCTCCCACCCCGTGGTTCCACAGCTTCCTAAGCAGTCTTTCATGTGGCACCTTGTCGAAAGCCTTTTGAAAATCGAGGTAAATGATGTCGATGGGTTCCCCATTGTCCACCCGACTGCTTATTCCCTCAAAGAAGTACAGAAGGTTCGTTAAGCACGACCTTCCCTTACAGAATCCGTGCTGGCTTGTTCTCAGTAGACCATTTCTTTCAATGTGCTCGCAAATGCCGTCCTTGATCATAGCTTCCACCATCTTCCCTACAATTGAAGTCAGGCTCACCGGCCTGTAGTTCCCAGGGTCACCCCTCGATCCCTTCTTGAAGATAGGTGTGACATTTGCCAATTTCCAGTCCTTTGGTACCTCTCCAGTTTTCAAGGATAGGTTACAAACATGCTGGATTGTGCCCGCTATTTCCTGTCTTAGTTCCTTCAGAACCCTTGGGTGGATCCCGTCCGGACCCGGTGATTTGCCGCATTTTAACCTGTCTATCTGTTTGAGGACATCCTCCTTACTTACCTCTATGTGTTCCAATTTTTCAGCCTGTTCCCCACTCATGAGCTCCTCTGAGTCCGGTATATTAGATGTGTCCTCTCTCGTGAAAACCGACGAGAAGAACGTGTTCAACCTCTCAGCTACCTCTTTATCCTCCTTAATCACTCCCTTCCTATCCCCATCGTCCAACGGCCCCACTTCCTCTCTCGCTGGTCGTTTCCCCTTTACGTAACTGAAGAATGCCTTGAAGTTTTTTGCCTCCCTGGCCAGCCCCTCTTCGTATTTCCCTTTTGCTTTTCTAACCTCTCGGTGGCATTCTTTTTGGCATTTCCTGTGCGCCTGGTGGTTTTCCTCCGTTGGGTCCTTTTTCCATCTCCGGAAGGATACTTTTTTGTCATTTATTGCCCTCTTTACTTCTGCTGAGATCCAAATCGGGTCCTTTGACCGCTTGTTCTTGCAGCCTTTCCTGAAATTGGGGACGTACATTTTTTGTGCTTCTTGCAGGGTGTCCCTGAATAGGGTCCAGGCGCTTTCCACAGTCTCCATCTTAAAGATATTTCTGAGCTTCTTCCCCACCATTTTCCTCATAGCAACATAGTTCCCTTTCTTGAAGTTGAGCGCAGTTGTTGCGGTCCTCCTTACTATGGGTGTCCCCCTTTCTAATGTGAATCTGATCGCATTGTGGTCACTGTTGCCTAGTGGTCCTCCCACTTCTACCCCGCTTGCAGGCCCCCCTAATCCGTTCAGGATGAGGTCAAGAGTAGCACTCCCTCGCGTCGGTTCCCTGACCAGTTGCTCCATGAAGCAGTCCCTCACAGCTTCTACAAATCCTGTTTCCCTAGTGCAGTTGGAGTGACCCGTACTCCAGTCTATCCCCGGGTAGTTAAAGTCCCCCATCACTATTACATTTCCAGTCCTGCACTCCTGTCTCAGTTCAGCTTCCAAGTCGTGTCCGACTCCTTCTGGCGTACTAGGTGGGCGATAGTACATCCCCAGTTTTATGTCTGCACCCTTGTTTCCCGGCAATTTGACCCATAGCGATTCCAGCCCCTCTGCCTTCTTTGCCATATCCATCCCGACTGAGTCGATAGAGTTCTTTATATATAGTGCTATGCCTCCCCCCTTCTTGTGGGTCCTATCCCTCCTGTAGAGCTTGTACCCCGTCAGCGCCACATCCCATTGATTCTCCTCAGTCCACCATGTTTCTGTAATTCCAATTATATCCAGGTCTTCCCCCTTGGCCACGGCCTCTAGTTCACCCATCTTGGCCCTGAGGCTTCTTGCATTTGTGTAGAAGCACCGCAGGTCTCGTCGTTTTTCCTCCACCTCTGCATTCACCTCTGCATTCACCTGGGCCGCCTCTCCTGTTCCCTGTACTTCTGCTTTGCCCTCCGCCTTTACCCTTGTAGCTTTCAGCTTCCCCACATTTCCGCCACTCCACTTCCCTGCTTTTCCTCTGGGTTTTCTTCTGGGTTTTCTTGCCCCCTCCTGGGCCCCGGCCTCTGTTCGATCCCCCTCGCCTTGTTTAGCCCCTATAATGCCCTCAGCTTTCGCTTTCTTGCCATCCAGTCCCCCTGTGTCTCCATGCCCCTCAGTCTCCTCCTTCTCCCAGCAAGCTCCCTTTACCTGTTGTTTCCCTCGCTGTCTGATCATGAGATCCACCGGTCCCTCTACTTCTTCCTTGCAGTCAGCCCGTTCAGTATCTGTTCTGGATACTGTTGTCCGAAGCGTCAACATCAGATCAGCTGTCGGCTTTCCCCCTCTCCTCAGTTTAAAGCCCTCTCGATCTCCTTCCTCACATTGGCAGCCAGTAGTCTAGTTCCCTCTGTGCTCAGGTGCAGGCCATCCCGCCGGTAGAGCTTACTCTTTCCCCAGAAGGACGTCCAGTTCCTCACAAAGTGGAAGCCCTCCTCCTGGCACCATCTCCTCAACCATGCATTCACAGCCTGGAGGTCTGCCTGCCTCTTTGCATCTGCTCTCGGTACAGGTAGGATCTCTGAGAATGCTACCCTCCGGGTATTCCGCTTCAGTTTTCGTCCCAGGACCCTGAACTGGTCAGTCAGCGTGGCCATGCTGAAGTTCCTCCGGCTCACATCATTCGTTCCGACGTGGATTATCACCGCTGTCTCCTCTGTCTCTGCTCCATCCAGGATCCTCTCGATCCTATCAGAGACGTCTCGTGTCTTGGCCCCTGGGAGACAAGTCACTAGCCGGTCCTCCCTTCCTCCAGCTACGTGACTATCTACCTCTCTCAAGATCGAGTCTCCTACCACAATAGCAGACTTCCCTTTCCTCAGCAACCTCCTCTGTCTCAGGTCCGTGTCCTCGGTGTATTGTGGTGTCTCACCCTCGGGGTCTCGGTGAGTCACGGTCTCCTCCTCTTGTGTGGTTCCTCCGCTAGGTCCTTCCTCGGTTTCGCCTTGTGGATCCTGGGTCTCGTCTGCCGACATCCGTCTGTGCAGCTGCTGGTCCTGTCCTTCCACCTTCCTATAGGCCTCCTGCACTGTGTGATACTATGTTAATTCTCAAGATTGGGGTTCAGTTTGAAATCTGGTACTTCGGTGCTGCTGTAGTTAGAATTTATGTTGCCATTCCTGGCTTCAATTAGCACTGGAAGTGTAATGCAAGATTTGGTGGACAGAACTATGCTCAATATTTTCTGCTAGTGGTGATGAGCATTTAAACAATACAAACAAACCACAATGATCATCACTGGCTAAATTAGACTCAGTGCTGGGCTCTATCTGGATTTTGGCACTGAATATCTGGGTCGTGGACAGTGTCTGGAAATTATGCGGGGATGGCTAGTATTCTGTGCGATACCAGCATAGCTAACTAGGCAAAATTATGACCCGACTGCTATTTATGTGGTCTTACTTGCCTGGTTAGCTGAGTGGACACCAGCACTGAATATCTTTGATGCCCACATAATTCCCGACACTATCCATACTCTGTACTGAATCTTCCCGGCACTAATTGGTGAGTGTTACATGGGCCAGAAGAGATATTTCACAGCATTGTCTGATTAAGTGCCATTAAATATCACCTCCCGTTCCACTTATCATAATTTAACTTGGCAAGAGCCTTTTGTTTTTAACCCTTGTATGTATCGTACGAGTATATTGCATGACTTCTAACAAATTTTTAATCTTCATGTACTTGCAATCTAATACTCTTTTGGAGTAGAGACATTGTATCCTGAAATTCTTCCTGTATACAGCACTGTACAGTAGTCTGCCTGATTTGCCGAATCGAATCGATTCACTTTCTGAAAAAAATTGGACTCACCGATTCATTGAGTCCTGACATACCTCCGGGCATCCTAAAGTAGCAGGAGCTGTGGCAGAGACCACTTGGCAGAAGCAGTGTGGTGAACAGGTGTCTCCTGGCCTTCCCTGCCGGGGCTTTCCCTCTGCCACATCACTGATGACGCAGCAGAGGGAAGCCCTAGCAGGCAGGCTGCGAGAAGCCTGTTCACATCACTGCTTCTGCCAAGCCAGCCATCACTGGTACTACTTTAGGAGGCCTGGAGGGGAGGGGAGGGGGTCATTCGTAAGGTGCTGCATAGGGGACTAGAAGGGATGGAAAGCTGCTGTGAGAGAGGAGAGACGAAGAATTGGTGGAGATGGGATGGAGAGGAAGGGAGAGATGCTACAGAGGTAGAAAGAGTTGAGAGGGAGATATCTTGCATATAGTGGAGGGGAGGGAGACATGCATGGAGAAGAGAGAGAGAGAAATGTTGGACATGGGTAGAGGGCAGGGAGAGATGGTGGAGAAAGAGATGGTGCACATGATAATGGAGGGGAGAGATGCTGTATGGAGGGGAATAAAGAAGGTTGACTGAGGACACAAGGCAGGGAGAGAGAGATGGTGGTAGACAGTGGGAAAGAAACAAATGTTGGATATGGCAGTGGAAGGGAAGTTACAGAGATGGAAGATGAATGGTG
The DNA here is from genome assembly GCF_902459505.1 of Geotrypetes seraphini. Lineage (NCBI taxonomy): Eukaryota > Metazoa > Chordata > Amphibia > Gymnophiona > Dermophiidae > Geotrypetes > Geotrypetes seraphini. The sequence goes on from NC_047093.1 coordinate 112,324,016, forward strand.
AGTATGGAGAAAGAAGAAAATGTCAAATGGGTAGGAGACCTTGGCAAGTGAGTTAACAGAAGAAAAACAGAAACCAGAACCTGGGACCAACATGATTTGTATAATAAAATGAATGACCAGAGAACAAAAGATAGAAGAAATATTTTTATTTTTTGTGATTACAATATGTCAGATTTGAAATGTGTATCCTGCCAGAGCTGGTGTTACACAGCGAGCATGAGCTAAGACCTAACAGAGAGAGGAAAAGTCTTTTTTGTTTATTTTGTTTATGCTACAGTGCTGGCATGGGGATGGAGAGGGCAAAAGGGGCTGGGGTGGGTGAAGAGTCTACAAAATAAACCCACCAGGATGTTTGAAAACCCCCCCAAAAAACACCCTATTGGGCGGGAAAAGTGAATCAAATCGGAAAATCAATTCAATAGGCCAAATCGAAATGAAAATTTTTCCCCTGAATTGGGTAGCACTACTGTACAGAAACAGTATTCTTTCTGAGGTCCTCCTTTTTAATGGCCTTTTGAACTCTGTACTAGATGAAATTACAGTATCTATACTAAGGATGTACCGAATGGTAAAGCCGCCTAGGAATAGGCGGTTGATAAATTTTTTAAAATAAATAAATAAATAAGTTCCTTTATGTGCAATAGTATTTTTGGAGTATTAACTAAAGGATCCTTGAATGTGTTTCCAGGGATTACATGGGTGCTGGTTTACAGGACAGACAAATACAAGAGGCTAAAGGCAGAAGTGGAAAAACAAAGCAAGAAATGTGAGTATTGTTTGATATATGCCTTTCCAATACTGAAAATTCTGTAGATTTAGATTTAGAGACATAGGCCTTATGGTCTTTATCTGCCTTCATTTTTCTATCTAGTCTGTCCAACAATGTCACCCACTATTCCCCTCCTCTCCCTTAGAGATCCAATGTACTTTTCCCAGGCTTTCTTGAATTCAGATACACTCTTTGTCACCTCCACTGGGAGGCTGTTCCAAGCATTCACCACCCTTTCTGTGCAAAAAGTATTTTGAGGTTACTTCTGAATCTATCCTCTTCAGTGTTCTCCCCAGAAATTTTTTTCCAGCTGGGTGGCATGAAAAAGTAGCCAGGTGGGGCGGGATGGGGAAATTTGGTGGTGGGGAAAATTAACCCCCTCTTTTACTAAGGTGCGCTAGCGTTTTTAGCATGCATAAACCCCCGCGCTATGCAGTAAAACTAATGCCAGCTCAATACTGGCATTAGCGTCTAGCGCATGCTAAAACCGCTATCACAACTTAGTAAAAGGAGCCCTAAATGTGTACTATTTTTATTAATTATTATTATTTTCCAATGCTCAATATGACTTCCTTTTTTAAGGTTTGACACTTGTGCCAGAATATTTTTACTAAATTTAAGAAGTATCCAATTCTAGAAATGAATAATTAGATATTTACCCTCTTTCAAATGGTATAGAGGTTTAAAAAAGGGAAATGTGTTAATGAAGTCATTAGGTTCAATCTAGCCATTTATTTCTGCATGAATTTAAACAACTAAAAAAAAAAAAGATAAATATAGCTCATCCAGTAATACAAGAAACGGCTCTACGGCACCTCTAATAATGTTTTGATTACTAGGTTCCTTCCTGAGGTCTCACTGAGGATATGAAATAGATGCGATCCCCACTTCCAGACCTCTTCCACATAATTTATGGAGAGGTGTTACTGAGCCTTGAAGGAGACCTATGTGATTGCACTACAGCAAAATAAAAAAGTAGCAGATAAAGATCAAAGTGAGAGCTAGGGCAAAACAATTAAGTAAAGATGCAGGTAATAATTAGCAATGTATTAAAAATATTTTATTTTTATCTGCTTATAATGTCATTTGAAAGTTGCTTGATGTTAATACAACTTTAATTTAATTCTTTATAGTGTGTGTGTGGAGGGGGAGAAGCAACATCTACATCAACAGTAAAGTTAGAATAGGGTTATTAAATCCAGTGGCATACTTAGTATATATGACAGCCAGTGCTGATCATTTTAACAACCCCCTCCAACACACGCATTGTAAAACTAAACAAGCCAGATCCTGCACAGTCAATTGATCCTGTACAGTTGATGCTAACAGAAAGCCATGTCCTTTTAATACACACAGACAGATACACCCTCGCCCAATATGGAATAATCACAAACTAAAAATAGAACAATGTAGACAAAAGTTAAACTGAACCAAGAAACCAGACTATGCATGCAATGCAACACCACAGAAACAGTGGCACATCTTCTAATACTGTGCAAAATATAAAGACAGTAGATGTAAATTTGAAAAAAACTGCTATGTAACAATCACCACTTTACAAATTAACAAATAGAAATAAAACAAATAATGAGAAATAAGATAATACCATTTTATTGGACTAATCCATTTTTCAATTAGCTTTCAGAGGCAAAATCTTTCTTCAAGACAGTACAGCAGGGGTGCCCACAATTTTTTGGCTTGCGAGCTACTTTTTAAAATGGCCAAGTCAAAATGATCTACCAACAATAACATTTTAAAAAACACAAAGCACATTGTACACAGAGAAAATGTTAATTATCATTTGTATTTGGTTTTTTTTTTTTTAAGAGGTCAAGGCTAAGGTGACCATACGTCCTGTTTTCAACAGGACAGTCCCGTTTTTGGATCGGCCATCCCGTTGTCCCAATCCACCGCTTCGGGATACCGAAATGTCCCGTTTTCAGGGACAGCATCCCGAAGCGGTGCATGGGGACACCAGGACGGGTGTTCGCTTTCCTTCCCTGCCGTGCCAATTCAAAGCCCGGTTCACCGCTGCTGCTTCTTGCCTTCTTCCTGATGCCAATTTTGACATCAGAGAGGACGTTCCAGGCCAGTCAATCACTGCATAGTTGGGCCGGAATGCCCTGTCCGACGTCAAGATTGATGTCGGGGAAGGGAGGAGGAGGAAGGTGGCTTTTGTTCCTGCCAAATCGGGGAAGTAGAGAAAAAGTAAACAACCATCGCGGCCCAAAACAGAGTGCCCGGGGCAGCTGCTCTCCTTGCTCCCGCCTGCCTGCTAATACAGCCGAGAAGGGGAAAGCTGAAGAGTCCAGGCCAGGCAAGAGATCGCTTCTCCCCCGCAGCTAAAAGTGGCCTTTATCCCAGGATAAGCAGGCATGATATTTTCACATGTGGGTGACGTCATCTACGGAGCCCCGATGCGGACAGCATCTCAAGCAAACTTGATTGAAGATTCAAGCTTGCTGTGCTGCACCACGCATGTGTGCCTCCTGCTCCACTAGAGGACGCATCCCCTCCTCGTGGTCTCCAGTTCGTTTTTTTCCACAGTGCTAAGAAGACACGTTTTTTCTTAGCTCTGCCCCAAGTGCCTTCTTTGCACCGCGATTTATTGTTTTTTTATAGTTTTAAAAGTCGCTGTGCGTATAGTTACTTTTATTCTTCTTTTTTCCTGCTCATCGCGTTTAACGCGCTTTCATTCGTGACCCGGGGGCCCCCGGGTCGTCGCGGCCGCATGGCCTGATAGGCCGCGGTCGCCTGATTTTTCTATGTCCCAGCCTGTTACCGGCTTTAAAAAGTGCACCAGGTGCGAGCGTCTACTATCGATCACAGACCCGCATCGCTGGTGCATCCTTTGCCTGGGGCCGATCATCCGACAGAAACTTGCCCCTGGTGCGCAACTTTCCAACACCGGGCGCTCCGCCGCCGCCGGGCCCACATGGCGGACCTGTTTGCTGCCGACCAACCCTCGACATTGGCCCCGGCCTTGACCTCGGCCTTGGGTCCCTCGGTCCCGCCTCGGGGACAATGGCCGGGCAAGGGGGGAGTTCCTTACCCACGGCCCCGGCGAAGCCTTCGAAGACCTCTGGACGTGCCTCCACCACTCGGGAATGCTCTGAATCGAGATCGCCCTCGGTGGAGTGCACCGCGGCCTCGGACATGCCATCGATGCTGTCCGTGCCGGTGTTCCAGGAGATGCTCCGGGCAATGATCACGACGGAGCTATCTGCTGCCATGGCTCACCTTCACCCAGCCTCGACCTCGACCTCGCGTGCGCCGGACCAGTCTGAGCCCCAAATCGAGACCCCTTGGGGCAAAGTGCGCCGTTTTCACCGCCTCTCTTCTTCCTCAGATTCCTCCCCGAGGCACTCGAGGCGTTCGTCCCCGTCGGAGCTGTGCGGGGCGAAACGTAGATCGAAGCCCCTCGACCCCTCGGGCCATTGACTCTCCAAAATGGCCCGGAGTTCCCCTCCGACTCGAGGCAGCTCGCCCTCGACTCGATCAGGGGGACCGCTATGGGTTACCGAGCTGTCTCTCACTAACCCAAAGCTTCTACTGACTCCCCCTCGGTCCGGGGCTCCGGTCGGTGCCCCTTACCCCGGCGGCGTCCCCGAGGGGCTCCTCGAGGCGACGCAGGTCCTCGACCCCGGAGCGCTTCCACAGTGCGTCCCCGGTCTAAGATCGAGGGTCCGAATATGAACCTCGCTATTCGAGGGAGGCTTCCCTTTCCTTCTCAGCGAAACGGAGGTCTCGTTCACCATCCCCGCAAGGGGCCACGGGATCACACCGGCCTTCCTTTACGAGGTTCGTCCAGGACATGGGACGTGCCCTTGACTTGGACTTACAATCTGACTCGAGGTACTCCAAGGAATACCTGGCGGAGCTGGACATGCCTTCCCCGCCCCGAGAGTCTCTCCGGCTACCGCTGAACCCGGTACTCCGGCAGACCCTCCTCAGGAATCTCGAGACTCCTTACATGGTGACGGCTGTCCCATCTAAAATGGAGTCTAAGTACCGTACGGTGACCTGCCCGGGGTTCGAGCAACCACAGTTGTCCCACCAATCCTTACTGGTGGAGTCTTCTTTGAAGAAAGCTCACCCCTCTAGGGTATCCGCGGCGGTCCCTCCAGGACGCGAGGGCAGGACACTGGACAAATTTGGCCGCCGTTTGTATCAGAACTCTATGATGGCCTCTAGAGTCCTGAACTATACATTCACTTTCTCCTCCTATCTGAAACACCTCATTGGGCTTCTGGGCGCCTTCTCGGCGGACTTACCTGCCCCCCCGCCAGGCAGCATTTGGCCTCCTCGAGGATTTTTCAAACCTCAGTCTGCACCTATTCCACGCCGCTTACGACGGCTTCGAACTCTCTTCCAGGGTCGCAGCCTTCGCCGTGGCCTGCGCCGGCTGGCGTGGCTACGGTTAGTCAATATGGACCCTAACCTCCAGGACCGGTTAGCTAACCTTCCTTGCGTCGGTAAAGAACTGTTCGACGACACTATCGAGGCAGCTACGAAGCGGCTATCGGAACACGAACGTTCCTTTGCCTCCCTCGTCCGGCAGAAGCCTAAACCATCAGCCTCTCATCCTTTTCGGGGATTGCCTCACCGCTATCCCCAGAAGTCCACTCCGGCCTTTTCCAGACCGCCGCCTTGGCGCCCCAGACTCATTCTAGGGCTTTACCTAAATCACAGCCTACTTCGCCTGCGAAGCCGTCTCCGTCCTTTTGACGGGATGAGCGGACGGGGGCTGGCCCTCTCCGCGCCTCCGCCTAGCCTCCTTCCCATCGGGGGTCGCCTACGAGCCTACTACCCTCGCTGGGAAGCCATAACGTCGGACTCCTGGGTCCTTGGCGTGATTTCATCAGGGTACTCACTCAACTTTCGAGTGGTTCCTCCCGACAGCCCTCCAAGTGCGTGTCCCCCCCAATCGAGCGCAGTTGTCCCTCTTCCTCTCCGAGGCCCAGGATCTACTTCGCCTGCGGGCGGTGGAACCAGTCCCATTAAAACAGAGGGGCCAAGGGTTCTACTCCCGTTACTTCCTGGTACCGAAGAAGACGGGAGATCTGCGCCCGATTCTGGACTTGAGACGCCTGAACAAGTTTCTAGTGCGGGAAAAGTTTCGGAGGCTTTCCCTTCCGATTCTTTACCCCTTGATCAACGAGGGCGATTGGCTCTGCTCCCTCGATCTGAAGGAGGCCTACACCCATGTTCCGGTGCACCCTGCTTATCGCAGGTTCCTGCGCTTTCAGGTGGGGGACCTCCATCTGCAATATCGGGTCCTCCCCTTCGGCCTGTCCTCGTCCCCACGGGTCTTCACCAAGTGCCTCGTAGTGGTCGCGGCTGCCTTGCACTCCCAGGGCCTGCAAGTATTCCTCTACCTGGACGATTGGCTGATCAAAGCCCCGATCAGGGAGGGGGTTATCTCAGCGACCCGACAGACTATTACTTCTCTTCAGAGTCTGGGGTTCGAGATAAACTTCCCGAAATCCCAGCTGTGCCCCTCTCAATCCTTACAATTCATCGGGGCCGTGCTGGACACAGTCCGTCTCCGTTCCTTCCTACCTCCTCAGCGGCTGGAGGCGCTGGTAAACCTGAGCCGACAGATCTCGGGGCCACCTCTGTCTCGGCGCGACAAATGATGACGCTCCTCGGCCATATGGCCTCTACCGTCCACGTCACTCCGCTTGCCCTTCTTCATCTACGGTTACCACAGTGGACTTTGGCCTCACAATGGCGCCAGGATCGGGACCCGATCAACCGCCCCGTGACTGACTCCTTCTTTGAAAAAAATCGCTCCGTTGGTGGGCTGACTCTTCGAATCTTTCCAAGGGATTGCTCTTTCTCGCCCCCCCACACCACAAGGTCCTAACCACGGACTCGTCGGAGTATGCTTGGGGGGCTCATGTAAGAACATAAGAACATAAGCAGTGCCTCCGCCGGGTCAGACCATAGGTCCATCCTGCCCAGCAGTCCGCTTCCGCGGCGGCCCAAACAGGTCACGACCTGTCCAAATCACCAGAAGGGGCCCCCATGCCACCTTGGTTTCCTATTGAGTCCTATCTTCCCATCAAAGTCCTAGCCCTCCGGTCTTGCACATGCACGACCTGGTCGGGTTTCTATACTTATTTTCTGGTTATCTTTCTCAGTATCCCACGATCCCTTTATCCCTCAGGAATCCGTCCAGTCTCTGTTTGAATCCTTGTACCGTACTCTGCCCAATCACTTCCTCCGGTAGCGCATTCCAAGTGTCCACGACCTTTGGGTGAAAAAAAATCTTCCTTGCATTCGTTTTGAACCTATCTAGACGATCTCCGCACTCAAGGTCTGTGGTCAACAGAGGATCGCCGCTGCCACATCAACGTGCTGGAGCTTCGGGCCATTTACCTCGCCGCGGTGGCTTTTCAACACCTGCTCCGCGACCGGGTGGTTCTCATCCGCACGGACAACCAGGGGTGACCCGGGAAACTACAGGCCTGTGAGCTTGACCTCGGTTCCGGGAAAGATGATGGAAGCAATGATAAAGGACACAATCTGCGAACACATAGAAAAAAATGGACAACTGAAGGCGAGCCAGCATGGCTTCTGCAAGGGAAGGTCATGCCTCACAAACTTGCTTTACTTCTTCGAGGGAATAAACAACCAGATAGATAAGGGGGAATCCATAGACATCATTTACCTTGACTTCCAAAAAGCCTTCGACAAGGTACCTCACGAACGGCTATTAAAAAAGCTGTGGAACCACGGGGTGCAAGGAGATATCTACCGATGGATCAAACACTGGTTGGCAGGCAGGAAACAGAGGGTTGGAATAAAGGGCCAATATTCAGACTGGCAATGGGTCACGAGCGGAGTTCCACAGGGGTCGGTGCTGGGACCTCTATTGTTTAATATATTTATTGATGATCTGGAGACCGGGACAAAATGTGAGGTTATCAAATTTGCTGATGACACCAAACTCTGCAGCAGGGTTAGGAACACAGAAGACTGTGAAAACCTGCAAAGGGACCTAACGAGACTGGTAGACTGGGCAAATAAGTGGCAAATGAGTTTTAACGTAGAGAAATGCAAAGTCATGCATGTAGGGAAAAAGAACCCGATGTTCAGCTACAAAATGGGGGGAACACGGCTAGGGGTGAGTAACCTTGAAAGGGATCTGGGAGTTATGGTTGACACATCACTGAAACCATCGGCACAGTGTGCGACAGCCTCAAAGAAAGCAAATAGAATGCTGGGCATCATCAAAAAAGGTATCACAACCAGGACAAAGGAAGTCATCATGCCGCTGTATCGCGCAATGGTGCGCCCGCACCTGGAGTACTGTGTTCAATACTGGTCGCCGTACCTCAAAAAGGATATGGCGGTACTCGAGGGAGTGCAGAGGAGGGCGACTAAACTGATAAAAGGTATGGAAAATTTCTCATACGCTGACAGGTTAAAAAAGCTGGGGCTGTTCTCCCTGGAGAAGAGGAGACTTAGAGGGGACATGATAGAAACTTTCAAAATCCTAAAGGGCATAGAGAAAGTGAATAAGAACAGATTCTTCAAACTGTGGGGAGCCACAAGCACTAGGGGTCACTCGGAGAAATTGAAAGGGGACAGGTTTAGAACAAATGCTAGGAAGTTCTTTTTTACCCAGAGGGTGGTGGACACATGGAACAAGCTTCCAGAGGAGGTGATAAGCCAGAACTCTGTACAGGGATTCAAGAAAGGTTTGGATAGGTTCCTGGAGGATAAGGGGATAGAGGGGTACAGATAGAACTTGAGGTAGGTTATTGAATTGGTCAGTAACCACTTCACAGGTCGCACACCTGATGGGCCGCCGCGGGAGCGGACTGCTGGGCAGGATGGACCTCTGGTCTGACCCAGTGGAGGCAACTTCTTATGTTCTTATGTTCTTACTACGTAAACAAGCAGGGAGGGACAGGGTCGTGGTCCCTCTGCCAAGAGGCTCTGCGTCTCTGGGAATGGGCGGTCTCCCAAAACATTCTCCTTCGAGCGGTTTACATACAGGGAGAGCAAAACTGGCTGGCGGACAGGCTCAGCCGCCTCCTCCAGCCGCACGAGTGGTCCCTGCATTCCCAGGTCCTGCAACAGGTGTTCGACAGGTGGGGGACTCCTTAGATAGATCTGTTCGCCTCCCTCGACAACCAAAAACTGCCTCTCTTCTGTTCAAGGATATACTCCCCGGAACGTCTCGAGGCTGATGCCTTCCTCCTCGACTGGGAAGGGAAGTTCCTCTACGTGTTCCCGCCTTTTCCTCTGATTCTGAGGACGCTGGTCCACTTGAAATCAATGAGGGCCACTCTGATCTTGATTGCCCCTCGGTGGCCCCGCCAGCCATGGTTTTCCCTACTACTTCAACTCAGTGTCCGGGAACTTCTGCTTCTGCCCGTGTTTCCCTCTCTGCTATCTCGGAGTCGGGGTTCACTGTTACATCCCAATCTTCGATCTCTACATCTGACTGCTTGGTTCCTGTCCCCCTGACTTGTCTTCCCATGTTTCAGTCGGTCAGGGAGGTGTTGGAGGCTTCTCGGAAAGTCTCGACTAGACTCTGCTATTCCTAGAAGTGGACTAGATTCTCGTCCTGGTGCTCCTCTCACCGCCAGAACCCGGTGTCAGTCCCTGTGCCTTTGGTCCTGGAGTATTTGCTTCATTTATCTCACTCTGGCCTGAAGACCAATTCCATTTTAGTGCGATTGCTGCCTTTCATCAGCCCCTGGAAGGGAAGGCCCTTTCACTCCACCCCTTGGTTTCTCGTTTCATGAAAGGTCTTTTGAATGTTCATCCTCCCCTCAAACCGCCTCCTGTGGTTTGGGATCTTAATGTGGTTCTGGCTCAATTGATGAAACCTCCATTTGAGCCTTTGGATAAGTGTCATTTTAAGTTTCTCACTTGGAAAGTGATCTTCCTACTCGCCCTCACCTCTGCTTGGAGGATTAGCGAGCTGCAGGCTTTGGTGGCGGACCCACCTTTCACGGTATTCCACCATGACAAGGTGGTCCTCCGCACTCACCCTAAGTTTTTGCCTAAGGTAGTATCTGATTTTCATCTCAACCAGTCGATTGTTCTGCCTGTGTTGTTCCCCAAGCCCAACTCTCATCCTGGAGAGGTGGCGCTCCACACTCTTGACTGTAAGAGGGCGTTAGCCTTTTATCTCAAACGCACTCAGTCTCATCGGACAGTTCCACAATTGTTTTTGTCCTTCGACCCTAATAGGTTGGGACGCCCAGTTTCCAAGCGCACCTTGTCCAACTGGTTGGCCGCTTGTATTTCTTTCTGCTATGCTCAGGCTGGTTTCGCGCTATATGGTCGAGTTACGGGACATAAAGTCCGAGCGATGGCAGCTTCGATAGCTTTCCTCAGGTCCACGCCTATTGAGGATATCTGCAAGGCTGCCACGTGGTCTTCGGTTCATACTTTCACCTCCCACTACTGCCTGGATACACTGTCCAGGAGCGATGGCCGGTTCGGCCAATCGGTGTTACGTAATCTGTTTTCTTAAATTGCCAACTTCCCTCCACCCCTTTTTATTAGCTTGGAGGTCACCCACATGTGAGAATATCATGTCTGCTTGTCCTGGGATAAAGCACAGTTACTTACCGTAACAGGTGTTATCCAGGGACAGCAGGCATATATTCTCACAACCCGCCCACCTCCCCGGGGTTGGCTTCTTTGCTGGATATGTGAAGTGGAGACCACGAGGAGGGGATGCGCCCTCTAGTGGAGCAGGAGGCACACATGCGTGGTTCAGCACAGCAAGCTTGAATCTTCAATCAAGTTTGCTTGAGATGCTGTCCGCATCGGGGCTCCGTAGATGACGTCACCCACATGTGAGAATATATGCCTGCTGTCCCTGTTACGGTAAGTAACTGTGCTTTTCAGAGGGGCCCCGACACGGCAGCTGCCCTGAAGTTTTCCCTCTGCCACAACTTCCCGTTTCCGACAGGACACATCGCGGCAGAGAGAAAGCTTCAGGGCAGCTGCCATGCCAGGGCACCAATTTAGGAGTTTAGCAAAGAAGTTCGGACCGCTGGCCCTCCCCCCCCGGATCTGTTGCTGTTTGCTTCCCCCCTAATTCCGGCCCTAGGCACCTGCCTCCTGGGCCTACCCTTTAATCCGCTTTTATCCACAACCTGCGAGGAACAACTTCTGCCCAGAATTCCTTCCATATTCAGCTTCAACCTGAATCAGAATTTTTTTTGGGGGGGGCTAGAAATCTTGGATCCATTGTTTGCTTGAATATAATCTGTCTGTAGATGTGGAACGACTGAAGAAATGAATTTTTTGTTTTTGTGGCAACAATAGGGGAGTCTTCTAGATGACAAAGTAATTTTGAGGTGTCGGGGCAGGGGGATGCAGACTTGATGGCTTGAAAAAAAAAGTCCCCCTTCTTGTCAATGCTGAGTCAATCATTCATGCATAAGGTGACCATACGTCCCGTTTTCAAAGGGACAGTCCCATTTTTAGACCAACCGTCCCATTGTCCTGATCCACATGAGGACATAGGAAGGAGGCACTGAGGGCACTAAGGACATAGGATGGGACACTAAGGACATAGGACGGAGGCACTGGGTGCACTAAGAACACAGGACGGAGGCACTGGGGGTACTAAGGACATAGGAAGGAGGCACTAGGGCAGGGGTAGGGAACTCCGGTTCTCGAGAGCCATATTCCAGTCGGGTTTTCAGAATTTCCCCAATGAATATGCATTGAAAGCAGTGCATGCAAATGGATCTCATGCATATTCATTGGGGAAATCCTGAAAACCCGACTGGAATACGGCTCTCGATGACCGGAGTTCTCTACCCCTGCACTAGGGGCACTAAGAACATAGGAAGGAGGCACACTGGGGGCACTAAGGACATGGGAATGAGGCCATTATGAATTAATAAGATATTATGTGTACATGAAAAATGAATGGAAGAAATTGGGGGCGGGGCTAGGGCGGGACTGACAATTAATAGATGTCCCTTTTTGATGAAAAAAAATAAATGGTCAGGTTAGTCAAGGCAGATGAGTTTAAAATATGCAATGTCACCTCAGGGTGGTAGATGCAAAGAACAGTTTCCCAGAAGAGGTGATGGAAACAAGAGACTTTGTCTGAATTCAAAAAAGTGTGGGATAGGCACATGGTATCTCAGAGAGGAAGCGTTGATGGATGGGCCATTTGGCCATTATCTGCCATCATATTTCCATACAGAGGCCCAGCGCTGCTGCCTTCAGTTGTAGGAAGGCTTATGGTCCCTTCTAGCATGGGTGCCCATGCAAGTGCCTTGTTTCAATCCCACTGCTAATCGGACAAAATACTTTTGAATATTAAATCATGCTATATATCTACGGTATATAATACTGCATGTATAATTAAAGTATTTTCCAAAAGTTATTTACTTAAATAAATGGGGTAATTGAAAACACCCACTGCAAGTAAAATAATATATTGATGATTCTTTGTGTTTATTTGGCTATTGAGATCTATTGCTTTGCTTTAACTGTTGGTGGTCTTTATTGCCCCTGAGAAGAGGCCTTGGTTAACTGCTCACTGGTCCTAAAAGCAACCCCTGCTATCCCCACAATTAATGCTGTTTCCTAAAAGACTTTCATTTTTCTGATCTAAACGCATTTTAAAATAATGGATACGCATCTTAATTAAGCTAAAACCCGGATCCTAACTCCCACTATCTGCATTACTCACACAACGAAGAACCAGCTCTGATCCAAACGCCTTTTAGCTTCCTTTCGGTTGTGACCTCTTTTCTTTACACTGGAAGTAATTGCGGAGTGGAGATAAGAAGCTGGAAGTTTAGGTGAATGGGAATTTTGGCGATTTGTTTGTTCCCGGGGCATATTCTGGTGAAGGGAGCAATTTCTTTTCTTGTTATATAGTGTGAAGAATTCGGAGATCTATGGAGTCCCGGTTTTTCCTAGTCTGTTTTCGGGCCGGTTTAATGTTTGTAATAGTGTCTTTTTTTTTTTTAGGTAGAGCTGTTGATGTTTGATTACTGGCATTTACATTTATTATGAAAATAAACTTTTATTCAAAACCAACCACAATAAAAAAGCGGGTATTGAACATCGTACTTTTGCTTAAAAAAACAGCTTCCCTTCTCTTCTCTTCCCCCCCTTCCCCCTGGGACGTAACTTCCGGTTTCGGAGGGAAGAGAAGGGAAGCCAGCATGCACACTTTAGAGCCCCGAAGCATGAGTTCGCTATGGGTGATCTCCAAGCCGGTGAGAGGAGGGTTTTTTTTTTTTTTTTTTTAAATGTTGAGCAGCGGTGGCAGCAGCAGGATTCACGATAGATGACAGCCAGGCGGTCATCTAAATTAGCCGGGTGGAGCGCCCGGTTAAAAGGCCCTAGGGAGAACACTGCCCTTTCACCTTCATCTTATGCCTCCTCATTCCAGAGGCTTGCATCATGTGCATTTATGCCATGTACGTATTTAAACATCTCTTATCATATCTCCTCTCTTCCCCCTTTCCTCCAAAGTATACGTAGTGAGATCTTTAAAGTTTGTCTCTGTACGCCTTATGACGAAGACCGTCAGCCATTTTAGTAGCCTTCCTCTGGATTGACTCCACAATTGTACATACACTTCCCCCTCCCCTTTCGCGGTTTCTGCACTCGCGATTTCACATAATCGTGATTTTTTTCTGGGGAGGGGGAAAATTTAAAAAAACATATTTTTTACCTCCCTGCCGCCTTCCCGGCCTTACCTGATGGTCTAGTGGGCTTTCGGGGCAGGAGCGATCTTCCTACACTCCTGCCCCGTGCAGATCGCCAAGATTCACACCATTGTTGGTATTGTAAGGTGTTTATTCATTTATTTGTTTGTGTGTAATAGTATTTTTATTGTTATATATAGATTTTGATTTTGAGGTTTTTTATTTAGATTGGAAATCCTACTTAAAAATATTTGTCTCCCATTTTTTGTATGGTATTGATTTTCACCTTAAGATCATCACACCCAAGTCCTAATCTTCTTTCGTGCACAAAATTACTTCACCCACTAAACTCTAATTCCCTTGGTTTTTGCAGCCCAAATGCATGACCTTGCATTTCTTAGCATTAAATCTTAGCTGCCAAATTTTGGACCATTCTTCAAACTTCGCTAGATTTTTTTCTCAAGTTATCCACACCATCAAGGGTGTTTACTCTGTTGCAGATTTTGGTATCATCCACAAAGAGGCAAATCTTACCTGACATCCCTTCAGCAATATTGCTTACAAAAAATGTTAATCAAAACAGGCCCAAGAATTGAACGTTGAGGCACATCATTGGTAACATCCCAATTGGTAAATCATTATTTTAGGAGACTTTAACTTTGCAGATTATCCAAAACTCACTGAGGCGCAAAGAAAATTTGCCAAATTGTTGACAGATCTGGGATTCATCCAACAAGTCCACTCCCCCACTCACTCTTCTGGAAACACTTTAGACTTGATCTTCATCTTAAAAGGCCCACAAAATGATAATAAATCTACCATATTAACCATCCTTCAGGTCTCTTGGACTAACCACCACATAATCACTTTCAAACTACAAATTAAGAGCGAAAAAACAGCAGAAAATCCTTTATCACAAAAAACAACCACAGTCGACCCAAAGTCAGTAAACCTTCACGCTTTGTCCCTTGGCATTTCCAAACTAGACCTAAATACAGGTCCCATAGTCAATTCATTAGATAAGAAGGCAAAGATACGACACTCTGGCGTAAAATCACTCTTTGAGAAATTAGCAAAAGCCAAAGATGCCAAAACAAATGCACTGAGTTAAAATCCACCTGGAAAAGCTTTCTGAAAGAATACAAACTAGCGCTACTCGAAAGAAAAAAGGAACATTTCACTAACCTAATATCTAAGGTCCTATGTAGATCAAAGGCCATTTTCTTGTTGTTGAAAAACTTGTTCTCCTCCCAAGGACCACCTCAGGACCAACAAACAAACTTAGATAGTGAATCCCTCTCTATTTTCTTCCATGACAAGATATCAAAAATATGAGACACCCTAGACGTGGAGGCCAAAGCTCTGCCAAACAGCCCAGCATCTTCACAACAGGATAACCTAACAAAGAGTGAAACCCTAAACAGTTTCAAACCAGTTTCCATAGAAGATCTGAAAAATTCAATAGATTCCCTATGTCCCACAACCTCGATCTTAGACCCATGCCCATCCGCAACACTTCTAGCTACCAACAAAATCTTCTTGTCCTCCATCCTACTCTTACTAAATGAGTCCCTAAAATCAGGCACAATACCACAATGTTGGAAACCTGCTGTAGTGAGACCAGTTCTAAAAAAATCCACCATGGACCTGGAAAATTCAAGCAGCTATAAACCAGTCTCAAACCTTCCATTTATCTCAAAAATACTTGAAAAGATAGTACTCACACAGCTAAGAGACTTCATAGAAACAAATGCCAGTCTATCCATCTTCCAATCAGGATTTAGGAAACAGCACAGAAACAGTACTGTTAGACATAGAGACAACTGCTGGAAAATTCTAGATGAAGGGAAAGACGCATTATTGGTACTATTAGACCTAAGTGCCGCCTTTGACACTATTGATCACTCACTTCTATCCAGACTACAATCTATTGGAATCAATGATATTGCACTAGCTTGGCTCTCCTCCTTCCTTAGTGAAAGATCGCAGAGAGTACTATTAGGACACTCCCAATGTTCCATCTAAGGATTGATGAGGTGTGTGCAAAAAAAAATATGCATGAGCGACAAGTTACATACTCCACAAATTTATGAGCAGGCGCGGAGTACGCATTTTTAAACAAATGTAGTTTATCCTTGTACTCCTTATGTATTTTTAATCATCTATGGATATGTTTGTATGTTTATTGTTCAAATGGTTTTATTTATTTCCCCAAATTTATTTTTGTTATACGCATTGAAAATATTTGATATTGCGTTTAAATCAAAATCTCAATAAACTTGAAATGAGTGCCCGTGAGATTGTGGGAGGGTTAAATACTCAAAACTTAGAAGAATAACAATTTACTTAAAGTTTTTGCTTCGCCAGCTTTCTGGTATCTTTACATACAGTGGCGTACCTAGCATACGTAACACCCGGGCCATCATTTTTTGGCACGCCCCCATATCTGTATGAAAAACATGATTTTTAGTAACAAGCCACACATCACACATGAGTACCTAGGAAAAGGCAGCATCTTACATATTGCAGTGAGCAGTACATCAATACACCCATTGTAAAACTAAACAAGCCAGACCAGCACAGATCAATCCTACACCGTCAATCCTAACAGAAAACCATGTCTTTTGAAAACACAGAACACAGAAAACACCTTCGCCTAGTATGGAATATGTCATCACAAACTAACCCCTCCCCCTTTTACAAAACTGTATTGTGGATTTTAGCCACGGTGGTAACAGCTCTGACGCTCATAGAATTCTGAGCATCAGAGCTGCTACCACCACGGCTGGCACTAAAAAATGCTCCACAGTTTTAAAAAAGGGGGGATAAAATAGAAATACACAGCTTCAACGCTCTAGCTCAGGGGTGCCCAAACTTTTTGGGCTTGCGAGCTACTTTAAAATGACCAAGTCAAAATGATCTACCAACAATAAAATTAAAAAACACAAAGCACACTATATGCTGAGAAAATGTTAATTATCATTCCTATTCTGGGTTTTTTTCAAAGAGGTCAAGGCAGATGACCCTATGCATTATCATCTCAGTAACAACCATACAAAAATAGACAAATATACCTCCCTTCCTTTTTATTAAACCACAATAGCAGTTTTTAGCGCAGGGAACTGCGCTAAATGCCCAGCGCTGCTCTCGACGCTCATAGGCTCCCTGCGCTAAAAAACACTATTGCGGTTTAGTAAAAGGGGGCCATAGTGCAAAATATAGACAGCATATATAAATTCAGACACATTTTGATCACTAAATTTAAAATAAAATCATTTTTCCTACCTTGTCTGGTGATTTAATGAGTCTCTGGTTGCACTTTCATCTTCTGACTGTGCATCCAATCTTTCTTCCCTTCTTTCAGCCTGTATGCTTCCTCTCCTCCAAACCTCATTCCCTCCCCTAACTTTTTCTTCCTCTCTCCCTACCCTTTCTTTCTTTTTTTCTCTCTTGATGCCCCCTTTCTTTTTTTCTGTTTCCCTTCTGTCTCCCTGCCTGCCCCCTTTCTTTCTTTCTCCCTACCCTCCACAAAGCCACTGCTGCCACCATCGGGGGAAACAGGCCCCAAAGCCACCACCGCAACCATCGTGGGAAACAGGCCCCAAAGCCACCACTGCGGCTGCCCCAAGCTCGCTCTGCTTCACACCGGGCCGACCAGCATTCCCCCGATGTCAATTCTGCCGTTGGAGAAGAAGTTCCGCCCATCCAGGCAGGGATTGGCTGGCCCGAACTTCCTCTCCGACTGCAGCCTTAGGGAGGGTGCACAGCCGGGGCAGACCGCCCCCCCCTTGGTACGCCACTGAAGACGTGGCAGCGGCTCCTCTCACAAATCCCCACCAGCGTCGGAAGTCCGATGCAGTCGGGGATCTTGAGAGGAACAGCCACTGCATCTTTCAACTTTAAAATACACTAAGGCCGCCGCCGCTTCCTTTCACCTCCGCCCGCCCTCGAGTGAGCGACAGGAGAAAACATATGAGTGACGCCACTGAAAATAGTGAGCGATCGCTCATGCGCTCAGCTTAGAGGGAACATTGGACACTCCCTATCTGAGCCAAAACCACTCCGCTATGAAGTGCCCCAAGGTGCATTGTTATCCCCACTCCTCTTCAACCTCTATGTCAGACCAGTACTCGAAATCGCAGCAAACTACCAAATTAAAATCCACTCATTCGCTGACAAAATACAGCTCTACCTTCCCTTAGGCCAACACTGCGACACACAAATCATAAAACTCCATAGCTGCCTAACTGAAATAAAGAACTGGATGACTGCAAATAAACTACAACTTAATGCCTGAAAGACTGAACTCCTCTGAATACACAAAGACACCTGTACATACCACCGCCCATCCTTTTCCTGGGGAAATGACACACTTATAGCTAAAGATAACGTCCGCAGCCTAGGAGTGATCCTGGACTCAAATCTATCACAATCAAATCACATATCAAACGTAGTGTCTTCATTCTTCTACTTCCTCCATCAACTGAAATGCATCTGTCCTTACTTTTCAGAAACCGTTTTGCCCAACTATTACATGCATTTGTATTATCCCGCTTAGACTATTGCAACACACTACTAGTGGGCTTACCTACAAAAACCCTCTCCCACCTTCAAGGTGTACAAAATGCAGCCGTTCATCTCCTGAAAAACCTAGGCTTCTGAGACTTGTCACCCCAGCACTAACATCAATGCATTGGTTACCTATCCAAAAACGCTGCGCCTTTAAAGCTTTGGTCCCAGAGGGGAATGAGAAGCTGGAGTCCCTTTGGATCAAGGTTCCCAGACGCAACGGTGCGGATATGAAAATTGGCCTTTACTATCGCTCCCCAGGACATAGTAGATGACGGCAGATAAAGACCCGAATGGTCCATCCAGTCTGCCCAACCTGATTCAATTTAAAAAATTTTTATTTTTTTATTTTTTTTATTTTTCTACTTAGCTATTTCTGGGCAAGAATCCAAAGCTTTACCCGGTACTGTGCTTGGGTTCCAACTGCCAAAATCTCTGTTAAGACTTACTCCAGCCCATCTACACCCTCCCAGCCATTGAAGCCCTCCCCTGCCCATCCTTCACCAAACGGCCATACACCGACACAAACCGTGCAAGTCTGCCCAGTAACTGGCCTAGTTCAATATTTAATATTATTTTCTGATTCTAAATCTTCTGTGTTCATCCCACGCTTCTTTGAACTCAGTCACAGTTTTACTCTCCACCACCTCTCTCGGGAGCGCATTCCAGGCATCCACTACCCTCTCCGTAAAGTAGAATTTCCTAACATTGCCCCTGAATCTACCACCCCTCAACCTCAAATTATGTCCTCTGGTTTTACCATTTTCCTTTCTCTGGAAAAGATTTTGTTCTAAGTTAATACCCTTCAAGTATTTGAACGTCTGAATCATATCTCCCCTGTCTCTCCTTTCTTCTAGGGTATACATATTCAGGGCTTCCAGTCTCTCCTCATACGTCTTCTGGCGCAAGCCTCCTATCATTTTCGTCGCCCTCCTCTGGACCGCCTCAAGTCTTCTTACGTCTTTCGCCAGATACGGTCTCCAAAACTGAACACAATACTCCAAGTGGGGCCTTACCAATGACCTGTACAGGGGCATCAACACCTTCTTCCTTCTACTGACTACGCCTCTCTTTATACTGCCCAGCATCCTTCTGGCAGCAGCCACTGCCTTGTCACACTGTTTTTTCGCCTTTAGATCTTCAGACACTATCATCCCAAGGTCCCTCTCCCCGTCCGTGCATATCAGCTTCTCTCCTCCCAGCATATACGGTTCCTTCCTATTATTAATCCCCAAATGCATTACTCTGCATTTCTTTGCATTGAATTTTATTTGCTAGGCATTAGACCATTCCTCTAACTTTTGCAGATCCTTTTTCATATTTTCCACTCCCTCTTCGGTGTCTACTCTGTTACAAATCTTGGTATCATCTGCAAAAAGGCACACTTTTCCTTCTAACCCTTCAGCAATGTCACTCACATACATATTGAACAGGATTGGCCCCAGCACTGAACCCTGAGGGACTCCACTAGTCACCTTTCCTTCCTTCGAGCGACTTCCATTAACCACCACCCTCTGGCGTCTGTCCGACAGCCAGTTTCTGACCCAGTTCACCACTTTGGGTCCTAACTTCAGCCCTTCAAGTTTGTTCAACAGCCTCCTATGAGGAACTGTATCAAAGGCTTTGCTGAAATCCAAGTAAATTACATCTAGCATATGTCCTCGATCCAGCTCTCTGGTCACCCAATCAAAAAATTCAATCAGGTTCGTTTGGCATGATTTACCTTTTGTAAAGCCATGTTGCCTCGGATCTTGTAACCCATTAGATTCAAGGAAGTACACTATCCTTTCTTTCAGCAACACTTCCATTATTTTTCCAACAACTGAAGTGAGGCTCACCGGCCTGTAGTTTCCTGCTTCATCCCTGTGACCACTTTTATGAATAGGGACCACATCCGCTCTCCTCCAATCCCCAGGAATCACTCCCGTCTCCAGAGATTTGTTGAACAAGTCTTTAATAGGACTCGCCAGAACCTCTCTGAGCTCCCTTAGTATCCTGGGATGGATCCCGTCTGGTCCCATCGCTTTGTCCACCTTCAGTTTTTCAAGTTGCTCATAAACACCCTCCTCCGTGAACGGCGCAGAATCTACTCCATTTTCTCGTGTAACTTTGCCAGACAATCTCGGTCCTTCTCCAGGATTTTCTTCTGTGAACACAGAACAGAAGTATTTGTTTAGCACATTTGCTTTCTCCTCATCACTCTCCACATATTTGTTCCCAGCATCTTTTAGCCTAGCAATTCCATTTTTTATCTTCCTTCTTTCACTAATATATCTGAAAAAATTTTTATCTCCCTTTTTTACATTTTTAGCCATTTGTTCTTCCGCCTGTGCCTTGGCCAAACGTATCTCTCTCTTGGCTTCTTTCAGTTTCACCCTGTAGTCCTTTCTGCTCTCCTCTTCTTGGGTTTTTTTATATTTCATGAACGCCAACTCTTTCGCCTTTATTTTCTCAGCCACTAGGTTGGAGAACCATATC
This sequence comes from Geotrypetes seraphini, assembly GCF_902459505.1. Classification (NCBI taxonomy): domain Eukaryota; kingdom Metazoa; phylum Chordata; class Amphibia; order Gymnophiona; family Dermophiidae; genus Geotrypetes; species Geotrypetes seraphini. The sequence continues at coordinate 112,344,494 of NC_047093.1, forward strand.
GGCTTCCTTTTTCTCTTGTTTTTATTGATTTTCTTCACATAAAGGTCCGTGGCCATTTTTATCGCTCCTTTCAGCTTAGATCACTGTCTTTCTACTTCTCTTATGTCCTCCCATCCTAACAGCTCTTTCTTCAGGTACTTTCCCATTGCATTAAAGTCTGTACGTTTGAAATCTAGGACTTTAAGTATCGTGCGGCCGCTCTCCACTTTAGCCGTTATATCAAACCAAACCGTTTGAATATCGCTACTACCCAGATGAGCACCCACTCGAACATTAGAGATACTCTCTCCATTTGTGAGGACCAGATCCAATATCGCTTTTTCCCTTGTGGGTTCCGTCACCATTTGTCTGAGCAGAGCCTCTTGAAAGGCATCCACAATCTCCCTACTTCTTTCCGATTCCGCAGACGGAACATTCCAGTCCGCATCTGGCAGGTTGAAATCTCCCAACAGCAGAACCTCCTCTTTCCTTCCAAACTTTTGGATATCCACAATCAGATCCTTATCAATTTGCTGCGATTGAGTCGGAGGTCTGTAGACTACACCCACGTAGATAGAAGTTCCATCTTCTCTTTTCAGAGCAATCCATATCGCTTCTTCCTCTCCCCAGGTCCCTTGCATTTCGGTCGCTTGGATATTGATCTTTACATAGAGAGCTACTCCTCCACCTTTATGACCATCTCTGTCCTTCCTAAAAAGATTATATCCCGGTATGTTTGCATCCCATCCATGTGATTCACTGAACCATGTCTCTGTGATAGCAACAATATCTAGATCTGCCTCTAATATCAGGGCTTGCAGATCATGAACTTTGTTGCTTAGACTGCGAGCATTTGTGGTCATCGCTTTCCAGCTATTTTTCAGCGATAATCTCCTTTTTCGTATGGATTTTTGTGTCGTTTCACTTTCCGTTGCAATACTAAGAAATGAGTTTCTGATATTGCTTATGTTGCAGCCTTTACTACTATCACATCTTTTCTTTTGCCGGGGGTGGTCTCTATAATTGTCCTTCGTACATACACCATCCCCACCTTCTAGTTTAAATGCCTAGAAAAATATTGTGTAAATTTCTCTGCAAGGTTTCTTTTTCCTGCTGTAGTAATATGTAGCCCATCAGTGCAATATAGCTTATTGTCCTTCCATGTATTTCCCCATCCTCCTACGTACCTGAAGCCTTCTTGATGACACCAGGCTCTGAGCCATCTATTAAAGTCCTCTGTGTTTTTCACTCTTTGCTCTCCCTTTCCATATGCAGGCAGTATTTCAGAAAAAGGTTTCACGCCCTCACCAAGCTCCCGAAAAGCTTTCTGTGCTGCAAGTGTGGAGTTGTTGGCCAGGTCATTTGTTCCCAGATGGATAACAACATCAGTGTTAAAATCCTTAGTTTCTTCTTTAATTATAGTCAGTATTTGCCTGGAACTCCTGATAGCTGAGGATCCTGGAAGACATTTCACTATTTTGGTCTCCTCGCCCTGTGTTCCAAGGTTAATGCCTCTGATGATGGAATCTCCCAACAGTAATAGTTTTCTATTTTTGGCTTTTTTATTTGTACTTAGGGTGCGCTTGTTCTCTTGAGTTACCTTCATTGGTTCCAGTCCCACCTCCCTTCTGTTTTCCTGAGTATCGCAGTGCACTAGTGGAGCGAAGGAATTCTGTAGAGGTAATATTAGTGAAGGTGGATGTTTCTGTGTTACATGTCGCAGTCTTCCTGAGCCTATTGTGACCCATTTATTCCTGGGCTGTTTTATTCTTTGAGGTAGAGGTGGTAAGTTGGTATGATTTTATGGAGTGATGGAAGCTGCTTTAATTGTATTCAATTCCTGTTTAAGTTTGCAGAGCTCCTCCTTAATACTGGCAAGTTGAAGACAGATGGGGCAAGCCTTAAGCCTCCAAATAGTATGTTTTGGAATTAAAGCACCACATTGATTGCATAGAATAAAGGTCATCTTGATTGGTTGTGAAGTGACTTAATTTGAGTAGTCCTGATTATATGGGTCTCTATATATGAATAGTGGTCCCTGGGGTTGGTGGGACTATAAGTCTTATCCTTATTCCTATGAAGGGAAAGGGAAAGAGGAAATAAGATTTAAAAGAGGAAAGAGAAGGGTTTATTTTTTGTGCTTTTTTTTTTTTTTTTTGTAAGAAATAGGGATGAGAAGAGAAATTAAGCAGATATAATGCTGAAAACCAGTGAAAAGAGCAGAATATGAAATGCTGAGTAACTTAGCTTTTAGAAGTTCACAGGGCAGCCTTGTTCACAGCAATGTCCCAAAGATAATGCAATTAACCTTAGAAGTAAAACAGAGCCCCTCCCTTCTCCACCTAATCAGCAGAAAACAATGGCTGAATACTAGTAAGACAGAAATATAGGCTCTATACCACCTAAAACACAGTATTTTAAACAAAAATGCAGGTTCTATCAGTGCTACCCTAAAACACAGGATTTATAACAGGATTTTCCCTACTTTAGTCACCCTGAGCCACAGGCACCAGGATTTAATTAGAGTTAACAAGGTCTTACCCTTTTTCCTATGAAGAGGAAGAGGAAATAAGATTTAACAGAGGAAAGAGAAGGGTTTATTTTTTTGTGTTTTTTAAAATATTTTTTTTAGTAAGAAACAGGGATGAGAAGAGAAATTAAGCAGATATAATGCTGAAAACCAGTGAAAAGAGCAGCATATGAAATGCTGAGTAACTTAGCTTTTAGAAGTTCACAGGGCAGCCTTGTTCACAGCAATGTCCCAAAGGACAGATGGAGGAGACAGACTCAGATATGATAGAGGAAATCAAACAAGGATGTAGGACAGGAAATGTAATGATCAAGGGAGACTTCAACTTCCCAGGGATTAACTGGAACCTGGGAACCTCAAACTGTGGTAAGGAGACGAAGTTCCTGGAAATGATAGGGGATTGCTCCCTAGAACAAATGGTGGGAGAGCCGACGAGAGGAGACGCCACCTTGGGACTTGGTCCTAAATGGCATTACTGGTCAGACAAAAGAAGTAGAAGTTACGGTCCCTCTTGGGACGAGCGATCACAATATGATCAACTTTAAACTAGACATTGAGAAAGGGAAACGTACCAAAACCTTAACCACGACTTTCAACTTTAAAAAAGGAAGATATGATAGCATGAGAGCCATGGTTAAAAAGCGGCTCAAGAAAAGGTTGGATAAAATCAGAATGGTTGACCAGGCATGGTCCCTATTAAAAACTACTATCACGAAAGCACAAAGCCTGTACATCCCACAGATAACCAAAGGACGGCAAAATAAAAGCAAAAGAGAATCGGCATGGCTTACTAAAGAGGTTAAGGAAGCCATAAAGGGAAAGAAGGACTCCTTTAAAGAATGGAAACACACGAAAACAACCAAAGCTCGGAAAAAACACAAGGAGGAGCAGAAGAAATGTCACAAAGCGGTGAGGGATACCAAAAAGGACTACGAGGAGAAAATTGCGCAAGAGGCCAAGAACTTCAAGCCCTTTTTTAGATATATAAAAAGAAAAAACCCCGCAAAAGAGGCGGTGGGACCATTGGATGACCAGGGAAGAAAAGGGTACATAAAGGAAGACAAACAAATTGCTGACAAACTAAATTCCTTCTTTGCATCCGTCTTTACGAAGGAGGACACCGCAACAATACCAGTAGTAGTGAAAGTGTTCAAAGGAGAAATAGAGGAAAGCCTCACCACAGTAGAGGTGGACTTGGACCAGATATACTACCAGATTGACAAACTTAAAGGTGACAAATCCCCTGGACCTGATGGAATTCATCCGAGAGTCTTAAAATAATTTAAGGTTGAAATCGGAGAGCTATTGCAAAAACTTGCCAACCTGTCAATTAGAACCGGTCAGATATCGGACGATTGGAAGAAAGCGAACGTCACGCCAATTTTCAAAAAAGGATCGAGAGGAGAACCGGGCAACTACAGACCTGCGAGTCTTATGTCTGTCCCTGGTAAGATGGTTGAAGCACTGATTAAAGATAGCATAGTCCAGCACTTGGACACACACGACCTGATGGGAACCAGTCAACACGGTTTCAGGAAAGGGAAATCATGTTTGACGAATTTACTCCAATTTTTCGAAACTGTGAACAAACATATTGATAATGGAGAACCGGTGGACATAATATACTTGGACTTCTAAAAAGCGTTCGACAAGGTTCCACATGAAAGATTTCTTAGGAAACTACAAAGTCATGGAGTAGAGGGAGATATACTAAGATGGATAGGCAAATGGCTGGAGAACAGAAAGCAGAGGGTGGGCATAAGTGGGAAGTTATTGGACTGGGAGAAAGTGACTAGTGGGATGCCCCAGGGCTCAGTACTTGGGCCCATCTTATTTAATATTTTTATAAATGCCTTAGAAGAAGGAACATCCAGTGGGATCATCAAGTTTGCTGATGACACAAAGCTATGCTGGGCAATCAGATCGCGGAAGGACAGCGAGGCACTCCAGAGTGACTTGTTTCAGAGAAATGGGCGGAGAAATGGCAGATGAAGTTTAATGTAGAAAAGTGCAAAGTAATGCATTTAGGCAGCAAGAACGAGGAATACGAGTATAAAATGTCAGGTGCAACTCTGGGTAAGAGCGAACAAGAAAAGGACCTGGGTGTACTGATAGATAGGACCCTTAAACCGTCGGCACAATGCGCAGCAGCGGCAAAGAAAGCAAATAGAATGTTAGGCATGTTAAAGAAAGGAATCACGAGTAGATCGGAGAAAGTTATAATGTTGCTTTATAGGGCAATGGTCAGACCACACTTGGAATACTGTGTCCAACATTGGTCTCCCAACCTAAAGAAGGACATAAAAATGCTGGAGAGGGTGCAGAGACAAGCAATGAAGCTAATAAATGGTATGGAGAACTTGGAATATGAGGAACGACTCAAGAAACTGGGACTGTTCTCCCTTGAGAAGAGAAGACTGCGAGGGGATATGATTGAGACTTTCAAAATACTGAAAGGCATCGACAAGTTAGAATAGGAAAATAAATTATTCACATTGTCCAACGTGACATGGACAAGAGGACATGGACTGAAGCTAAGGGGTGATAAGTCCAGGACAAATGTCAGGAAGTTCTGCTTCACGCAGCGAGTGGTGGACACCTGGAATGCTCTCCCAGAGGATGTTATTACAAAATCCACAGTTCTAGGATTCAAAAGTAAATTAGATGCACATCTCCTTACGAGAGGCATAGAGGGATATGGGTGACGGAAACTACATCAGGTGTACACCTGACTGGGCCTCTGCGTGTGCGAATCACTGGACTCGATGGACCATGGGTCTGATCCGGAGAAGGCAGTTCTTATGTTCTTATGTTCAAGGCATTCCATAAGCTGACACCGAACTACATGACATCAAAACTACAAATTTACATCTCAAACAGAGAGATGGCTCACACTACCACTTGGTCATTCACTCAAAACTGAAACAGCCTGCAAACGCTCTTATTCACAGTTTATACCCAGATTCTGGCACATCATCCCCACATCCATTAGATCACTAGACAATCTATGGAACTTCAGGAAAGCCGTGAAAATCTTCCTCTTCACAAATCCAGCTCCTTAATGTTCAACGCTACTCACGAGCTCCATAATGACCAATGCTACTCACGGGATCTAAACTGCTGACCACGAATCATGTACTCGCTTACAACATTAAAACTTTAGTACAATTATGTTCTGTTCTGTTAGTACAGTGAATGCTGTCCTAAATCTATAACAGTGGTCTCAAAACCGTGGCCCGGGGGCCACATGCGGCCCGCCAGGTTCTATTTTGAGGCTCTTGGTATGTTTATTATAATCACAAAAGTAAAATAAAAGTTTCTTGATCATATGTCTCTTTAGCTATAAATTACAATATTATTATTAAGACGTAGCCAAAAGGAAAGATTTATAAACTATAAAGAGTTTGACCTCATGCAAAATTGTCATTTCTTTAATAAGACATTAACTATTTTTTCTGCGGCCCTCCAAGTACCTACAAATCCAAAATGTGGCCCTGCAAAGAGTTTTAGGTTGAGACCACTGATCTATACTATGCCATGTAATATCTTCTACGAATGCCACAAATTCTTTTAAGCTATGTCTGCCAAAAATGTCTTTCAATAATTTTGTCCTTCTGTACTGTGAATGTACCTTTGTAACCCGTTCTGGGCTCCTTTGGGAGGACGGGCTAAATAAATAAATAAAATCCCTTTCCTCAGAATGATGTCCATTGACCACTACCCTCTGTCGACTTCCATTCAACCAGTTCTTGACCCATTCTGTCACTTTGGGGCCGATACTGAGTTTATTTATTAAGACACCTGTGTCTTAAAAAGCTTTGCTAAAATCTAAATACAGTAGAGTCTCGGTTAACTCACACAACCAGCAAAAAAAAATCACTGATGGAAAAAAATGTCTCCTGAAGCTCTAGCGGCAGCAGTCCTGAGCCACAAACCCTCAAACCCTAAAGAATGAGAAGCAGCGACATTCCTGAGCCATGAATCCCACCTCCTCCCCAACCTGAAGTACCAGTGCGGAAGCATCCTGAGCCGCAAATCCTCCCTCCCTCCCTCAAGCCCCAAAGCAGCTACGAACCCTCCTTCCTCCTGTCCTGAAGTAACAGCGCTGCAGCGGTCCTGAACCATAGAGCCCTCCTCCCTCAAGCCCTGAAGTGGCAGAAGCAGGTGGCGGTCCTGAGCCGCAAACTCCCTTGCTCTTTCTCTTCCATACCTGAAATTGCAGCGGTCAGCCTCAAAACAGACTACCTGTGACCAGCCCCGTTAGGATCTTACCTCTGATGCTGAATAACTGAGATTCTGATGCACCTTTGAAATCCCTGGTGGTCCAGCAGTAGGCCAGAGCAGGTGTGATCTTCCTCCACTCCTGCCCTGTGCTGAGCCACTAGCTGAATGGCTGCCGCGAGTTCTGGGCGGGCTTTGGGTGGCCTTAGACTTGGACATCTTTGGATAATAATCAAACCTTTCCTAAGATGTTCTGGATGTAACTTAGACCTTTTGAGTTAGACCTGTTTTAAAAGCATCTTAAGTGCCAAAAAGGTACCCAAACTGACCAGATAAACACTGTAGGGATTAAGTTATGAACCCCCTCCCCCCAGTGGCCACTAATCCTCTCCCCACAAAGATCTAGAATAGCAGCACCTAGTATGGGAAAGCCTAATAAAGCAGCACACATGTTTTTTAAGTAGCCTAGTGGGTGGGTTAGTGCACCGTAGAGAGGATGACCCAGGTCCATAAGCCACTCTAAACACTACATTTATGGTGGAAAGTGTGAGGGCACCAAAATCCTACTATACTGCTATAAAGGTGCCACCTGCAGCCATAAGGGCTATTAGGATGGTAAGGTGGGCATAGTAGGGTGGTAGATAGGTGGGCATAGCTGGTTTTGCGGGAGTTTTGGAGAACTCAGCATAATTTATAAGGGGTATATGGTGAGATGTATATCTGGCACCTTTTATGTGAAGGTCACAGTAGTACCCTTTAAAGCAGGGGTGTCCAACCTTTTGGCTTCACTGGGCTGCATTGGCCGGAAAAAATGTTTCTGGGGCCACACGCTGCAGTAAGACACAGCAGGGAGCCGGGAAGACGGTAAACACCCAGGGGCAGCAAAGGAAAACACTGCATCGCCCTCGACCGGGGCCACACAAAATACTTCACTGGGCCGCAAGGTTGGACACCCCTGCTCTAAAGTGTTCCACTTCTCTGTTAGGATATCAGTGTGGCCAGTCCATTACAATGCTGGCCCCTCCCACATCCAAATGGTCTGGATTTGGATGTTTTTGTGGTTGAAAATTAAGACCCATTTCGCTTCTAAACTCCGATTATAAAATACTTGCAAAACTTCTATCCTAACTGCCTTAATAAAGTAATAGAACTCCTTATACTTCCGGATCAAGTTTGATTCATTAAACATAGATTCATTGGAGATAATCTTAGACTCTTTCATAACATCAATAGTTACGCAAAGGGCCTCTCGGAACCTGCAGTAGGCTTAGCCATAGAAGCAGAAAAAGCTTTTAACAGAGTTGAATGATCTTTCCTGCTGCAGGTTCTGAGATGACTCAATTTTGGTGAAACCTTTATCTCTTGGATTCACTCTCTATACTAGAAACCCTTTTCTAAAATCTTGATGAACAACTGTCTAACTAATTCCATCCAACTCTGTAGAGGAACTGGACAAGGGTGTCCTCTCTCACCCCTTTTATTTAACCTCGCCTTAGAAACCCTACTGTCTTCAATTCTTCAATCTCCCCAAATTCTAGGTATTCCATCTCTCTCAAGATATATTAATCTAGCAGCCTATGCGGATAATATCCTTCTCTTTTTCCGTAACCCCCAACTTCCAGCTTTCAAACAGACATATTCCCAATTATCAGGGTATAAAGTTAATTTGTAGAATCGATTATTTTTCCCCTTAATAATCTGATTATAGAAAAAGAGCTTAATCATCTAGGATTTTCCTGGTCCAATAAAGAAATAAAATATTTAGGTTCCTACATTCATAAATATCCTTCCCGCATCATGGACTTTAAGAATGCTAAATTAAAAGAAATCATTATATCCACATTCGCAAAATGATCCCCAATGTACCTCACTTGGTGGGGAAGGATATCCTCAATCAAAATGACTTTAGCGCCTCAAATAAATTTTATTCTTGTTACCATCTTTGTGCACAACCTCAATATATCAATGGATTGATAAAAAAAATACAGCATTCATTTGGCAGAATAAAAAACTCAGAATTTCAATGAAAATATTAAAAGCGGCCAAAATAAATGGGGGTACCAACTTACCAGACTTCTATAGGCACCATCTGGATTCTTTGATAAAGTATGGAACCCAATGGCTTCAAACAGATACAAATATAGCATCTCAATGCCCAACTTGGTTAGATTTAGAAATATATATTAGTTCACCGACTCCCATTAAAGCTCTTCTTACAATGTCTCTCCCACCTCATTTGAAACAGTTCCCAATTTTAAAAGCTACTCAAATTGCCTTCCATATACTGGATAAACTAGCTGTTAACTCTATGCATAACTACCGAGATATGGCAATTTGGAATAATCCTGCCCTTAAAAATACTTATTATCCCAGGACAAGCAGGCAGCATATTCTTAACACATGGGTGACGTCACCGACGGAGCCCTCGGTACGGACCTTTTTAACTAGAAGTTTCTAGTTGGCCGCACCGCGCGTGCGCGAGTGCCTTCCCGCCCGACGGAGGAGTGCGTGGTCCCCAGTTTCTTCGTTTCCGCGGAGCGAAGAAGACGCGTGTGTTTTTTCAACGGCCGTTGAAACCACTTTTTGCCTTCCCGCTCGCGCTTTTTTCCATTTTTTTATCTTCCTTGCCTTCGGGTTTCTTTTTTCTTTGCTTTGTAAAAAAAAAAAAAAAAAAAAACTTTGCTTTTTTTCCCCTTTTTTTCGTTTTGCCCCAGCGGGGCCTGTTGCCATTATACAGGCCTCGGGGTTCGATTTTGCGGAGGCCGTTTTCCCCTTCATGCCCCCGCAGGTCGGTTTTAAAAAGTGCCAGCGGTGTGCACGCCCGATCTCCCTCACTGACCCACACAATTGGTGTTTGCAGTGTTTGGGTCCGGAGCATCGGGCGGACTCCTGCACCCGCTGTGCCACTCTCCAAAAGAGAACCCTTAAGAACCGAAGAATTCAACAAACTCTCCTCTTCGGCACCGGGTCGGCGATGGACTCCTCGACATCGACAACGGTACCTCAGAAATCGGCACCGTCTACCTCGACACCGCCCGACCCCACATCGGCGTCTCTGGCGCCAGGTAAGCCGGCTAAGAAGCCTTCCTCTTCCCTTGAGCGCCCTCCAACTACGGTGGCGACACCGACCTTGCCGGCATCGCACCGGTCCCGCAAGCGCTCCGCCCCGATCTCGGTGAGTGCCTCGTCATCGGCCTCCTCATCGCCGGGGCGTGGAGCGGCATCTAAGGAACCGAAGAAAAAGAAAGCGGTTCCGATGCCACCCCTAGATGACCGTATCTCGGCCATCTTAAAGGCTCAACTCCAGGAGCAATTGCAGCAACAGCTCAAACACCTGTTGCCCACTATCCTGGCACCGCTCCTTCCGGTACCAGACCGGCCCGAGCCCCGTACCGAGCCCCCGGTATCCACCCCTGCGGTACCCATTAATACTTCCATGCCGATTCTTTCGGCTGAACAGCTTCATGCCCATCCAGTGGTGCACTCCCATACCACATCGGATCCTCCTCGGCACCAAGCAGTGCGTCATTCTTCCCGGGATCGGGATCGACGCCGGTCTTCCTCTCCGGGTACCGTTACGGTGCGGTCTGGAAAATCTTTATCCAAAACCCGCCATACCTCACCTTCCACCCCGGTGTCTCGACATGCACCAGAGGTCCGGGACCCTGACTTATGGGAGGAAACCCCTCTCGGTACCGAGGAGGATCCCTCCTCATCTGAGGAGGACCCGTCGGCACCCGATGCCACCTCCAAACCGGAGCAGTCCTCCTTTTCTAAATTTCTGAGGGAAATGTCTGCAGCCCTGTCCCTTCCTTTAGAATCTGACTCAAAGAAGTCTCAAGCCTTCCTGGAGGCTTTAGATTTCGAACAGCCTCCTAAAGAGTTCCTCAAGCTCCCCGTGCATGACATCCTACGGGAGACCTTTTACAAAAACTTAGAGAATCCCCTTACGGTACCGGGGGCTCCACGTAAACTGGACAACCTCTATCGAGTCATCCCTATTCCAGGGTTCGACAAGTCTCAATTGCCCCATGAGTCCCTTCTTGTTGAATCCACCTTGAAAAAGACTCAGGGCTCCAGTGTCTATGCCTCTACCCCTCCTGGCAGAGAGGGTAAGACCATGGACAAGTTTGGCAAGAGGCTCTACCAGAATGCCATGCTGGCCAACAGGGCAAATAATTATTCATTCCATTTTTCATTTTACATGAAACATTTGGTCCAGCAGCTGTCTGCCCTTCAGAAATACCTCCCGGAGCGCAAGGTCTCGCTGTTCCAACAGCACATCTCTGGCCTTCTTCAGCTGCGCAAGTTTATGGTCCGCTCGATATACGACTCGTTCGAGCTCACCTCCCGTGCCTCTGCCATGGCCGTTGCCATGCGCCGCTTGGCCTGGCTGAGAGTCTCCGACCTGGACATCAACCACCAGGACCGTCTAGCCAATGCCCCCTGTCTCGGGGATGAACTTTTTGGAGAGTCACTGGATTCCACCACCCAGAAACTCTCCGCCCATGAAACAAGGTGGGACACCCTGATCAAACCAAAAAAGAAGGCTCCGCCTGCCCGACCTTATCGACCTCAGTCATCTTATCAGCGCAGGTTCTCAGCCAGGCCACTCAATCCGCCTCCTCAACAACCGCGGCGGCCCCGTCAACAGCAACACCATGCACAGGCTCGTTCTCAGGCCACTCAACCCTCCAAGCCTCTTCAGCCTGCTAAGCAATCCCAGCCCTTTTGACTCTTCTCTCCAGGGCATAGCCAGTCATCCACCTTCGCTACCTCTTCCACAACCAATCGGAGGTCGTCTCACCATATTCTCCAGCCGTTGGGAGGTCATCACATCGGACCAGTGGGTCCTCAACATCATCCGCCACGGTTACTCTCTCAACTTCCAGACTCTTCCACCGGACAACCTTCCCGTAGAGTCTGCTTCACACTCATCTCAAACCCCCCTCCTCCTGAGGGAGGTTCAATCCCTCCTCCTTCTCCATGCCATCGAAGAAGTACCTCCAGATCAAAGGGGTCAGGGATTCTACTCCCGCTACTTCCTGGTTCCCAAAAAGACGGGAGACCTCCGTCCCATTCTCGATCTCAGGGACCTCAACAAGTGCCTGGTCAAGGAGAAGTTCAGAATGCTCTCCCTTGCCACGCTCCACCCTCTTCTTGCTCAACACGACTGGCTATGTTCCCTGGACCTCAAAGAGGCCTACACTCACATCTCCATCAATCAGAATTCTCGCCGCTACCTGAGGTTCCAGGTGCTGCACCACCACTATCAGTACAAGGTGCTACCATTCGGCCTCGCTTCCTCACCCAGGGTCTTCACCAAGTGCCTTATAGTAGTGGCGGCCTTTCTCAGGTCTCACAACCTCCAGGTATTCCCCTATCTGGACGATTGGTTGGTGAAAGCACCTACGTCTCAACTTGTGCTACAGGCTACTCATCACACCATCTCTCTCCTCCACCTCCTGGGGTTCGAGATCAATTACCCCAAGTCGCATCTGATTCCCACCCAGCGACTTCAGTTCATTGGAGCAGTTCTGGACACCACACTAATGAGGGCTTTTCTCCCCTCCGATCGTCAGCAAACTCTGCTCCACCTCTGTCGTCAGGTGCTCCTGCATCCCTCCATTCCTGCCCGTCAGATGATGGTCCTCCTGGGTCACATGGCCTCGACGGTGCATGTCCTTCCTCTGGCACGTCTCCACCTTCGCACACCTCAGTGGACCCTCGCCAACCAATGGTCACAGACTACGGATCTTCTTTCTCATCCCATATCTGTGACATCATCTCTTCAGCAATCTCTCCAATGGTGGTTGAACTCCTCAAATCTTTCCAGGGGTCTTCTTTTTCATCTACCCCCTCACTCTATGATCATCACCACGGATGCATCCCCCTATGCGTGGGGAGCTCATCTGGGAGATCTACGCACCCAGGGACTTTGGACCCCACAGGAGCGTCGTCATCACATAAATTTCCTGGAACTCAGAGCCATGTTCTACGCCCTCAAGGCTTTCCAACATCTTCTCTGCCCTCAGGTTCTCCTCCTGTGCACAGACAATCAGGTCGCCATGTACTACATCAACAAGCAAGGCGGCACCGGATCTCGCCCCCTTTGTTTGGAGGCTCTACGCATCTGGACCTGGGCCACGGACCGCAATCTCTTCCTCAAAGCGGTCTATATCTAGGGCGAACAGAACTCCCTGGCCGACAATCTCAGCCGCATCCTTCAACCTCACGAGTGGACGTTGGATCCTCCGACTCTGCTCTCCATCTTTGCTCGATGGGGCACTCCGCAGGTGGACCTCTTTGCAGCACCTCACAATCATCAGCTGCCCCTCTTCTGCTCCAGACTCTTCTCTCCTCACCGTCTGGCCCCGGATGCATTCCTACTCGATTGGAGGGATCGATTCCTGTATGCCTTCCCTCCACTTCCTCTGATGTTGCGGACCCTGTCCAAGCTCCGCAAGGACAACGCCACCATGATTCTCATCGCACCTCGGTGGCCTCGTCAACACTGGTTCTCCCTCCTGCTCCAACTCAGCTCCAGGGAGCCCATTCCTCTTCCTGTGTTTCCTACTCTACTTACACAGCAACATCAGTCTCTACTGCATCCCAATCTGTCTTCACTCCACCTGACAGCTTGGTTTCTCTCGGGCTGACCTCTCCGGAGAATCTATCTCAACCGGTCCGCCTCATTTTGGACGCCTCCAGGAAACCGGCCACTCTCCAATGTTACCATCAGAAGTGGACCAGATTCTCCTCGTGGTGTCTCCGGCATCATCAGGAACCCACCTCCTTAGCGGTGGAAACTGTATTGGAATATTTACTCTCACTGTCCAATGCTGGCCTCAAAACTACCTCCATCAGAGTCCACCTCAGTGCCATCACTGCGTTTCATGAGCCTATTCTCGGAAAACCCCTCACGGCTCATCCTCTGGTTTCCAGATTTATGAGAGGGCTCTTCAATATCAAACCGCCTCTCAAGCCTCCTCCTGTCGTCTGGGACCTGAATGTGGTTCTATCAGCTCTCATGAAACCTCCGTTTGAGCCTCTTGCCACAACTTCGCTCAGGCTTCTTACCTGGAAGGTGCTTTTCCTAATTGCCATCACCTCTGCCAGGAGGGTTAGCGAACTGCATGCACTGGTTGCCGACCCACCATTCACGGTTTTTCACCATGACAAGGTTGTTCTGCGTACCCACCCTAAATTCCTTCCCAAGGTGGTCTCGGCTTTTCACCTTAACCAGTCCATTGTGCTGCCCGTCTTCTTCCCTAAGCCTCACTCGCACCCTGGAGAACAGGCGTTGCACACGCTGGACTGTAAGCGTGCCCTTGCTTACTACCTTGATCGTACCAGAGCTCACCGTACATCCCCTCAGCTATTTTTGTCTTTCGATCCCAACCGTTTGGGTCGTCCTGTCTCCAAACGGACACTTTCAAATTGGCTTGCTGCCTGTATTGCTTTCTGCTATGCTCGGGCCGGTCTCTCACTGGAAGGTGCTGTCACGGCCCACAGAGTCCGAGCTATGGCTGCTTCTGTAGCTTTCCTCCGTTCCACGCCCATCGAGGAAATCTGCAAGGCTGCCACTTGGTCCTCAGTTCACACGTTCACTACTCACTACTGTCTGGATGCCTTTTCCAGACGGGATGGTCACTTCGGCCAATCGGTGTTACAGAATTTATTTTCATGATGGCCAACCATCCCCCCTCCCTCTTTGTTAGCTTGGAGGTCACCCATGTGTTAAGAATATGCTGCCTGCTTGTCCTGGGATAAAGCACAGTTACTTACCGTAACAGGTGTTATCCAGGGACAGCAGGCAGATATTCTTACATCCCACCCACCTCCCCGGGTTGGCTTCTTAGCTGGCTTATCCTAACTGGGGACCACGCACTCCTCCGTCGGGCGGGAAGGCACTCGCGCACGCGCGGTGCGGCCAACTAGAAACTTCTAGTTAAAAAGGTCCGTACCGAGGGCTCCGTCGGTGACGTCACCCATGTGTTAAGAATATCTGCCTGCTGTCCCTGGATAACACCTGTTACGGTAAGTAACTGTGCTTACTGGAAACTCTGGCAAAAATGCAGAATTTGGTTGGTTAATCAACTATATCGTAATGAAAGAATTCACAATAATTTACCCATTACTATCCAATAAACAACACCATTGTAACATCTGTGTTGTCAAAACTACAATAATCTCTGACTGCCTGTATGGTCAGCTGGTGCACCAAAATGAAAGGTAAAGCTATTTCTCTTATCTAGCAACTCCTTCGGGATTCACATTTTGTTTGTGCAGATGAAGTTTGGTCTAAAAAACTTAATATTTCCTTATCACATTTTGACTGGCAAACCTTTTGGTCTAAGAGAAATAGGCCTCTCTTGTCTGCCAGCCTATCTCAATCATTGTACTTTCTAATGTGGAATGTTGCTTCGAGATGATGACAAATGCTAGCACTGCTTCACCTTAACCGGTACTTTATCTCACATGCTTTTTGATTGTGAAGCTGTTCGCCCTTTTTGGAACAATATCTGGTCTACAATTAAAACTATAATGAATTGTTCCTCAGATATTTCATATGATATAATAATTCAGTGCTCATTACATGCCTGTTTTGATCACTCGGTGTGTAAACCGAAGTTGATTGATATGTTGCTTTCTGTTGGTATACAACGAGTTCTGTTAAATTGGAAATCTGCATCACAATTGAATCATTCTTTCTGGTGGAATTCAATTTGTATGTATAAAAGATTGGAACAATATGCTTATGACAAACGTTTTTCATTAAGTAATAATTCACAGAACAAAATATGGTCTCCTACTGACGATTTTATAATGTGTATAACATATAACATATCTTTAACGCACAAGTTCTAAATTACTTACCTGATTATTCAAATTAGAACATGTTGACTTTTCCTGAATGCTTTGTTGAATGTTTATGTACCTTTACAGGTACATAATTCAATAAAAATTCAATAAAAATATTGAACTTAAAAAAAAGAAAAGAAAATGGTGAACAAAGTTGGACGACCTGGTAGCCATAAGTAGGTGATTTTCAAAAATAAAAAAACTTGCATGTGTAGCGGATTTGCTGGCTTCAAAAATGACAGTTTCTCCACCTCCGAGTTTGGATGTCTTGTGGGAAACATCCAATGTCGGACTTAGATGTCCTATCGAAAATACCCCTTAATACCATTTTATTGGACTAATACATTTTTCAGTTAACTTTCAGAGGCCAAAACCTGCTTTCTCAGTTCAGTACAGTATACTGCCCTGACCTGAGGAAAGGGGTTTTGGTCTCCAAAAGTAAGTAAAAATCGTTTTAAAATTAGTCCAATAAAAAGATCACCTTATTTCCATTTTTTATTTATAAACATTTGTTAACACAGCTACAATACTACATTAACCTTTGTCATCTCTTGTTTCTGCTTTCCCCATCTTCTCTTCACTCTCTTCCTTCCATCCAGCATCTGCTCTCCTTCTCTGCCCCTTCCATCCACTGTCTGCCCTCTTTGTCCCTGCCACCCAGGAAGTCAGTATATCAAGACGGTGAAGATATATATTACACACACTTTTTAAAAATGAAAATTAGCCATGTTTCCATTCCCCCACCCATGGTCTGGCATCTCTGTCTCCTTCCCTTCTCTCCTCCCCCTTATACTCTGATATCTCTTCTCCTCCCCCCTTCCCCATGGTCTGACATCCCTCTGTCTCATATTCCTTCCCTAGTTTTTCCTCATCTCCTTCGCAACTGGGTGCATCATTTCTCTCTTTTTCTCCCTCTCTCTTCTCCTCCCTGCAGGCAGTGCAACTTACAGTCTTCGACAGCCAGCAGCGTCAGTGAGCTATACATGCTGCCTTCAACAGCCCCTAAGCTTTCCCTCTGCTTCAACTTCTGTCCTCACAGAAGCAGGATGCTGAAGCAGAAGGAAAGCTTCTGGGCCACTGAAGATAGTGTGTTTAGCTCAATGAAATTGTTGAAGGTCAAAGATTTTAAGCTGCAGTGTGGCAGATCCAGAGGATCCACCAAATCTGACTTTTACACTAGGCTCTGAATCACAGTTACTGGATGCTAGGGTCCACCTTGGAGATTAGCACCCAAGAAAAGGATCTGGGTATCATCGTAGACAATATAATGAAACCTTTCGCCCATTGTGTGGCGGCGGCCAAAAAAGCAAACAGGATGCTAGGAATTATTAAAAAAGGGATGATTAACAAGACTAAGAATGTTATAATGCCCCTGCATTGCTCCATAGTGCGACCTCATCTGGAGTATTGCGTTCAGTTCTGGTCGCCTTATCTCAAGAAAGATATAGTAGCACTAGAAAAGGTTCAAAAAAGAGAGACCAAGATGACAAAAGGTATGGGGGATGGAACTCTTCATGTATGAGGAAAGACTAAAATGATTGCCGTCATGTTTCTGTGTTTCTATAGATTATGGTTACTGCGGATGGGCAGACTAGATGGGCCATTTGGGCTTTATCTGCCGTCATGTTTGTGTTAGGGCTCTTCAGCTTGGAAAAGAGACAGCTGAGGGGAGATATGATTGAAGTCTACAAAATCCTGAGTGGAGTAGAACGGGCACAAGTGGATCGATTTTTATCTCTGTCAATTTTAAATATTTATATAAAATTTATTAGATACCACTTTCCTCAACTCTAATGGTAAACTATTCTATAAGATTAGGACCAAATAAAAAAATGCCCAATTTCTAGTTGATGCCAAATAAGCCTTGGAAATATGGGGTAGAGCTACCCTATTGTCATTCAATGATCTTAATAAACGACAAGGTGCATAAAACGATATTAAAGATATGGAGGCTGCAACTCAAACAATGCTTTATGAACTAACATAATCAATATCTTGAATTGAATTCTAAATTCAATAAGCAATCAATGGAAATTTAAATACAAAAAGTTACATGATCACTAATGTGTAAATTACCTAATAGCCAAATAGCAGTATTCTGCAAAGTTTACAAACATTTTAATTGTCCTGTCAATATCCCTGCATATATTAAGTTACCGTAATCCAATTTAGATAGCACAGAAGCATGTATTAAAGTATGCAAAGAATCCTCATCTAAAAATTTTGAATGGCTCTAATCTGCCTCAATACTCTAAACCAGTGTTCTTCAACCACCGGTCCATGGACCGGTGCCAGTCCACAGAAATTTCCTGCCGTTCCACAGGGCCGGCATGTGCATCAGGCCCAAAACTGTGTTCTTCAACTGCTGGTTTGCGGTGCGATCGATGCGTGGTTAATAAGATTATATTGTGTGTATATATGAAAAATGAATGGAAAAAATAGTGTTACAATTAGGACTATGGGGGCAGGATCTGGCCCACGACTTAGCCCAGTGTTCTTCAACTGCCAGTCTGCGGACCAATGCCGGTCCACAAAATAATTCTTTTATTTCTGCCAGTCCATAGGTGTAAAAAGGTTGAAGAACACTGCTCTAAACCCTTTTCCAATCACGTTGGACACTTGATCTTCAGATTTTAAATGATTGTCAATTTAATATTTCCAAATATCTAAAACTATTTATCGTTTTTACCTGATGTTGATCTAGTAGTAAATTTAATTGTTGTGACTCTCTATCACCTGTAATGCTACTTTTATATTCACTCAACAAATCAATAATCTTTAAACTATCTTGTAAAGGATTGGCTTGGATTCCCTCATGGAATCTAGTTTTGATTTAACTAATTTCTTTGAGAGTTCTAATGATGTAATGAATACAAGAGCCACTTTATGTTACATTCTTATCCGAGAAATAGAAAGTTATGGTGTTTAAAAGATTTCTTTAAAAGAATGTTGTTCTGTGGATAAAAAAATTAAGATCTGTCCTGAAAATTATATTTGCCAAATGTACTATGGGTTGTTCAGAGGTTGCGTCTAAGGATGGAGTTGGTGGGGGGAGGGGGGCAGGGGGGTGAATTAAAAATTTTGCCAGCCTGCAGAGGGTTAACTCCTAGGAGAGTATTATTTAGGCGTAAAATTCTGATCTAACATTTAGTATCAGTATGCCTACTACTATTAGTATCATGGCTAATATTTCCTGGTAGAGATTATCTTGCCCCTGTATGGACTTCTATATAATTGTAGCTACTGTTTAATTTCCTTGTCAGAGCTTGGTCTGCACTACTTGAGATTGTCTTCTTTGGCTACCTGCTTCATTCCTGATCCTATTTGTTGTTGGAAGTTGTTGTTTTTTTAAAAATCCTGCTCCAGTCTCTGTTAGACTTCAGCCTTACTCCTGGCTTGCTCCTTA
This sequence comes from Geotrypetes seraphini, assembly GCF_902459505.1. Lineage (NCBI taxonomy): Eukaryota > Metazoa > Chordata > Amphibia > Gymnophiona > Dermophiidae > Geotrypetes > Geotrypetes seraphini. The sequence goes on from NC_047093.1 coordinate 112,363,495, forward strand.
TCAGTGAGTACTCTGCATCGTGTCTCCATTGGGATTCTGTTTACTGGTTCTCTCGTTGGGGTCCGAGTTCCAGCAGTGAAAACCTGATGGCCACCAACACCAGAGGACTCAAAGTGAAAGGAAGGTGTCCACTATAAGCAAAAGATCCTAACCTATCTTTCGCTGGATCCTGGGATCCACACCCTGTTGGGAACACTAGTCCTTAGAAACATAGAAACATAGAAAAAGACGGCAGAAAAGGGCTATAGCCCACCAAGTCTGCCCATTCCAATTATCCGCCCCCCAGAGTTCACTCCCCTAGAGATCCCACGTGAATATCCCATTTCTTCTTAAAATCCGTCACGCTGCTGGCCTTAATCACCTGCAATGGGAGTCTATTCCAATGATCCACCACTCTCTCAGTGAAGAAGTACTTTCTGGAGTCGCTACGAAATTTCCCTCCCCTGATTTTCATCGGATGCCCTCTGGTGTTTGAGGGTCCCATGAGACAGAAGAGATCATCTTCCAACTCGATGCGTCCCGTGATGTACTTATACGTTTCAATCATGTCTCCCTGTTCTCTTCTTTCCTCAAGTGAGTACAGCCGCAACTTTTTTAGTCTTTCTTCATACGTGAGATCCTTGAGCCCCAAGACCATCCTTGTCGCCATTCGTTGAACCGACTCGATTCTTAGTATGTCTTTACGGTAGTGTGGTCTCCAGAACTGAACACAGTACTCTAAGTGAGGCCTCACCATGGATCTGTATAACGGCATCATTACTTCAGGTCTCCTGCTGACAAAACCTCTGCGGATGCAACCCATCATCTGTCTTGCCCTGGAAGAAGCCTTCTCCACTTGATTGGCAGCCTTCATATCCTCACTAATAATCACCCCTAGATCGCGTTCTGCGGTGGTCTTAACCAATGTTTCCCCATTCAGTACATAAGTTCTACGCGGATTACTCTTGCCCAGGTGCATTATCTTGCATTTTTTAGCATTGAAGCCTAGCTGCCAAGTAGTTGACCATCTTTCCAGCAGTAGTAGATCATGTGTCATATTGTCAGGTAATACGCTTTTGCCTACTATGTTGCAAAGTTTGGCGTCGTCAGCAAACAGTGCAACCCTTCCTTTAAGTCCTTGCGTCATATCTCTTATGAATAAATTGAATAAAATCGGGCCCAGGACTGAGCCCTGCGGCACCCCACTGATCACATCCGACGCCTTGGATGGGATACCGTTCACCACCACCCTTTGAAGTCTACCGCTCAGCCAATCCCCAACCCAAGTAGTTAGAGTGTCTCCCAACCCCATCGTTTTCAACTTGTTCAATAGCCTTCTGTGTGGGACGCTATCAAATGCTTTACTGAAATCCAAATATACCACATCCAGTGATTCTCCGGCATCTAGTTGTCTAGTAACCCAGTCAAAAAAGTTAATCAGATTAGATTGGCATGATCTACCCTGGGTGAACCCGTGTTGGTGGGGGTCACGTAGGTTATCCTCGTTTAAGATTGTGTCAAGATTCTGTTTAATCAGAGTTTCCATGAGTTTACACACTACAGATGTGAGACTCACTGGTCTGTAGTTTGCCGTCTCTGTCCTGCAGCCCTTTTTGTGGAGTGGAACTACGTTAGCTGTTTTCCAGTCCAAGGGGACTCTTCCTGTGCGTAAGGAAAGATTGAAAAGCACAGATAATGGTTCCGCCAGGACTTCCTTGATCTCTTCTACTGACAAGAATCATTACACTAAAGAAACAGAGGTGTTATACACAATCAAGAAAGCTAGAAAGAATCCTAGATTAATTTCAGTAATTCAGGCCTAGCCTATTTATTGTTTGAGAGCTAATATGACTTAGATGAAGGGTTTCTCTAAAAATTACAGCCACCTGTAAAAGTCAGGGATTCTCCCTCAGTAATGATGTTATTCTATCACTGGGCAGCAAAGGGCACTGGCCCAGTAATGCAGAAACTACAGCTCCCAGGAAGCACTGGGATCAGCAGTCCTGCTGAGTCACAGGGGCGATCCGCAGGTAGGGAGGAGACTATATGCTTGAGCTGAGGAGCAATTCAAGGAGGTCCCTGAGAGAGAAGAAAACTCCCGATTCTTCCATAGACATCAGCTGAGGGCAGACTTGTAGGGAAAGGACTGGTGATACCTGTACTGCTTGGCTGAGGTAAGCCAACCTAACTTTCTGTAAAGTATGAAGCAAATTAAAAAGAATAAAAAGTGTTTTTTCATATGAGACTGTGTGTGTCCTAACCCCTCCCTTCCAGCACATGTGCTTCCTTATCACACTACCCCTTTTCTTTCCAGTAGTTAACCAAAACAGAAGATCTCAGCCCTGAGAGCTGAGCTGTAACAGTGACTGGTCATAATTCCTCAGTAATCAGGGTTTTCAGTGGGTCCTGCATTCATGCCTTGGCCTTCGAGATTAATTTGGCTGAGGCGGTGTTCCCATTGATGTCACGCCCGCTGGAGGGTTTAAAAAGTGCAGTCGGTGTTTTCGCACTATTTCTTTGACGGACCCCCATAGCTGGTACCTGCAGTGTCTTGGTCCTGAGTTAGAGCTATGGCAGCTTCAGTAGCTTTTCTCCATTCTACCCCTATTGAAGAAATTTGTAAAGCTGCTACATGGCCCTTGGTTCATACATTCATCTCACATTACTGCCTGGAATCTTTTTCCAGACGGGATGGGCACTTTGGCCAGTCAGTATTACAAAATTTATTTTCCTAAAAGGCCAACTCTTCCACCATCCCATTCTGGTTAGCTTGGAGGTCACACACATGTGAGAAAATGCTGCCTGCTTGTCCTGTGATAAAACATAGTTACTTACCGTAACAGGTAAGCAGGCAGATATTCTCACAACCCACCCACCTCCTTGGTTGGCTTCTTAGCTGGCTTACTGAACTGAGGGACTGCAAGCCTACGTCGGGTGAGAAGGCACTTGCGTATGCATGGTGCTGGTTATTGCGAACTTTCTGAAATCTTAAAGTGGTGATGCACTTTTGATATGTCCGTACTGTGAGAATATCTGCCTGCTGTCCATGGCTAACACCTGTTACGGTAAGTAACTGTGCTATTAGGACAAAAAATTAATGTGATCAAAGAACAGTATTTGGATAAGAGTAACAATTTCAAAGACCTATCGTGCTTCACAATCATTTCAAATGCTGTTCATCATGCAGTTAGCCTGAGTACAATGCTTTGAATTTGTTGCCAATATTGGACAACACAGTTCATGTTGAGGGTGTCATTGGAGCTTCAAGAACCATAAACATGTTCTTCTGGAACCCACCGAGTAGTGGCACTAATGGACAGGGAGCGCTGTGGCATGCTGTACTGGAATGGATAGTGTTCAGGGTACATGCAAGACACCTACTTTTCATATGATTCTGGGTAAATCTAGTTATTAATGCATTTATGGTACATAGGGCAATGCCCAATTAAGAGCTTATGAAAAATTAGGTACAAAGATAAAAAAATTGAAAATGGATTGTAGCCAAGGCCAGAAAAACACTAGGGATTAATATTAAGAATAAATATAATAATATTCTCTTATGTACTTTGCTGGATTAAGCAAGACCATAAGGGAAATTAGGTATATGTATACATAACACATTTATAGAGGTATTAATCTATTTCTATCTCTCTCTCTGTTCAGTATTCTTTGTTTCTTTGTCTAAAAATATTTCAGGTTCGTGCCTAAAATTCTCGTGGTTTAATTGATGACAGATATTCCTGAGCTAGCTAGCTCAGAGAATATCTGATCTCACATTCCATTGCTGGGTAGAGAAGAAAGCCTAAATTTCTTAAATATGCTCTAAAGAAGTATTGAATATGACTGAAATATGAATGAAATATGACGTGTGGCGTGTGAGTGAATATATGGGATCCCAGACTGTGTGTGTGATTGTATATATATGTGTTTAAACATAAAATTGGTTTTGCAAACTTTATTTTTATATTTTAAACCTTGAAAAATCCTGAGAGGTAACACCTGAAGTTTGACCTATCTGACCTTTAAGCTAGGTTACCATAGAAACTCTCTTAAGTCTGTGACATTCCAAGAGGCCTGCTTGCCTTTCTAGATGTGCAGGGAGGGCTTTTTTAAGCCCCTCTCATTAAGAGGGGTCATATGGATTTTCTCTGCTATAAGTTGAAACTGTCAGTTTTCTCCAAAGCATAAGTTCCTGAAGGGTCAGAGAACTGTTTTGATTCAAACTTTTAATGAATACTGGGAGAGAGAGTTTTCTTTGGGTATATTATAATGTTTTATGCATATTCAGAAATTGCTGTGAACAAATATATAGTTTATAAAACTTTTCTTTAAGCCTGGTATCTATAAGAGCTAAAAGGAATTTCTTTGTTCAAATACATAAGGACAGCCTCTGCTGGCTGACCATTGAGAGAGTAGAGTGATGTAATATTGGTCATTGCGAGAGTGCATAAATGAACGAAGCAGAATAGTTTGGTTGAGACCATTTTCATTTAGAAGAGGTGCATTTTACACGCCTGACTGTATGCATCTCCATTGTACAAATGCTTTTTGAAACAAGGTTATTCTGTTAATTTTTAATAAACAATATTTGATTGTAAATATTTATACAATTATCATTATTCCCGGACATCTAAATGCAGAGGTTAGAATATTACTCTGTTTACCACACAGCATCTTTCTTTTATAATGGCCCAATGAAAGGACAGAGCAGGACCTTGTAGATACAAAAAGTTAATTAAGGCATCATTGTGTTCTGAGGAGATTTCAAAGATATTTCCAATCCATTAATAATTGTCATACATGCAAGCAATATATTGACCAGGCTGCAGGTTGACAAATTGAATAAATAAAGGATTATCAGCTTTAGTGGCATCAGCTATGAAAAATGTTTCATCTCCTGATACTCTGCTGACATAAATTTTGTTATCCCAGGACAAGCAGGCATGATATTCTCACATGTGGGTGACGTCATCTACGGAGCCCCGGCGCGGACAGCTTTTCAAGCAAACTTGATTGAAGTTTCAAGTTTGCACACTGCACCACGCATGTGCGTGCCTTCTCGCCCACTAGAGGGCGCATCCCACCTCGTGGTCCTCAGTTCAAATTTTTCCGCGGAGCAAGAAAGCCCTGTGGATCTGAGCTCCAGTGTTTTTGCCTTCTAGCTGCCGCGTTTAGTTTGTTTTCCTTCGAATTAGTTCGCGGTGCTGTTTTTCTTTTCGTTTCCCTTCAAAAAAAAAAAAAAAAAAGTCTTTCGTTTTTCATCGGGCTCCGGGGGCTCCCGGAATCCGTGGCCGCGGGACGTCGGTACGTTCCCGGCCTTCTTCTTTTTCTTCGTGGATGTCCCGTCCTGTTACGGGATTCAAAAAGTGCAGCCGGTGCGAGAGGTTGCTTTCCATCACTGACCCTCACCGGTGGTGCATTGTCTGTCTTGGGCCCGAACATCCGACAGACTCGTGTGATCGCTGTGCTACCTTCCAAAACAGGGCCCTCCGTCGCCGTAAGGCAAGAATGGCCGAATTGTTCGCCGTCGACGCGCCGCCTAAGGCCTCGACGTCGGCCTCGGCTTCGGCCCCGGCCTTGACCTCGGCCTCGGCGTCCTCGGGGGCCTCGGCCTCGCCTCGGCCCTCTTCCTCGAAGGCGTCGTCAGTGAAGCAAGCTTCGGGTAAGTCCTCTGTTCCATCCCCTTCAGCAAAGAAGCCATCCTCGAGTCAGGCCAAGGCGGGTGGGTCGACCCCGGCCCCGCATCGGACCTCGACTCCGCACACCCCGAGGGAATACTCGAAACCGAGGTCGCCCTCCAGGGAGTGTGCCCCGGACTCGGAACTCCCCACCTTCGTGGGGATTCCGGCCTTCCAGGATCTCCTCCGAGCTCTGATCTCATCGGAGCTGTCGGGAGCCCTGGAAGTGTTGCAGCGTGCTGCGGTTCCGGTGGCCTCGACCTCGGCCGGGGCGCCTTCGGTCTCGGAGGCCCCGGCCTGGGCTCCCTCGGGAGCCCCGGCCTCGGCGACATCGGCCTCGGGTACGGTGGCCCCGTTCGCCTCGGTCTCGGCCCCGCCCCGGACCTCGACCTCGGGAGAACCCCCTGAGCGGAGTGTAAGACCCAAAGAAAAGTTGCGCAGAGTGCGCCGTCTTTCCTCCTCTTCCTCCGGGTCTTCCAGACACGCCTCGCCCTCGACGCGACCTCGGACGGGGCGTCGATCGAGGAAGTCTAAGCGGCCCCGAGGCTCGCCTCGGCGCGACCGTTCCTCGTCGTTCGGGGGCGAGGCGCTGCAGGTGTCGGAGTTGCGCCTCGACAACCCGAGGCTCCTCCGCTCACCTCATGGGAAGTCTTCCCGGGCCGCCTCGCCGAGGAAACGGGAGAGTGTCCCACGAACCCCGGGGTCCTCACCCAAGGGTTCTGCGAGGAGGATAACTTCCCCTTCCCCCTCGAGGGCCCTCGAGAGGGGATCCTGGGATTCGGGATCGGTTAGGGATGCTCATTATTCCCATGAGGCCTCCCCCCTCTCCTCGGTGGGGCGGTCGAGAACCCCGTCCCCCCAGGCTAGGCCGTCCTCATTTCCATCCTTCGTTCAGGACATGGCCCAAGCCCTGGGGATTGACCTCATGGTAGGCTCTCGGTATTCCAAAGAATTTTTGGAGGAACAGGACCTCCCCACTCTTCCTAGGGAGGTGCCTAGACTCCCTCTCAACAGTGTCCTTCTGCAAACCTGGCTGAATAACTTGTCAAACCCTCTTACAGCCACGTCTGTACCTTCAAAAATGGAATCGAAGTATAGGACGATTCCCCCTAAAGGGTTCGATAAGGCGCAGCTCTCACACCAGTCTCTTCTGGTGGAGTCTGCTCTTAAAAAATCACAGCCCTCACGGGTTTCTGCGGCGGTTCCACCAGGCAGGGAGGGGCGGACCCTGGACAAGTTTGGCCGTCGCCTCTATTCAAATTCCCTGATGGCCACCAGGGTTCTAAATTACGCCTTCACCTTCTCCTCCTATTTGCGTGGTATGGTGAAGGACCTTCCTCAATATCGAAACTCGTTACCGGACTCCCAAAGAGCAGGATTCGATAAGTTTATGTCCAACCTGTCTCAATTGCGGTTGTACCTATTCCACGCAGTGTACGACGCCTTTGAGCTGGTTTCGAGGGTGTCGGCCCTCTCGGTGGCCATGCGCCGCTTGGCCTGGCTTCGCACCCTCGACATGGACCCAAACCTGCAGGAACGCCTGGCAGACTTGCCTTGTGTGGGGTCCGAGTTATTCGACGAGTCATTGGATGCGGCGACCAAACGCTTGTCGGAACAGGAGCGCTCTCTAGCATCCCTGGTCCGCCCCAAACCTAGACCCCCGCCGCAGAAACCCTTTCGGCCGCCGCCGCGCCGATACCCTCAGAAGTCGACCCCGGCTTTCTCGAGACCGCCTCCGAGACGTCCGTCTCAGCGAGGCAAAGGGGGACAAACCCAAGCCCAGGCGCAGGGCCCTTCTAAGCCCGCGCCTTCCTTTTGACGGGCTGAGCGGACGGGGCGGGTTCCCCTCCGCACTTTCACAGGAACCCCTTCCTATCGGGGGCCATCTTCGGTCCTTCCGGGAGGCATGGACCGGGATTACCTCAGACGCTTGGGTGCTCCGGATCGTCTCCGAGGGCTACTCGCTCAACTTTGTGTCCTCGCCGCCGGACAGTCCCCCAAGTTTAGTCCCCTGCAACCGTTCGCAGCTACCGACCCTTATAACCGAAGCCAAAGCCCTCTTGAAGCTTCGGGCGGTCGAGCCGGTCCCCAAGGACCAGTGGGGTACGGGGTTTTACTCCCGCTACTTTTTGGTCCCAAAAAAGACCGGGGACCTGCGCCCCATACTGGACCTCAGGAAGCTCAACAAATTCCTGGCCCGGGAGAAGTTTCGAATGCTATCTCTCCCGGTTTTGTACCCCCTCTTGGGGGAAGGGGACTGGATGTGCTCCCTCGACCTGAAGGAAGCATACACCCATGTTCCGGTGCACCCCGCCTGTCGAAGATTCTTACGATTCCAGGTGGGGGACCTCCACCTCCAGTACAGGGTACTGCCCTTCGGCCTGGCCGCGTCCCCACGAGTATTCACGAAGTGCATGGTGGTGGTTGCAGCAGCCCTCAGGTCACGTGGACTCCATGTGTTCCCTTACCTGGACGATTGGCTCATCAAAGCCCCGACCAGGGAGGGGGTTATCTCAGCGACCCGACAGTCTATTGCCTTCCTGCAAACTCTCGGGTTCGAGATAAACTTTCCAAAGTCTCAGTTGAGGCCGTCGCAGTCTCTTCAATTCATAGGTGCGGTGCTGGACACGGTGCGCCTACGCTCCTACCTGCCGACCCAGCGGTTGGAAACCTTGGTACGGATGAGCCGCCAGGTCTCTCAACTATCGAGGGTGTCGGCCAAGCGCATGATGATGCTGCTGGGCCATATGGCCTCGACGGTACATGTCAAGCCGTTTGCGAGGCTACATCTGAGGATCCCTCAGTGGACCCTCGCGTCCCAGTGGCGTCAGGAGTGCGACCCGGTGTCTCGCCTCATTTCGGTAACTCCGCCCTTGCGGAAATCGCTGCGTTGGTGGACAGACTCTTCAAATCTGTCCAGGGGGCTATTGTTTCGCACTCCGCCTTTTCGCAAGGTCCTGACCACGGACTCCTCGGAGTACGCGTGGGGAGCCCATCTCGACGGTCTTCGCACGCAGGGCCTGTGGTCGTCAGAAGACCGTCAGTGTCATATCAACGTGCTAGAGCTGCGAGCCATCTTCCTAGCACTTCGAGCCTTCGTTCACATATTGCAGGACCAGGTGGTCCTCGTCCGCACGGACAATCAGGTGGCAATGTATTATGTGAACAAGCAGGGAGGAACGGGGTCATGGCCCCTCTGCTCCGAAGCTCTTCGCCTCTGGGAGTGGGCGGCCTCCCGGAACATCTTCCTCCGGGCGGTCTACATCCAAGGAGAACGGAATTGCCTGGCGGACAAACTGAGTCGACTTCTGCAACCGCACGAGTGGACTCTACACTCAGCAGTTCTACGCGAGGTCTTCGCTCGCTGGGGAACGCCACAGGTGGATCTGTTTGCCTCTCCGGAGACACACAAACTACCACTATATTGTTCTCGGATGTACTCGCAGGACCGTCTGGAAGCGGATGCCTTCCTACTCGACTGGGAAGGGAGGTTCCTGTATGCATTCCCTCCGTTCCCTCTGATCATGCGAACGTTGGTACACCTAAAATCGTCCACGGCCACGATGATTCTCATAGCACCTCGGTGGCCGCGTCAGCACTGGTTCTCCCTGCTGCTCCAGCTCAGTGCCAGAGAGCCTCTTCCCCTGCCTGTCTCTCCTTCTCTGCTGTCTCAGAGTCAAGGATCCATGTTACATCCCAATCTGCAGTCATTGCACCTGACAGCCTGGTTTCTTGTTCCCTGACTCCTCCGGACCTGTCTCAATCGGTGAAGGAGGTGTTGGAAGCCTCCCGCAAGATCTCGACGAGGCTTTGCTATGCGCAGAAATGGACCAGGTTTTCCACCTGGTGCTCGTCTTCTCACCTGGATCCGGTATCAGTTCCGGTATCCTCGGTTTTAGAATATTTGTTTCATTTGTCGCGCTCCGGCTTGAAAACCACTTCGGTGCGGGTTCATCTCAGTGCGATTTCTGCTTTCCACCAACCTCTGGAGGGACGCCCTCTGTCACTCCATCCCTTGGTGACACGCTTCATGAAAGGGTTACTCAGGGTTTGTCCCCCTCTTAAGCCTCCGTCTGTCGTGTGGAATTTGAATGTGGTTCTGGCTCAACTGATGAAACCCCCGTTTGAGCCACTCAACAAGTCCCTCTTGAAATTTCTGACTTGGAAGGCGGTGTTTCTAATTGCCCTCACCTCCGCCAGGCGGATTGGGGAGTTGCAAGCCTTGGTTGCGGACCCTCCTTTCACTGTCTTTCATCACGACAAGGTGGTCCTCCGCACCCATCCTAAGTTTTTACCTAAAGTTGTTTCTGACTTCCACCTCAATCAGTCCATTGTCCTTCCTGTGTTCTTCCCGAAGCCCCACTCCCATCCTGGCGAGACGGCGCTTCACACGCTTGACTGTAAGAGGGCGTTGGCATTTTATCTTCAACGCACCAGGCCTCATCGGAAGGTTCCTCAATTGTTTTTGTCCTTCGATCCCAATCGATTAGGGCATCCAGTTTCCAAGCGCACTCTGTCTAACTGGTTGGCCGCTTGCATTTCCTTTTGCTACGCTCAGGCTGGCCTTCCTCCCCCGGGTCGAGTCACGGGGCACAAGGTCCGAGCGATGGCAGCTTCGATAGCTTTCCTCCGATCCACTCCGATGGAGGACATATGTAAGGCTGCCACTTGGTCTTCGGTTCATACATTCACCTCTCATTACTGTCTGGACACTTTATCCAGGAGTGACGGCCGGTTTGGCCAGTCAGTTTTGCAAAATCTGTTTTCCTAAATTGCCATCCTCCCACCTGCCCTTTTTTGGTTAGCTTGGAGGTCACCCACATGTGAGAATATCATGCCTGCTTGTCCTGGGATAAAGCACAGTTACTTACCGTAACAGGTGTTATCCAGGGACAGCAGGCATATATTCTCACAACCCGCCCGCCTCCCCGGGGATGGCTTCCTTGCTAGTTATGGAACTGAGGACCACGAGGTGGGATGCGCCCTCTAGTGGGCGAGAAGGCACGCACATGCGTGGTGCAGTGTGCAAACTTGAAACTTCAATCAAGTTTGCTTGAAAAGCTGTCCGCGCCGGGGCTCCGTAGATGACGTCACCCACATGTGAGAATATATGCCTGCTGTCCCTGGATAACACCTGTTACGGTAAGTAACTGTGCTATTTCATCAATTGGCTTAAACTGGTGACTTTCTCGAGGTCCAGCTACTGTATGATCATTCTCAAGCCTGGATTTCTGAATAGGTCTTAATTTCTCAATGTCTTCTTTTGAGATGAATAAGAATTTGACTCCTGTAATATTTTCTTCACAAAAGCTAAACAAATCGCTTGGAGTCAAAATCTGATTTTACATATGCAGCAAGTCATTTTTCAGTTCCCCCAATACCATCATGGTGATTTTCAGTTTCCCCAGTACCATCATGGTGATTTTCCATGGCTAGTACCAAAAAATTCCGTTCAGCAGAAATTCCAAAGTCTTTGTAATGGCAGCAAAGATTAACGCAAATTTTTGTAGTTTTTGTATTGTGCTGCAAATCCATCGCTAAAGTAGTGCACATTTTTGATTCCAGAAATAAGTTGGTTCATAAAGGTAATTAAAGCTTTCAAAAAGGCATGAACTGCAATAGTGTCATGCTGCAAGCATTCACTAATTATGCAGAGACTCAAATTCTGAAGTTCTGAGCCAGAACTGAAGTAAAGCATAAAGGGGAACACACATAAACTATGAAAGGGAGAACATAGTTCAAGAGAATGTATTGAACTTGCAATGAATCACCAATAACTAAATGTCCATTTTGATGGGCCATTTACAAGAGTATGGACAGCAGTGGATGTTATAAACTGAGTTATCATGGCAAACCCAACAAGCTTAGCTGCACCATGCAATTTCACACCGCTAGCTCATTTGCATATTATACTATAGGATGCCAAGATTCCCTTTTTTACCACTGCACGTATACGCATGTGAATAAGAACATAAGAATTTGCCTCCGCTGGGTCAGACCAAGGGTCCATCGAGCCCAGCGGTCTGCTCCCGCTGCGGCCCATCAGGTCCATGACCGGCGGGAACGAGACTGCTGGCGAACAACATTAGGAAGGGAATAGAGAAGGCTTTAAACTGTGAAAAAGGGGAAAGCCGACAGTCGACCTGACGTCAATGGTTCGGACAAGAGTATCAAGTGAAGATACTGAGAGGAAAAACTGCTGGGAGGGAACAAAAGACAAACTACAGGGGCCCAAGAGAAACTAAAGAACAAGAGGAAGAGCAAACAGCAGGAGCTAGAAGGGCAGGCAGAAACAAGGAAACAGGTTGAGGATGAAAAAGACGGGAGATGAACGAAGGGGAGGAACGAAACAAAATTCAGGGGCTGGCAGCTCACAAGAGGGGACGGCAAGAGGAGCAAACCACAAGGAAAAACAACAGGAAAAAGAAAAAACCAGGACTTAAATTGCTTGTACGCAAATGCAAGGAGCCTGAGGACCAAAATGGGAGAACTGGAAGTCACGGCCAAAAATGATGGCCTAGACATCATTGGAATCGCGGAAACATGGTGGACTGAGGAAAACAAATGGGACGTAGTACTGCCAGGGTACAGACTCTACAGGAGAGACAGGACTCGCAAGAAGGGTGGAGGAATAGCACTATACATAAAGGACACCATTCACTCGACTGAAATGGATACGGCAGCGAAGGTGGAAGGATTGGAATCATTATGGGTCAAATTACCAGGAAGAAATGGGGCTGACATAAAATTGGGACTGTACTATCGTCCACCTGGACAAACAGAAGCAAACGACAAAGAACTGGAAGCAGAATTGAGGCGGGAATGCAAAAGCGGAAGGGTGATGGTAAAGGGGGATTTTAACTACCCCGGGATAGAATGGAGTATTGGAAGCTCCAACTGTGTGAGGGAAGCAGAATTTCTAGAGGCTATGAGGGACTGCTTCATGGAACAACTTGTCAAGGAATCAACGCGAGGGGATGCCACCCTCGACCTAATCCTCAACGGGCTAGGGGGTCCTGCAAAGAATGTGGAAGTAGTAGTGCCGCTAGGAAACAGCGATCACAACATGATCCAGTACAAATTGGAAGTAGGAACATCAAAAGCGAAGAGAACCACAGCGACAATGCTCAACTTCAAGAAAGGGAACTACGATGCTATGAGGAAGATGGTGAGGAAGAAGCTCAAAAACGGCCCAAAAAGGATGGAGACTGTAGAGAAAGCCTGGTCCCTATTCAAGGGCACGGTGCAAGAAGCACAAAACCTGTATATCCCCAGGTTTAGGAAAGGGTGCAAAAAAAAAAAAAATTGAACAAAAGATCCGGTATGGATAACAAATGAAGTGAAGAAAGCGATAGGTGACAAGAAAAAATCGTTCCGAAAATGGAAAATGGACCAAAATGGGGAGAACTGGAAAGAGCACAAAAAACACCAAAAAGAATGTCACCGAGTGGTTAGGAAAGCAAAAAGAGAATATGAAGAAAGGCTGGCTGGGGAAGCAAGAAACTCCAAAACGTTCTTCAGATACGTTAAAGGGAAGCAACCGGTGAGGGAGGAAGTAGGACCGTTGGATGATGGAGGCAAAAAGGGAGTGGTAAAGGAGGAAAAAAAGGTAGCAGACAGGTTAAAGAAGTTCTTCTCGTCAGTCTTCACGAGCGAGGACACATCCAATATACCAGAACCCGAAGAGATCATAAGTAAAAGAAGAAAAACTGTTGCAATTAGAGGTAAGCCATGAGGATGTCCTCAAACAGATAGATAGATTGAAGAGTGACAAATCACCAGGCCCGGACGGAATCCACCCAAAGGTACTAAAAGAACTAAGAAACGAGATAGCGGAAACACTCCGACAAATTTGTAACCTATCCTTGAAAACTGGGGAGATCCCGGAGGACTGGAAAATAGCAAATGTCACACCTATCTTCAAAAAGGGATCGAGGGATGACCCGGGGAACTACAGACCGGTAAGCTTGACTTCAGTTCCGGGCAAGATGGTAGAAGCACTGATAAAAGACAGCATCTGTGAGCACATAGAAATAAATGGACAACTGAAAGCGAGCCAGCATGGCTTTTGCAAGGAAAGATCATGCCAAACGAACTTACTGCACTTCTTTGAAGGGATAAACAGCCAGATGGACAAAGGGGAACCCATAGACATCATTTATCTCGACTTCCAAAAAGCCTTTGACAAGGTACCTCATGAGTGGCTACTTAGGAAGCTGGAACCACGGGGTGGAAGGGTACATATACAGATGCATTAAACACTGGTTGGCAGGCAGGAAGCAAAGGGTTGGAGTGAAGGGCCACTACTCGGACTGGAGGAGGGTCACGAGCGGTGTTCCGCAGGGGTCGGTGCGGAAACGGGGACGAAGTATGAAGTCATAAAATTTGCTGATGACACGAAACTATGTAGCAGGGTTAGAACCGCGGAAGATTGTGAAGACCTACAAAGGGACCTAAACAAACTAGAAGAGTGGGCAAAAACATGGCAAATGAGCTTCAATATAGAGAAATGCAAGGTAATGCTTATAAGAAAAAAGAACCCGATGTTCAGCTACAAAATGGGGGGATCAGTGCTGGGGAAAAGTACCCTTGAAAAAGACCTGGGTGTGCTGGTGGACACAACAATGAAATCAACGGCACAATGTGCGGCAGCCTCAAAGAAAGCAAACCAAATGTTGGGTATTATTAAGAAGGGTATTACAACAAGTACGAAGGAAGTCATCCTGCCGCTGTATCGCGCGATGGTGCGCCCACATCTGGAATACTGTGTCCAGTATTGGTCACCACACCTCAAGAAATACATGGCAATACTTGAGAGGGTTCAGAGAAGAGCGACGAAAATGATAAAAGGTATGGAAAACCTTTCATACGCAGACAGGTTAGAAAGGCTGGGGCTCTTCTCCCTGGAAAAGCGGAGACTCAGAGGAGACATGATAGAGACCTTCAAAATCATGAAGGGCATATAGAAGGTAGAAAGGGACAGATTCTTTAGCCTACTGGGAACCACTAGAACAAGGGGGCACTCAGAAATTTAAAAGGGACAGGTTTAGAACCAATGCTAGGAAATTCTTTTCACTCAGAGGGTGGTGGACATCTGGAATGCGCTTCTGGAAGCTGTGATAGGACAGAGTACACTACTGAGTTTCAAGGAAGGATTGGATAAGTTCCTGAAAGATAAGGGGATTGAGGGATACAGATAGAGGTAGAGATAGGCTATAATGGGGCATATATAGAAGGACAGGGGGGCTTAAATGATTTAAACAAGGATCACCTTACAGGTCATGGACCTGATGGGCCACTGCGGGAGTGGACTGCTGGGCGCGATGGACCTCTGGTCTGACCCAGCGGAAGCAACTTCTTATGTTCTTAAGTGATCTTTTGTTTAACCCTTGGATTCCTACTTCCTTATATCCTGAAAACCCTCTTCTTCCCTCTTATCTTTGCCCTTTTTGCTCCTGTGTCCTCCTTTATCTGTAGCCCTCAATTCCCTTATCTTTCAGGAATTTATCTAGTCCCTCTTTGAAACCCCTTAATGTAGTCTGTCCTGTTACATCTTCCAGGAGCGCATTCCAGGTATCCACCACCCTCTGAGTGAAGAATAATTTTCTGGCATTGGTTCTAAATCTGTCCCCTTTCAATTTCTCTGAGTGCCCTCTTGTTTTTGTAGTTCCTAGTACGCTGAAGAACCTGTCCCTCTCCACCCTCTCTATACCTTTCATAATCTTGTAAGTCGCTATCATGTCACCTCTGAGTCTCCGCTTCTCCAGGGTGATGAGCCCCAGCCTCTCTAACCTCTCAGCGTATGAAAGGTTCTCCATACCCTTAATCATTCGCGTCGCTCTCCTCTGGACCCTCTCAAATATCACCATATCCTTCTTAAGGTATGGAGACCAATATTAGACACAGTACTCCATGTGCGGGTGCACCAACGCCCAATACAGCGGTAGGATGACTTCCTTCGTTCTTGTTGCAATACCCTTCTTGATAATACCCAACATTCTGTTTGCTTTCTTTGAGGCTGCCGCACATTGCGCCGTTGGTTTCATTGTTGTATCCACCAACACTCCCAAGTCCTTTTCAAGGTTACTTTCCCCTAGTACCAGCCCCCCCATTTTGTAGCTGAACATCGGGTTCTTTTCCCCTATATGCATGACCTTGCATTTCTCTATATTGAAGCTCATCTGCCATTTGTTCACCCACTCCTCCAATGTTGTCAGGTCTCTTTGTAGTTCATCACATTCCCCTACAGAGTTTAGTGTCATCTGCGAATTTTATAACTTTACACTTTGTCCCCGCTTCCAGGTCATTTATAAATACATTGAACAGCAGCAGCCTGAGCACAGACCCTTATGGGACACCCCTCGTTACCCTTCTCCAGCCCGAGTAGTGGTTCTTCACTGCAACCCTCTGCTTTCTGTCTGCCAACCAGTGTTTAACCCATCTATGTACGTCCCCTTCCACCAATAATACATACATGTGAGACCTAACTTCTGGCTAAAGCAAGGCTGGGTCAACTATGAAACAGAATGGCTTTTATAGCAAAAAATATTCTCTTTCAGGTGATATAAAAAAATTGGACAATGTACAGTTGAGATATGTTCCATGAAACTTGTAACAGTTATGACTTGAATCAAAATACAGGTCAGGAGCAGTGAAGGAGTTTATCATTAAATTTCTTTTCTAACATTTTTTGCCTACTTTGATGGCTCACAACTGAGGAGGTAAACTAATGTTATATTCCAAACTTTGCACATTAAGGCCCCTTTTATGAAGCTGCATTAGGCTTTTTTATTGCCGGTTATAGTGGTATTAACTTTGATGCTCATAGAAATTCTATGAGCGTCAGAGCTTTTACTGCCACGGCTGGTGATAAAAAAGCCTTAACATGGCTTCATAAAAGGAGGGGAGGGGGTGTTAGTAGTAGGGGTTGTTTAATCCGCAAAAATTTCAATTCTCTTGGAGGCTTTGTTAGGTTGTAGTGGCTAGACAAAGTTGTCATTTTGGGTTACGCAGAGCATAGGACTCCGAGAGAGACCTACATTCGATAGCCTTTAGGTCTGAAACCAATAGAGATCCAGCTGAAAAAATTTATATGGTTTCATTTGAGGCTATAGGGAACATCCATATAAAATTTTATACAATGAAGATGATTTTTAATATTAGACCACTTGACATGGAATGACCCACAAATGTGCCACTGGTGCCTTATTGGGAATCTGATATTGTAAACCTTGGTTTCTAGGGAGATGTATAAAATTATTTTTTTAATTTGGTATTTCAGTGGAGAAAAAGAAGGAAACCATAACGGAGTCAGCTGGTCGGCAGCAGAAGAAAAAAATAGGTAAGCATTCAACATCAGTTCTCCATTTTGATGTTTATAGAAGGTAAAGGAGGCTAAAACAGCAAAGGATGGGATTCAGTGTACATGCATGCTTGAAGCCAGACACAGTCTGTTTTGTTCACGTGATTGATTGGGTGCTCTTTTGTTTAGCTCAAATTGCTACTTACTCCGCTGATTGTCAGGCTCTTCTGAGTCACAGACATCACTGCAGATGAGAAAGAGAGGGCTCGCACAAGATCAAGAGCAAAACCTTAATAATTAAACAAGAATTATCAAAATAATAAAATGTGACATGGTTATTTTTTGGCAAAGTCTCCATTAAGGGTATAAATAACACTAAACATAAAACATTTTATACAAAATACTAATTAATTTTCTTTAAAAATATAAATTGGCTGTAATGTTCATATTTTTAAATATAGCATATACCATTGGAATATTGTTGTCTGAAATACTGTACAAATACAATATTAGTGAAGTTGGTACTTCATGTTTTGTAAAGACCAATACATTAATCTATTATCCTTTACATTACTTTGTAATCAATTGTAGTATACCTTAAATTTAAACATTATAATATTAATAATTAAATTGTAGAAGACCCAGAATTTTTTACATGACATAAGGAATACTGTTAATTATGCCTCGGAGTTGGAAAGAAAATTCAGATCTTAATCAAGAAAAGAAACAGTCTATTTTACAGGAGACAGTGTTTGCCACATAAGAGGACCTTCTGCTGAGAACTCAGAACAATTTCCATCTCTTCTGAGCCAGCTGCCAGAATACAGTACAGCATTTATTATTTAGTTTCAGCCTCAGCAGCCGTATTTCCACTTGCTCTCTGCCGCCGTGTCCCCTGATTCTGCCTTACAATAGATGACATTATCATCAGGGGACAGCATTTGCTGCATAAAACGCCTGCTGTTGAAGTGGACATATCTCACTGATGGGCTACACTAAAAGTCACCTGTGTGGTCCTTCTTATTCCTTGAAAGTATCAAGAGAAGCTGGAAACTTAGATAACTTTTTCAAATGGTTAGTTTAAAGCCTCTAACACAGGGGTGCCCAACGCGTCGATCGCGATCGACCAGTAGCTCAGGACGGCAACTCGAGTCGATCGCACTCGTGTTGCCGTCCTGATCTAAGGGCCGATCAGCCTTCCTCTCCAGTGTTCTCCCTAGGGCCTTTTAGCTGGGCGGTCCGCCCAGCTGTCATCTGCCGCTGCTGAACATTAAAAAAACCCCCCCAAAAAAACGGCTTGGAGATTTCAGCCCCTAGCGAACTTATGCTCTGGGCTCTAACGTGTGCATGCAGGCTTCTCTTCTCTTTCCTCCGAAACCGGAAGTTATGTCCGGGGAGGGGGGGGGGGGAGAAGGGAAGCCTGCACGCACATGTTGAGAGCCCTGAAGCAAGCGTTTGCTACGGGCTAATGCGGGAGACAGGTTAGTGAAGCATTTGTTCTTGTTCCTGTCGGGTCCTGCCTACTTTCTGTTTCCGCGAAGGCAGGACCCGGCAGCATTTCCCCCAATAGGTTGATCACGATCTTGGGCTGATCAGCCTTCCTCTTCCCGACGGCAGAATTGACGTCGGGGAGAGGAATGCTGGTTGGCCGAAGCAGGGAGAGCTTGGGGCCTGTTATTGGTGGCGTTTGGGTCCTGGTCCCCGATGGTAATGGCAGTGGCAGTGGCTTGGGGGAGGGCAGGGAGAAAGAAAGAAAAAGGGCAGGCAGGGAGACAGAAGGAAAGAAGAGAAACAGAAAAAAAATGAAAGGGAGGCAGAGAGAAAGAAAGGGCAGGGAAGAGGAAGGAAAAGTTGGGGGAAGGAATGAGGTCTGGAGGAGAAGAAGCATACAGGCTAAAAGAGGGGAAGAAAGATTGTATGCACAGTCAGAAGAAGAAAGTGCAACCAGAGACTCATGAAATCACCAGACAAGGTAGGGAAAATGATTTTATTTTAAATTTAGTGATCAAAATGTGTCTGAATTTATATCTGCTGTCTATATTTTACACTAAGGTCCCCTTTTACTAAACCGCAATAGAGGTTTTTAGCGCAGGGAGCCTATGAGTGTCGAGAGCAGCGCTGAGCATTCAGTGCAGCTCCCTGCGCTTAAAAACTGCTATCGTGGTTTAGTAAAAAGGGAGGGGGTATATTTGTCTATTTTTGTATGGTTGTTACTGAGGTGATAGTGCTTAGAGTCATCTGCTTTGACCTCTTTGAAAAACCCTGGAATAGGAATGATGATTAACATTTTCTATGCATACAGTGTGCTTTGTGTTTTTTTTTAATTTTATTGTTGGTAGATCATTTTGACTTGGTTATTTAAAAAGTAGCTCGCAAGCCCAAAAAGTGTGGGCACCCCTGCTCTAACATCTTGATTCTTGATGACCCTGTAGTGTTTGGGGTTTTAATAATTTATAATGCATTGGATTTTATTCTACTTTCTATTTACTGGGTTGTTGGGTATGGGGAAATATATAACTGAGCAACATAATATTTGAGCAATAAGTACTTTAAATAGGAAATCAAAGTTTAGAAAAGGTAATTTCTTGAGAACAAATACTCTTCTGCTGTAATGAACTGAGAAATTGAAGTTCTTGTTACATTGATGTGAACCAAACATAACAAGATTAGACCTTCTACAGTACAAGCTGTACCTGTGGTGTTTTATGATTCCAGTAAAGTTGCTTTTTTCCCCCCCCCCTGTTTCTTGAATGTACTTTAATGCAAGATTGGTTGTAATAAGGTTTTTGTGTTAAAAGATTTGGTAGCAAGTTCACAAATGGGCCAGCCTTTAGGTTAGGAAAGAAAGGGCATGAACTAGTCATAGTTTTAAAGACTTGAGGGAAGCCACTGCTTGCCCTGTTTCAGTAGCATGGAATATTGCTACTCCTTGGGTTTTGGCCAGGTATTAGTGACCTGGATTGGCCATCATGAGAACAGGCTACTGGGCTTGATGGACCATTGGTCTGACCCAGTAAGGCTATTCTTTTTTTTTTTTTTTTAATCTTTTCAATTTATAACATACACCACAGTGAAGGAAATACTGAAATACAGACATCAATCAGTCCAATACAATTTGAACATAATTTAAAGAAGAAAAATATAATCTAACATAGTCTACCTGAAGGGGAGAAAAAGTTTAAATAGAAACCCCCCTTGGGAATAAGGGGGATAGATACTAATATAATATCAAAGCAAATACGAGCAATAAACATCCTTCCTATTTATTTCAAGTCCACATTTATACTAAACTAAACTAAACCTTAAGTTTATATACCGCATACTCTCCATGATTATGGAGCTTGGCACGGTTTACAAGATTTAAAGGATGGGATAACACATTGGAATTGGGGGTTGAGTGAAGTGAGGGGAGAGCATTAAGTTTTTGTGAAAAGCCTAGTTTTTGTGTGCTTACGGAATAGTTGGAAGGAGGCATGATTCCGTAGTGGGGTAGCAAGGTTATTCCAAAGCCCTGTGATTCTGAAGAAGAAGGATTTACCCAATTTTCCCGCATAGGAGATACCTTTTAGTGAGGGGAAGGATAGTTTAAGTTTTTGGGAGGGCCTGGTGTTGTCAGGACTCGAGGAGTTCTAAGAAAATGGGATTAGGGGAGGGAGGATGCCATGTAGGATTTTAAAAGCTAGGCAGGCGCATTTGAAATGAACCCTGGAAATTATTGGGAGCCAGTGAAGTTTGGACAGAAGTGGGGAAACATGGTCAAATTTGCGTTTTGCAAAGATCAACTTGGCCGAAATGTTCTGAATAAGTTGAAGTCTTTGAAGACTTTTTTTTAGATAGACTAAGATAGATGGAGTTACAATAGTCTAGTCTGGAAAGGATGATGGATTGAACAAGGACATAGAAACATAGAAAATGACGGCAGAAAAGGGCCATAGCCCATCAAGTTTGCCCACTCTACTTACCCATCCCCCTAATTCTACCCTCCTAGAGATCCCCTTCCTAATGACCCATCCCCTTAACTCTACCCTCTTAGAGATCCTACATTTACTCTTAAAATCTGGAACGCCTCATTGTCAGTGATTAACTCCACAACCTCATCGGCACTTTCCCCCTCCTAACTAATTTTTATGCTGTCACAGTAATATCAAGACTCTCAGAAAAATCATATAAAGAATTTAGTTTGATTAGGCAGGGAGTTCTCGTTGCATAAATCTCGTTATAAGTTGTTACTATTCTTCGCTCTACTGGTCCATTCCTGCCAATGTTAGGCAGGAGGGGGGAGAGTGCCGATGAGGTTAGTTCCCTGTCCAATGCGGTTGTGGAATTAATCACTGACAACGCACGGGGATCTGAGACTCTTTGAAGAAATTTTTCTAAAGTGTATAAGTGGTAGAGATAAGCCTAATAGGAGAAAACTTCATCACTGTTATATATATATATATGTATATATATATATATCTATATAATAAAACCGTAGGCGGCGCATGCGCAGTCTTATCAGCGTGCTTCCATGATCCGTATGTCCGTGGCCGCCAAGACTGCAGCATGCCCCGCGCTTACTACGGCCCCACGCGCAGCTGAGTTCGGCACGGCGGTTTCCCCAGATAGGGGAAGTCGAAAAACTCACTCCCGACGCGCAGCTGAGTTCGGCACGGCGATTTCCCCGGTTTCCCCAGATAGGGGAAGCCGAACTGCTCACTCCCGTCTCAGCGGCCTGCACATCGACGATTCAACCCCCCCCCCCCCCCCCCGGGGCTGCCTAAAGAAACAAAGTTTCACGGTGCTTGACCCGCCAAACAATTCCTGCTGTTGCCGAAATTTGCCCCACCGTTCCTTCCCTTCCTCCATCAGGTCAGTTCAACTCCGCCTATGTTAAAAGGAGCTGCTTTGAAATTGGAGCCCTGCCGCCACCGTAACACGTTCCTCTCTGCCAAGGCAGAGGGGAAAGTGCTACGGCAGTGGCAGGCCTCCGATTTCGACGTGGCTCCTTTTAACATTGGTGGATTCACTGCACCTGATGGAGGGAGGGAAGGAAAGGTGGTTGTGCGGCGCGGGAAGGGGGCGGCAAGGGACTAAGTTGGCCGGTAGTGCTGTTTTTCCATGAAGGAGGAACACGTGAAAAGAAAACAAAATAAAGAAAACGTTGGCCCCCGCCGAAGAAGTGGAATGTGGAGGAGGGGCGCGAGGAGCCGGAGAGCTGTATGTAAGTGTGTGCGCGCGCGTGTGTATAGCCAAGGAGGAAGTGCAGCAGGAGCAAGGAGGTGGGGAGAGTGGATTTCCCCTACTTGGATGTCAGTAAAAGCTTTGGTCCTGTGATCCTCACTCTTTTCCTGGGGCTACTGCTGGACAGAGGGGGAGCAGGACATAAAGGAGAAGAGCTACTGCTGGACAGGGGGAGGAGGGAATGGGAGGGGTGCTGCTGGACAGGGGGAGATAAAAGGAGAAGGGCTACTGCTATATGGGGGGAGCAGGGAAAGGGGGAGAGGTGTTGCTGGACAGGGAGGAGGTAAAAATAAGGGAGAAGGGCTGCTAGCACCCGTTAATGTAACGGGCTAAACAACTAGTATATATATATATTGTTTTTGATTGACAAGATAATATGTCCCATTTCTGCGGAGAATAGGCCCGATAGTAAAGCAGAGTTTATAAGTCTGGTGAGGGATGAGATGGCCTGCGTGGGAATATTCTCGTACAGGTAGGAAGGGAATGGATCCACAGCACATTTGCAGGATTTCAGTTTGAGGCAGAGGGAAGAGATCAGGGGTTCGGATATGGGTTCGAACGTAGTCCTGGATCTGTCTGCTGGGAATGGGGTTAGAGTCGTTGGGGGCTGGAGAGTTGTAAGAGACTGCTGAAGGGAAGGAGCTCCTTATGGTGGTGATCTTTTCGTTGAAGAATTTTGCTAGGTCGTCTGTTGATGGGGAGGAGGGGGGTATGGTGGAGTCATTTTTAGAAGTTAAGGTGCGCCAGATGTTAAACAGTGTGTTACTCTGGTTGGATCTGGAAATTTTATCACCATAGAAATTCTTCCTTGCTTTTTTTAATACTGAGTTATAAAACTTGATATTGTCTCTCCAGGGTTGTCTGTCTGAAGGGGATTTGGATTTTTTCCATTTGCGCTCCAGTGCTCGACATTTCTGCTTCAGTTCTCTTTGGTACGGAAGATACCAAGGGGCCTTACGGGAGTAGGAGATAGATTTGGTAGATAAAGGGGCAAGAGCACAGTAGGTAGTCTCAGAAAGGTTTACCCAGTTGCGCCAGTTAGATTCTGGGTCAACAGGTTTAGGACAAGAGGGAAGTTGGTTGAGGAATTGGGTCCAGAACAGTTCACTCGCAATTTTTTTGCGGAAGGTGACAGAGTTTGTGGCACGGGGTGGAGCAATGAATTGTGAATGCTGCTGCTGCCCGATGAAGTTCAAGGAGGAAACGGAGCAGAGGGGGAGAGAATGGCTTGGAGGGAAGAAGAGATGGCAGGGCATGGAGGGAAGGAGGAATGTATGCCAGACCAAGGGAAAAGGAAGGAGGAGATGCCATATGGAACAGAGAGAGACACTGGATGGAAAGAGAAGAGAGGGCAGTGAATGGAAGGGGCAAGACAGAGGGTGAATAGTAGATAGAAGGGGTAGAGAGAGGGAGACAGACACTGAATGGAAGTGTGGGGGAGAGGAGGGACAGCCGCTGAATGGAAGTCTGAGGGACAGGGGGAGCAGACCTTGGAAGGAAGTGAGAGGAGAAAGAAAAAAGGGCACATGCAGGATTAAGGGAAGAGGATAGAGTTAGAAATAAAGATAGACAGACAGGGGGCCAGGGAGAGACAGACAGAAAGAATGACAGACAGACAGCATCCAAGGAGAGAGAGCAAATTTTTTAAAAAACAGACAGACATGTACTCTAGCACCCATTAATGTAACGGGCTTATACACTAGTGTAAAATATTTCCTCGTTTATTAGATTGAAAACCTGCAGATGTTATACCAGGTAAAAAAGAGCTATTACCACAAATAGGCAAAAGTGGTGTAGTTCTAAAATCAAACTTCAATCAATTACATATCCTTCGCCAAGTGGTTCTCAAAGGAACAATTAAAAATAAAAAGGATTTTTCAGAACAGCAGTCTTCATCTTAGAAGCATGTAAAAGATAACTAAAGTGATAAGGCCTCCATAATTTTAAACTCTACTGAAGTCCAGGAAAAATAAGATGTTGCAAGAAACCAATCATGGATGTGACGCATATGACAAGCCTCGACAAATTGTCTCAATTTTAATAATCCCAATCCTCCCTTTGTTATTGGCAAAGTCACCTGATTTAATGAAATATGTGGTCTTTTTCCCATCCAAAGGAACCCACGTACCAATTTATTTAATTGACATTCTACTACTTTAGAATACAACAATGGTAACATTAGATATACATATAACCATTGAGTAAGAATTATCATATTACAAAGAGCAATAGGAAAATGTCTCCATATTAATATGGTTGATTTGATCTTATTCAATAACGGTTTTCAATAATGTTTTGGATTTATTACAGATAAGACCATGAGAGGATAGTTACTAGATTTTATCACTCATTCCCAATATACATCAACATTTAAAATAGTTTCTGGAGAAAAATACCAGTACCATAATCAGACTGTTATTATTAGAATTTATATCAGGCTAGTCCAACCTATGGTCCATGGACCAGAACCTGTTCTGCAAATTGCTGCTATCTGGCCTGCACCCAGCTGGCTTCAGCTGCATCAAAACTGCACAGTTCCAGCTTCCCCATTGTGATTGTGGCTTTCTTTGAATTTGGAGGTTTGTGAGATTATGTAGTTTCAAGTCTTGTGAGACTTGAAACCAAGGGATCAGTCCAAGCTATCTGAACCACACAGCTCAAACTTTTCAAGCTTTTGAGTTGCACTTTGCAGGAAATTTGAAAGCTCTCACCATTTCATGAGACTTGAAACCCTAAGAGCTCATAAATGTCCTGCACTGTGTGGCTCAAGCTTGAAGAAAGACAGAATTTCAGCAGAGAAACCAAAGTTGTGCAATTTTGATGAAACTGGTGAGAGAGAGGATGGATGAGAACATGAGAGAGAAAAGGAGAAACTGGGTGAAGACAAGGGGGTTCATGAGAGAGAGACTGGGCGAAGGGTGGCGGGATACATGAGAGAGAAATGGATGAAGGTTTGGGAGATATGAGAGACTGGAGGAAGGCTTGGAGGGATATGGAAGAGGAAAAAGAGAGACTGGGTGGAGGCTGGGAATGGGACAATGGTATTTTGACAACACATGCGTAAAATATGACAGTGCATATTTTAGCACTCAGAATGTTTAAATGTGGCTCCTGATAGAAAAAGTTGAACAAGCCTGATCTAGATTATAAATGCCAACTGGTAAAGATTTACAGAAACAAAATTTATTTTGGTTTCAAGTAAATGTAAAGATTATTCTGACATTTCTTGAAATGTTAATTAATAGTAAACAATTTATTTTTGAGGTTTTGAATAATTTCTTCCCTTTGATTACAAAGAGGAAATCAAGAAATTGATCTGTTCTTGAAGCTTTCACCGATTATATGTATTAAAACAGGATTGTGATCATGCTGAACAGACCTAGATAAGATCCCCCAGTATAGTGGATTTGGAAATCTTTTATCAAATATTATAAATTACAATTTTGAAAAGCTAGGAAATCATACAACTTTAATCTGGTTGTTAGGGAAAGTGCCATTTATAAACGGCCAAGCCATAGAAACCGGTATGGAAACCTGCCACACGTATTTAGTGGATCTTTGAAAGAAAGACAATAGGCTACAAAGCAGCCTAAATTTTTAATTGGTCGATAGAATGGGCTAACAAAGTTAATAGCAGCTAAAGAAGCAGTCAAAGATATCTCCTGAAGAAGCTCCAAGAGGAGTGAAACGGGGATGCTCTGTTGAGCAATAAATAACATCATTAACAGCTACCTCCAGCTTAACAGCTGAGAGAGAACATCATCGGTAGCCTGATACAGATAAAAGCTAAGTATTTGGCAAAAGAATTATATATTTACTGCTATTAATTTTTATATTAAGAATTTTACTAAACAAATAAGAAACAAAGTTAAGTTCTATTAAAAGTTATACAAATATATTAAAATAAGCAATAGTTTAAAAAGAAAAAAAGGGGATTATATGAGACCTATGATAGCTCATGAATTGGTTGTATTGACAAGACGTGTTCTAAAATCAAACAACTATGAGCACTTGAGGTTATCATTCCCTAAAAAGGAAATATAAAAGGAAAGAGTTTACTCCCTATTAGAATCACATTAGAAGGGTGTTGTGTCATAGGCAGAAATTAAATACATTGATACAGGGAAAATATAGACCCAAAAAACTCTGATAGACATTTTTCTTTTCTACTTATACTTTTTCAATCAATAGCAATTTTCAACCAGCAGCTGATGATCTAGTGATTTATTTTAAAGACGATGTTGAGAAGATTCAATAAGAAATTTTCAAGATGAACTTTGGTTTTCAGACATTTAGTTTAGTGAATTGAAGTTGTTCAAGGGATCAATTTACTCCAGTTATTGTTCAAACTATAGAATTTCTCATCAACATATTATAAGATTAGTCTCCTATATTCTCTCTTTGCTCTTTGATTTTCATTTCAGTATGGGTATTGACCCCATTTTAATGCTGGCCTTTTATGAACTGCATTAGTTTCAGAAGTTAAAAAATAAGTTTTAAGCCAAGGTGGACAAATGATTCTGGTACAATTTGATATGTTGGCTGCCTTTGACACAGTAGAACATTCTTTTTTTTAATAAATCTTTATTCATTTTTTAAAACTCACAATAAGTGTAACATAAAATACAATCATTTTATTCTTTAACATCACATAATATATCATCAAATTTGAACTCTCATGAAATATTCCCCCTCCCTTATTCCCAACAATTATTCATAAGCAAAAGAAATCATGAAATATTCCCACCCTCACCCCACCCCACCCCACCCACATTGTTAATTACCAGCTAAACTGAGTGAGATTGGTCTCATAGGAGTTGTTTTGAAATGGTTTGAGGAATTTTTGCACAATTAAGAAAATCTGTACATAATCTTTTAGCTGGCTCTCTTTGTGGAACTCCATAAGAATTCCTACTGTACCCAATTCCGTTCAATCTATACATGCATTCCTTAGGTAAATTTTGTGGTACCAAGCCTTAGGTTGTTTTCCTTTTCATCCTACAAATTAGTCCATAACTTGTGAGTTTTGGTATCCACATCATCAGCAGGTAGTGTTAGAGAATACTGAATTGTGCTTTGAATGCAGCTTCTACAATTCAGTATTTTTCTATCTCCAGCAAGTGGAAGCCCATCCTGGACTAATTAGGGAATCTGGCTCCCAAATGAGCACAGGGATGATAGGGGCTCTAAGGGAGAGGAGCAAGCCTAGAGGTCTCTAGGTCTTTATCCCTTCTCTTTTCTCAGTGGTTGTTCTCCCACCGTAACAGGTATTATCCAGGGACAGCAGGCAGCTATTCTCAACATGTGGGTGACATCCATGGAGCACGGATATGGACAGCTTCACAAGCAGACTTGCTTGAAGAACTTTAGAAAGTTTGCAACTGCTGCACCGCACATGTGAGAGTGCCTTCCCGCCCGAAGCAGGAGGCACGTCTCCTCAGTTCAGATAGCCAGCAGAGAAGCCAACTAGGGGAGGTGGGTGGGTTGTGAGAATAGCTGCCTGCTGTCCCTGGATAACACCTGTTACGGTAAGTAACTGCGCTTTATCCCAGGACAAGCAGGCAGCCTATTCTCAACATGCGGGTGACTTCCAAGCTAACCAGAATGGGATGGTGGGAGTGTTGTCAATTCAGGAGAATAAATTTTGTAACACTGCCTGGCTGAAATGGCCATCCCATCTGGAAAAAGCATCCAGACAATAATGAGAGGTGAAAGTATGAACTGAGGACCAAGTGGCAGCTTTAGAGATTTCCTCAGTAGGAGTAGATCTAAGGAAAGATACTAATGCCACCATGGCTATGACTTTATGGGCTGTGACTCGACTCTGTAGATGCAGTACAGAGTCGAGTCTGTAGATGCCTGAGCATAACAGAAAGAGATGCAAGCAGCTAACCAGTTGGAGATGGTGTGCTTGGAAATCGGATGTCCCAACTTGTTTGAATCCAAGGAAACAAAAAGTTGAGGTGCAGATCTGTGTGGCTTAGTTCTTTGCAAGTAGAAAGCCAAAGCACGCTTACAGTCCAGAGTATGAAGAGCTGTTTCTCCAGGATGAGAATGAGGCTTTGGAAAAAACACTAGAGGTACAATGGATTGATTGAGATGAAATTCTGAATCCACTTTAGGTAAGAATTTAGGATGAGTACGGAGGACCACCATGTCATGATGGAATACTGTGAAAGGTGGGTCTGCAACTAAAGCTGATCCTGTGAGCAACGTGAGAGCAATGAGAAAAACCACTTTCCAAGTGAGATATTTGAGATGAGCCGAAGCCATTGGTTCAAAAGGAGGCTTCATTAATTGAGCAAGAACAACATTGAGATCCCAAACCACTGGAAGAGGTTTGAGAGGTGGTTTGACATTGAAAAGACCTTTTATAAATCTAGAAACCACAGGAATAGCAGAGAGGGGTTTCCCTTTGATAGGCTGATGAAAAGCAGCAATTGCACTGAGATGGACTCAAAAGGATTTGAGGCCTGATTGAGACAAAAGGAACAGGTAATCCAAAACTGAAGACAACGCGGTAGATTGAGGCTCCTTGTGATGAATGGTGCACCAAGCAGAAAATCTAGTCTATTTCTGATTGTAGCATTGTCTAGTGGTAGGCTTCCTAGAAGCTTCTAAGATGTCCTGTACGGATTGAGAAAACTGTAGCGTGGCAGTTAGGTTGAGAGGTACCAAGCTGTCAGGTGTAGAGACTGCAGGTTGGGATGAAGTAGAGACCCCTGACTCTGTGTAAGCAGAGAGGGAAAAACTGGTAGAAGTAGTGGCTCCCTGCTATTGAGTTGAAGTAGAAGGGAAAACCAAGGTTGCCTGGGCCACCAAGGAGCGATCAGAATCATGGTGGCATGTTCCTGTTTGAGTTTGACAAGTGTCTTGAGAATGAGAGGGAATGGAGGGAACTCATAGAGAAACTGTTATCCCAGGACAAGCAGGCAGCATATTCTTAACGCATGGGTGACGTCACCGACGGAGCCCCGGTAGGACCTTTTTAACTAGAAAGTTCTAGTTGGCCGCACCGCTCATGCGCAAGTGCCTTCCCGCCCGACGGAGGAGAGCGTGGTCCCCAGTTTCTTCGTTTCCGCAGAGCGAAGAAGACGCATGTGTTTTCAACAGCCGTTGAAAAACTCATTTTTGCCTTCCTGCTCGTGTATTTTTTCACTTTTTTTCCTTTTTTCTTATCGGTTTCCCTTTATTTTTGTTTTCACAAAAAAAAAAAAAAAAAAAAACTCGTCGAGTTTTCCTTATTTTTTCAGGCCGGCCCCGGTGGGGCCTGTTGCCACCATACAGGCCTCCGGGTTCGATTTTGCGGAGGCCGTTTTTCCATTCATGCCCCCTCAACCGGGTTTTAAGAAGTGCCAGCGGTGTGCACGCCCGATCTCCCTCACCGACCCACACAATTGGTGCCTCCAGTGCTTGGGTCCAGAGCATCGGGCTGACACCTGCACCCGCTGTGCTACGCTTAAAAAGCGTACTTTGAAAAATCGGCAGATCCAGCAAAATATTTTGTTTGGTACCGGATCTGCCATGGAACCGGCTGCGACGTCGACGGCACCACAAAAGTCGGCACCGACGACATCAACACCACCAGACCCTTCCTCGGGGTCGTTGGGCCCAGGTAAGCTGGCTAAGAAGCCTCCCACTTCCCTTGAGCGCCCTCCTGCCACGGTTGCGACACCGGCCCTCCCGGCACCGCACCGGCCCCGCAAACGCTCCGCTCCGATTTCGGTGAGTGCCTCATCATCGGCCTCCTCATCGCCGGAGCGTAGAGCGGCACCTATGGTACCGAAGAAGAAAAAAGCGGTACCGGTGCCTCCTCTGGACGACCGCATCGCGGCCATACTCCAAACACAGTTACAGGAGCAGCTGCAACAACAGCTCCAACAACTGTTGCCGGCGTTGCTGGCACCGCACCTTCCGGTACGGGACCGGTCCGAGCCTCACACTGTCCCATTGGTGTCGACCCCCTCGGTACCGATTAATACTTCCATGCCGGTGCTCTTGGCAGAAACACCTACAGTACATACCCGTGATGCTGCCGACCCTGTCCGGTCCCAGGAACGACATCGGTCTTCCTCACCCGGTACCGCCTCGGTGCGCTCAGGCAAATCTCTTTCAAAGACCCGCCATGCCGAGCCCTCCACACCGATGTCCAAACGTACGCACCCCGACGTTAGGGACCCAGATTTGTGGGAAGACTCCCCTCACGGTACCGAGGAGGATGCTTCGTCAACCGACGAAGAACCCTCCATGACCGACACCGTCTCCAAACCAGAGCAATCCTCTTTCTCCAAATTCCTTAGGGAGATGTCAGCAGCTCTTTCCATTCCCTTAGAGTCCGACTCTAAAAAGTCTCAGGCTTTCCTCGATGCCCTAGACTTTGAGCAACCTCCCAAAGAATTTCTGAAGTTGCCCGTCCACGACATCTTACGGGAAACTTTCTATAAAAACTGGGAAGCTCCCCTCACGGTTCCTTGAGCCCCTCGTAAATTGGATAACTTGTACCGGGTTATTCCAATCCCAGGGTTTAATAAACCTCAATTGCCCCACGAGTCCCTCCTGGTGGAATCTACTTTGAAAAAATCTCAGGGTTCCAGTGTATATGCCTCCACCCCTCCTGGCAGAGAGGGAAAAACCATGGATAAATTTGGTAAGCGCCTTTTCCAAAATGCCATGTTAGCCAATAGAGCCAACAACTACACCTTCCACTTCTCCTTCTACATGAAGCATCTGGTGCAACAGCTCTCCTCCTTACAGAAATACCTTCCTGAACGTAAGGTCCCTCTTTTCCAGCAACATATTTCCAGCCTCCTCCAACTCAGGAAATTCATGGTTCGCTCCATCTACGACTCATTTGAGCTGACCTCTCGCGCATCTGCCATGGCGGTGGCCATGCGACGTTTGGCATGGCTGAGAGTCTCTGACCTGGACATTAACCACCAGGACCGCCTGGCTAACGCACCTTGTCTGGGTGATGAACTCTTCGGAGAGTCCCTGGACTCAACAACCCAGAAACTCTCAGCACATGAGACCAGGTGGGACACTCTGATTAAACCTAATCCACCTGCTCGCACCTACAGACAGCAGTCTTCCTACCAGCGCAGGTTCTCGGCCAGACCTCTCAACCCGCCTCAACAGCAGCCTCGCCGACCTCGTCAACAGCATCAATCTCAGGCTCGCTCAAAGTCTCACCAACCTGCCAAGCCTCTCCCTCCGTCAAAACCATCTCAGCCCTTTTGACTTTTTCCTCCAGGGCATAGCCTGTCTCCCATCATCATTGCCTCTTCCTCAGCCTATCGGAGGTCGCCTCCAAATCTTCCTCAGCCGTTGGGAGGTCATCACATCAGACCAATGGGTCCTCAACATCATTCGCCACGGCTACTCTCTCAACTTCCAGACTCTTCCACCAGACAATCCTCCCGTAGAGTCTGCTTCTCACTCCTCCCAAACCCCCCTCCTCCTGAGGGAGGTCCAATCCCTCCTTCTTCTCAATGCCATCGAAGAGGTGCCTCCGGACCAAAGGGGTCAGGGATTCTACTCCCGCTACTTCCTGGTTCCCAAGAAGACAGGAGACCTTCGTCCCATCCTCGATCTCAGGGACCTCAACAAGTGTCTGGTCAAGGAGAAGTTCAGAATGCTCTCCCTTGCCACGCTTTACCCTCTTCTCTCTCAACACGACTGGCTATGTTCCCTGGACCTCAAAGAGGCCTACACTCACATCCCAATCAATCCGACTCACGTCGCTACCTACGGTTTCAGATACAGCACCGTCACTATCAGTACAAAGTGCTACCTTTTGGCCTCGCTTCATTGCCCAGGGTGTTCACCAAGTGCCTTATTGTGGTGGCGGCCTTCCTCAGGTCTCACAACCTCCAGGTGTTCCCCTACTTGGACGATTGGTTGGTGAAAGCACCTACGTCTCCACTTGTGCTACAAGCCACTCATCACACCATCTCTTTCCTCCATCTCCTGGGGTTCGAGATCAACTACCCCAAGTCGCATCTGCTTCCCACACAGCGACTTCAGTTCATTGGAGCAGTTCTCGACACCACACTAATGAGGACGTTTCTCCCCTCCGACCGTCAACGGACCCTGCTCCACCTCTATCGTCAGGTGCTCCTTCATCACTCCATTCCTGCCCGACAGATGATGGTCCTCCTGGGCCACATGGCCTCGATGGTCCATGTGCTTCCTCTGGCGCGACTCCACCTCAGGACACCTCAATGGACTCTTGCCAACCAATGGTCACAGACCACGGATCTTCTTTCTCATCCCAACTCTGTGACATCGTCTCTTCAGCAATCTCTTCAATGGTGGTTGAACTCCTCAAATCTTTCCAGGGGTCTACTCTTTCATCTACCCCCTCACTCCATGATCATAACCACGGATGCCTCCCCCTATGCGTGGGGAGCTCACCTGGGAGATCTACGCACCCAGGGACTCTGGACCCCTCAGTAGCGTCAACATCACATCAATTTCCTGGAACTCAGAGCCATGTTCTATGCTCTCAAGGCCTTCCAGCAGCGCCTCACAACCATCAGTTGCCCCAGTTCTGTTCCAGACTCTTCTCTCCTCATCGTCTGACCCCAGATGCATTCCTGCTCGACTGGACGGATCGGTTCCTCTATGCCTTTCCTCCACTACCTCTGATGTTGCGGACGTTATCCAAACTCCGCAGGGACATGGCCACCATGATTCTCATCGCTCCTCGGTGGCCTCGCCAACACTGGTTCTCCCTCCTGCTTCAGCTCAGCTCCAGGGAGCCCATTCCTCTTCCTATGTTTCCTACTCTACTTACGCAGCAACGTCAGTCTCTACTGTATCCCAATCTGTCTTCGCTCCACCTGACAGCTTGGTTTCTCTCGGGCTGACCTCTCCACAGAATCTGTCTCAGCCTGTCCGTCGCATTTTGGATGCCTCCAGGAAACTGGCTACCCTCCAATGTTACCATCAGAAGTGGACCAGGTTCTCCTCTTGGTGTCTACTGCATCATCACGATCCCACCTCATTAGCGGTGGAAACTGTACTGGACTATTTGCTCTCTCTGTCCGACGCTGGCCTCAAGTCTACCTCAATCAGAGTCCACCTCAGTGCCATCACTGCGTTTCATGAGCCTATCCTCGGAAAACCTCTCACGGCTCATCCACTGGTTTCCCGGTTCATGAGAGGCCTCTTCAATGTCAAACCACCTCTGAAGCCTCCTCCTGTCGTCTGGGACCTGAATGTGGTTTTATCAGCCCTCATGAAACCCCCTTTTGAGCCTCTTGCCACAACTTCGCTCAAACTTCTAACATGGAAGGTGCTTTTCCTCATTGCCATCACCTCTGCCAGGAGGGTTAGTGAGATGCATGCACTGGTCACCGATCCACCGTTCACTGTTTTTCACCATGACAAGGTGGTTCTGCGTACCCATCCTAAATTCCTTCCCAAGGTGGTCTCGGCTTTTCACCTCAACCAGTCCATTGTGTTGCCTGTCTTTTTCCCTAAACCCCATTCTCATCCTGGGGAACAGGCGTTGCACACGCTGGATTGTAAGCGTGCCCTTTCATACTACCTTGACCGTACCAGGGCTCACCGCTCGTCCCCTCAGCTCTTTCTGACCTTCGATCCTAACCGGCTAGGTCGTCCTGTCTCTAAACGGACGCTTTCCAACTGGCTTGCTGCCTGTATTGCGTTCTGTTATGCTCGGGCCGGTCTCTCACTGGAAGGTGCTGTCACGGCCCACAGGGTCAGAGCTATGGCTGCTTCTGTGGCTTTCCTCCGTTCCACGCCCATCGAGGAAATCTGCAAGGCTGCCACTTGGTCCTCAGTTCACACGTTCACTACTCACTACTGTCTGGATGCCTTCTCCAGACGGGATGGACACTTCGGCCAATCTGTGTTACAAAATTTATTTTCCTAATGGCCAACCATCCCTCCTCCCTCTCTGTTAGCTTGGAGGTCACCCATGCGTTAAGAATATGCTGCCTGCTTGTCCTGGGATAAAGCACAGTTACTTACCGTAACAGGTGTTATCCAGGGACAGCAGGCAGATATTCTTACGTCCCACCCTCCTCCCCGGGTTGGCTTCTTAGCTGGCTTATCTTAACTGGGGACCATGCTCTCCTCCGTCGGGCGGGAAGGCACTCGCGCATGCGCGGTGCGGCCAACTAGAACTTTCTAGTTAAAAAGGTCCGTACCGGGGCTCCATCGGTGACGTCACCCATGCGTTAAGAATATCTGCCTGCTGTCCCTGGATAACACCTGTTACGGTAAGTAACTGTGCTATTCGTCCATTCCAGGAGAAAAGCATCTGCCTCCAGTTGGTGAGGGGAGTATAACCTGGAGCAGAACTGAGGCAGTTTGTTGTTGTGGGGAGACGTGAAGAATCTACCTGAGGAGTCCCCCACTGAGAAAAAATGTGATAGAGGCAAGGAATTGAGTGTCCATTTGTGAGGTTGTAGAAGACGACTCAATTTGTCCGCCAGAAAGTTTTTCTCTCCTTGAATATAGACAGCTTTCAGGAAGGTATCATGAAAGATTGCCCAATTCCAAACCTTCAGAGCTTCCTGGCAAAAAGGGAGAGATCATGTTCTTCCCTGCTTGTTGACATAGTACATGGCGACTTGATTGTCTGTGTGAATGAGGACTACCTGGTCATGAAGAAGATGCTGAAAAGCTATGAGAGCATTGAAGATCGCTCTGAGTTCCAACAGATTGATGTGACACTGACGAACCATGCTGGACCAATGGCCTTGAGTATGGAGACAATCGAGATGAGCCCCCCAAGCGTAGGTTAAAAAATCTGTCGTGAGGACCTTCTGATGAGGAGGCATATGACACAGTAAACCTCTGGAGAGATTGGAAGAGAGCATCCACCAGTGGAGAGACTATCTCAACGAAGGAGTCACTCTGATGTGTTGAGAGAGTGGGTCAAAAGCCTGAGCCCACTGAGATGCCAGGATCCACTGAGGGATTCTGAGGTGAAGCCTGGCAAAAGGAGTCATGTGAACTGTAGAGGCCATGTGACTTAAGAGAAACATCATGTGTCTCGCTGAAAGTGAAGTGAGGGATGACACTTTGTGACAAAGTTGAATGAGAGCATCCTGACGCTGCTGAGGAAGGAATGCTCTGAGTTGTACAGTGTCCAAGACAGCTCTGATGAACTGTAGAGTTTGAGAAGGCTGTAGCTGGGATTTGGGAAAGTTGATTTCGAACCCCAAACTTTGGAGGAACCAAATAGTCCATTGGGTCACTACAATAACCCCTGGAGATGTTGAATCTTTTAGCCAGTCATCCAGGTACGGGAACACCTGTAGACCATGGTTCCGCAGAGCTGCTTCTACTTCAACTAGGCACTTGGTGAAAACTCTTGGAGATGAGGCCAGGCTGAAGGGTAGCACTTTGTATTGGAAATGCAGATTTCCCACCCGAAATCTGAGGACCTGTCGAGAGGCTGGATGAATGGGAATGTGAGTGTAAGCTTCTTTGAGATCTAGAGAACATAACCAATCGTTCTGATCTAGAAGGGGATATAAGGATGCCAGAGACAACATTCAGAATTTTTCTTTGACCAAAAATTTGTTGAGCGCTCTGAGATCCAAGATAGGGCGCAGATCGCCCATCTTCTTTGGAGCTAGGAAGTAACGGGAGTAAAAATCCCTGCTCTCCTGTTCCAAAGGAACTTCTTCAATGGCACGGAGACAAATAGAGCTTGAGTTTCCTGAAGAAGAAGAAGAAGGGTGGTCTGCGATGAATTGGAAGGATACTCTCTTGGAGGAAGATCTGTTGGAAACGAAGAGAGTATCCTTCATTGAGGATAGACAGCACCCAGAGGTCTGATGTAATCTTCTCCCAGCAGTGGTAAAAATGATGGAGGAGATCTCCAATGAGGAGAGAGGACAGAGGTAATGCTCTGTATTAGATGGTCAAAAAGGTTGAGAGGCCTTAGGTGCAGCAGAAATCTGAGATTTTTGCTGCCTTTGTTGCTGTTGTGGTTGTTTCTTAGGAGGCGCTAGTGCAGGGGTGTCCAATGTCAGTCCTCGAGGGCCGCAGTCCAGTCGGATTTTCAGGATTTCCCCAATGAATATACATGAGGTCTATTTGCATGTACTGCTTTCATTGTATGCTAATAGATCTCATGCATATTCATTGGGGAAATCCTGTAAACCCGACTGGATTGTGGCCCTCGAGGACCGACATTGGACACCCCTGCGCTAGTGTATAAGGAGCTGCTCTCTGTGGAAAACGGCTCTGGTAAGATGGAAGAGGCCTGAAGTTTTTAGAGGTAGGAGGCATAGGCTTAGGCCGAATGATGGAAGCAAATGATTTCTCATGTTCAGACAGTCGTTTAGCAGCTGCCTCGATGGAGTCATCAAACAATTCATTGCCCTGATATTATGCCATGGCTGGCCAGGGCAGCCTTTGGCAATTATATGTGGCCACTTTGGCTAATAGGTGTGAATCTTCATGTCTGTTTGCTTTTTAGCTGCAATCCTTGCCTTACATCTGTGCCAGACAATTAGGCAGCCTTACAACTTATTTTTGTGAGAGCAAGTTGTTTATCAACTTGTATCATATCCCTTATACTGTTTCATGAAGGGCTGAGGAAGGTTTCTCATGGTACTGTAATTAGGAAGGGCCTGAGCTCATTCCATCTGTGAGAGTTAGGAGTTAAGGGAGACACCTGTTGTTACTGCAGAAACAGCAGTCTGTGTGTGTAAGAGATTCAGCACTTTCTGTGCTATATAAGACTGAGAGTCACAAATTGGACTTTGAATCTTGTTGCGGCCTCGGGACTACCGTGAGACTAGGTCTCTTCCCTTGATAGATCAGATTCCCGATCAGTATTGGAAGGGGGCGTGCCAGACATGGTGAAGTATTCTCTTTGGTGTATATAGATATTCTCTGTCTATTTCTTGTATATTATCTGATGTCTATCTGCATTATTGGTATATTATCTGATGTTTATGCAATAAAGAATCATATTACTCTGAAGCTTTGGTGGAGGTGACTTCTACATACCCTTGCTAGATAAATATGTGGCAGAACACATGACAAGGGATGTTGGCCACACAATCTTGAGGATTGGGGTCCAAGTCCACAGTGCGAAGCCAGGCAAGTTGGCACATTGTCACTGAGAAGGCCCTCGAGGAAAGTTCAAATGCATCATAGGAAGATTGAAGGAGATGCATGCGGAGTTGAACCAGAGTGTGTCACAACCCGGGCTCCTGTAAGGCGCAGCGAGCACCTGGGAACGTGACCAAAGCTGAAACCCGGCGTGTCCCTTTCCACTAAGAGATCCTTCAGGTCTTTAAAACAGGCACATTCTAAAACTTGTAAGTATGCAAGGTATAAAGGAATCTTAGTCAGAAAAGGCAAAGCAAAAATAAACTTTATTTCAACCACTGGTTGAATAAACAAAAATACAGGCAACAGCCTTGTAGTTCAAAATGAACTGATACTGCATGAAATCAAAAGGTTCAAATAATATAATTAGGCAGTTGAATCTGGGTCAGCACTGCCTTGTGTACAGTCCCCTGCTTCTGGACTTTAATCAGTCAAAAAGTGCAGTCCTCTTCACCAGAGCAGCAATATTCAGGTAAGTAATGCTTTTATCAAACAGTCCAGAACACATAAGAATCACAGCATTATTCAGAGTTCAAAATCAAGCAAACGTTTCCCTCTAAACTTTGCTGTAGCAATCAGGCACAGCTGTGCAGAACCAATGAGATTTCCTAGCTGAATCACCATACAGGAAATACATTCAGAATGGTTTGTCAAAACACATACATTCCTGCTTTACAGAAACCTCAAAATGTGGCTTTCCAGGAGAGCTGCTGCACTGGCTTCAAACAGGTAAGAGTCAAGTTGGCAGCATAAAGAAATTAAATCCCAAATTCAGGCTTACTGTGTCTCCATGGGTGTTGGCAGAGCTCCTAAACAGCTTTCCTGCACCTCCATGATTTCTCCTTCTGGCTGTATCCAGTGTCCAGACAGGAGGTAACTCGTCTGCCTCAAGCATAGGACAATCTGTGAGAGACTGCCTCCTCTCAGCTTCCCATTCTCCCGTCTCTCCTGTGTGCCCCGTGTGCCCCTCTCCTGTTCTCAGAAGCCTCGTTATATCCTGTGGATAACCACTCCCCCTCTGAGAAGGTGGGGGAAGGGTTTTCCACACACCGGCTTGCTTCCTGCTATTACAGGCAGGTTTCTCCCTAGTCCTGATTTTAACAGGTGGTTCAAACTGAATAAGCTTTCTGACAGTGGCAGGTCTGCATGGAGTGTAGCTTTTTCTCTTAATCTTATCCTGCCCTGTCTCTTCTACCTCCATGTCAGAATCAGAGCAGAAGTCAGCTTCATCAATCAATTGGCAGGTCACCTGATCAGCCCTCCTGCATCTAGGTGCACTGTGATTACTCCTGATTACTGGGGCAAAACCCGGTATGGATTCGGGTTTGTTTTGGCCAAAACCCAAAACGGACCTGGGTTTGTCACAAGTGGTAATCACATTCTGAAACTCTGGAAGACTATGTTGAGGAATATATTTGAAAAATTTAGGCAGGGTGTCAAACCAAATGCTTGAAATAAGAAATGGAAACAGAATTGTAATTCAAAACTCTAGTTGCCATAAGAGAAATTTGATATAAACGATGACCAAATTTGTCCATGGTCTTGCCCTCTCTTCCAGGAGGGACAGTAGCATAAACTTTGGCAGGATTGGTCCTTTTCAGAGAAGACTCCACGAGAAGGGATTGATGGGATAACTGAGATTTCTCGAAGCCCTTGCAGTGGACCATCCTGTAACGAGGTTCCAGCTTTCCTGGTATAGCAGGAATGGAATAAGGTGTTTCATAAAGAAGTGTTTGAGAAAGAAGTCTATTGATGGGCAATTTAAGAGGCTCCGCAGGAGGACAAGACATATTCATTTCCTCTAAATACTCCGTAGAGTATTTGGAAACAGAGTCCAATGTAATATTGAGGTTCTTATTCATTTGACGTAGGAAAGAAGAAAAAGATATCTGCTCCAGGGAAGGTTGACCTCGAGGGGAAGAAGGTGACCTCGAGGCGCCTCACAAGGCAGAGAACGAAGGTGAAGCTTTTCTGAAGTACTGATACCTGAAGTCTGAATATGCAGGTATAGATGACTCACTGAGAGAAAGGATAGAATCCCTCGCAGGAGAAGTATAAGTGTAAGGCTCTGGAGGTGGTGTCCTCGACTTTGGAGTTGGAGGCCTCGAAGAGTCTCGAGGCCTGGAGAAATGAGGCCTGTCTCGAGAAGAGGATCTGTGCCTCGATGGATGCCTCGACTGATGTGGAGAACTGTGCCTCGAATCAGGCAGGTGTCGCTGAGAGGAATGTCGGGAGTCTTCGCCCTGTGCCTCAGAAAGGGCGATGCCTTATGTGAGGAAGGATGTTCTGGAGGCTGGAGATCGAGACACTAAAAGGGACTGAACTCCTTGTGTCGAGGTATCTCGAGGCACTGACAAGGACTCGGCTCCTTGAGTAGCGTGCTTATGCTCCAGATGAGACACTCGTAAAGACTCGACTCCTTGCATAGAGTGAGTAGATTCAGTTCTAGGCACTGCCAAGGACTCAGCTCCTTGTGATACTGCTAAGCGCTCAGACTGGACTGCAGGAAGCGGAGTCGAGGTAGGAGTATGTTTGGCAAGCATATTACCAAACTGGCGATCCAAAATGGTATGGATCATAGCCTCCAAATTTGACACAGAGACTTGAGGATCTGGTACATTTGGTGTGGCTATAGTCTCTGAGGAAGAAGAGGAAGAACGACAGTTCAACTTTGAGACATGCTTCTTGGGCAGCTTGATGACCACTGCTGGTACCTGACCTGAGGGAGGCAGCAAAGCAAGCGTCTCATCAGGAGAAGACTTAGCAGATTTGCCCGAGGACGAGGACCCGTCAAACGAGGAGGGTTTGATTAAGGTCGAGGCAGAAGGCGGACCCCTGTAAGATGCCTGACCGGATTCGAGGTCGAGACCAGGGAAAGTGGATCCATACCGCCAAAGAGTTTCTCCACCTGAACTCGACGACGTTTGATGGCTCGAGGTTGAAGGGTAGCACAGCGGGCACACGACTCCGGATGATGGTCAGGTCCCAAACACTGAACACACCACCTATGTGGGTCAGGGAGGGAGATCATGCGCTGGCAACGGCTACACTTCTTGAAGCCTGTGACCGGCCAGGACATAAAAGGAAAATAGCCTCAGCGAGATCGAAGCCTGCAGGCTGAGGCTGCGAGGCAGGCCCCGCCGTGACACAAAAGAAAAATCAAATTAAGTTTTTTTTTTTTTTTGGGGGGGGGGGTTAAGAAAACATAGCGACCCTGTAAAGCAGTGGTTCCCAACCCTGTCCTGGAGGAACACCAGGCCAATTGGGTTTTCAGGCTAGCCCTAATGAATATGCATGAAGTAAATTTGCATGCCTATCACTTCCATCATATGCAAATCTCTTTCATGCATATTCATTAGGGCTAGCCTGAAAACCCGATTGGCCTGGTGTTCCTCCAGGACAGGGTTGGGAATCACTGCTGTAAAGAAATAAAACACGAGCCGCGGTGAGAGAAGGCACGAAGTAGAACTGAGTCTAGTGCAGAGCATTGAAATAGGACTTTTCGGCTCCGCAGAAAACTGAGAACTGAGGAGACACGCGCCCTGTGTCGGGCGGGAAGGCACTCGAGCATGTGTGGTGCGGCAGTAGCAAACTTTCTAAAGTTCTTCAAGCAAGTCTGCTTGCGAAGCTGACTGCATCCGAGCTCCGTGGATGGCGTCACCCACATGTTGGGAATAGGCAGCCTGCTTATCTTGGGATAAAGTCTGTTTCCAGGGGGTTGGCTGCCTCGCAGTGCACTCTCTGGACAACCTGCACTTTCATCGGGACTCGGGGACTATTCCCTTGGGAGCTGGCTCACCCCAGGTTTGTCCGCTAGTGGGTTTCAGTGCAGGCTGCGTGGCTCCATGGAGGTTTTCCGGAGTGTTCCTCCGCCAACATAACATAACATAACATTGTGCTTATTAACTGCGTAACCAGAAGTTCAACGCGATTTACAAAAATTATAAAAGTAAACATGTTACATGAAATAAGATGATTCTAAAATGGCCATAGGAATGGGTAGTAAGCAACAATATTTGGAATTCGTTGTCATGAAGAGCTGCCTGAGATGCCAAAGTATGATTTAGAAATTTCTTATTCCTGCAACCCTGAACAGATGGCAAATTAAACAAAGGATGAGTTCTTCTACTATGTATGATGCTAAAAAAAAATCTATTGACTGAGTAATAAGGAGCTTACCATAAACAGCCTTGTAACAGAAACAGCCTAGTTTAAACAATACCCGGGCCTCCATTGGCAGCCAATGCAATTCTCAATAAAAGGGTGTAACATGATCAAATTTCTTCAGGCCATAAATCATTCTGACCGCTGTATTCTGTATTATTTCAAGTCTTGCTAATTCTTTCTTGGTGACTGTCAGATAGATAATATTGCAATAATCGAGAAGACTCAGTAGCAATGAGAAGAAAAAGTGCCAAGTGGAGTGCACAGCATATTCCGTGGGTAGTGGCGGTCCCTGGCTTT
Organism: Geotrypetes seraphini; assembly: GCF_902459505.1. Classification (NCBI taxonomy): domain Eukaryota; kingdom Metazoa; phylum Chordata; class Amphibia; order Gymnophiona; family Dermophiidae; genus Geotrypetes; species Geotrypetes seraphini. The sequence continues at coordinate 112,405,246 of NC_047093.1, forward strand.
GGAACTTGAGTCAGAGGGGCAGTCAGAAGACAAGCAGTCCAATTGCAAGGCTTGTTGAAGCAGAGGATTTCCCTGTAAGCTGTTTCAGCTTCCCTTACTGCAGCTCTCAGCACAGCATGGCATGGCACAGGGCTGACAGCCTGATTCTGTGATTTTGGGGGGTCTTCAAAAGTGAGTTTTGGGCAGTTTGGGAGTTAGCCCTAGTCCCTCCCACCCCTAAAATACTAAAATTGCCGTGTTTTGGGAGCTCCTGTGCTTTTTCCAGGCTGGGGATTTTTTTTTGTTTGTTTTTTTTACTGTAAATTACACCCACAGTGGCCATCTTGGATTTTCCCTATTTAAATTTATTTTTTGCCTCCGCAAGCTTCGTTTTTGCTAGAAAACCACTCAGATGGACTACCCAGGACAGGATACTTTAGATTCATGCGCTGTTTGCGGTGGATAGCTAACCAGAGAACGGCTGTGTTCATGTGCGCTGCAGCACAGGAAGGGGCAAAATATCATCGGTCCAAGTTCCTTCAACCAGATCTCTCCAGCCGGGGGAAGCCCAAAAAGTCAAAAGTGGTCCTCTTAGACAGTGCCCTTGTGGCCATGGCGAAACGCAGTTGCAATTCAGTATCTAAAGTGCACAGGATCATAAGAACATAAGAAGTTGCCTCCGCTGAGTCAGACCAGAGGTAACAAAACAGCTAGACTTGGGAGAATCTATGGATGTCGTATACCTAGATTTCAGCAAAGCTTTCGATAGTGTCCCGCATCGCAGGCTGTTGAGCAAGATGAAATCAATGGCGCTGGGAGAAACACTAACTAAGAAGGTGCCTCCGCTGGGACAAACCAGAGGTCCATCTTGCTCAGCGGTCCGCACCCGCGGCGGCCCATCAGGCCTAATGCCTGAACAGTGGTCCCTGATTAATTTTATAACTTACCTCTAATCCCATCCCTATAATCTACCTCTACTCTTATCTGTATCCCTCAATCCCTTTGTCCTCCAAGTACCTATCCAAAGCTTCTTTAAACCCCTATAGCGTGCTCCTGTTTATCACATCCTCCGGTAGCGCGTTCCATGTATCCACCTCCCTCTGTGTGAAAAAGAACTTCCTGGCGTTTGTTCTAAACCTCTCCTTTCAATTTCTCTGAGTGCCCCCTTGTACTTGTTGATCCCCATAATTTGAAAAATCTGTCCCTGTCTATTTTTTCTATGCCCTTCATGATCTTGAAGGTTTCTATTATGTCTCCTCTAAGTCTCTGCTTTTCCAGGGAGAAAAGCCCTAGCTTTTTCAGTCTGTCAGTATATGAGAGGTCCTCCATGCCCTTTATTAGCTTAGTTGCTCTTCTTTGGACTCTCTCAAGTACCTCCATGTCCTTCTTGAGGTACGGCGACCAGAATTGAACACAGTACTCCAGGTGCGGGCGCACCATAGCACGATACAGTGGCAGGATGACTTCCTTCGTCCTGGTCGTGATACCCTTCTTAATGATACCCAACATTTTGTTTGCTTTCCTTGAGGCTGTTGCACACTGCGCCGATGCCTTCAATGTTGATATCATCACTACCAGGTCTCTTTCAAGGTCACTCACCCCTAGCGCTGATCCCCCCATTTTGTAAGTGAACATCGGGTTCTTTTTCCCTATATGCATGACCTTGCATTTCCCTATGTTGAAACTCATTTGCCACTTTTTGGCCCATTTTTCAAGTGCTGTCAGATCTTTTTGGAGATCTTCGCAGTCCTCCATGTTATTGACCTTGCGATATAGTTTGGTGTCATCCGCAAATTTAATAACCTCACATTTTGTTCCTGCCTCCAGGTCGTTAATGAATATATTGAAAAGGAGCGGTCCCAGCACCGACCCCTGTGGAACTCCGCTCGTGACCCATTGCCAGTCTGAGTAATGGCCCTTTACTCCAACCCTCTGTTTCCTGTCCACCAGCCAGTTTTTGATCCATCGGTAAACCTCCCCTTGCACCCCGTGGTTCCATAGCTTCCTTAGTAGTCTTTCGTGTGTCACCTTGTCGAAGGCTTTTTGGAAGTCAAGGTAAATGATATCTATGGATTCCCCTTTATCCACCTGGCTGGTTACCCCCTCAAAGAAGTATAATAAGTTCGTGAGGCATGACCTGCCCTTGCAGAAGCCATGCTGGCTCGACTTTAGCTGCCCATAGTTGTCTATGTGTTCCCAGATGCTGTCTTTAATCAGTGCTTCCATCATCTTTCCCGGGACCGAGGTCAAGCTTACCGGCCTGTAGTTTCCTGGGTCTCCCCTTGAGCCTTTCTTGAAGATGGGCGTGACATTTGCTATTTTCCAGTCTTCTGGAATCTCTCCAGTTATTAAGGATAGGTTGCATATTTGTCGAAGTGGCTCAGCTATTTCGTTCCTTAGTTTCTTGAGTACCCTTGGGTGAATGCCATCCGGACCTGGCGATTTGTTGCTCTTTAGCCTGTCTATCTGCCTGAGGATATCCACCTTGCTCACCTCTAGTTGGACCAGATTTTCCTCCTGCTCTCCTTTTACGATCTCCTCGGGTTCCGGAATGTTGGTTGTGTCCTCCCTCGTGAAAACTGACGTGAAGAACTTATTTAGCCTGCCAGCTATCTCCTTTTCCTCTTTTACCACTCCCTTTCTGTCCCCATCATCCAAGGGTCCCACTTCCTCCCTTGCTGGTTGCTGCCCCTTAACGTACCTGAAGAATGATTTGAAGTTTGTTGCTTCCCCCGCCAGTCTCTCTTCATATTCTCTTTTTGCTTTCCTGACATTCCTTTTGGTGACATTCCTTTTGGTGTTTTTTATGTTCCTTTTGGTTCTCCTCTGTTTTGTCCTTTTTCCATTTTTTTGAATGATGCTTTCTTGTCACTTATCGCCTTTTTCACTGCATTTGTTATCCACACTGGGTTTTTTGTTCTATTTTTTTGCATCCTTTCCTGTGCTTGGGGATGCACAGGTTCTGTGCTTCGTGCACTGTGCCCTTGAGTAGGGTCCAGGCATTTTCTATGGACTCCATCTTCCTTGCGCTGTCGTTGAGTTTCTTTCCCACCATTTTCCTCATGGCATCATAATTCCCTTTTTTGAAGTTAAGTGCAGTCGTTGTAGTTCTTTTCACCTTTGATGATCCAATTTCTAGCCTGTACTGGATCGTGTTGTGATCTCTGTTTCTTAATGGGGCTAGTACTGCCACCTCCTTAGCAGGTCCCCCTAGTCCAGCGGTCTCAAACATGCGGCCCACGGGCCGCATGTGGCTCTCCAGGTTTTATTTGCGGCCCGCGGTCTGGAGGCATCATTCTCTTCCTTTTGGAGCAGCAGCTGGCTCGTTCGTTCAAAGCCGCGGGTAGGCAGCTCCTTCCGCTATCCACTCCTGCATCGGAAGCCTCTCCGATGTCACAACATCAGAGAGGCTTCAGACGCAGGCACGGATCTCGCAAGGAGCCGCCACCCGCGGCTTTGAACGAACGAGCCGGCCAGACACACTGCTGCTCCAGTGGCGTACCAAGGGGAGGGGGGGCGGTCCACTGTTCTCCCTAGAGTGCGGCTCGCTGCTCGTCTAGAGTAGTGGTGCCGAACCTGCTTCCCTTCCCTTCTCACTGCTGCCATCAGGGATCAGGCCGCCACCATGTTCTTTGATCTCCCTGCTTCTCTTCCCTGGGGCCGACCAACTCTCACGGCCCGACGTCATTTCTGACGTCGAGAGAACGTTCTGGCTAGCCAATCGCTGCCTGGCTGCCCGGAAAGTCCTTTCCGACGTTAGAATTGAAGTCGGGCAGCGAGAGTTGGTCGGCCCGGTGCAGAAGAGAAGCAGGGAGATCTCTGCCTGTTCCCTATAGCGGCAGCGGCAGCAGCCTATTCCGCGGCGGCGGTGGCATGGGGGAGGGCAGGAAGAAAGAAAGAAAGAAAGTGGGGTGGGGACAAGGAGCCAGACAAAAAAGCAAAAAATGAGGCACGGAGGAAGGAAGAAAGAAGGAGGGGGACAGGGAACCAGAAACAAAGCAAAAAATGGGGCACGGAATCAGAGAAAGACAGACAGAGAAAGAAAGAAAAAGTTGGGGGAGGGAATGAGGTCTGGAGGAGAGGAAGCATACAGGAGGTTGAAAGAAGGGAAGAAGTATTGGATGCACAGTCAGAAGAATAAAGTGCAACCAGAGACTGATGAAATTACCAAACAAAGGTAGGAAAATGATTTTATTTTCAACTAGCTGATGCCCCGGCATTGCACGGGTATTTAATTATAGCAATAACACTGTAAATGGATTCAAATAAAGATACTTTATAGTGGTGAATGAAATTATTTTTTTACAGCTTTATAAAAAGTACAATATTCAAATTATAATGTGAAATATTTGACAAAATGAATACAATACAACTAACACAAAACTTGAATATAAACAACATTTTTAGTTTCACCTCCAGGAGCAAGAACATATAAATTCTTGGGTGAAGAGACCCCCAGAACATATCACCCCAGGTATTGAGGGAGCTGCATACCAAGGTTCTTTCAAATCGGTCAAGCCGTTTTTGAATTACTGTGAGAATGGCAGCTTTTTACATTTTTTCCATTGACATGAATGGGTGAAATCTGATGTTCTGTTTGTAGCTCCGCCCACGTGTGCAGGTGGGCCGCGAGACCCCCAGAACATATCACCCCAGGTAGTGAGGGATCTGCATACCAAGTTTCGTTTAAATCGGTCAAGCCGTTTTTGAATTACTGTGAGAATGGCAGCTTTTTACTTTTTTTCCATTGACATGAATGGGTGAAATCTGATGTTCTGTTTGTAGCACCGGCCACGTGTGCAGGTGGCCTGCGAGACCCCCAGAACATATCACACCAGGTAGTTGGAATTACTGTGAGAATGGCAGCTTTTTACATTTTTTCCATTGACATGAATGGGTGAAATCTGATTTTCTGTTTGTAGCTCCGCCCACGTGTCAGGTGGGCCGCGAGACCCCCAGAACATATCACCCCAGGTAGTAAGGAAGCTGCATACCAAGGTTCGTTCAAATCGGTCAAGCCGTTTTTGAATTACTGTGAGAATGGCAGCTTTTTACTTTTTTTCCATTGACATGAATGGGTGAAATCTGATGTTCTGTTTGTAGCACCGGCCACGTGTGCAGGTGGCCTGCGAGACCCCCAGAACATATCACACCAGGTAGTTGGAATTACTGTGAGAATGGCAGCTTTTTACATTTTTTCCATTGACATGAATGGGTGAAATCTGATTTTCTGTTTGTAGCTCCGCCCACGTGTCAGGTGGGCCGCGAGACCCCCAGAACATATCACCCCAGGTAGTAAGGAAGCTGCATACCAAGGTTCGTTCAAATCGGTCAAGCCGTTTTAGAATTACTGTGAGAATGGCAGCTTTTTACATTTTTTCCATTGACATGAATGGGTGAAATCTGATTTTCTGTTTGTAGCTCGGCCCACGTGTGCAGGTGGGCCGTGAGACCCCCAGAACATATCACCCCAGGTAGTGAGGGATCTGCATACCAAGTTTCGTTCAAATCGGTCAAGCCATTTGTGATGTACTGTGAGAATGGCAGCTGTTTACATTTTTTCCATTGACATGAATGGGTGAAATCTGATTTTCTGTTTGTAGCTCCGCCCACATGTGCAGGTGGGCCGCGAGACCCCCAGAAAATATCATCCCAGGCAGTGAGGGATCAGCATACCAAGTTTCGTTGAAATGGGTCAAGCCGTTATTTAAGTACTGTGAGAATGGCAGCTTTTTACATTTTTTCCATTGACATGAATGGGTGAAATCTGATTTTATGTTTGTAGCTCCGCCCACGTATGCAGGTGGGCCGCGAGACCCCCCAGAACATATCATCCCAGGTAGTGAGGGATCTGCATACCAAGTTTCGTTCAAATCGGTCAAGCCGTTTTTGCGTGATCGCGGCACATACACACACACATACACACATACATACCTCCGATTTTATATATATGTATAGAAAATTTAGTGATTGAAATGTGCCAGTTTTGAGAAAGAAAAGATATTGAACTTTAAATGTGGGTGCTGCAGAAAAAAATAGAGAACTTGGAGGGCCGCAGAAAAAATAGTTAATTAAATAGTTAATTAATAGTTATTAAAGAAATGACAATTTTGCTTGAGGTAAAACTCTTTATAGTTTATATATCTTTCCTTTTAACTGTTAAATGAAAGTTTTATAAACTATAAAGAGTTTTACCTCATGCAAAATTGTCATTTCTTTAATAAGACATTAACTATTTTTTTCTGCGGCTCTCCAAGTACCTACAAATCCAAAATGTGGCCCCGCAAAGGGTTTGAGTTTGAGACCACTGCCCTAGTCCGTTGAGGATTAGGTCAAGAGTGGCATCACCCAGTGTTGGTTCCGTGACCAGCTGTTCCATGAAACAATCCCTCGTGACCTCCAGGAATTTGGTCTCCCTCATGCAGTTTGAGTGCCCAATACTCCAGTTTATTCCCGGGTAGTTGAAGTCTCCCATCACCACCACACTTCCGCTTTTGCATACCTGCCTCAATTCAGCCTCCAGATCCTGGTCGATTTCTTCCATTTGTCCAGGTGGGCGATAGTACAGACCCAATTTTATGTCTGCTCCAGTTCCTCCTGGTAGCTTAACCCATAGTGATTCCAAGTCGCCCGCCCTTACTTTTGTTTCCATCCTGGTTGAAGGTATGGAATCTTTTATATATATATATAGCGCTATTCCTCCACCCTTTTTGTGTGACCTATCTCTCCTGTAGAGTTTGAATCCTGGTAAAGCCACATCCCATTCATTGTCATCAGTCCACCACGTTTCTGTGACTCCAATTATGTCTAGGCCCTTTTTGCTTGCTAGGACTTCCAGCTCTCCCATTTTAGCCCTTAGGCTCCTAGCATTAGTGTATAGGCAAAGTAAGTCCCGTTTGTTCGCCTTTCTTGCTGTTTTTCCTCGTGGTTTGGCGCTCCTGGCGTCCCCCTCGTGAGTTGCCAGACCCCAAGCCTCGTCTCGGTCATCCTCCTCCTGTGGTGTGTCTGTTTCGTCCTCAGCCTGTTTCCCTGTTTTTGGTTGTCCCTCTGGATTCCGTTGTTCTCTATTAGTGCTGCTTGCCAGTTTTATTCATGCACTAGACCCCTGCAATTCTCCCTTAGGTCCTTTTTCAAAAAGTTCCCACTCAGTCCTGAGCCCTCTTTTACAATGTCCTTGCTCAATATCTTTAGCCCGGGTCCCCTGCATTGCATCCTTAGGTTCTTTTTCCAAAAATTCCCTCTCAGTCCCGATCCTTTTTTTACAATGTCCTTGCTCCATGTCTATGGCCCTGGGCCCCTGTAATGCATCCTTAGGTCCTTTTTCCAAAAATTTCCACTCAGTCCCGAGCCTTCTTTTACAATGTCCTTGCTCAGTATCCTTACTTGATACTTTTGTTCGATGTGTCAGATCGAATGTTGGCTTTCCCCTCTTCCTCAGTTTAAAGCCAAATCTATGACGCTCTGGACGTTGCGTGCCAGCATCCTCGTCCCAGTCGTGCTCAGGTGCAGTTCGTCTCTCCTGTAGAGCTTATTCTTTCCCAAGAAAGTTGTCCAGTTCCGTGCAAAAAGGAAACCCTCCTCTTCGCACCATCTCCTGAGCCAACCGTTTATTGCTTGTAGTTCGCTCTGCCTCCTTGCGTCCGCTCTCGGTACTGGCAGGATCTTTGAGAAGGCTATCTTCCTTGCCCTCATTTTCAGTTTCCTCCCCAGGATCCTGAACTGATCAGTTAGTGCAGTCCTGTTGTAGTCCTTCTGCTGACGTCGTTGGTTCCAACATGGATTACTACAGCTGTCTCCTCCGTCTCGGCCCCTTCCAGGATCCTCTCAACTCTGTCGATGACGTCCTTCATTCTTGCCCCCGGGAGACATGTCACTAGACGGTCCTCTCTCCCTCCAGCTATGTGACTGTCCACTCCTCTCAGGATTGAGTCTCCCACTACGATAGCAGACCTCCCCTTCCTCAACTGTCTCTCTGGTCTCAGGTCTGTGTCGGTGGCGCAGTCCTCAAGTCCCTCCTCCGGGTTCTGTCGGGTCTCCTCCTCATCTGCCTGTCCAGATTCTCCGCAAGGTCCTACCCCCATGGTGTCTGGTGGATTTTGTCGTCCGACCGTTAGTTCCCTCCTGATGAGCTGGTGGTCCCGTGCCTCCACCATCCTGCAGGTTCTTTTTAATCTTTATCTTTATTGAATTTTCAAAATAAACACAAGATAACCTTGTTCAAGAAAATCAGCTGTAAAAATACAAAATTAAATCAGTTCTCAAAGAAAACAAATTAAACCTTCATAGATCACAACAATCCTTAGAGAGTTCCTAGAAAATGTGAAGAGAAACAATAATTCTAGTAATAACTTGATATATAAAGAATATGCTTAGCAGTACAGTTCCCTATACAACTTTAGTTAACACTAACAGTAGATAACTTCTTCATATCAAGAAATGCGCACATGTGTTCAGGTAAAAAAAAAAGACATATTTAACTGCAAGGTACTTAACTAAACATTTATATGGGTAGGCAAATAAAAAAAGTTGCCCCCAGTGTCACTGTCTCAGTTCTCATTGCCAAGAAAAGTTTACGTCTCTCTTGTGTTTGTCTTGCGACGTCTGGATATATCCAGACCCTTTTCCCCAAAAGTGGTAATTGGGAATTTCGAAAGTATAATCTCAGAAGTGAATTAGTGTCTTGCTCAAACACAAAAGAAACCAGTAGAGTGACTTGTTCTGTGGCGTCTGTAGGTGATGATTCAAGCATATCTGTAAGATTTAGTTGCTCCACAGCTGGTTCATCGGGAGTGACTCCTGATTTTTTTTGTAGGAATATAATATATATGATTAACCGGAGGAATTAAGTCAGATGAGTATTTCAATACTTCCACTAGATATTTTCTTAACATTTCTATAGGTGACACTCCAATTGAATGAGGAAAGTTGAGAATCCGCACATTTAATCTTCTATTATAATTTTCCAATTGTTCTATTTTCCTATTCAAATTAAGTTTATCTTTAACCAGTTCTGAAGATAGTCTGTAAATCAGTAACTTTAGCCTTAACCTGAGATACTTCCATATTAAATTGGTCTATCGTACCTTGTAGTATTTCTCCCAAGGTATTAACAGTACTCACAAGCGCTGCAATTTCTTTAGAAGTGCTGGAAACTGTTGTGTTGATCTTCATGAGAGCCTCCCATATGCTCTCCAGAGACACCGCCTCAGATTTTCTTAGTTGAGGAGAAATCTCCAAAATTTCTCCTGCCTCCAGCTGTTTCCGTGTGGCGCCAACCCTGCTACCGGGGTCTCCCTTGAGATTACCATATTGGGAATCACATCCGGATTAGGCGCTGGGAACGGCGGTGGAACTGACATCGGAGGGGAGAGAGAAACCTCCCAGTCCAAAGCCCCAGCCTCTCTTCCAGCTGGGGAATCGCCAGACTCTATCCTGATGAGAGGGGAACCTGCCCCGACGAACTCCAGCATGGAGCATTGTGATGGAGTGGAAGTTCGTGCTGCAGGGGGGATCAGCTCGAACTACTCTCTTTCTCTTTGAATGTGGCATACTCGCCACGAGTGAAGCAAAAGTCAATAAAGAATCGCTCCCGCAGATCGAAGTCAGAGACGCCGAGGGTAAGCTGCTGCCATCTTGGAATCTCTCCACCGCTCATCCTCCAAAGGTTCTAAGAGGGGTTCCCAGGTGGCGGCTGCTGCCTTGAATGACGGATTTTCCCTGGACTTTATTAACATGATGTATCAGGTTTATTTGGCCAAGAAAAGACTCTGGCATCCTTGCCAGATACGGGGATGTCCCCTTCCTAGGACATGGGTATTAAGTCCAGTCCCCCCCGAATTGTCCAAGGATGTCTTGCTGGCTGATGACATTGATGACCAGGGTGACCTGATCATCCCTTTGCTTACGCAGACTGGTACTACCACTGTGAGAGATGTTGCGGCGCTTGCGGACCTCCAGGATCCAGATCCAGGTGAGGTTCCCGATCTAGGTGAGGACCCCACAGTGTGGAGATTTTTCATACCTGTGGCATTGGTCAATTTGATCTTTGATTCCCTCCAGGAGTTGGAGGTTAGGTAATTAGCTGCTGCGGAATGCTCTCTTATGAGTAGCGAGAAACCACAGGCTGCCTCCTTTCCTGATCATCCAGACATTGTCAAGATGCTCAGGGACCACTGGAAGGCCCCTGAGGGTCCCTTGAGATGCGCTCGAGCCGTATCTAAGCTCTGCTTGATGGCAGATGCCTGTACTTTATTTCTTTATTGAATTTTTACTTCAATTAACAAGAATAATCTTGTTCCATGCAACACAGAGAAAGAAACAATTTTTAACAATTAAACAAAACTTATGCAAATACAAGGTTATCCCCTCCTTAGACCACAATATGGGGAGTGTGATAATCAGATAATATTGGAGACGTTAAATTAAAATTAAATTCAAAGAAAAAGCTTAGTGTGGCACGGCTACTATCTAATTTTAATCCATTCTAAATCAGTCCTTAATGATCTTCTTGACTTTTAGAAACTCCTTCAAATGGTCTGGAGAAAAAAATACATACTTAATTCCCAAATATCTCACCAAACATTTACAGGATAAGCTAATAAGAAAGTAGCCCCCAATTTAAGAGTTTCTTGATGCAGGGAAAGGAAATCTTTCCTTTGCTCTTGAGTAACCTTTGAAACGTCTGGATAAATCCAAATCCGTTGTTCTCCAAATAGTTTTTGAGAATTCTTAAAGTATAATCTTAAGACCATATTTAAATCTTGCTCAAAAACAAAAGATGTTAGAAGAGTAGCTCTTTCAGTATCTGAATTTAGAGTTTGTTCCAAAAAAGCAGTAACATTACCAAAATCAATCTGTTTCTCTCGTCCATTATTTTTCCCCTTCTCTCTTTAAGGAATCTTTTTATTCGGCAAATAGTAATTCTTGTTTAGAGGAGGAATATTGTCAGGGGAAATTCCCAAATTCTCAATTAGGTATTTTTTGAAAAAATTTATAGGCGGAGTTTCAGGTAAAATTGGAAAATTCAAGATGCGAAGATTTAATCTCCTATTATAATTTTCAACTTGTTCTAATTTTTTACGTATAGAGGAATTATCTTTGATTGTTGCTATTTTAAACAGTTGCAACTGCTGTATATCATCCTGCATCTGTTTGGTTTGATTTGAGAAATCCATTTTAACTGAGCCAATAGTTTTAGAAAGAGTATCAATCTTAGAATTAATATCTGTTACCTCCTCAGTAGTTTTAACCATAACAGTCTCCAACCGTTGTAGGAGCAATCAAATGCCTCCTAAGGAGGCCTCTGTGGGAGAAGCATTAATCCCTTCTCTCTCTGTTAGTACTGGTATTGATTTCTTCAGCTGACTTGCAATTGCTGGCTCAGCGCCCTCGCCAGGAAGCCCCATTGATTCTCTTCCGGGGTCATGGATCTCCCGCAGCTGAGCCCCGACAGAAGCTGGACACACGGGGGTAGTTGGAGCCGGAGGGGATAAAGATATTTCAATCCCTGAAAGGGGAAAAGGCTGTCCACTGCCTTCCCCCAAAGCTGGGTCACATCCTCCGGGAACTTGGGTAGCCGTCGGCAGAGCCGCGAAAAAGCGGTCGACAGTTTGCTGGATGGGTTTTGAAGAAAGGGCTGGTAAAGGTAAGGCCCTTATCACCCCTTTCCTCTTTGAATGTGGCATCAAGATGGTGGCAAAAGGTAAAATATTCAGACGGAAAGTGCCTACAATTGTCAGTTCTTTCAGACCACTTCGTAGCGACTCTCACACCGGCGCCATCTTGTCACGCCTCCAGATGCCTTTAACCAGTATTTTGCATCCTCAAAAGTGGATTACTCAGTGGCTCAAGTCACTAAGCACACACCTCTCTACCTAATGATGGAGGGGTAGTGCTAAAGGACACGCAGTACCATTGGTTGATTTTGTCCTCAAACGGCTTTTTGACTCTGCGGCTGCCAGGCTAAAAGTGGCAGCGGTGTCATCCTTTGTAGTCAGAGCTTGTCATTCCAAGGTCTGCCATAATCCTGATGCTATTGGGTTCCAGGATCTTTCCTTTCTGATTTGGGGGGTGTATTATATTGCAGAAGCCTTGTATGATATCTTCAGAGTGTTAACAGGCTATTGGTGTATTACATTTTGGCATGTAGAATGTTGTGGAACTGTCAGTAGTCTAGTGACTCATCGTCCAAGATGACCTTGAGTAGGCTTCCTTTCAGAGGGCAATTGCTATTTGGTAAAAGGTCTAGGTGTCCTCATGGCTAGTGTGCAGGACCATAAATCTAAGTCCTTGCCAGATAATAGGCTTCGACCACGTGTCAAACACAAGGTCCATGGGCCAAATCCGGCCTGCCTGGCCATTTTATGCAGCCTGCAGTGATTGTGCGCCTGATACTACACTAACTCTAGTTCATCAGGTACTGTATCATCAGCAACCTGAATATTTATATTCTTCATTAATACTTTACTCTCCTAACAGAATGTTGAGATCAATGCAGGATTTTAAACAGATACTCCCTTCAGCAAAGAAGGCCAAATGAGAAGTTACACAAAATAAAGCCTTTTATTTCATTAGTCCCCAATTATGAAATCATATACCACAGGATATTAGATTAAAAGTAACCACAAAGGCATTCAAAACTATGCTTAAGACCTTCTACTTTAAGGAGTCATTTGGAACTGATATTTCCCATATTGATTGATTGAACTCAATTCAGCGGCATGACTCTTGGGGAGTGTGATGGATAGTGTCCATTTGGGTCAGTATAGAAACTTTTTTTTTTTTTATAACTCTTTAATAAGTTCCTTTCATAAAATATTTGTATTGTAAACCGCTTAGATCTGTCATATGCTGAAGCGGTATAACAAATTCTAATAAGACATAAACATACACTGTAGTGAAACCCTCTCCAGGAACCTCCTTGAGTCCCGACTCCCCCACCTACCACCTCTCTGCCACTGAAATTTAAAATCTTCGGGCAGCTGATGCAAACCCAGCCTTCCACCATTGACCTGCCCTGGAAATGTTCGTTCTGCAGCATCCTGCCTAGGTGGGAAGAAGTGCTGTAGAACAAACATTTCTGGGGCAGGCTGACGGTGGGAGGCTGGCTTCGCATCGGCTGCCTGAAGATTTTAAATTTCAGCGGTGGAGAGGTGGTAGGAGGGGGAACTGGGGACAGGTTGTATTGTAGGATCCAGCTGAGAAGGGAGGGCTAGGGTTGGGAATGAGGAAAGGACATGCTGCACGGGGAGCGGGGTTGGGAAAGCAAGAAGAGCAGATGCTGCATGGGCTAGGAGGGGGTTGGGAAGGAAAGAGGCTGCATGGGCTGGGGGTTAAGAAGGTTGGGAAAAAGAAATGCTGCCAGTAGGTGAGGGAAGTGAAAAATAAAATTATTGGATCTAGATGTATGGAGTGGGAGGGAAAGGAAAATGGTATACATGGGGAAGATGGAGAATTGTTGGACATGATGGTGGTAGAGAGGAGGGAGGGAGAAATGTTACAGTGGCCTGAGGTAGACAGAGCCTGAGGTAGAAAATGGTCTCAAAAGCAGGTAGCTCTGTGTTTCCAAGAAGGGACAGTTGGGCTTAACCCTTTCAGGACCAAGGGACATATTTGTCCCATAACTTTAAAATCCTATAAATTTTGATTGGGATAGTCTACAGTTCTAAATTTGATATGTACGGATTCCATATGATACTGCCTTTATGTAAACAAACTGGTTCCGACATTCATTCATTAGCGTCGTTGCCAGATTGACGAGAAGATTCACTTGCACACTGTCCATAAGCCAGAAGTGTGATTTTTTTAAATAAAAATAATATTTCACAAAAAAAATCAATTTTTTGGCATCTGCAAGCCCTTTTTACCATAAAAATGTCGTCAAAACCACAAAAATTGGCCTACGATCCTTATGGTCCTGAAAGGGTTAAGAACTGCTTTTTTACATTCCACAAGTTCTGTGGTATGAAAAGGAAGGAGAAATTAAGGTTTACTTGATAATTTTCTTTTCTTTAGTACAGTAGCATAACTAAACAGCCAATTTTGGGTAGGCCTGGAGGAATGCAACTGTGTAAGCACGCTATCGAGCCTTGCCTGCCCTCTACCTCAGGAGCTGGAACTGTGTTGGACAGTGACTTGTTCTTCCTCGGAGGCAGCACTGCTGCAAGCAGGACTGGTGCTGCAGCCTGTTCCTGGTGTCAGTACATGCTCAAACCGTGAGAGAAACTGGATGGTTCTGAGCCTAGCTACCCAGGCCTGCCCACAGCATTGCCCCTGCCTTAGTTGCTGCAGACTAGTTAAAGCCCACCCTGTTTCATGCTATACCTTTTTTATTTTCTAGTCCAAATTCTACAGTTTCACTTAACATGTTAGTTCCTGGAGTTTTTTCATATTCAGGTTTTGATAGATGAAGAAGGATGATCTTGTGCTTGCCTGGGACACTTCCACTGCTTTGTTATAAATATTGAATTTGTGGAACTGCATACAGAGCTATTAGAGAATACAGAATTGTGCTATATTCTATCTCCACCTGCTGGGCAATGTGAACATAAGAACTGCCATCTCCGGATCAGAACTTAGGTCCATCAAGTCGGGTGATCCGTTCACGTGGAGGCCCAGCCTTACTGGCAAAGGAAAAAAAAATAAAAAATTAATCTTTCTATGCTTCTTTCGAGGAGAAGTGCATCTAACTTGCCCTTAAAACCAAGAACGGTGGGTTCCGCAGCAACCTCCATCGGGAGAGCATTCCAGGTATCCACCACTCGCTGCGTGAATCGGAACTTCCTGGCATTTTTCCTGGGCTTGTCCCCCTCAGCTTCAGTCCATGACCTCTTGTCCTGGTCACATTTGACATCGTAAATAACTTTTTATCCTGCTCTATCTTGTCGATTCCTTTTATTATCTTAAAAGTCTAAATCAGATCCCCTCGCAGTCTCCTCTTCTCAAGGGAGAATAGTCCCAGTTTTTTAAGTTGTTCTTTGTAGTTCAAGTTTTCCATACCTTTAACTAGCTTCGTTGCTCGCCTCTGCACCCTCTCCAGCAGTTTTATATCCTTCTTTAGGTAGGGAGACCAGTGTTGGACACAGTATTGCAAGTGTGGTCTGACCATTGCTCTATAAAGCGGCATTATGACCCTCTCCGATCTGCTAGTGATTCCCTTCTTTATCATGCCCAACATTTTATTTGCTTTCTTTGCCGCTGCCGCACATTGTGCTGACGGTTTCAGGGTTCTATCTATCAGTACCCCCAGGTCCTTTTCTTGTTCGCTCTTACCCAGAGTTGCTATACTATACGTGATATTCTATACTCGTGCTCCTTGTTCTTTCTGCCCAAATGCATTACCTTGCATTTTTCCACATTAAATTTCATCTGCTATTTCTCTGCCCATTTCTCTAACTGGCTCAAATCTCTCTGTAGTTCCTCGCTATCCTTTTGTGATCTGATTGCCCGACATAACTTCGTGTCGTCTGCAAACTTGATGATCTCACTGGACGTTCCTTCTTCTAGGTTGTTGATGAAAATATTAAATAAGATGGGCCCAAGAACCGAGCCCTGGGGCACACCGCTAGTCACTTTCTTCCAGTCTGAGAGCTTCCCATTTAAGCTCACCCTCTGCATTCTATTTTCCAGCCATTTGCCTATCCACCTTAATATGTCTCCCTCTATTCCGTGGCTTTGTAATTTCCTGAGAAGTTTTTCGTGTGGAACTTTGTCGAACGCTTTCTGGAAGTCCAAGTATATTATGTCCACTGGTTCCCCGTTATCAATTTGTTTGTTTACTGTTTCAAAGAATTGTAGTAAATTTGTCAAGCATGACTTCCCTTTCCTGAAGTCGTGTTGACTGGCTCTCATCAGGTCGTGTGTATCCAAGTGCTGGACTATGTTATCTTTAATCAGTGCTTTGACCATCCTTCCTGGGACAGACGTAAGACTCGCTGGTCTGTAGTTTCCCGGTTTTCCTCTTGATCCTTTTTTGAAAATTGGGGTGACGTTTGCTATCGTCCGGTATGTGTCCAGTTCTAATTGACAGGTTAGCAAGGTTTTGCAGTAATTCTCCGATTTCTACCTTCAGTTCCTTTTACACTCTTGGGTGAATTCCAGGGGATTTGTCACTTAAGTTTGTCGATCTGGTAATATATCTGGTCCAAATCCACTTCTACTGTGGTGAGGCTGTCCTCTATTTCTTCCTTGAACACTCTCACTGCTTCAAGTGTTGATTTAATATCTTCCTTTGTAAAGACAGACGCAAAGAAGGAGTTCAATCTGTCTGCAATTTGTTTGTCGTCTTTGATGTACCCTTTTCTTCCCTGGTCGTCCAGCGGACCCACTGCCTCTTTTGCAGGTTTTTTTCCCTTTAATGTATCTAAAAAGGGCTTGAAGTTTTTGGTCTCTTGTGCTATTTTCTCCTCATAGACCTTTTTGGTCTCACCGCCTTGTGACATTTCTTCTGATCGTCTTTGTGGCTGTTCCAAGCTTCAGTTTTTCTTTCGCGTTTCCATTTTTTAAAGGAGTTCTTCTTATCTCTTACGGCATCCTTCACCTCATTAGTAAGCCATGCTGGTTCCCCTTTGCTTTTGTTTTTCCATCCTTTGGATATCTGTGGAATGTAGAGATTTTGTGCTTCCGTGATAGTATTTTTATCCCAGGACAAGCAGGCAGGTATTCTCACATATGGGTGACGTCATCGACGGAGCCCCGATGCGGACGCCTCACAAGCAGACTTGCTTGAAGAAACTAGAAGTTTCGAGTCGCCCGCACCGCGCATGCGCGAGTGCCTTCCCGCCCAGTGCACAGGGTGCGTCTCATCAGTTCTTAGTTTCTGCGGAGCTGAGAAGTCCGTCTTTTTGGCTCTCTCCGGTAACTTCGTCGTTCATGCCTTCTGTCACCGCGGTTTGTGTTTTGTTTTTCTCACGAATCGCTGTGTTCGTCTTGTTCTTTATTTAAAAAAAAAAAAATTTTTTTACTTCCGTCTGTTCGTCCGGTACAGGCCGCTCAGCCACGGCCTGCGGGCTTTGACTTTGCGTCGGCTGTATTTTTGTCTATATCCCGGCCTGTTACCGGTTTCAAACGGTGTAGCAAGTGCAAGCGCATGATATCTCTTACGGACCCTCACGGACGCTGTCTCAAGTGCCTTGGGCCGAAACATCATCCTACCTCGTGCCTGTCTTGCCAAACACTTAAGCCTCGTGCTTTTAAGCGTCGTTGCTTCCTGGTGGATAGCCTCTTCGAGATGGAGTCTACTAATCTTTCTGCATCGAAGGTGTCTTCGGTATCGACCCCCGTCGAAGCCTCCCCTTCTGCTGCTTCCACCTCGAGCCTCATCAGACCTTCGTTTTTTGGAGCGGCTCTTGCTTAGACGTCTTCAGCTGCCATATCTTCTCCTGTCTCCTCAGGTCAGATAGCTCAGCACTCGGTTCCGTCAGTGGTAATTAAGGTGTCGAAGCCTCCCAAATTGAAACACACTCACACCACTGTGCGGGACCCTTCAGCCAAGGCAGGTGGGCCGGTTTCAGACGTGGTACCCTCCTTGCCGGCTACGTCCCAGACCTCTTTGGAGGAGCAGATTATTAAGGTTCTTACTACCATGGGACCCACACTGCTCACTCTACTTCAGCCTGAGCATGCAGAAGTCTCCCGTGAGGTCGAGCCGCCTGTGCCCCGGTCTGATCCTTCACACTCGATGCAGGGAGCGGAGTCTCTGCGAGTGTCTGGTCGGGCTTCCAAGCATGAAACGCATAGAGTAGAGTCTGTGCAAGTGCATCGACAGGATACCTCTCATTCTACCAAGGGGGTCCAGCCTTCGAAGTTCCTTCAGGGCTCCTCCACACCTATAGATCTTCGATCTACTGCTTCAGAGGCAACCTCTGCTCGATCTTCGAGATCCAGTTCGAGACACAGTTCTCGACATCACTCGAGGCCTACTTTGAGGCATTCTTCGAGACATTATACCTCAAAGCCTCGGTCCTCTCCGGCCTTGACAAGACCTCCAACTCCTCGTTCCAAGTCTCCGATGCTGGCTCTCGAGGATATCCCGATGTCCAGTGCCTCGTCCAAGTCTCCAGGTTCCTTCGTACCATGGTTTCCTGCCGAGGTTTCTACTTCTTCGACTCCAGCTGCCTCGACGTCCTCGAGGCCTTGAGGCCGTGCAACTGCAGACCAGTTATCTTTTTCCTCTTTTTTGAGACAGATGGCTATGGACACTGGATCCAAGTACTCTAAAGAATACCTCGAGGTCATGCACCTTCCTCAACCTCCGGCTGAGTCTCTCAAGCTGCCACTACACAAGCTTCTCGATCAGACTTTTACTCGATGCATGGAGACTCCTTTTTCCATTCCAGCAATTCCAGGAAAGTTGGATGCCAGATATAAAAGGTGCATCATAAAGGTTTTGACAATTCCCAATTGTCACATCAATCCTTGCTCGTGGAATCCTCTTTAAAGAGATCCCATCCTTCCAGAGTGTATGCCACAGTTCCTCCTGGCTGGGAGGGAAAGACCATGGATAAATTTGGACGTCGCATTTACCAAAATGCTATGATGGTCTTGAGGGTCCTCAATTATAATTTTTATTTTATCACTTATTTTGAATTTCTTTTCTCTCTTCTGCCAAAATTTTTGAGTTACTTGGATGATAGCATGCATTTTGAATTTCAAGAAGTCATTGCTTCTTTCTCTCAGTTACGTCTCCATCTTCTGCAATCATCTTATGACGCCTTTGAGCTCTCTGCCTGAGCAGTGGCTTGCTCTGTGGCCATGCATCGTCTAGCCTGGCTTCGCACCATAGACAGGACTCTAATCTCCAGGACCGCCTGGCAAACATTCCTTGTGAAGGCAATGATCTTTTTGATGAGCCCATCAAGGCAGCCACCAAAAAGTTGTCTGACCATGCTAAATCTTTTGCCTCCATAGTCAGACCAAAGCCTAAGCCAGCTCCTTCTAGGCCTGCACGTCCTCCTGTTATCTACCAGAGGCGTTTTCCTCCAAAGCCTGCGCCTTACACTCGCCCTCCTTTGAAGAAACAGCCAACTCAGAAGCAACAGAAGCCTCAACCATCTGCTCCACCTAAGGCTTCTCAGCCTTTTTGACTGTTTACACCAGAGCATAACATCCATCGTTCTGTCTCTGACTCCTTTTCCACCTATAGGAAGTCGTCTCCATCATCAGAGAGCTTCCTCCAAGAGAGTATCCTTCCAGTCCATCCCAGACTGCCCTTCTTCAGGAAGCTCAAGCTCTGCTTCATCTCCATGCCATTGAACCAGTTCCCTTAGAACAGCAGAGCAGGGGGTTTTACTCCTGTTACTTCCTTGTTCTGAATAAGACGGGCGATCTGCAACCCATTTTGGATCTCAGGGCTCTCAACAAATTTTTGGTCAAAAAAAGTTTCGAATGTTGTCCCTGGCATCTCTCTGTCCCCTTCTCGAGCAGAACGATTGGTTATGCTCTCTAGATCTCAAGGAGGCCTATACTCATATACCCATTCATCCAGCCTCCCGTCAATACCTCAGATTTCAGGTGGGGAATCTGCAATTTCAATACAGAGTACTACCCTTCGGCCTGGCCTCGTCTCCCAGAGTGTTCACCAAGTGCCTGGTTGTGGTAACGGCAGCTCTATGGAATCATGGGTCTTCAGGTATTTCCTTACCTCGACGACTGGCTCATCAAAGATTCCACCTCTCAAGGGGTTATTGTAGCGACCCAACGGACTACCTGGTTTCTACAAAGTTTTGGATTCGAAATTAACTTTCCCAAATCTCAACTTCAACCCTCTCAGAATCACAATTCATTGGAGCTGTTCTGGACACTGTCCAACTCAGAGCATTCCTTCCATAACAACGTCTGGAAGCTCTTCTTCAATTCTGTCATACAGTGTCTTCCCGCTCTTCCATCTCAGCAAGACACATGATGGTACTTCTAGGTCACATGTCCTCCACAGTACATGTGATTCCTTTTGCCAGACTTCACCTCAGAATTCCTCAGTGGACCCTGGCATCTCAATGGACACAGGTTTGCGATCCTCTTTCTCGACATATCACAGTCACTCCTTCTTTGAAGAAGTCTCTCCGTTGGTGGATGCTCTCTTCTAATCTTTCCTGAGGCTTGCTTTTTCACATGGCCCCTCATCAGAAGATCCTCACAACAGACTCATCGACCTACGCTTGGGGCGCTCATCTCGATGGTCTCCGTACTCAAGGCCTCTGGACCAGTACGGATCATCGGAGTCATATCAATCAGTTGGAACTCAGAGCGATCCTCAAAGCTCTCCATGCTTTTCAACATCTCCTTCACGACACAGTAGTCCTCGTCCGCATGGACAACCAAGTCGCCATGTATTATGTCAACAAACAGGGAGGGACGGGATCTGCCTCCCTTTGTCAAGAAGCTCTGGAAGTTTGGGAATGGGCAATCCATCACAACACCTTCCTCAAAGCTGTCTACATTCAAGGGGCTCAGAATTCCTTGGCAGACAACTTGAGTCGTCTTCTGCAACATCACGAATGGACTCTCCATTCCTCGTCTCTTCATCACATTTTCTCACAGTGGGAAACATCTCAGATAGACCTCTTTGCAGCTCCCCACAACTTCAAACT
Source organism: Geotrypetes seraphini (assembly GCF_902459505.1). Lineage (NCBI taxonomy): Eukaryota > Metazoa > Chordata > Amphibia > Gymnophiona > Dermophiidae > Geotrypetes > Geotrypetes seraphini. The sequence continues at coordinate 112,425,810 of NC_047093.1, forward strand.
GCCTCAGTTCTGCTCCAGGATATACTCTCCTCACCGCCTCGACGCAGATGCTTTTCTTCTACAATGGACGAATCTATTCCTCTACGCATTTCCTCCATTCCCTCTAGTCAAATTGAAGAACAATCATGCCACCATGATTCTAATTGCTCCTTGGTGGCCGAGACAACCGTGGTACTCCCTTCTACTTCAACTCAGCAGCAGGGAGCCATACCTTCTACCAGTTTTTCCTTCTCTGCTTACACAGAGTCAAGGATCTCTGCTTCATCCCTACCTGCAGTCTCTACACCTGACAGCCTGGTTCCTTTTAACATAACTCCTCTTCAGTTTTCTCAATCTGTCAGAGATGTTGGCTGTCAGAGATGTCCCCTGGTTGGCTTCTCTGCTAGCTATCTGAACTGAGGAGACGCGCCCTGTGCACTGGGTGGGAAGGCACTCGCGCATGCGCGGTGCGGGCGACTCGAAACTTCTAGTTTCTTCAAGCAAGTCTGCTTGTGAGGCGTCCGCATTGGGGCTCCGTCGGATGACGTCACCCATATGTGAGAATAGCAGCCTGCTGTCCCTGGATAACACCTGTTACGGTAAGTAACTGTGCTTTCAGTAGGGACCATGCCTGATCTACTGTTTTAATTGTGTGTATCCTGGACTAGTTTACAAGGACTAAAGAAAAGATCATATAAGTCTTAATATCTCTTTTTTTTAATAGATGATATTTTTATTTTCAGTGCAGTAGGTGAGACATTCTAGACCAGGGGTGCCCAACGCATCGATCGCGATCGACCAGTAGCTCAGGAAGGCAACTCGAGTCGATCGCACTCGTGTTGCCGTCCTGATCTACGGGCCGATCAGCCTTCCTCTCCAGTGTTCTCCCTAGGGCCTTTTAGCTGGGCGGTCCGCCCAACTGTCATCTGCCGCTGCTGAACATTAAAAAAAAACCGGCTTGGAGATTTCAGCCTCTAGCGAACTTATGCTCCGGGCTCTAACGTGTGCGTGCAGGCTTCTCTTCTCTTCCCTCCGAAACCGGAAGTTATGTCCGGGGAGGGGGGGGGAGAAGGGAAGCCTGCACGCACATGTTGAGAGCCCTGAAGCAAGCGTTCGCTACGGGCTAATGCGGGAGACAGGTTAGTGAAGCATTTGTTCTTGTTCCTGCCGGGTCCTGCCTACTTTCTGTTTCCGCGAAGGCAGGACCCGGCAGCATTTCCCCCAATAGGTTGATCACGATCTTGGGCTGATCAGCCTTCCTCTTCCCGACGGCAGAATTGACGTCGGGGAGAGGAATGCTGGTTGGCCGAAGCAGGGAGAGCTTGGGGCCTGTTATTGGTGGCGTTTGGGTCCTGGTCCCCGATGGTAATGGCAGTGGCAGTGGCTTGGGGGAGGGCAGGGAGAAAGAAAGAAAAAGGGCAGGCAGGGAGACAGAAGGAAAGAAGAGAAACAGAAAAAAATGAAAGGGAGGCAGAGAGAAAGAAAGGGCAGGGAAGAGGAAGGAAAAGTTGGGGGGAAGGAATAAGGTCTGGAGGAGAAGAAGCATACAGGCTAAAAGAAGGGAAGAAAGATTGTATGCACAGTCAGAAGAAGAAAGTGCAACCAGAGACTCATGAAATCACCAGACAAGGTAGGGAAAATGATTTTATTTTAAATTTAGTGATCAAAATGTGTCTGAATTTATATCTGCTGTCTATATTTTACACTAAGGTCCCCTTTTACTAAACCGCAATAGAGGTTTTTAGCGCAGGGAGCCTATGAGTGTCGAGAGCAGCGCTGGGCATTCAGCGCAGCTCCCTGCGCTTAAAAACTGCTATCGTGGTTTAGTAAAAAGGGAGGGGGCATATTTGTCTATTTTTGTATGGTTGTTACTGAGGTGATAGTGCTTAGAGTCATCTGCTTTGACCTCTTTGAGAAACCCTGGAATAGGAATGATGATTAACATTTTCTATGCATACAGTGTGCTTTGTGTTTTTTTTTTTATTTTATTGTTGGTAGATCATTTTGACTTGGTCATTTAAAAAGTAGCTCGCAAGCCCAAAAAGTGTGGGCACCCCTGTTCTAGACAGTAGGGCTATTTCCCTGTAGCTGCATTCTGCAGAAGGCATCCACTCCGGATTTTTCACTCTGCCTCTGTAATATTTCACTGGGTTCTCTAGCTCTGCCTTCAGTTCTTTCCTTCTGTATGCATGTCTGCAGATGTGTTTGTTCTGCTCTCTCCATTTTATTATTTTTAATTCAATGTAATTTTGTTCCCTTTTCAGGTATTTTAGTGTTTGGAGCAATTCTAAAACTCTGCCTGCTTGAAAATTCACAGACTTCGGTCTAAAGCTGACAGACCAATCCCACTGGGCACTTGTTAGCCAGCCTGCATAGTTTTCTCTGGAGCTCAGGGCTGTCCCTGATGTGGTCTCACCTATTGTTAATCAGGGGTCGAGCACAGGATGTTAGGCAGCTTAAGGAGGTTGGTGGTGTCTCGCAGGGTGCCAGCTGCATCATCACACCTCTGCCCGCACTGGTTCGCATCCGTTGGTCCGCAGGGTGGAGGTGTAGTCAGACATGGAGTTCAACTGGCAGCCTGAGGATCAGCTTTACTGAACCATTCCCATCATTGTGGCTCTGCACAATAATTTTTTTGTATTTGATGATAAGCTATTTTTACAACTGAGAGGGGTAGCCATGGGTGCCTTGTTCGCCCCCTCAGTAGCGAACATTTTTATGACTGATTTTGAACATAGATTTGTATACACGAGCAAGAATTTCCAATATGTACATTGCAGGATTCGTTATAGTGTCGATATTTATTTTGACAAGTAATTTATCTACTTTGCAAGATTTTGTGCAGGAATTGAACAGTTATCATTCTACTATCTGCTTAGATTACACTGTGGATAAGCACAGTGTGACATTTTTGGATGTGAAAGTAGACCTCCAAGGTGGGCAGCTTGCTACAATGGTATTTGTAAAGCCCACAGATCGTAACACTGTATTGACTTTTGATAGCATGCATCCAAGACATGTGAAGACTAGTTAGTGTTCCTTTCTCACAGATCATAAGATATCAGCGTATCTGCGACTCTGCCCAAACTTACAAACAGGCTGCAGGAGAATTGAAAACCAAACTACAAGACAGAGGTTAGCCAAAGGCTGTTGTGAATAATTGTATTACTATTTAAAAAGGCTTCACTTTAGACCTTCAGTCACTTTCCGCACTGGACAGAATGCCAGGAAATCAAAATAGTATACAAATTAAGTTTTATTACATATATACAATATTTCTAGCCATAATCATTGATTAAGTACAGAGTTATGAATTAATACGTTACCGGTTATTACATCATCACTCCGGGGGACCACGATCAGGAGGCTTACTCACAAAATGTCATCACACAGCGTATTAGCAGTGGAAATGTCCCCCTCTTTACAGGTAACTTTCCTCCCTTAAATTGTACTTTTTCCCCATCCCCTTTTTCCAGATTGGATATACAAACGCGTGCTTACCTCATGTTGAGAGGGTAATCCCCAATCAGCATGTCTTGAAAACAACTAGCTTAGCTCGTGGGTTGTATACCCAGCCCCTCTTTATGGATTGGATACTTTTTCCCCCATCCCCTCTAGCCAGATTGGATATACAAACGCGTGCTTATCTCGTGCGGTGAGAGTGTGTTTCTGTCAAGCACCTATCATCAGGTGCTGAAAATTCCTGGCTTTGCTCTTTCTCATAGTACTTGTGTTTCCCTGTAACAGCTATCATGGATCTTAGGCAGTGTCATTCAATATTAATAATTCTTTCATACCATACGTTTCACATTCGTGTCACAATAATGCATTTAAGAGAAGCGCTATACAACAATTGTGATTTGTTTTTACAGAAAAAAGAGAAACCAGTGGGAGACAACATTGCTCAATGCACTTTAAAGTTTAGTAGTGCTTCAGGAGCTCTGGCCGCCTCTGTCCATGAACATCTTAGGTTGTTTGAAGTGTATCCTGTTTTGTCCCAGATTCGATGCCGGATGGCATTTTCGTTGAACACTAATCTGGCAGACATGTTAAGTAGATCTGATGTGTGGTCTAGAAGACATGAAACCAGAGGGGGGTCATCATAGGTGTAATCACTTTTCTGTATGCGGAGTGATGGAGGAATGTAACATGTTCTTTTGGCAAAAAACTGGATACATTATACAACTTAAACACAAGACTTCATATGAATTGATAGGGGTGATTTACATCATAAGGTGCCCCTGTGATATGATTTATGTGGGTCAAACTTCAAGAATGTTTAAAACCTGTGTGATTGAACATTGGTCTTGAATTAATACCAAAAAAAGTGAAGCTCCTATGGTGCAACATTGCATGACAGTTAGTCATCAATTTGATACATTAAGATGTCTGATCATAGAATAATTGTATATGGGTAAGAGAGGGGAGGGGGATTTCAAAAGAGGACTCAGACAGAGAGAACAATACTGGATATACAATCATTGGAACCTAAGGGGTTGAACACTGCTATTGAGTGGCAAGCGTTCTATTAAAGAAATCTGAAGGGAAAGGGTGCTTTAAATTTTGCATTTGGAACATAAGAACATAAAATTTGCTGCTGCTGGGTCAGACCAGTTGTCCATCGTGCCCAACAGTCCGCTCACGCGGCAGCCCTTAGGTCAAAGACCAGTGCCCTATTTGAATCTAGCCTTACCTGCGTATGTTCTGTTCCAGTAGGAACTAATCCAACCTTTTCTTGAATCCCTGAAGGTACTTTTCCCTATAACAGCCTCCGGAAGAGCGTTCCAGATTTCTACCACTCTCTGGGTGAAGAAGAACTTCCTTACGTTTGTACGGAATCTTTTCCCTTCTAACTTTAGGAGTGTGTCATGTGACCTGACTGACTTATTAGGACGACAGAGGAGAAGTTTAAATCTGCCTTCCAGTTGGAGCTTTTTGCCATGGTGCTAAAAGAAAATATGTTCTTTTTTGTTTTTCTGTTTTTTTGTTTTTTGTGGAGCCCTTTGTCCTGAAGCAGCGCGTGGGCGCAAAACAAGGGCCTTGTTGAGAAAGAGTTTACTATTTCTACCACCGGCTTTGAGTACTACCTTCATGAGTGGAGGAACATTATGAGAGTTTGGGACGGGGCTGAAGTGTATGTGATTCCTGGTTCCTGGTATGTGGTGGATATTGCAAATTTGAAGACTGTTTCAGCAACGGTGAGGACTTGGGAGGACAGCAGTGGACTATATATGTGAACTGCTAGAAGATTGGTGTTCTAAGAGAATCTTTTCCTATTCCCAGTTCTTCAAATTCCTCCTGCCAGCAGCTAAGGACTTGGCTTGTTTTTTGGTAATTTTGTGGAGTTTTCTTTTTTTTTTTGGTTTTCACCACATAAAATACTAAGCACTGTTTTGTTCTGTAGCACGGTGCTATAGAAAGTATATCTCTGTGCCCGGGTGAATGGCAGTTTTTTCTTTCAGATTTCTGAGTTTTTTTGCTGCCATTATACCCGGACACAAGAGTATCCTATGATTATTGGATTCTAGCCGGTTGGCTTGATTGTCTGGCATGGATTAAGTTATCCTGCCTGTTGTTCTGAGGCTCGTTTTGATAAATATTGGGAATAGCCAGTAGCACATGACAACACAGTGCTTTCAAATTTTGTCATAGGTGTGATAATACTATACAATGAATTTTCTCATCCAGCTTTTATGAGAGGGCTAAAAGCAGGCTACACAGATCTGTTGAGTCACAGTGAATACACAGGCAGAGAACCTGTGAGAGACATCGGGGGAGGTTGGAAAAGTGAGGTTTTGAATGTTTCTGAATGTTCCCCCTCCTGCAAAATCCTAAAATAGCTGTTTTTAAAGTGTGGAAAGTGTGTAAAATATCGCGATTTTAGCGTGAATTTTGTGACGGTGGCCATCTTGGATTTTTAGTGATTTTATTTTTAAAGCTCCCTGCTTCTTCAAAACTGCAAATTTTGCCTAGAAACTTGCTGGGATGGAGTCCTTGGGGTCTCCTCATGTGGATTCTTGCCAGGATTGTGCAAATATAGCACTTTTAGAGCATATTTGTGCCACATGGTGCAGCCGGGGGGTAGGGAGCCGCAGCGTTCAGCTTAGCTTCTCCCCTGCTGAAGCAGGTTACTAAATACTCAGCTAGCCCTGCGGGGTGGCCTTCATGGCTTTCGGGGCTCAGCATGGCTGGTAATTCTGCCTGCCAGGCTGCAGACCCTACGCAGCCTCAGAAACGCACAGTTTAGCCACCTTAAAGTGACCTATACCCCAGGAGCCAGACACCTTTTTGAAATTTTTGCGCTCTGGATTTTGGACATGGAAGAATAGAGGAAGCAGTGGGTACTATGATTGGAACTGTGGAAGGGGATATAGGATTGAGTGGGGCCAGGACTGATGCTTGAATAGCAAGAAAATCTAATGATGTGTAGATAATAATTTAAATAATGTTAAACTAAATTCTCATTATCTTAATAAAGGCTTAAGAAGCGGCACTCAAATCTGTTTGCTCATTTTGAGCAATTGTCACCAAACTTCTTCATCAGCCAACTTCAACATCTGTTTTAGCGGATTGGCAGTAAGAAGAAAATGGATATGAGAGTGAATAATACTAAGCCCTGATGCAGATTGAATTTTGAAACATGCATGTTAGCTATGGGTTAAGAAGTGTCATTTATGGATTATTTTTAAACAGACAAGTAAAATAAAATGATAACGGATGAAGTTGGCTGATGAAGAAGCTTAGTGGTGATTGCTCAAAATGAGGAAATGGATTTGAGGGCTTCTTCTGAAGCCTTTATTAAGATAATGGAAACTTAGTTTGAAATTATTTAAATTAAATCATTATCTAAGCATCATTATATATCTCTGGCTTGTATATTTAATGTGAAAATTTGCAAGTAGCTGATGGAAAAGATTGTGACCATATTTAAAGTATTTATTGAGTTATGAGAGAAGCATTTGGGGTTGGTCAAGGCTTGAATGGAGAGGTGGATGAATAGAGGGGCAGATAAGATATGATATACACCACCTTTCTGTGGTTACAGTCATCTTTTATGCAGGTACTTATTTTGTATTTGGGACAATGGAGGGTTAAGCGACTTGTTCAGAGTCACAAGGAGCTGCAGACTGGACTGGTCAGAGCCATGATGCATGAATGGAGGGTTTGTGAGAAGATTGGAATATACTATTGTAATGAGCCATTTTTGCTTCCTTGCAGAGCGACAGGAGGAGAAACTGAAGAATAATAACAGGGATTTGTCTATGGTAAGAAAGTGGCTGATGTCCTAGCAGAAGGAGAAACAGAATTGGCAGAGAGGGATGTAGAATTTTCTGAAATGACTTAATAATAATAATAACTTTATTTTTGTATATCGAAGTACCATAGCAGTTCAGAGCGGTTTACAGACAGCGATGTTACAGAAAAGACTTTCAAATTACATTAGCGAGTCAAGAGTAGTCGGGTATATCCGGAGGCATATCAGAGATACAACAAGGCAGGAAGGGAGTCAGAGAAATTTATCAGAGATAGGTTTTATCTGTTGCCCAGATTTAGTTAACACTACTGCCAATTCCATTCTGAATTCTAGTGCAATGTGTCTAGTGGTCCTGAACGATAGGTTCTTGTATCTGAACTTGCAAGTTACTTGCAGAAAACTGTCATTCAACTCTACCTCCTTCCCAGGGAGCTGCTCTTGCCCCCTCAAGTTTGTTTTCTGCAAGCAAGTTGCTCAAAAGTGTTTCTGATCTGCTTTGTGGTTTTATTATTTTCAGGAATATTTTCTCAGTGTTTGTTTAGAGGCTCGGTACCTAGAGATTTCCACTTGTTGGTACCTCTGCTCGGGAGAAGACACAGACTTGTGCCACAGAAGTCTGCTGCTAGCAGGGTCAGCCCCTCGGGGATACCTAGATACCCAGCCTGCTGGTATTTTTTATAGCTCAGGGGCTGTCCCCTGCATAGCTGCTTGTATCCCTGATTTAGTCAGGAGCTTGAGTGCAGGTTATTTGGGCTCCTCCTTTGGCTGAGATTGATAGTGGGTCTGCTGCGTGGTCCTCCCCTCTGTGCGACTAGGTTTTCCGGGGTTGAGGCTGACCTTGGTCCAACTGGCAGCCTGAGTCCGGGCTTGTGCAGCAGATCTGTGAGGCAAATCTCTTCTCTATTTGTTCCAGCTGAGTTCCTGTGCTGACGCAGTCAGGCACCACATGGAACAGTGAGTAGGACTATTATGACCTAAGGGGTAATAATTTTTTTTTTTTTGTGGGGAGGGGGATTCTTGAAAAGTCAATTTGAAAGTTTCTGCAAGCAGAGCCTAGGTGCCCCTCCTCTAAAAACCCTTTACCCTGTGGGTTTTTGTCCATCATTGAGGTCTCCATTGGCTATTTTTGATGCGATTTTCTTGGCAGCAGCCATTTTGGAATTTAAACAATCTTTTTTTCTAAAGCCTCCATCTGCCTTAAAACATTGATTCTGCTTAAAATCGAGAGGGATGGACTCCTTGGGCCTTTTGACCCCTATATTATGCTAGGCTTGCAATGGCTGGCTGGCCTGTGAGTGTCCATATCCTGCATGTAGCAGAATGCTCATGGGAGGGGCAGAAGCTTGGACTCAGCCCATTCTGAGTCCTCTAGGGTTGGGGATCCTCAGGAGGTGCTTTCCCAGAAGAAGAAATCTTTTCCAGAGCCCTCTGAAGATGCACTGACCAAGTGCAGATATATGGGGGCTGTAGAGCCGTGGAGGATCAGCAGGGGTTCCCTGTCAGGGTCCTCTAGACCCCCAGTACATGGCTTCACCCTGGATTTTGTGAGCCTCATATGGAATGCCTATTGAACTACCAAGGGTCCTCAGTATCTGTTTGCAGCGTACCAGAGGCAATGATGCAGGGGAGCTCCCCTCAGCAGGTGCACTGGCCAGTCAAGGATACAGGCTTTTGGACCAAGAGGTTTAGTCTAGGAGGATTCTATTCTACTGTTGTCCCAGGATGAAGTTTCACTGGCAGAGTCTGACTTGGTGCAGGAGAGTGGCTGTCCAGAAGTGATAGTGGCCCTGGATCAGTGGGTGACCCCACAATGCACCTGCTTTTCAAAGCCTCTGTGCTGTCCAGAATTATTTCTGCCTTGCTGAGAAAACTGAAGCTAGAAGTTCCTCCATCTCCTTTGTCTCATTGCTCAATTATGAGCAGCTCTGTCGCTCAGTCAGTGTGCTTTCCCTCTCATCCACACATTGGATTTTGAACTGCTATTTGTTCAGCTAAAGGTGAATTTGCTGGTGGCGCAGTTTACCAAACGCACCTCCCTGCCTAGTGAAGGTGGTGTGATGCTAAAGGATTTGCAAGACCATAAAGTGGACTTGCTTCTCAAGCGGCAATTTGAAACTTTAGCCTTAGGGATTAAGGCAGTGGCTTGTGTCTTCCTTTGTGGCACGTACATGAAGGGCCCATCCAGTCTGCCCATCTGCAGTAACCATTATCTTTTCCTCTCTATAAGAGATCCCATGTGCATATCCTGTGCTTTGTTGAATTCAGACACAGTCTCTGTCTCCACCACCTCTTCCGGGAGACTGTTCCAAGCATCTACCAACCTTAATTTAGAAAAGTATTTCCATAGATTACTCCTGAACCTATCGCCTCTTAACTTCATCCTATGCCCTCTCATCCCAGAGCTTCCTTTCAAATGAGAGACTCAACTCATGTGCATTTACGTCACGTAGATATTTAAATGTCTCTAACATATCTCCCCTCTAAAGTATACATATTGAAATCTTTAAATCTGTCCCCATATGCCGTATGATGAAGACCACACACCATTTTAGTAGCCTTCCTTTGGACTGACTCCATCCTTTTTATATCTTTTTGAAGGTGTGGTTTCCAGAATTGTACACAAAATTCTAAATGAGGTCTCACCAGAGTCTTAAACAGGGGCATCAATACCTCCTTTTTCCTTCTGGCCCTACCTCTTCCTATGCACCTTAGCATCCTTCTAGCTTTTGCCTTCACCTTTTCAACCTGTTTGGCCACCTTAAAATCATCACATACAATCACACCCAAACCCCGCTCTTCTGTTGTGCACATAAGTTCTGCAGCCCAAATGCATGACCTTACATTTCTTAGCATTACATTTTAGCTGACAAATTTCGGATAATTCATCAAGCTTTGCTAGGTCTTTCTTCATGTTATTCACACCTCCCCTCTCAGTTCCTTTACTTCCTTCATGAGGGATTCAAGTTGAAGACAACTTGCATATAGAACCACTCTCTCTGTCTCGGTAACATTTTCTGTCTGCACAGAGACAGAAGCTGTGACCTGAGCAGCAGTTTTGGTGACATGATGTTTCCCAGCCATTCTGTGGTTGCAGAAGTACTTAAACCTGGAAGAAAAAGAGCAGAAAAATCCTACCAAAGCAATGCTTTGTTCCTGGTTGGCTGAAGAGGCTATAAATCAAAAAGCTCCGCCTTGGGGTGTGCGGGAGGGACTTAACACCAACAGAGACTTTCCTCAACAGCTATTTGTGCCCTAATCTGATCTTATGCCCTGAAATGCAACCTAGCAAGAGCAAAAGTGGAAATGTCCAATCAGAATGGTGCACTTTTTTCACTGCAAGGCTGTGTTGGTTTGTAGCGTCACCAGATTCGGAGCAATGGTTTGATCGTTGTGTTTTAGAGCATATTTATCCAATTGATACCCAAAAACTCCTAAGACTCCTGATGCAGGCCGGGTGGCCGAAACATGATCATGTCAAGTCATTGAGTTACTTTGGATGAAAGAGTTATTTTGGATGAATAAAGACATTTGGATTTATCAGATGAGTTGAAAGACACTTTTTGTGCACCATTCTGATTGGACATTTCCACTTTTGCTCTTGCTTGTTTGATTTTTTGTGGATTTGTTTCCCCTGTTTTTATGTGCCTGAAATGCAACCTAAAATACTGATCTAGACTACTAAACACTTTTTTGTATGAAACGCTAACAAAGAATCTAAAGGCTATACTATTGCCTAACTGATTTTGCTGAGCTAAACAAGAGAACTACAATGAAATAACCTACGGAAACCCAAGTTTACCTTTCTCAAGTTTGAATGTCAGCAGGCAAGATATTCTAAATGGATGTTTCTTCTTAGCAGAGCAGATCCTCCCTCAGTACCTCTTCAGGTGTGGGGAAAGGGTGAATTCCCAGATCTGGTGAGAGGGTTTGGGGGTTAGGTGCTTCAGGTTTGTGGAGATTGTCCTTGTTAAGATCAGCTGGAGAAATATGGAAATGTGTCTCAAGCATCAGTCCTGGAGGACAACGAGGATCTTAGCTTGGATGAATCTCATCAGAGTTATGAGCAAGGCATCAGCCTATGCGATCTCTGGCGAATTTCTGGATCAGACGGTGGGCGGGAGATTCTGCCTCTAAAGCCACGCTGAGCAGGCTCCCCTTTAAGGGGCAGATGCTATTTGACAAGTGACTGGTTGACTTGATGGCAAGTGTTGCGAACTGTTGCCCCCAAGACCTTACCAAACAGCAGACCCTGAATGGCTCAGGGTCCAAGAAGGAGTAATTTTCAAGGTACTTGAAGATTCTATTCTTCTGCAGCAAGTCAAGCGACGCAGCGGTCCTTTCAGGGATCATGTCAGAGGTCCAGTGGAAGCAGAAGACACAGGTCTTGGGCTCTTGCTTCTCTTCAGCCTCTAAGAAATCACAATGATGCCAGGACAGGGGCCAAGCTCCCCCCAGATAGGGGGCAGGCCTTCTTGTCGGTTTGGGCTCAGATTGGTGCAGATAGTTGGGTCTTGGAAGTTGTTAGGGGCAGTTACAAAATCAAGTTACCCAACCCTATATGTCAAGTCTGTCTGTCCAAGTTAGATTATAAGCTCTTCTGAGAAGGGACTGTCTATTAAAAGTCAAAATGTACCATACTTCTCTCTTGTCCTTATTTTTTTTTTTTATATGAAATACAGTCACTGTTTGAAGTGACAGTTTTCTGAATCTCAGTTTTCTTCTCCATCGTGATAACATTTATTTCTCTTACTCTTTCTCATTAATTATTGTACACCACTTTAACATTACCTTGAAGTGCGGTATATCAAACAATAGTAAAACTTGGAAGTACCAAGAAATCAGTCTCTATAGCCAATATAAAGGAGAAGTAAAAATGTATTTCCTACTATACTGAGCAAACCCATTCACTGTGGTCTGGCATCTCCTTCCTTTTCAAATCTAATTGCTTAAATGATTCTGAATATTGATCCATATTGTTTCAAAAATAATCAAGTTGAATGTACAGTGGTGCCTCACACAACGAACTTAATTCGTTCCAGGAGCAAGTTTGTTATGCGAAAAGTTCGTTATGTGAAACGCGTTTTCCCATAACAATACATGTTAAAAAAAATAATTCGTTCTGTAGCATAAAATATGCTAAGATGACATAAAAAAAGATAAATTTTTGGTTATTATTTTTATTTAGATACATCTAAAAACATAATTGTTTTTTAAAACAACACACATTTTTTAAATTTAAAGACAGACTAAGTAGAGTCTAATTTTACAGTGAGAGGGCAGAGTCTCAGCGGCAAAAACTGGGACTTAACTGTTCATTTTTTTTTTTTTCTACCGTGTTTCCCCGATGATAAGGCAGGGCCATCAAATAAGACAGCCCCCCCTTTTTAGAAAAAAATGTAAAATAAGGCACCCCCCCGCAAATAAGCCACCCACCGATACCTGCGCTTACCCGAATCGGGTGGTACGGTGGGTGACTCCGTGTGGTCCCTGGCACCCCCGACACGATCGGGGCAAGAGGGAGCTCAAGCCCTCTTGCCCCCCCGACTCCCCGACACGATCGGGGCAAGAGGGAGCTCAAGCCCTCTTGCCCCCCCGACTCCCCGACACGATCGGGGCAAAAGGGAGCTCAAGCCCTCTTGCCCCCCCGACTCCCCGACACGATCGGGGCAAAAGGGAGCCCAAGCCCTCTTGCCCCGCCGATTCCCCAACTCCCCGACAATATCGGGCCAGGAGGGAGCCCAAGTCCTCCTGGCCACGGCGACCCCCTAACCCCACCCTGCACTACATTACGGGCAGGAGGGATCCCAGGCCCTCCTGCCCTCGACGCAAACCCCCCCTCCCCCCAACGACCGCCCCCCCCCAAGAACCTCCGACCGCCCCCCCAGCCGACCCGCGACCCCCCTGGCCGACCCCCACGACACCCCCAACCCCCTTCCCCGTACCTTTCTGTAGTTGGCCGGACAGACGGGAGCCAAACCCGCCTGTCCGGCAGGCAGCCATCGACGGAATGAGGCCGGATTGGCCCATCCGTCCCAAAGCTCCGCCTACTGGTGGGGCCTAAGGCGCCTGGGCCAATCAGAATAGGCCCGGGAGCCTTAGGTCCCTCCTGGGGGCAGGGCCTGAGGCACATGGTCGGGTTGGGCCCATGTGCCTCAGGCCCCGCCCCCAGGAGGGACCTAAGGCTCCCGGGCCTATTCTGATTGGCCCAGGCGCCTTAGGCCCCACCAGTAGGCGGAGCTTTGGGACGGATGGGCCAATCCGGCCTCATTCCGTCGTTGGCTGCCTGCCGGACAGGCGGGTTTGGCTCCCGTCTGTCCGGCCAACTACAGAAAGGTACGGGGAAGGGGGTTGGGGGTGTCGTGGGGGTCGGCCAGGGGGGTCGCGGGTCGGCTGGGGGGGCGGTCGTTGGGGGGAGGGGGGGTTTGCGTCGAGGGCAGGAGGGCCTGGGATCCCTCCTGCCCGTAATGTAGTGCAGGGTGGGGTTAGGGGGTCGCCGTGGCCAGGAGGACTTGGGCTCCCTCCTGGCCCAATATTGTGTGGGGAGTTGGGGAATCGGCGGGGCAAGAGGGCTTGGGCTCCTTTTTGCCCCGATCGTGTCGGGGAGTCGGGGGGGCAAGAGGGAACCAGGCGGAGAGAGGGCAGTTAAGCGCAGTGCCTGCGCGGAAGGATGCAGCTCGGGCGACTTCGTTGTGTGAAACGAAGTTCGTTGTACGGATCAAGACATAAAGTTCGTTGTGCGCAGCGTTCGCTGTGCGAGGCGTCCGTTATGCGAGGCACCACTGTACATGTATATTGTAATTTTAAAGTTATTTGGAAATTGCCTGTATATTTTCTTTAAAAAGCCAATAAAACCTTTATGAAAGCTTTTAAATGATTTATCGCTCCAATTATAGTAATTTCCTGATAGTAGGTGATATCAGGATATCCTGATAGTAGGTGATATCAGGATAGTGACTCTATCTTCTGATATCACCAAAATTTTGCAGCCCATTGGAAAGTGCAACCTTAAGGCACCCATCCAAAATGAATAGATTCAGTAGCCTGAACCAAGTGAAGAGGGCACTGGGCTGCATGGGAACACTTTTGTTGTGACACCCGCTCTGGTGAAATGAGAGCACCTCCTTATTTCTTATTATTATTATATTTATTAATTTTCAAAACAAAGAACCAAGAATAACTTGTACAGAAAGCAAGATTAGCAGTTATATGTACATCAAGAAAATCATAAAATAACATAAAGATAAATCGCAGCTAATATGCTCAAGTCCTCAAATTATAAGATCCAAGGTATATTTTAGCGAGAACAAAAAGAAAAAGAATTGAACTTAATGTACATTCTTAAGCTATAGAGCTGGCTATAGAGCTGAATACAGGAGCTAATTTATAATCCAGGGCTTAAGATTTTTCTGCCACCAAACGGGATAATGCTAAGAAAGAGGTCAATTGAATAGGCTCAAAGAAAACATATTTAACTGTACGATGATGCATTTACAAGGGTGTCGTAAATAAAAAGTAGCACCTAAAGAATCAACACCTGGTTTCAACAAAACAAATTCACGGTGACGCTTTTGGGTCTCCCGTGAAAGATCAGAGAACATCTGTATTTTCTAACCCATAAATTCTCTCTGCCTATTTTTAAAGAATAATTTTAACAACCAAATTTTATCAATAGAAAGAGCTACAGATATAATCAAAGTACTTCTGCTGCCTCTTTATCAGATTTCTCTAGTAACTCCAATACATTCAATAGCCCTTGGTCCGGAGACCTTTTTTGAGATTGATTTTTATCAGATAAATAGTAGACTCGTGATAAAGGGGGTAACGAGTCTTCCGAAACCCCTAAAACTTCAAGGAGGTATCTCTTGAACATTTCCCTAGGTGTTACCAACGTTAAGCTACAAAACCTTCAAGAAAGATATTAAAACCATACTCTTCAAAAAACACATAAAACCCATCTAGCACAACCAATCCCTACCCAACCCCCCCAACCCTCTCTATACCCTTAGTGCTCTCTAATGTTCTTCTATCTACCCAACGTAATCTAAAATGCTTCTAATTCACCCAATTCTTATCTCCTTAAGACCTCGACCTCCCTTTGATAACTCTTTTCCCAACATTCATTACATTAAGAAATATTATGACATCACTTATGCTGTTCCTGCAAACTTTTAATGTAATTCTTGTTAATTTTGATGTAATCCGCCTTGAACCGCAAGGCATCGGCGGAATAGAAATCACTAATGTAATGTTAACCTAGGGAAATTGATTAATCTTAAGTTGTTGTATCTGGAGTTATTTTCCAAATTTTCCATCTTTCTCCTAAGACTAATATTATCTTTCATTAAAGTTTCCTGTAATTGTCTAGATGTCTTAATTTCCTGTTCAAACTTCTGAACAAAAGAATTAGAAGCAGTCATATCAGTTTTCAATTGTTTCAGCTCAGTAGTATGTTGGAGCAATTTCCCTTCAATTTGCTGAAGTTTTGGACTTATGGTCTTCACTAGGCCGGCCATAAGGTCCCACAATGAATCCAGGTTTTTCCAAAGAAATTAAAGATGTAGTAGTGCAGTAATGCTCACCGGACTGTTGTATTCCTTGTCGCTGTCCTTGTTGGCTTACACCCCTTCCGACGTTGAACTCCTCTGACTCTTCAATAGGGCTCATAGTAATGTGAGCTCCTAGTAGTAGACTTTCCGATGGACTACATGCCTCTGGGGAAAGGAGAGTCTCGACCTCTGGAGTTTCCATGCCCCTTGGAGAACTACTAGTCTGAGGCTGCGGGGGCAGCGCCCTGACGTCGAGACTCAGTGTTGTTTCCAGTCCATGAGGAACTATCACGGTCTCACTCGTTCCCTGAGTCCTCTGCGGGCTATTCTCCGACTCTGAAAAAGCTCCTTGCATCCCCTGAAGAGCTCTTCGATATTGCCGGCAGCAGGGGTACCGTGAGGCACCAGTGGCACTCCGACCTCTCCGTTTTGGCATCAGGTAAAAAGAGAAAGTAATTCAGGACAAACGAGTTAGTAGAAGAGAAAATCCTCAGAACGATTCCTCAGCGCATCTAGCCTAACGCTATCTTGGATCCCATTTCACTTGTCTTTTCAGCACCTCCTTATTTCACCAAAGCAGGGATATGAACTTGTGGTGTGGAGCTGAAAGGTGCAGCATTTCCCAGAGTCATCCATTTCCTGTGCAGCTTGGGGTCTAGATGTTCTGTATGCTGGACTTGAGTGGGCAGGTGGATACCTAGAGGTCAGAGGTACTTGATACTCTAGTCCTCTTTCATATACCAGTATATCTATGCTGACATCATTCCACTGCTCTTAAATGTAATTAAGTGCCACACCCAGGCTTTAGCCTTCACCTCCCTTGCAAGGAAAATGGAGCAGAAGGACCTGCCTGGAGAGGATGGAGGGATCACGGGCTTGTTCTTTAGGAGGGGACAAAGGGTAGAGACCCTAGCCTTTATTCTTTGGGGTGTGGATAGAGGAACAGAGGCTTCAGGCCTGGCCTATGAAAGAAGCTTTTGGTGGCTTTAGGAGAGGGGCTAGACACCCCCTAAGAGAGAGGCCCTTGGTAGTCTGGGAAGGAGGGTGGAAGTAGGACCCCCAGCCTTTGTTTTGGGAGCTTGGAGGATGGAGCAGAAGCTCCAGTCCTGACTTTTTTTTGGAGTGGGAGGTCCAGAGGCTTCAGGCCCACTGTATGTCATGAAAGGAATGCTATTCCCCTTTAAACTGTTTACACCAGGAGTGTCCAAACTTTTGGCTTCCCTGGCTGCATTGGAAGAAAAAAAAATTCTTCCAATGTCTGGGGCCACACAAACATTAACGCTAGCTGATGAGCAAAAAAAAGGTCGAGCAGATCCCGAATTTGCGATCGCTGATATAGATGATGTACATAACTAATAATAATTAAAGGGACACTGTGAAGAGGAACCCAAAAAAGCAGTAATACTTACCGTGACTGAGTGATCTTCCACATGTGCAACTGACAGCAGGAGCAGCTACAGGCTTCCGCATCCCCGCTCTGATGAGCAGTGATGTGCATTCCTGGTTCTCCCATTCACTTCTATTACAGCTATGGTGAGCCTCTTCAGAGGCGATCCTCATCAGAGTGGGGATGCTGAAGCAGCTGTCGGCGACGCATGTGGAGGATCGCTCAGGATAAGTATTACTGCTATTTTGGGCCTCCCACTTTGAGCTTAGGCTCCCTTAAAATGAACATCTCCCTTGCTGTAGCTGGTAAGGATCCCAGAGCCTCACCAACTGACAGCCACTTCCTCCCCCTCTAACTTTCCAAGTTCTGCAGCTGGCAGCAATATTGCAGAGCTGCTGCTGCTACCTTCTTTTTGTCTCCCCCCCGGAGAGAACGAGAGCCATAAGGCCTTGAGCATACGCAGATGCTCAAGGCCCAGCCCAGGCAAGAGGCGGGATCTTTCCGTAACTGGCACCGGCACACAGCAGATGGGGTAAGGAGCTTGTTTGGGTGGGTGGATGCCGCTTTCAGCATGGGGGTGCGATGCAGTTCTTGGGGGGGGAGGGCATTCGCAGGCGGGGGGTGCGATGCCAGTTTGAGCGAGGTGGGGAGGTGATGGAGCAGCGCCGGTAGCCTTGAGGGGGAGGAGGTGGAATGAGTCAAGTGAGTTTCCCTTACTTCCTATGGGGAAACTCACTTTGATATACGAGCAATTTGGTTTACAAGCATGCTTCTGGAACGAATTATGCTCTTAAGCCAAGGTTCCACTGTATTTCTTATACAGTGTCCATAAAGAGTATAATTTTTTTCCTTATTTTTCATGTGATATGTAAGTTTCTATATTACATAAATATCTAAAAGTTTGCAGAGCCATTAATCAATGGAGGGAATTGGATTGATTTTCCATCTTTTGGGCTAGAACAGATCTTGTTGCTATTAAATATTTATAATAAAAAATGAAGGCGTGTTTTTAATTAATCCCGTAATATTGAAATGGGTTTTGTATTATTAATATTAGCTTATAATTTGTTAAGCAGAATTGCTTATTGTACAACTGTATGCCCATATAGATGCTCAGAACATTGCCTGATTTATTGATACTTTCTAAAGAATAGTAAGTTCCTACTTCCCTTTATAAAATACTAGCTTAACTGGATATATATGCACTTATGCCAACCATTGAGCTGGTATAAATGCTTGCACCTAGTAATCTATTTGTGCACTGAAATGTTTGCTCTGCTCATGCTATGCCCAGGGAAGAGTGTGGCACAGTGGAGGGGAGAGTGTAGCGCAGTGGTTAAAGCTACAGCTTCAGCACCTTGGAGTTGTGGGTTCAAATCCATGCTGCTTCTTGTGACCCTGGGCAAGTCACTTAATCCCCCCATTGCCCCAGGTACATTAGATAGATTGTGAGCACACTGGGACAGATGCTCTCCTGGGAGTACGGTATAGAAAATTGAATGAATCTAATATAATAAAACCTTAAGCGCGCCTGCGCACTCCTACCTGTGTGATCCATAGGTCCATGGGCAGGTAGGAGTGTGCATGCGCGCTTAGGGTTCTATTAGCTTTGGGAAGAAATACATCGGCCCCACACTTGCTGACCCCAAGGTAATGTTCTACGGTCTGGCTGGCTCCCTTACACTCCCTGTCCGAAATTATTTTTAAGTTCAAAGCTGCCGCGGCTGCTCCTTTCACGAGTTGCACCTGTGTCGGAGAAGGTCTTCCGACACATGTGGGGATCATGAGAGGAGCCGCGGCGGCAGCTTTAAACTTAAAAATAACTTTGGCAAGGAACTAAGGGAACCATTTTAGCTGCGTTTTTGTTGGGGGACAGAATGCTGCTGTGGCTGCTGCACAGGGAAGTGGGGGGGAGGGAAATGCTGCTGCTGCACAGGGAAGTGGGGTGGAGGGAAATGCTGCTGCTGCACAGGGAAGCGGGGTGGGGGAGGGAAATGCTGCTGCACAGGGAAATGGAGGAGGAGGGAATGCTTCTGCGGCTGCTGCATGGGGAAGGGGGGAGGGAAATGCTGCTGCTGCACAGTGGGATGGGGAGGGAAATGCTGCTGCACAGGGAAGTGGGGGAGGGAAATGCTGCTGTGGCTGCTGCACAGGGAAGTGGGGTGGGGGGAAATGCTGCACAGGGAAATGGAGGGGGAGGGAATCCTGCTGCGGCTACTGCACAGGGAAGTGGGGGGGGGGGAGGAAATGCTGCTGCATAGAGGGCAGGGAGAGAGACAGAAAGAGACAGACAAAGGGGGCCAGGGAGAGAGACAGACAGACAGACAGAAGGAAAGACAGCGGGAGGGAGAGAGACAGAAAGAAAGAGACAGGGGTAGGGAGAGAGACAAAAAGAAAGACAGACAGACATATATTCTAGCACCCGTTAATGTAACGGGCTTAAAAACTACATAAGAACCTGCCGCTGCTGGGTCAGACCAGTGGTCCATCTTGCCCAGCAATCCGCTCACGCGGCGGCCCTCAGGTCAAAGACCAGCCCCCTAACTGAGACCAGCCCTACCTGTGTACGTTCCGGTTCAGCAGGAACTTGTCTAACTTTGTCTTGAATCCCTGGAGGGTGTTTTCCCCTATGACAGATTCTGGAAGAGCGTTCCAGTTCTCTACCACACTCTGGGTGAAGAAGAACTTCCTTACGTTCGTACAGAATAGTGCTGCCCGATTCAGGAGAAAAAATTTCGATTCGATTCAATTCAGCCTATTGAATCGATTTTTCGATTCGATTCGATTTTCCAGCCCAATTGGATGTTTTTTTAAAAAACATCCTGATGGGTTTATTTTATAACTTCTTCACCCTTTTATAGTCTCTTCACCCGCTTTGCCTTCTCCTAACCACACTGATGCTGTGGTGTAAACAAACAAAAAAAACTTTTCCTCTCTCTGTTAAATCCTAGCTCACGTTTGCGGTCTCTCACCAGCTCTGGCAGGATACACGTTTCAAATCTGACATATTGTAATCACAAAACAGAAAATACAATTATTTTTTCTACCTTTTGTTGTCTGGTCAATATTCAAATCTTGTTGGTCCCAGACTCTGGTTGTCTTGCTTGCCAGGGTCTCCTTCTTTCTTCTTTCTCCGTGCTAACCATCCATCTGCCATCTCTGTCCTCCACTTCTGTTTCCCTTCCCTCTCCTGGAGGTCTGGCATCTTTCCTTTTTTTCATCTCCATCTTTTTTCAACTACCCTTTCATCCAGAATCTCTCCCTCCTTCCCCATCACCCCAGGGTCCAGTATCTCTCCCTTTCTTTTCCCAACTACCCTCCTATCCCCCCTGCACAACATCCCTTGTATCCAACTTCTCTCCCTTTCTGTTTCTTCCCTTCCTAAATCCCATTGTCCTTCATCTCTCTCCCTCTCCTCTGTTTTTAGACCCATTATTTCTTCCCTCCCCCAAAGTCCGGCATATGTATGTCTTTTTGAACCCCCTTCCCTCCCTCCGTGTACTTCTATACTAGGCCCCCCCTGAAGGCCTGCACCCCCCCGAAGGCCTGCCTGTCCCCCCTGAAGGCCTGTGCCACCATTCCTGAAGGCCTGCCCCCCCCCTTGAAGGCCTACACCCCCCTGCCCAGGCTACCCCACCATGCCCTGCGCTGCCCCGTCCACATTTACCCATTTTCTTATTTACTTCTTTTCCCCTTCCTGCTTCTCTTCTACTCTTCACTGTTCTCTTTCTTTCCCTTTCTCCCACCAGACATTTTTCTCTGCTCACTACATCCCTCTCTCCAAATACTCTTTATCCTTTTTCCAACTCTATATTTCTTTTCCTGTCTCCTTTCTCATTGCCATCCTTTGTTCAGTATTTTTTCACACCTTCATAGCCTAGTCCTATTGGCTTTTCACTCCTTGCCTCCTTCCCCTCAGCTCTCCTCTCATGGCAAGAGTTGCAGGATCCTTCCTTCCTCACCCTAAAGCCTGCCTGCGCTTGCGCTCTGACTGTTTTGAAGCCGCTCGGATCATCGTTTCCCTGAAATTGTGGAACTGAGTTTTAAAGCACAACTCGTGCCGCTGATAAGAAGTTGCGAGAGGATGGGCAGAGGCTTGACTGGTTGCTCTTGCCATTTTCTTCACCAGATGAGACACATGCATATTGCATAGTTTGAGTCGTCCTCAGCTGCCTATGAAAAACTTAGCAGGGAGCGTTTGGTTCTGGCACCAAACCGACCTGCCACCGATTCCACCTCCCGCCACTTACCCCCTGCTCGCCGCCTCCATTTAACCCATCCCCCGCTGCTGCCGCAACTCCAAAAGGGCCAGGCAGCGTGCAACGATTGCACCCGCCGGTCCATAAGCCTTCCTTCGACATCAATTCTGATGGAGAGAAGGCTTATGGACTGGCGATGTGCAATCGCTACACGCGCCTGGCTTTTTTGGAGTAGTGGCAACAATCAGAATTAAGTTGAGCCAGCAGGTGGGCCGCAAGCAGATGGGCCACGGTGCAGGCAAGCACCAACAGGAGGAGCATTGTCTATCGAGGCAGTTAGTAGAACCACCACTGCTGCCTGCAGTCATCGTACCAGCGGGAGGCTAGGGGGGAAGCTGGACACCAGCACTTTCCGACTGACCCTCCCCCCCCCTCACCCTGTAAAGCAGGAGTGGCAGCGGCCGGCCAGCCAGAGGCAGCGCTGCCGCTCCTGTTTTAGGGGGCGAAGGGGGAGGGTCAGTCAGTGAATCGGGAGGCTGATTTTTTTTAAAATCAATTCGAATCGATTCACCCGAAGTGAATTGGTGAATCGATTTGAATCGTGAATCGGGCAGCACTAGTACGGAATCTATCCCCTTTCAATTTTAGAGAGTGCCCTCTCGTTCTCAACTACCTTGGAGAGGGTAAACAACCTGTCCTTATCCACTAAGTCTATTCCAGGGGTGCCCAATAGGTCAATCGCGATCGACTGGTAGCTCGCCAAGGCAAAGTGAGTCGATCGCCCAGGACTCACTTTGCCTTGGCGATCTCTCGGGCTGATCAGTCTTCCTTTCCCCAACATCAATTCTGCTGTCAGAGAGGAAGTTCGGGCCAGCCAATCGCTGCCTGGCTGGGCGGAACTTCTCTCCGACGGCAGAATTGACGTCGGGGAGAGGAATGCTAGTCTGCCCGAAGCAGGGAGAGCTTGGGGTGGCGTTGGCGTCGGCTTTCGGGCCTGTTATCCATTGGTGGCGGTTTGGGTCCTGTTCCCTGATGGTGGCAGTGGCTTGGAGAAGGGCAGGGAGAAAGAAAGGGGCGCAGGCAGGGAGACAGAAGGAAAGAAGAGAAACAGGAAAAAAAGAAAGGGTGCATGAAGAAAGAAAGAAAGGGCAGGGAGAGAGGAAGAAAAAGTTAGGGGAGGGAATGAGGTTTGGAGGAGAGGAAGCATACAGGCTGAAAGAAAGATTGGATGCACTGTCAGAAGATGAAAGTGCAACAAGAGACTGATGAATTCACCAGACAAGGTAGGAAAAATGATTTTATTTTAAATTTAGTGATCAAAATGTGTCTGAATCTATATCTGCTGTCTATATTTTACAATATGGTCCCCTTTTACTAAAACACAATAGTGGTTTGTAGCGCAGGGAGCCTATGAGTGTCGAGAAAGCGCTGGGCATTCAGCGCAGCTCCCTGCGCTAAAAAGTGCTATTGTGGTTTAGTAAAAAGGGAGGGGGGTATTTGTCTATTTTTGTATGGTTGTTACTGAGGTGACAGTGCATAGAGTCATCTGCTTTGATCTCTTTGAAAAAACCCCGGAATAGGAATGATAATTAACATTTTCTATGCGTACAGTGTGCGTTGTGTTTTTTTAAATTTTATTGTTGGTAGATCATTTTGACTTGGTCATTTTAAAAGTAGCTCGCAAGTCAAAAAAGTGTGGGCACCCCTGGTCTATTCCCTTCAGTATCTTGAATGTTTCGATCATGTCCCCTCTCATTCTCCTCTGTTCGAGGGAGAAAAGGCCCAGTTTCTCTAATCTTTCACTATACAGCAACTCCTCCAGCCCCTTAATCATCTTAGTGAATAAATAAATGTGTATGCCCAACTACATGCTTTCAAAAATATGTGCTTAGGTAACACTGTTGGGCATATATGTTAGTATTTCAAACATTTGTAAATATAACTAATGTGTAAATGCTAGCATCTACTTCATAAAATTGTTTTCAGGATGAGACAATATAATGTGTTTTTTGTTGATTACATTTGTTAAAAAAAAAAAAAAAAAAGTTAATCAAACCATATGATTTTGCCAAAAGGAATAAGGAAAAGGAGTGGTTGGGGCTTTCAGCTGCTGGATGGTAGTGTATATACCTGGGTTGCTTAGCAAGTGTTAACAGTAACTGATTGGTCTTTAAGACTTTGTTGTTGTTGCTATATTAAAAAATATATGTGTAGGTTTATTAAAACATATCTTTCACTGTTGAATTACAGGTCAGAATGAAATCTATGTTTGCCATTGGGTTTTGCTTCACGGCACTTATGGGAATGTTCAACTCCATGTAAGTGGATTTTCAATATGCTTTTCAGAGATTTACTTTTTTGAGAGAATTCCAGGACAGATTCTCAAAACTAAAATCTGCCTTTAACATGCTCGCTAAACCGGATCCAGCCAGTTTAGCATGTGTGTATTTTAGCAGCGGATTATCAAAATGACTTACCAAAGTTTTCCAAGTTTTCTAGCAGTCTCCAATACTGCCATGCAAATGTAGTACAATGAGGTCATTAATATTAAAATGATCACTCCAAGCAATTCTCTACATCGTTGTGCCACATTTGCAGCCAAAATTTGCTGACAGGTCTGACAGGAAAGTAAGGTTTGACAGCTCAGCCCCCTCCAAAAAAAAAACCACAAATTGAAGATTGGCAGGAGAGAGACCCACTTTCTCCTGCTGTATTGCACCCACTATCACCCAATACTGCTACACCCACCCCCAGCAGCGGTAGTGATTTTAAAAACGTTCATGCAAATGAGACTGGCGGAGAATAGTGAAGATTAGATAAATTTGCATGTGCCCATCACTGGTAATAGTGATGGGCACATGTGCAGAATAAAAGCAACCCCCCCAAAAAAAAAAACAACAAATCGAGCCGCTGAAGTCAAGCAACCCGATAACCCCCCCCCCTGGCAGCGGGAGAGCTTTCCACTCCCTCCTGCTATCGAGCAATGCCCCCACAACACTCCCTAAGCAGCGGGAGGGATGCCTACTTTCTCACACCGCCGTCAAGTGACCCCACCTGACACCCCCCCGCAGCCAAACAACTCCTCCCCCCAGCCACCTCTCCCAGCAGCGGGAGAGATGCTCACTCCTGCCGCCACATAACCCCTCTTCCCCCCGACACCCCCTCATGCCTCTGATGACACCTCCCTCTTACCTTGTTTATGATGGCTGGCTGGAGAGATGCCTACTCCCTCTTGCCAGTGGCCCAACTCTTCAAAATTGCAGGCCTTCCCCTCTCTGGTGCATTCTAATAATAATAACAGTTTATATACCGCAGGACCGTGAAGTTTTATGCAGTTTACAAAGATTAAAAGATGGTATAAATTGATTGAACTTAACAGGGTGGAAGCTAGCGATTAACAGCTCAAGGGATCAGTTATTGAGGAGAAAGAGTTGTACGGGTCAGCTGCCTAGATACTTCAGGAACAGATATGTTTTTAGGCGTTTCCTGAATTCCCCATAAGTAGTAGGCGTAAGCAATTGTTCTAGATGTTTACCCCATAATGCTGCCTGATGTGAGAAAAGGTGTTGATGGAGTCTTTTGAATTTACATCCTCTAACTGGAGGGGAGATGAAGTTCAGATGTGAGCTTCTCTTACGTCTGTTGGCCAAGAAGGAGAAAAGGTCAGTTATGTATTTAGGGGCTAGACCATATAGTACTTTAAAGCAGAAACAGGCGAACTTAAACTTTACGCGTGCCTCCATCCGTAGCCAATGCAGCTGTGGGTAGTAAGGTGTCACATGATCAAACTTCTTCAGCCTGAAAATCAGTTTGACCGCTGCATTTTGCACTAATTGTAATCATCGCATGTTCTTTTGGGAAATTGCTAAATAGGCGATGTTACAGTAGTCAAGTTGACTCAGTATGAGGGATTGTACCAGGATTCTAAATGCTGACATATCAAAATATGCTCGAAGGATCGAAGTTTCCAGAGAGTGAAAAAGCCCTTTCTGATTAAGGAGTCTATCTGGTCCTTCATGGTTAAGCATTGGTATAGTGTTATACCCAATACCGTCATAGTAGACTGAATAGGATAACTAAGTTTATTGATGTGTAGTGGTGTTTTGGTGTCAAGCTGGTGTGGCGAAGCTACAAAAAATTTTGTTTTTTTCTGAATTAAGTTTGTTTGAATTCAGTCATCCATTACTCCATCAGATTTAGTGCTTCTAATGCCTTGGGAGTAACTTCCGAGAGAGAGTTAGTAAATGGAATGATGATCGTAAAGTCATCTGCGTAACTAAATAATTTTATCCCCATCTGAGTCAATTGCGCACCTAGTAAGGACATGTAGACATTGAAAAGCAATGGATAGTAGTGACCCTTGCGGTACGCCAGATGGATTGCTCCAGGTATTGGAGAAATCGTAATTGAAACGTACTTAAGTACGGGACCTAAGGAAGCCTTGAAACCAATCCAACACCGCTTCCCAAATACCAATTGCATCTAGGCATTGTAGCATTTTCCCATGGTCAAAGGCAGAGCTCATATCAAATTGCATGATCAGGGTATTAAGGTCCTTACTGAACAAGAGACGCAGATTATCTAAGATAGCTGCAATTACTGTCTCAATACTGAACAAAGGTCTAAAACCAGATTGAGTTTCATGCAAGAGAGAGAACTGATCAAGATATTCTGTCAGTTGGGTATGTACCAATCCTTCCATGATTTTTACAATAAATGGAATGGATGCTACTGGTCTATAGTTGGTTACCAGTGCTGATGATTCTTTACTATTTTTTGGAATTGGGGTTATTATTATGTGACCATTATTAGTGAGGAACTTTCCACTTAGGTTATGAGCTAAGTAATTCAGCAAAGATAGTTTAAATTCTAATGGAGCAGCTTTCATAATTTCCAGGGGACATGAGTCCAGAACACAGTATGATTTAGAGCAGTGGTCTCAAACTCAAACCCTTTGCGGAGCCACATTTTGGATTTGTAGGTACTTGGAGGGCCGCAGAAAAAAATAGTTAATGTCTTATTAAAGAAATGACAATTTTGCATGAGGTTAAACTCTTTATAGTTTATAAAACTTTCCTTTAACAGTTTTACCTTATGCAAAATTGTCATTTCTTTAATAAGACATTAACTATTTTTTCTGCGGCCCTCCAAGTACTCTATTTTTTCTGCAGCACTCACATTTAAAGTTTAATATCTTTTCTTTCTCAAAACTGGCACATTTCAATTACTAAATTGAAAATAAAATCATTTTCCTACCTTTGTTTGGTAATTTCATCAGTCTCTGGTTGCACTTTATTCTTCTGACTGTGCATCCAATATTTCTTCCCTTCTTTCAGCCTCCTGTATGCTTCCTCTCCTCCAGACCTCATTCCCTCCCCTAACTTTTTCTTTCTTTCTCTATGTCTGTCTTTCTCTGATTCCATGTCTTTTTTGCTTTGTTTCTGGCTCCCCCCTTCTTTCTTTCTTCCTTCCTGCCCTCCCCCATGTCACCACCGCTGGGGAATAGGCTGCTGCTGCTGCTGCCATCGGGAACAGGCCGAGATCTCCACGCTTCTCTTCTCCACGGGGCCGACCAATTCTCGCTGCCCGACGTCAATTCTAACGTCAGAAAGGACGTTCCAGGCAGCCAGGCAGCGATTGGCTAGCCAGAACGTCCTCTTGACGTCAGAATTGAGGTTGGGCGGCGAGAGAAGTAGGGAGATCAAAGAGCATGGTGCCGGCCTGTTCCCTGATGGCAGTGGTGAGAAGGGAAGGGAAGCAGGTTGGGCACCACTGCTCTAGACGAGCCGCACTCTAGGGAGAACAGTGGAGGGTGGCCAGCTGTGTGGACCGCCCCCCCCCTTGGTACGCCACTGGAGCAGCAGCGTGTCTGGCCGGCTCGTTCCGTTCAAAGCCGCGGGTGGCGGCTCCTTGCGAGATTCGCGCCTGCATCTGAAGCCTCTTTGATGTTGTGATGTCAGAGAGGCTTCCGATGCAGGAGTGGATAGCGCAAGGAGCTGCCAACCCGCGGCTTTGAATGGAACGAACCGGCCAGACACACTGCTGCTCCAAAAGGAAGAGAATGATCCAGTCCAGACCGTGGGCCGCAAATAAAACTTGGAGAGCCACATGCGGCCCGTGGGCCGTGTGTTTGAAACCGCTGATTTAGAGTATTTGTTATATAGTTTGATATAATTATTCCATTCTAAATCTTGAAAGGAACTCCAGATCATGTCTGCTGGTATTTCATTTCCTTGGATGTTTGCTATTTTATGACCATTAGTGTCATTTGTCGAACAGTTGTTTCTTAGGTTTTTAATTTTTGAATCGAAATGCTGTGCTGAATCATTTGCTGAAGGTAGTTTAATATTGTGCACGAGTTGAGCGTGGCATATGGTGTCAAATATATTCGTAACCAAGTTGAACAGCTCTTTTGTATTGATTCCTTTTGAACTAGTGCTAGATAAGTTGATTTTAGAAGAGTAGAATGCTTTACATTTGTCTTTTATCAGTTGTTTGTAGATTTTTATGTTAGATCTCCAGTTGTTACGGTCTGACAATTCTCCTGAATTTTTACAAATTCTTTCCAGTCGTCTTACTAGTTGTTTAATTTTTAGAAGTTCGGTGTCAAACCATTTGTTATATTTATTTGCGCAGCTTTTGCTATTTCGTTTAGGGGCAATTTTATCTAAAATGGATGTGCTAGTTTTCATCCAGTGATCCCAGAAATCGATTCCTTCTCCTATCTCCACTTGTAGTTCATATTGTGACCAATATTCCTCTGGATTGATATAACCCCTTGTGTGATGTTCTCTCTTTATCCTTGGATGTGTTTTAGATTTTAAATGAGTCCAGATTAATTTGAAATAATAAGTAAAATGATCAGACCAGATATCGTGATACCAGGTGCCATCAGGTAGAGAGATGGCAGGGTTTAAAATCTCCTTTGTGGACATAGGTACCACATCTAAGTGATGACCTTTTTTATGTGTTTGTGTGGGTAAAGGGAGATTGTAATTAAGCAAAGATAGAAAGTTTTTAAAATCTTTTGCATCTGGGTTGTCCTCTTCATCTAGGTGTATGTTTATGTCACCTGCAATGATATTGTATGAAGGAATAATTGAATTATGTAGAACAAATTCACAAAAGTCCTCTTTGGCTTTTGGCCAGCTTTTCGGTGGGACATAGAATAAAATGCAAGATAGGGATTCTTCTAGTTCCTTATTGCTAATTTTACAGGCTAATATTTCTAACTGATTGGTCATTTTGGAATTCAATAGTTCAAACTCAAATCCTTCCTTAAGAATAATTGCTAATCCTCCCCCTTTTCTTCTCTCACAGTTTAGCGTAAGGATTTTAAAATTATCTGGTAGAAGATCAATTATTATTGGATCTTCTTCAGACAATAGCCATGTTTCGTTTAGAAAAAGACAGGCTATTTGCTTGCTGATGATCCAATCTTTAATTAGGAAAGCTTTATTCCTGACAGATCTAGTATTAAGATATGCACAGGGAACAGAGGCGGATGTGATAGGCTTGGTAGGAGTAGTGGTTCCGATAGGTTTTACTTCCCTTATTCTTTTTTTAAGGGTTCGTTGATGTCTTCCTTCATTTGAGATTACGTAAATATGATTCTAGGATGTACCGGGGAGGGGCGTAAGGCTTTAATTGGCACAGGAGCATCTTTTTTCCCATTGCAGGGGTGTGTGTGTTGGGTGGGGGGAGGGTTCACTTCACAGTGGCGGGAAGGAATGGGCATCTCTCCCGCTACTGGGGGGTGTTGGGGGGGCATTGCTTGGTGGCGGGAGAGAATGGGCATCTCTCCTATTGCTGAGGGGGGGGGGGGTTGGTTGACTTTGGCGGCTCGATTTGTTGGGTTAGGGTTTTTTTAACGTTTATTTTGCGCATGTGCCCATCGCTATCACCAGCGATGAGCACATGCAAATTTAGCGAATCTTTGCCACTCTCTGCCAGCCTCATTTGCACGAGCGTTTTTTGGAGAATGACTCGCTTTTTTAAAATCACTACAATAATGGCTGTGACAGTGGCCCATCGATTTTTTAATGCAAATCTTTGAGAATCTAGCCCCGAGTCCTTTCTAAATTTAGTAATCCATCCTGTTAGAGATTCCTGTTGGCCAGTATCTTACTGGCTTTGTTTTCATAAAGGGTAACCAGAAAAACAGAAATCCTGGCCACTATAAATGCTGACTTATTGCAAGCCAACAAACAAAAAATGACCCTTAATACTCCACAGACCCGAAGGTCAATCAAAACAAAAACACTGTGGAGACGACGATGTCCAAGATACAGGTCTTTATTAAAAATACAGTCAATTAATCCACATGACGAAATGTCAAAGAACCAAAAGAATGGGGACTAAGGACCCAACACGTTCCGTGTTTCGACGACCCTGAAAGTCCTAATGCAAAAACATGGTTCAAATCCTAAAAACTAAGGTGGTCAAGTATGGGAATGGACTGGTCCAAGTAGAAAACTCTGCGCGATTGAAAAAAACATCTCCAGCTTTTGATGTTTTTTCAATTGGGCAGAGTTTGCATTAGGACTTTTAGGGACCCCTGAGGAAGACAAGGTCGTTGAAACACGAACTGTGTTGGATCCTTATTCCCCATTCTTTTGGGTCCTTAACATTTAATCATGTGAATTAATTGACTGTATTTTTAATAAAGACCTGCATCTTGGACATTGTCGTCTCCAAGGTGTTTTTGTTTTTGACTTAATGCAAGTCTCCAGACCAAATCCATAAGCATCTTCAGCTTACTGCAGTACACCCTTAACCAGCATCTATAACCCAGTCTAGCTGCTGCTTCTAAGTTCAAATGTACTTGGTACCACTTTCATCCTGCAGCTGTGATTAATATATTCACTGAACCATGGGGCACCAGTTAGATATGGTACCCTACATCAGCTGTATGAATAACACAGGTCACATGTGGTTCAAACAGCTGATGATTTGTCCGTGTAGTGCTTTGTATGTACAGAGTCCCTTGGATCAGACAGCATATGTTTAAATTTCTAAGCAGCAGCCAAATTGCAGATGCTGGGTTGTAAGGGAAATAGAGAGGGATTTAGAAATTTGCTAAAAAAAACAGTGGCTGGGAGAAGGTGTGATAAAAGGAAGGATGAGACAGGTACTGAGGATGGTGAGCAGAGAAAGACAGAAAGTGGAGGGATGAGAGCAGAAGAAACATAAAATGCAGATTGTGAGGGAAAAGCAGAAGAGAGATGGGACTCAGGGATTGGGGGTACTGATTAGGAGAGCAATGCAAGCACAGGGACCCAGAGATTTGGGGGAGTAGACAAAAAGAATAAGAACAGGTTGGGAGCCACATGTTAAAACTGGTTGCGTACAGTAGTTATAATTTATAGTTTTTCATCTTGCTATATTGCCTTTACGGCAAAACAGACTAAAGCAATCTGTTACCATGAGCCCTTAGAACTTGTGCAAATGTTATAATATTGACTATGGGGCTCATAATCAAAACTTTAAAATGTCCACAAAAGCAGCCTAAGTTGGCACTTGGGCTTCCTAATATCAGGGACGTCCAAGTGCTGATCATCAAAACCAACTTTCTAGTGGGCAATGGAGGCAACCCTACTATTCTTAAAGGCATAGGTATCTGCTTTGTTCTAGTTCCACCCAGTAGTTTTAATTCCAGGGTTCTGAACCCTATCGGCTCCATCAGTAGAAGGTCCAGTTGACTCCCCAGTCAAAGCAGGGGGCAAACTTTTGACTAGCTCCAGGAGAGCACGGCCGCAGTCATAGTAACCATCCTGGACAGCCTATGGAGGGAGAGGCAGAGCTTTTTCCATCAAAGATGGCCCCTTGTAACTGCTGACTGGTGGGTTCTTCAAATAGCTGTCTCGGTTACACTTCAATTGGCATGAACAACCACCAAATTGTCCACTGAGTGTCATTCCTCAGTTATCTGCACATGCAAGTACTCATGCAGAAAATCACCATTTTGCAGGCTAATGCGATTGAACCTGTGCTACCAGGGGAAAAAGGGAAGGTTATTTCCAGGTATTTTCTTGTGCCTAAGAAAATGGGAGATGGGGTGGGGCCCTGAGTAAGTTCCTGGTCAAAGAAAAGTTCAGGTGTTCAGGTTGATTCTCCTGGTCATCCTCCTTCTCCATGATTCAGGAAAGAGATTGGCTATGCTCTCTGGACTTGAAGGATACCTACATCCACATATCAATACTTTCCAGTCACAGGAGGTATCTC
The DNA here is from genome assembly GCF_902459505.1 of Geotrypetes seraphini. NCBI lineage: Eukaryota > Metazoa > Chordata > Amphibia > Gymnophiona > Dermophiidae > Geotrypetes > Geotrypetes seraphini. Next base: position 112,457,400 of record NC_047093.1, read on the forward strand.
AGATTTCAAATAGGGAAACACTACTAGCAGTATTGCGTATTGCCTTTTGGCCTCGCATCAGCTCCCAGGTATTTACCAAATGTCTAGCAATAGTAACCCAAAGTCAGACTTCCACTATATAAATGTTCAAATCACAATAGTTCCTCAGAATGCCACACAAAGTAGTGTTGTAGCCGTCCTCACTGGAACATTTTTTTGTGAATATTGAACTAATGTGCAACTTCTTGTTATGTCTTGTAATAAGTTATAAAAATTTATAAAGTGTCAGTGCATTATTTATAAAGCATAATGGTCTCTATAGTTCTATTTAGTGCATAGTAAATAACTTAGCTTTAAACTGGGTCTGCCTCATTCCCCACCGACGCGTTTCAAAATTTTCTTCAGGGTCGGGGACAGAGAGAGCTGAAAAGAATAAAATTACATCAGTAAACCAGTACAAAAGAGTATAAGTTAAAAAGAACTTAGAAAAGATCCTTATCTTTTCAATATTCACAAAAAAATGTTCCAGTGAGGACGGCTACCACACTACCTTATTGTGTGGCATTCTGAGGAACTATTGTGATTTGAACATTTATATAGTGGAAGTCTGACTTTAGCAATAGTAACAGCATTTCTACAGAGACTGGCAGTTTCCCTATCTAAACGATTAGCTGGTCAAGATCACGACTCAGGAATGAGGTGTGAACTCGAAATTCTGAAACGGGTCTTCCAGGCAAGGCCCAGCGTGGAAGACCCGTTTCAGAATTTCGAGTTCACATCTGGCGACGTCTACTACGAACTGGCAAGACTCAAGGTGAACAAAGCTGTTCCGCCACTTATTTCTGTCAAATGGGATGATCAGTGACACTCAGAAAAGCACACAGACAATATAAAGCATAAACAATAACACTTTATTATACTTATATATATAGATGAATATAAAAATAGAATAACATCACCGTGCTCCTGGGCAACACCATCCTTCGCAATCGGGAATCCCTGCAATTGATAGGAGGGTAGACACGGGCTGTCCCTTGGTTGCAACGAAAATGGATTCATCTTTTAGGGGCAGAGTCCCATCTTTTATATAGGGTGAAAAGCTGATGAGTTAGTAAACAGCTGGTCCTGGTCTTTTGTTCCTTGTTTTGACAACACCTAGGTCAAGGAGGTGTTGCAGAGACCGGTTTCCCATCTGGCTTTACTATCCTTTTGATGTTATCAAGGAGGTGTTGCAGAGACTGGTTTCCCATCTGGCTTTACTATCCTTTTGATGTTATCAAGGAGGTGTTGCAGAGACCGGTTTCCCATCTGGTTTCACTGTCCCTTTGATGTTGTTTGGGCAACACTTAGGTCAAGGAGGTCAGAATGTCAGATAAGCAGACTTGTGGATACATGTCAGTAGTATGCTGAGTTTCAGTTACTCCCCTGGTCAGTCCCTCTGATGTTGCTTGGGCAACACTTAGGTCAAGGTGGTCAGAATGTGAGATTTCAGTTACCCCCCTGGCCATAGGCATAACAAAAGCCATGGGACCGGACAATCTACACCCCAGAGTGCTCAGTGAGCTGCGTGATATCCTGGCAGAACTGCTATCAGGACTCTTCAATCTCTCCCTAAGTTTGGGGAGAGTCCCCATGGATTGGAAAACAGCTAACGTCGTTCCACTGCACAAAAAGGGTTGCAGGGCAGAGGCTGCAAACTACAGACCGGTGAGTCTCACATCAATAGTAAGCAAACTCATGGAAACACTAATCAAATGTAAATTAGACGCAATCTTGGATGAGGAGAATCTACGGGATCCCAGTCAACACGGATTCACCAAGGGTAGGTCCTGCCAATCCAATCTCATCATCTTCTTTGACTGGGTAACAAAACAGCTAGACTTGGGAGAATCCATGGACGTCGTATACCTAGATTTCAGCAAAGCTTTTGATAGTGTCCCGCATCGCAGGCTGTTGAGCAAGATGAAATCAATGGGGCTGGGAGAAACACTAACTAAGAACATAAGAAGGTGCCTCCGCTGGGACAGACCAGAGGTCCATCCTGCCCAGCGGTCCGCCCACGCGGCGGCCCAACAGGCCTATCGCCTGAACAGTGGTCCCAGACTAATTTTGTAACTTACCTCTAATCCTCTAATCCTATCCTTATAACCTACCTCTACTCCTATCTGTACCCCTCAATCCCTTTGTCCTCTAGGTATCTATCCAAACGTTCTTTGAAGCCCTGTAGCGTGCTCCTGCTTATCACTTCTTCTGGTAGCGCGTTCCATGCATCCACCACCCTCTGTGTGAAAAAAAACTTCCTGGCGTTTGTTCTAAACCTATCCCCTTTCAATTTCTCCGAGTGTCCCCTTGTACTTGTAGTTCCCCATAATTTGAAAAATCTGTCCCTATCTACTTTTTCTACACCCTTCATGATTTTGAAGGTTTCTATCATGTCCCCTCTAAGTCTCCGCTTTTCCAGGGAGAAAAGCCCCAGCCTTTTCAGTCTGTCAGTATATGAGAGGTCCTCCATACCATTTATTAGCTTAGTTGCTCTTCTCTGGACTCTCTCAAGTACCGCCATGTCCTTCTTGAGGTACGGCGACCAGTACTGGACACAGTACTCCAGGTGCGGGCGCACCATTGCACGATACAGTGGCAGGATGACTTCCTTCGTCCTGGTCGTGATACCTTTCTTAATGATACCCAACATTTTGTTTGCTTTCTTTGAGGCTGCCGCACACTGTGCCGACGCCTTCAAGGTTGTGTCTACCATCACTCCCAGGTCTCTTTCAAGGTTGCTCACCCCTAGTGGTGAGTTTCCCATTTTGTAAGTGAACATCGGGTTTTTTTCCCCTACATGCATGACCTTGCATTTCCCTATGTTGAAGCTCATTTGCCACTTTTTTGCCCACTCTTCCAGCTTTGTCAGATCTTTTTGGAGATCTTCGCAGTCCTCCATGTTATTTATCCTGCTGTATAGTTTGGTGTCATCCGCAAACTTAATAACCTCACATTTTGTTCCTGCCTCCAGGTCGTTAATAAATATATTGAACAGGAGCGGTCCCAGCACTGACCCCTGCGAAACTCCGCTCGTGACCCATTGCCAGTCCGAGTAGTGACCCTTTACTCCAACCCTCTCTTTCCTGTCCGCCAGCCAGTTTTTAATCCATCGGTGGACCTCCCCTTGCACCCCGTGGTTCCATAGCTTCCTTAGCAGCCTTTTGTGTGGTACCTTGTCGAAGGCTTTTTGGAAGTCAAGGTAAATGATGTCTATGGATTCCCCTTTATCCACCTGGCTGTTGACCCCCTCAAAGAAGTATAATAAGTTTGTGAGGCATGATCTGCCCTTGCAGAAGCCATGCTGGCTCGACTTTAGTAGCCCATTTTCTTCGATGTGTTCCCAGATGCTGTCTTTAATCAGCGCTTCCATCATCTTACCCGGGACTGAGGTCAAGCTCACCGGCCTGTAGTTTCCTGGGTCTCCCCTTGAGCCTTTCTTGAAGATGGGCGTGACATTTGCTAGTTTCCAGTCTTCCGGAATCTCTCCAGTTTTTAAGGATAGGTTGCATATTTGTCGAAGTGGCTCAGCTATTTCGTTCCTTAGTTCCTTGAGTACCCTTGGGCGATTGCCATCTGGCCCTGGCGATTTGTCGCTCTTTAGCCTGTCTATCTGCTTGAGGACATCCACCTTGCTCACCTCCAATTGAACCAGATTTTCATCCTGTTTTCTCTTTGCGATCTCCTCGGGTTCCGGAATGTTGGTTGTGTCCTCCCTCGTGAAGACTGACGTGAAGAACTTGTTTAACCTGTCAGCTATCTCCTTTTCCTCTTTTACCACTCCCTTTCTGTCTCCATCATCCAAGGGTCCCACTTTCTCCCTTGCCGGTTGCTTCCCCTTGACGTACCTGAAGAATGATTTGAAGTTTGTTGCTTCCCCCGCCCAGTCTCTCTTCATATTCTCCTTTTGCTTTCCTAACCACTCAGTGACACTCCTTTTGGTGTTTTTTATGTTCCTTTTGGTTGTCCTCTGATTGGTCCTTTTTCCATTTTTTGAAAGATGCCTTCTTGTCATTTATCGCCTTTTTCACTGCATTTGTTATCCACACTGGGTTTTTTGTTCTATTTTTCATGCACCCTTTCCTGAACATGGGGACGCACAGGGTCTGTGCTTCGTGCACCGTGTCCTTAAGTAGGGTCCAGGCTTTTTCTACAGACTCCATCTTCCTTGCGGTGTTGTTGAGTTTCTTTCCCACCATTTTCCTCATGGCATCATAATTCCCTTTTTTGAAGATGAGTGCTGTCGTCGTAGTTCTATTCACCTTTGTTGATCCAATTTCTAGCCTGTACTGGATCGTGTTGTGGTCGCTGTTTCCTAGTGGGGCTAGTACCGCCACCTCCTTAGCGGGTCCCCCTAGTCCGTTGAAGATTAGGTCAAGAGTTGCATCCCCCCGTATTAGTTCTGTGACCAGCTGTTCCATAAAACAGTCCCTTGTGACCTCCAGGAATGCGGTCTCCCTCATGCAGTTTGAGTGCCCGATACTCCAGTCTATTCCCAGGTAGTTGAAGTCCCCCATCACCACCACACTTCCGCTTTTGCATACTTGCCTCAGTTCAGCCTCCAGATCCTGGTCGATTTCTTCCGTTTGTCCAGGTGGGCGATAGTACAGACCCAATTTTATGTCTGCTCCAGTTCCTCCGGATAGCTTAATCCATAGTGATTCCAAGTCATCCGCCCTTACTGCTGTTTCCATCCTGGTTGAAGGTATGGAATCCTTTATATATATCGCTATTCCTCCACCCTTTTTGTGTGACCTATCTCTCCTGTAGAGTTTGAACCCTGGCAAAGCCACATCCCATTTATTCTCATCGGTCCACCATGTTTCTGTGACTCCAATTATGTCTAGGCCCTCTTTGCTGGCTAAGACTTCCAGCTCTCCCATTTTAGCCCTTAGGCTCCTAGCATTAGTGTATAGGCAATGTAAGTCCCGGTTGTTCGCCTTTTTTGCTGGTTTTCCTTGTGGTTTGGCACTCCTGGCGACCCCCTCGTGAGTTGCCAGTCCCCAAGCCTCGTCCCGGTCATCTTCCTCCTGTGGGGTGTCTGTTTTGTCCTCAGCCCGTTTCCCCATTTTTGGTTGTCCCTCTGGATTCCGTTGTTCTCTGTTAATCTTGTTTGCCAATTTCATTTGTGCCCTAGACCCCTTCAATTTGTTCTTTGGTCCATCTTCAGAAAATTCCCACTCAGCCCTGAGCCCTCTTTTACAGTGTCCTTGTTCAACATCCTTGGCCCTGGTGCTCTGCATTGCGTCCTTATGTCCTTTCCCCAAAAATTCCCACTCAGTCCTCTGCATTGCGTCCTTAGGTTCTTTTCCCAAAAATTCCCACTCAGTCCCGATCCCTTTTTTACAATCTCCTTGCTTAGTGTCCTTGGCCCTGGACCCCTGTATTGCATCCTTAGGTCCTTCTTCCAAAAATTCCCACTCAGTCTCGAGCCCTCTTTTACAATGTCCTTGCTCAGTATCTTTATTTGATACTTTTGTCCGATGTGTCAGATCGACTGTCGGCTTTCCCCTCTTCCTCAGTTTAAAGCCAAATCTATGACGCTCTGGACGTTGCATGCCAGCAATGACTGGCTGAGTGGCAGACTTCAGAGGGTGGTAGTTAACGGTACCCTCTCTAAATCATTGGAGGTGACCAGTGGAGTACCGCAGGACTCAGTCTTGGGCCTGCTCCTTTTCAACATATTCATAGGGGACCTAACTCAGGGCTTCAAGGTAAGATAATGTTGAAAAATTTTCTTTTTGCTGCCTTCCCGCTCTCATGGTTTTCTGACTTTTTAGTCAGTTTTTCTCTTCTTTCATTTTTAGTTTAAAAAAAAACCTAAAAAACTAAACATTTCTAGTTTCTTTATTTTTTATTTTACCATCATTGGTTAGGTTTGGTGGGGCCTTATGGGTCGCCATACTGTTTTCTCCCCACCTTAAGACTGTTTTTCCATGCAGGTTTTTCCCGCTCCATTTCCATCAGCGCGGTTGCTTTGCTGGGGAAATTGTCTACACAGACATCCTTGTGTGGTTCTAGCAATATCGGGTCCTTGGCCTTGCCATTTTCTTCTTCCCCTGCTCTTCTCCTCACCAGCGCATTTTCATGTGGATTCTTCAGAAGCAGTTTTCCGTCGGCGCCATCAGAAATCCGGCACCTGCCGACATCAGTAATCCGGTGCCCAGCGTACTTCCGGCACCGCTCTTCCAGCCCGTACCAACATTAACGGGCCCGATCCTCTCTAGGTAAGTTGGCTCTCCACTTCCTCCTTTGGGCTTCAGGTCATTGTAGCAGTAAGTCAAGTCCTGCCGACCTCGATCAGCCCTATCTCTGGCTCCGCTTCGATGTCGATGAGTGCCTTGATACGGGCATACTCATCTTGGAAGCGTGTAGCGACACCGATGGCACTGGCTCATGGGCCAAGGGTACCGGTGTTTTTTCTTTCCTGCTGAATCATTTTTCTCCGCTCGTGATGTATGCCTTGATACCAGCATTTTCATTTTTGGAGCATAACACCACACCGATGGTACCAGTGATGCAGCCAGCGGTACCGGTGTTTTCTTTTTTCAGCAGATTTCCTTCATGTCCATGACTTATGTCGACACCGACATGTTTATCTGTATGTTCAGTCATTCTTGTCAATGCTGTCACACAGTTATCCCCTGCTCTGACCGTCAGGCATATTAGCTGTGCTGAATCCTGACCTGTCGGTGTGGCTTCCCCAGGAAAGAGGAAGGCTTTTCAGGTAAAACAAACTTAGGCTCCCACCTAGTCTGCCCAGTCCACACTGAGATACGCGTGCCAAAAAGAAGAAGACACAATTTAGGTATGTTCAAATTCTCATTCTTAGGCTTTATTGGACAGAGGGTCTGAATACTGTCAGCCACTCTCAAGGAATGCATCAATTAAGCACAAAGCAAAAATATCATACAGTTGTCAGAATGGCTTGAGAACCGAGTATGGCATACAGTAGCAGTTCCCTGGACTTTCTCTGCTTTAAAGATAGTCTTCTTCACCAGGGTTTAAATAAACAGAAAAGGCATGAAAACAAATTCCAAATCAATGCAAGTAAACTGCATAAACTTAGCCAGCAGAAAAGAATAGAAAACTTTAGAAATACAGTTCCCAGCTCCCCAGCTGATCTTGTAAAGTAAAGTGTTCAGTTCCCAGCTCTGACTCCGTTCAGGGCTCAGGCGTTTAATGTGGCTTATCAGCATCAGCTGGGCCTTCAGCCGAGGAAGCACAGCAGGGCTTTAGATAAGTTGTTAGTTCTACTGGGACCTTATCACAGTGGCTTCATAAGATAAGAGATACAGCTTCTTTAGCAAACAAAACCTCTGAACTGTCTCGGAGCAAAATCAGAGGGGTTTTCCTTCTCTCCCTAATCAAGGCCAGCTGGTTATAGAGAGCCAGCACATAAACGCAGCTTAGAAAGACAGTTTCCTGGCTTCACTTCACTTCATGGACTAACCTCCATTCCCTCTGGGTTATAGTCAGCTTCCAGACACAATTCAGTAGTGTCCATTGCCTCAGCTTTCTCAGCAGTTGGGCTCAGGCTTGGGAAGTCCTCTGCCATATCCACATCCTCACTGCTGTTGCAGGGTTGAGGAGAGAGACTCCTCCCCTCACCTTCCTGTTTGCTATGCTGCTGGTGCCTTTGCCTCGATTCCTCAGCTTCTCCTCTGTTGTACCCTGTACCTCTGTCCCTGCCTCCCTCTCTGTGATTCAGGGCTCTGCTTTTACGTGTGTCATAGCCCCACCCCTCTCTCCTAGGAGCAGGGGGGTTGGGCTGGAAATCTCTAGGGAAATAACTCTGGTTTCTCCTAGGCTGATAATGTGAATACCTTGCAGGACTAGATCTCCACTTCTCAGTAAAAGTCCTATCAGGCTTTCTGGTGTATTTATTCTGATATGGCATACTGTGCTGAATAAGCTTAAAACCCTTCCTGTTCTACCTCACTGTCTGAGGGGTAGTCAGCCATTTCAATATCCTTACTTTTAACCTGGTCAGCTCTCCTGACCAGGGACCGTGCTCTGCTTTTATCCATTACAGGGACAAAGCTGGCTAAGGGTTTGTCACAACGCCTATATCGATGTCGACATCTAAGTCTGTGTCGACACCCATGTCGATGTCGGCACCTTTGTCGACATCGACATGTTCAACTGTATTTTCCGTTGTTTGTGCCAACGGCCATGTCGACACCGCCTCCTCTGATGCTAATCCGGCTGATTTCTTGACACTGGTAGCACTTTCACAGGAGTCTCCTACGATTTTGACTCATATACCGCGACGCCGGTCTTCTTTGAAGTTGCTGGCGTCGATGTCGATCCGGTCATTAAGCTGTATTCAGCCTTCGACATTGACTCCCTGATTGTATAGTTTGGGATTGACTTTCTGAGAGGGGGATTTTTGAACAACTCCCCATTTCTCTCTGAAGTGATGGGTATTTTATCACATGTTTAGAAAAAGAAAAAACCTGAAGGCCATATGATCGAATAGATGCGGCCATCACAGTCAGATACTTCATGAAGAGTCTGGGAGAAAAAGCCAGACCTAAAGGAAGGATCTATACTGGTAATGGCAATGGCTGAGTTGACTGAAAAGTATTTACTGGAAGCCGCATGAATTGGAATATGTGGAGGCTTCCCTGAAATTCAGGAAGCAGAGCCATGAGGTCTGAATGAGGAGAAACTAGTCCTGAAGTACCTCTCGACTAGAAAAAGAACCTGAGATCTTTGAAAAAATTGCAGTCCTCCGGTGTACTTGAGAATTAAATAGAAAAGGGATAGAATCCCTAACTCTACTAATCAAAGAGAATCCTTTGAGGGAATTAGCATAAAAAACAAGGAAAGACTGTGCAAGATCCAAAATAGACTTTCTTGAGAGTAGGGTGAAAACAATGAGTATCGAAAACCTGTCCTATAAAGAAAAGCCAGAGAGCTAAAGCTCTTAGCGATGTATAAGGAACTGAAAACAGTCTCCGAATGAGAAAGACAGGAAAAAATTTAATCTCAAAACTCCATTGTGAAAGGGAAGATTGCTACTTGAAAGTGACCAGAAAGTCTCATCTGGTCCTTTGAATAGACAACTGCTGAGGGAGCATGTCCCAGCCTGGCCCTGAAAGCACCAAAAAAGTCATCCCCCAAACAAGGCGAATTGGCTAGCCTATCCTGGTGGGTGATGATAGGCTGCCGCGAGAACCGCGAATCCCGCAAGAACTTACGGCAGCCTATCAAGGAGCTGTGCAGGGCTGGCCGGCAGCACGAAAAGCTCGCTGCTGCGTGCTGGCCTGGGTGGATCGCTGGCTACATACCTTTACAATCTTCTGGAGGATTTCAGCAGGGGATACACGCTGGACCACCAGGGAACCAAAAGGTACGCGAGGGAGGGAAGGAGGGAGGGTGGTAATTATTAGTGTCGGCTGGGGCAGGAGATGGGAGGTATCCCATCTGTCCCGGCCTAAGACAGGCCTGCAGGAAGTCTGGGAGGTTTTTGGGTGGTCACTGGGGGATGACCCGAATATAAACTGGGACCCCCATTTTTGGGCCAATTTTTTGGCCCCAAAATCCTGGTTTATATTCGAGTATATACGGTAAGATTTAAGTTTTCAATAAGGCCTTATTGGGTGTCTTATGAACCTTCTAAATGGCAGGATTCCAACTAAGAGCCACACCAGACCCTGGGGATTACTCCTTTTGTTGGCATTATGATATCAGCTCATTAATTAAACATACATGTTTAATACAATCTACAATCAGATTTCAAGCTCAAAATTATCATCTAATTATAATAAAATATAAATTACACATCTCAGCAGTGTTCATTTGGTTAATTACAATCGCATGTTTCTTATGATTATGATTTCATTAGTAATTTTCCTCATATTGCAAACTAAAATATGTCATGGCCTGATTTAAGAACATAAGAAGTTGCCTCCGCTGAGGTAGACCAGAGGTCCATCTCGCCCAGCGGTCCGCTCCCGCGGCGGCCCATCAGGCCTATTGCCTGAGCAGTGGTCCCTGACTATTTCTATAACTACCTCTTGCTCCTATCCCTATAACCTACCTCTACTCCTATCTGTACCCTTCAATCCCTTTGTCCTCTAGGAACCTATCCAAACCTTCTTTGAAGCCCTGTAACGTGCTCCTGCCTATCACAGCCTCCGGAAGCGTGTTCCATGTATCCACCACCCTCTGGGTAAAAAAGAACTTCCTAGCGTTTGTTCTAAACCTGTCCCCTTTCAATTTCTCCGAGTGCCCCCTTGTACTCGTGATTCCCCATAATTTGAAAAATATGTCCCTGTCTACTTTTTCTGTGCCTTTCAGGATCTTGAAGGTTTCTATTATGTCTCCTCTAAGTCTCCGCTTCTCCAGGGAGAACAGCCCTTACTTTTTCAGTATATGAGAGGTTTTCCATACCCTTTACTAGCTTAGTTGCTCTTCTCTGTACTCCCTCAAGTACTGCCATGTCCTTCTTGAGATGTGGCGACCAGTATTGGACACAGTACTCCAGATGCGGGCGCACCATTGCACGATACAGTGGCAGGATGACTTCCTTCGTCCTGGTTGTGATACCCTTCTTAATGATACCCAACATTTTGTTTGCTTTCCCTGAGGCTGTAGCGCACTGCGCCGACGCCTTCAATGTTGTGTCCACCATCACTCCCAGGTCTTTTTCCAGTTTACTTACCCCTAGCGGTGATCCCCCCATTTTGTAAGTGAACATCGGGCTCTTTTTCCCTACATGCATGACCTTGCATTTCCCTATGTTGAAGCTCATTTGCCACTTTTTGTCCCACTCTTCCAGTGTCGTCAAATCCTTTTGGAGATCTTAGCAGTCTTCCGTGGTTTTAACCCTGCTGTATAGTTTGGTGTCATCCGCAAATTTAATGACCTCACATTTTGTTCCTGCCTCCAGGTCATTAATAAATATATTGAACAGGAGTGGTCCCAGTACCGACCCCTGCGGAACTCCGCTCGTGACCTATTGCCAGTCTGAGTAATGGCCCTTTACTCCAACCCTCTGTTTCCTGTCTGCCAGCCAGTTTTTAATCCATCGGTGGACCTCCCCTTGCACCCCGTGGTTCCATAACTTCTTAAGCAGTCTTTCGTGTGGTACCTTGTCGAATGCTTTTTGAAAGTCAAGATAAATGATGTCTATGGATTCCCCTTTATCCACCTGGCTGTTTATTCCCTCAAAGAAGTACAATAAGTTTGTGAGGCATGACCTACCCTTGCAGAAGCCATGCTGACTTGACTTTAGCTGCCCATTGTTTTCGATGTGCTCACAGATGCTGTCCTTAATCAGTGCTTCCATCATCTTTCCCGGGCTCCTTTTATGAGCAGGCGGTAGTTTTTCGGCTAGCATGTGCTAATCCAGTGTGTGTGCTAAAAATGCTAGCACACCTTCGTAAAAGGAGCCCTAAGTTTTGTTTCTTAAGCATTATACCACCAGCAGAGGGGCACCTTGACCTTAGGGCGGATTGACCATTAGCCTGACTGTACTTCAGCTTTCCATGTTGTTCAGATAATATTGCTACGTACCCTTGATCTTATTATTCTACCATTAATTCTTTGACCAGTACTAACCACTTCCCCAAATGGAACACCTGCTATAGCAGACTCTTACCACACTTCCCTACAATCTTATAATCTCTGCTGCATGCATACTTTTAGGTTAGAATGAAGCAACATAGCTATTTCTTTGCTAGGTTAACATAAACTTTATTATTTTTACTGAACTAAGCATTTGCTATAATATGCCTTCTGTTTTTCCCCATTATATGCTTTTAGCTCTCTACTCCTTTTCTCCAACATCCCTTTCTATTTCTCTCTTAATCCTCTCTGGTGTATCATACAAAAGGTGTCTGACACCTGTGGGGGTGTCCCCTCTCCCTTTCTCTGAGGTATCTATACCCTCATTATAATAATAATAATTACAACTTTATTTTTATATACCGCTATACCACAAACAGAACCATGATCCTAATTGCACCTTATTGGCCAAGACAGATCTGATTCCTTCTTCTTCTGGACTTGTCTTCCAAAGAACCATGGAGATTGGACTGTTTTCTGAACCTCATCATGCAGAGCGAGAGATCCCTGCTGCATTCCAACCCTCCAGTCTGTGGCCATCATGGCCTGGATGTTGAGAGTGTAGAATTCTCTTATCCTTGGACTAATAGACTACTGCAACATACTATACCTTCCCTACCCAGCGACCATGATAAAGCCACTACAAACAATACAAAATACAGCCCTAAGACTCATCTATTCACTGAAAAAATACGACCAAATTAAAGAGGCATACCACGACTTACACTGGCTCTCAATACAAGCAAGAGTACTTCAAATTCTATCGCCTACTATTCAAAGCTATAAACGGAGACAGCCCAACCTACTGGAACAACCGACTAACTCAATCCACCTCAACCAGACACACCCACCAACCAAAAATGTCAAACGAAGAAAACTATATGATAACCTAATGGCCACCAGGGCAGCAAAACTAGACAGACAACTCACCAATCTGCTATCTTCGATCACAGATTACAAAACCTTCAAAAAAAGAAACTAAAACTCTACTCTTCAAAAAATACATAAAACCTATTTAACACGACCAGATCCATCCTAAACTCCACCTACTACACTGTCTATTCCTTATCAAATCTAAAATGTTCAAATTACATAACATGTATTACCTAATTTCACGACAATTCTTTTTCTATTCTCCTCTGCCGCCGCGAAGCGGCGGCCCGCCTGGACTCCTCCCCCAATCAGGTCAGCGCATGCCCTACATAACTGGATTCTCTGCGGCGCGCACCGAAGGAGCAAACTAAGGAGCAGACCTGCTCCTTAGTTCGCTCCTTCGGACGCCTCCATTAATCATTTTGATAGTTACCTTTTAACCTTAAGAAATCACAAATTCACACAAACTACCAAAATACTATCATATATTTCTATCTTCCTCTTACTAACCCAAAATATATCCATTATGATTGAATTACCCCTGACTTCAATAAACAAGAATATCCCTGTACAACTAGGTTATAGACCTCTATCTTTTAAACCTTTCAGAAACTTTTCAAAGTCACTTTTACCTATACCCATTATTGTAAACCTTTCAGAAACTTTTCAAAGTCACTTTTACCTATACCCATTATTTCTTCTCAACCAAACACTTTAACATAAAAAAAAACATTCCTACCAGCTCATACATCCACTACCTCCAATTTCCATTCATATTCTCTAAAACTAGGATTAAGCAATACAAGATCTCTTAAAAGTAAACATCATCTCATTAAAGACTCAATTATTAAACAAAACTTACACGTCCTCTGTATTACCGAAACCTGGCTCTCTGACGGTGATGAAGCCTACCTTTCTTTCTGATGCCCCCCTGACTATGACTATATATGGAATCATCGCCAAAACCGTAGAGGTGGAGGTCTAGCTATAATTTTCCTTAAAAATCTAACTTCATTACATGACCAATCCACAAATAATTCAATAATCGAATATCTTCACATCAAAATTAATCTAACTCAAAAAATTGATCTCCTTTTACTTTATATTCCTCCTCCTATAGACCATTCTAAACTAACTTCGTTTCATAATCTAATCTTTAACTTTTGTTCAACCACTAATTGCCCGATTATATTAGGAGATTTCAACATTCACTTTGATAATCTCAAAAACCCAAATACCTCAGATACGTTAAACTTGCTCAAAGAAGTGGACATGCAAACAGTGGTGCATGAACCCACTCACTCGGCCCAACATATTCTTGATATGATCTTAATACCCAAATCTCAAACAATTTCTCACTCAGTCCCAAATATTCTTCCGGTTCCATGGTCTGATCATAATTTGATATCACTTAATCTTCACTTTGAAGAACCTTTACCCTCAATTTTCCCCTCTGAAACTAAAAGGATCTCATTCAGAGACTTCTCAAAATTGGAAATTACTGACATCACACCATTTTTCAGTTCCACCATGACTTTTCCAACTTTTAATTCTATTGAAGAACAACTTCAATACTGGAATTCTTCAGTTGAATCTATTATTAATTCAAAAATACCCTTAATTTCTAAATCTGTATCTACTCGTAAACTAAAAAATCCCTGGTACTCTAAAGACTTATCATTATTAAAATCACAACTTCGTGCTTCAGAACGGAAATGGCGTTCCTCCAAATCTTCATTTAACCTTCAACAATTTAAAGACAATGCTCTTCTTTACAAAAATAAAATTAATCAAGCAAAAAAATCATACTACACCAATAAAATTCAAAAAGCAAAAAATACATCAACCCTATTTAAAATTTTAAAAACTATTAGTCTGGAAACAAAAGCTAAAATAACCAATCAAAAATCAACTTTAACTGCACAAGAATTAGCTAACTATTTCTACCAAAAAATTGCTAACATTAGACATAATCTTGCAGGTTTTAAAGCAAGTGGAATTACATTCGACGATACAAAAACCAGTATACCAACAGCTAAATGCGAAAATTTCAGAACTCCCTCCTTAAGAGAATTAGAAGGATACCTAAAAACAATTAATCTAAAAGGTTCCCCATTAGATAAAATTCCCCCATTCTATTTAAAGAAATTTTTCAACTTCTTTGGACCATTTATTCTTTCTTTTATCCAAAATAGTCTTTTTTCTGCAACCGTTCCAATTTCCTGGAAATCCTCAATAGTCAAACCAATAATAAAAAACTTTAAAATTAACCAAGACGATGTTTCTAATTACCGCCCTATCTCGAATTTACCATTCTTAATGAAATTAACAGAAAAACTAGTCTTCGAACAATTATCTGACTTCATTGAATCCTCAAACGCCCTTCACCCCAATCAAACAGGTTTTCGTAAACATCATAGTACAGAATATTCGATGATTGGCCTTATAACAAATATTCATTATTTTCTCGATCATCACAAATCTGTAGCTCTTTTTTCATTAGACTTATCTGCCGCTTTCGACACAATCGATCACGAACTTTTATTAATCAGACTAAAATCATTAGGCATAGGAGGTCAAGTTTTAAAATGGCTAACTTCCTTTCTATCAGATCGCTCTTCCCAAGTCAGATTTAATGACGTCTACTCTTCAACTTATTCATCAACATACGGCGTTCCCCAAGGGTCTATACTATCTCCTCTTCTATTTAATATTTTCCTATCACCTCTTCTGACTATTTCCCAATCACTAGGTTTCACATCTTTTTCATATGCAGATGATATTCAACTTCTACACCCCTTTAATCCAGAGAAAGCTGATGAAATAAAGGCGATTAATGAAAAACTGGGACAAATAAAAAATTGGTTAAACAACAATAAATTAGCTCTGAACATCCAAAAATCAAAAACCATGTTTTTCACTTGGAAAGGAAATCTAACTCCAATTTTACCATTCGTCCTTGACAATACACCTTTAGAATCTGTACCATATCTGAAAATCCTTGGTGTAACCATTGATGTAGATTTATCATTTAACAAACATATTAGTGAAATAGTTAAATCATGTTTTTATAGGTTACGTCTCATCCGTTCCATTTCTACATTCTTAGAGACTAAATCTGTTAATATTCTAATTCACTCACTAATTATTTCCAAAATGGACTACTGCAATGATCAATATTACTCAGAAAGAAAAAAGAAGACTTCAGATAATTCAAAACACAGCAATAAAATTAATTCATAAAGCAAAAAAATACGACCATGTCACACCCCTAATGATTAAATCACACTGGCTTCCTATTTCCCATCGGATTACGTTTAAAATCATACTTTTAGTATATAAAACATTACTTCTTAATGAGCCACAATTCATATCTAAAATGATTATTCCATATAATACATCACATTCATTACGTTCATCCTCTTCAAATCTTTTATCAATTCCCTCCTTGAAAATCATCGGCACAAGAAGAAACGACATATTTTCTGTTATGGCCCCAACATTGTGGAATTCCTTACCAAACTTTATTAGAATTGAAAAAGACCTTTTAACTTTTAAGAAACTTTTAAAAACCTTTCTGTTTCAAGATGCCTTTGATACATAGCATATTTTATATTAACCCCTTACACTCTGACCAAGACTATCAAACATTCCAACCCCATTATTCCCTATTGTGTTTTTCCTTAATTGTTAATTTCAACATAAAATGAATTGTAACTTTTCCCTCTTTTCCCTCTTATTCATGTTTGTCTTTTTCCCATTGTTTAAAATGTCAATAGTGTGTTTTAAAATTTAATGTGTAAAAAATTATATATGTGACCACCATCTGATGGTTTTTAATTTGTACATCGCTTAGAAACTTTGTATAGGCGATTCATTAAATGCTAATAAACTTGAAACTTGATGTAATCCATCTATATATCTTGTAACTTCATGACAACTCTTATGTAATCTGCCTTGAACTGCAAGATAATGGCAGAATAGAAATCACTAATGTAATGCAATGTAATTCAAATCCTTAGGTTGGTCTGAGGATGTCTTTTGCTTCTAGGAAAGACTCCACTAAGAGGTGGTCTTTTAAGTGGAAGAGGTAGCACAGTAAATGACAGCAGCCACCTGTGTCAGAAGAAATATGGAGCATGATTTTGAAGCATGGATTGAAATTAGAGTGCTGATCACCCACCTAGTCTTGTATTGTATTATTTGGTGTTGATTTATATGTATGTATTTTTTTGTAACTCGCCCTGGGTAAGGGCGGGATATAAATAAATAAACAAACCATAAACCGCTGATTGTGAATTTATCACCAAGGCACCATGCCAACCATATAGGCAGCCAAACATGATGAGCATGATGTGTGATTATAACAAAGACTCCAAGTATTGCTGACCACATTCAACTTGCCAGTCAAGATGCCTTTTCCTACCCCTAAGTAGCACAGAACCCTCACTCACAGTTTGTGACAATAAGATGATCTAGCACACTGAAATTGTTGAAACTTCACCGCTCTTTTGCCATTTGCGGGACAGAGACCGTAGAAGTCTTTCTGACATTGACCTTATTTTCTACTACTCCTGCCCAAGAAAATACCTCATCAGCTACAGTTTGCTGTATCCATCTTTTTTTTTATTTAGGCATCCCTGATGTACAGTGAGAGATTGGAGAAACTGGGCCTCTTCTCCCTTGAAAAGAGGAGACTGAGAGGGGACATAATAGAAACATTCAAGATAATGAAGGGAATAGACTTAGTAGATAAAGACAGGTTGTTTACCCTCTCTAAGGTAGAGAGAATGAGAGGGCACTCTCTAAAGTTAAAAGGGGATAGATTCCGTACAAACGTAAGGAAGTTCTTCTTCACCCAGAGAGTGGTAGAAATCTCGAATGCTCTTCCGGAGGCTGTTATAGGGGAAAACACCCTCCAGTGATTCAAGGCAAAGTTAGACAAGTTCCTGCTGAACCAGAATGTACGTAGGTAAGATTAGACTCAATTAGGGCACTGGTCTTTGATCTAAGGGTTGCCGTGGGAATGGACTGCTGGGCACGATGGACCACTGGTCTGACCCAGCAGTGGCAATTCTTATGTTCTTATGTTTATCCCGCGCATTTTTAAATTCACTAGCAGTTTTGATTCAACCACCTTTCTTGGTGGATAAAAATCAATTTTTTTTTTAATTAGATTTTTAAATTTAAATGATTTTTAAAAATTAAAGTTATTCATCATGAAATAAGGATTACCGGTAGTTTTTAATTATGTAGCATGAAGCTGAATATTCATGCAATGTTTACATTTTTGATAAATGAATTCCATTAATCCAGTCATGTCATAGGCATTTTTTCTATCTAGAAGATATCAAAGATGCTTGATTTTGCATTTCTCAAAACTGTAAATTTATATCTGCAGAGATAACATGCTTCTTCACAGCAAAAATGTTATAAAATATAGAGTTGAGAAAAAGACCTTAGCCCTATTCCTTTGCAATTCGATATACACAGAATCAATCCCTTACCTCTTAAGTACTAAGTTTATATATCTGCACAAGGAGCTAAGTGTAAAGAGGGAGGAGCAAGTAGTAAAAATGAAAGTGCTTTATAGCCTGAGGTTTATCATATCCTCTCCTTGGTGAGATAATGGCAGAAGGCTGTAAAAGACCCATTCTGGGAATATTTTAATGAAGTTCCTCTACCTATGAGTAAGGCAGGCATGCGTGTAAAATGCAAGGTCTGGTGGCCCAAATGAAACAACAACATGAGAAGTGCTTTGATGAAGATGACAAAAGGAACATGTTTGAACAGGCAGGATCTTCAGGTTGGTAAATGTTTTGATTTATTTCATCATATTTCTTAAAGATTGCCTTGAAGAATTGTCATATATTTGAGCAAAAATATATCTGCTTTTATTACTACATGTTTCAGTCTTTTTGATACATTTATGAAATAAAGAGTTGAAACAAGCAAATATTTTTTTTAACATCTTTATTCATTTTCAAATTAAAATCAGTGTATACAGATATTCATACAATTTACATGAAAAACAACACTATCATCTTTCAATAATATTCATGAAAAACATTTTCTTCCACCAATCTCAATGTAATAAGTAAACCATACAGTATTGTTTCAATAAATATAACTCAGAAAGACCAATCCCAATATACAAAGCCCCCTTCCCTGGATGTGCAACTAATAACCAAAAATAAGGGAATAATGAACTATTCAAGTAGAATCAGTGAAATTAGTCAATGCGCCCCCATATCAGATTGAACCACTTATTATTGCCTTTCTGATCAGAAAATATTTTCTCATATCAATAACATAAGCATAACGAATATTTCTTTTTTGGGCATTACTGAGTGGCAGCTAATACAATGAGAAAGCCATAATTTAAATTGTGATTTAAATCAAATCCACCCTGTTCATGATAACTACTCTTAAGTCTACCTCCCTGCAACGTCCATTCATATCCTCTAGTTCTACTGCCTCTACGTCTCTGAAAGAGGTTTGTTTCAATATTAATACTTTTCAAGTACTTAAATTTTTGTACTATATCAGCTCTCCAGCATATACATATTCAAGTCCTCCTGTCTCTGCTTATATGTATTATGGCACAAACTCTACCATTATTGTCACCTTCCTCTGAATGACCTCAAGTCTTTTTACATCCCTGTAGAGATATGGCCTCCTCGTAGTGGGACCTCACCAACAACTTGTACAGGAGCATCAGTGCCTCCTTTCTTTTGCTGATTATGCCTCTCTGTATGCATCCTAGCATCCTTTAGGCAACAGTCTCCCATCTTGTCACATTGTTTCGCCTCTTTGAGATCCTCAGACACTATCACCCTAAGGCAGGGGTGTCCAATGTCGGTCCTCGAGGGCCGCAATCCAGTCAGGTTTTCAGGATTTCCCCAATGAATATGCATGAGATCTATGTGCATGCACTGCTTTCAATGCATATTCATTGGGGAAATCCTGAAAACCCGACTGGACTGCGGCCCTCGAGGACCGACATTGGACACCCCTGCCCTAAGGTCTCTTTGCTGATTCATGTGTGTCAGTCTCTCACCCTCTAGCACATGCTGCTCCTTTGGATTTATACACCCCAAGTGCATCACTTTGCACTTCTTTGAATTAAATCTGCCAAACATTCGACCATTCTTCTAATTTTTATAGATCTGTTCTCATATTATCCACTCCCTCCGGGGAGTCCATTCTGTTGCAAATATTGGTGTCATCTGCAAAAAGGCAAACTTTGCCTTCTTAATTCTTCAGCAATGTCACTCACAAATATGTTGAATAGAATTGGCCCCAGTACTGATACATAAGGCACTCCACTACTTACATTTTCTATTCTTCGAGAAAACTCCATTAACTACCACCCTCTGCCAATTCTAGTGCAAAAAGTACATGGGTTCCTTTCCCAAACCTGTGAGGAAATACAGAAGGCATTATTTACCTTATTTGGCTCCAGCTCCTTGCGTCACTGGGCAATGTCTCATATTCTCCGTTTTTCCCTTCTGCAAGCGAGTTGAGAAGGTGTGTTTTCATCTGCCCTACTTCTGACTTTCTTATTTCTAGGTTTTTCATCCAGTTTTTCAAGATTTCTGGTTCTACAAAGGTTCTCAGTAATCCTGTTTTGCCAGGCACTTGAGTGCAAGCTGAAATTGGCCCTGTTCAGATCCAGGAGACTTTGTGGGTGCTAGCAGCGTCTCTCCCCCTCCCTCTCCCCCCCCCGAGAAGATGTGTGGAGTTGGTGGGGTAGAGGGTTTCAGACTCTTAGGGCCAAATTCTATAAACGGCATCCCAATTGTAGGCAGCCAACTGCTGCCTAACCAGCCAATTGGGATTCATGTTTTTTTAAAAAATCCTTCTGAGGCCGGCCACCTACACTGGAGGCGCCTCCAGGAGCCTAGGGAGGTGCGTAAAAGGCGCGTAAACCCGCCTAAGCTCACCTATGGCTAGGTGTGGACGTGGCATGGCCCAGAAGTAGCCTTAGCCTACACGCCTCCCTAGGTCCGCGGTAGACGCGTACAATGTAGGCCAGCAAAATGGAGTCAGATTTTATTCCTCTGCTTTCTAGAAGTGCTTCCTCAGGGTATTTTGGGTCTTAAGTGGATGCTCTCAGCCAGGTGTCTGTGGCAGCCTTTGACCAGGGAGAGGATCCAACAGTGTGCATACTTTTTAAACCGACAGACTTACATGAAGTTCTTGTAGTTTCTCTAAGGGAGTTAAATTTAGAACCCCTTCAGACTTCAACTGCGCAGTGAGCAGCTATAAGACCCAGTTAACATTTTTTCCTTTGCATTCTGAGAACATCATGATGCTGACAGTGTTGGGAGGTGCCAGAAGGCCCCTTGCTGGGGGCTAGAACTATGACACAGCCTATCCCCCATGGCTTTTGATTTCCAGCAGCTGTTTGCACCACCAAAGGTGGATTCATTGGTGGCATAGGTTACTAAACGTACTTTGCAGTGCTGCCTAGTGAAGGTGGAGTAGTTTTGAAGGATGCACAGGATCACAGGGTGGACTTAATCACCAAAAGGCAGTTTGAGGCCTTGACTTTGAGTCTCAAGGCAGCAGTGGCAGCTTCCTATGTGGTGCGCATCTGCCATAAGATGTTGCACCAGACTCCAGCTTCAGAGGAGAATGCATACCTCCAGGTGTTGTTTTTGGGGGTGGATTATGTTGCAGAAGCTAGTTAATAGTGTTTTATTGAAGTGATTTGAGGAGTAAGGGGCTGTGTTGACATTGAGAGATCAGTGGTATAGGGGTGTGGTCTCTGTATAGTTTTGAATTTAGTATGAGCTTGGGAACTAATTGAGTAGCATGAGGGTGGAGCTTAGTTGATGGCAGGAAGGTTGGAGTAGTGATTTATTGAAGTAACTTAAAGAGGAGGAAGTATGTTGATGTTGGGAGACCATGTTAACTAAAGGAGTGGTCTTTGACCTAAGGGTCACCGCATGAGCAGACTGCTGGGCACGATGGACCACTGGTCTGACCCAGCAGCTGCAATTCTTATGTTATAAGAGACGCTGCAGATGGGTTGTCTTAACAGGCTTCGGTGGCTGGATTTTAAGCAGTAATCTATTGTGTTTAGTAAGTGAACCAGTGTGTATGTATTTAGTGATTTTTAATTTATTGGTAATTCGGGGTACATAGGGAACATATATGGTTTTAAAAATAAGTTTGTTATGACGTTTGTGTTGTAGGCGTGTGTGGTATTGAATCTGGGGACCAAATTGCCTAAAGGGCCAGCAGATGTGCTGTTCCCTTGGCGTCGGAAGTGGCAGCCCAACAGCGCTGAAGTCCTAATGGACAGCTAAGTATTGCCTTACATGTTGGGAGATTTTGTGAAGAAATTTTATAATTAGAAAAAGTCATGCTATTTTAAATATTATTTAAGAATTTAATATTCTTTTATATGAGCATACAGAGAAAAAAGAATAAAAAGTAAACGTTGGAGAGTGTGAGGAGAGAAACAATTGACGCAGATGCAGAGGACAGCTACAGCAGATGCAGAGGACAACCACTGCAGACCGGCAAGCGGGCAGCAATGGAAGCAGTAGACAGAAGGAGGAAGTTGAGCTACCCAGTTTTCTGCACCGTCTGCCATATGTATAACTACTTCCCCTCTGGGAGGCAGTCATGTATGCACTCGATGCGTGGAACTGGAGAGCCTGAAGAAACAAGTCACACTCCTGGAGGTCAGAATACTGGAACTGAAGCACTTTGAGCAGTGAAGGGGGAGGACAGGGATGCAGAGAATTCAAGACAGAGGAAACCATCGAGGAAGAAGTCTGGGAGTTAGAGAAATTCATCGAGGAAGCACACATGGAGACTATGGAAAATCACCAGCAACAGTGGAACTGATAAGATACACCTACAGAGAGTGAGGAACATCTGGAGGACAACCACAAGGAAGAAATGAGTGACACTGCAGCGAGATCTGGAAACAGCGGAGGGAACCCACAAGAAGACGAGTCCGGTGCAAGCCGGATGAGGGAAGATGGAAGTGCACAGAGGACACAGACCTATGGCTGGAGAGATGGACATACAACAGGGACATGGACCTGCGGCTAGAGAATCATGAGAATATAGAGAGGACAGCAATCGTCGGGGGGGACTCCATCATCAGACAAGTCAACAGCCACATAGCAGGAGGAAGACAGGATCGGCTGGTGACCTGCCTACTGGGGGCCAAGGTAGAAGACATAGTGAGCCTCATTGACAGTGTGAAAGAGGAAGATAAGGCGGTGGTTATCCATGTGAGGACGAACGTGAGCAACAGGAACTACAACAGGGAAGTACTGAAGGACCAGTTCCGGATGCTAGGAAGGAAGCTGAAGACCATAAGAACATAAGAACATAAGAACATAAGCAGTGCCTCCACCGGGTCAGACCATAGGTCCATCCTGCCCGGCAGTCCGCTCCCGCGGCGGCCCAAACAGGTCACGACCTGTCTGAATCCTAGAAGGGGCCCCTTTGCCACCTTGGTTTCCCATTTGTCCTATCTTCCCATTGAAGTCCTAACCCTCTGGTCTTGCACATGCACGACCTGTTGTGTTTCTATACTTATTACCTGGTTAGCTTTCTACCTGTGTTACATCCCAGCACCTCTCTCAGTATCCCACAATCCCTTTATCCCTCAGGAATCTGTCCAATCCCTGTTTGAATCCCTGTACCGTACTCTGCCTGATCACCTCCTCCGGTAGCGCATTCCAGGTGTCCACGACCCTTTGGGTAAAAAAAAAAAACTTCCTTGCATTTGTTTTGAACCTATCTCCCTTCAGTTTCTCCGAATGCCCCCTCGTGCCTGTTGACCCCTTCAGCCTGAAGAATCTCTCCCTGTCCACCCTCTCTATGCCCCTCATGATCTTAAAGGTCTCTATCATATCTCCCCTGAGCCTCCTTTTTTCCAGAGAGAAGAGCCCCAGCCTATCCAACCTCTCGGCGTATGGGCAGTGTTCCAGCCCTCTTACCAGTTTCGTTGCTCTCCTTTGGACTCTCTCAAGTACCGCCATGTCCTTCTTGAGGTACGGCGACCAATATTGAACGCAGTATTCCAGATGTGGACGCACCATCGCTCGATACAATGGCATGATGACTTCCCGCGTCCTGGTTGTTATGCCCCTCTTTATGATGCCCAGCATCCTGTTGGCTTTTTTCGAGGCTGCTGCGCACTGTGCAGATGGCTTCAGTGATGCATCCACCAGCACACCCAAGTCTCTCTCTAGACTGCTGTTTCCCAGCAATGCCCCCCCCAGTTTGTAGTTGAACAACGGGTTCTTTTTCCCTATATGCATGACCTTGCATTTTTCCACGTTAAAGCGCATTTGCCATTTGTTTGCCCAGTCTTCCAGCTTGTCCAGGTCCCTTTGCAGGTCCTCACATTCCTCCCTGGATCTAACTCTGCCGCACAGTTTGGTATCGTCTGCAAATTTTATAACCTCGCACTTTGTCTCCTTTTCTAGGTCGTTGATAAATATGTTGAAGAGTAACGGCCCCAGCACCGATCCCTGTGGCACACCGCTCGTGACTCCCCGCCAGTCAGAATATTGCCCCTTTACTCCGACCCTCTGTAGTCTACCCGACAACCAGTGCTTGATCCATCTGTGTACATCCCCTCCCACCCCGTGGTTCCACAGCTTCCTAAGCAGCCTTTCATGTGGCACCTTGTCGAAAGCCTTTTGAAAGTCGAGGTAAATAATGTCTATGGGTTCCCCATTGTCCACCCGACTGTTTATTCCCTCAAAGAAGTACAAAATGTTCGTTAAGCATGACCTTCCCTTACAGAATCCGTGCTGGCTTGTTCTCAATAGGCCATTTCTCTCGATGTGCTCGCAAATACCATCCTTGATCATAGCTTCCACCATCTTCCCTATAATTGAAGTCAGGCTCACCGGCCTGTAGTTCCCGGGGTCACCCCTCGATCCCTTCTTGAAGATAGGTGTGACATTCGCCAGTTTCCAGTCCTCTGGTACCTCTCCAGTTTTCAAGGATAGGTTGCAAACATGCTGGATTGTGCCCGCTATTTCTTGTTTTAGTTCCTTCAGGACCCTTGGGTGGATCCCGTCCGGGCCCGGCGATTTGCCGCATTTTAACCTGTCTATCTGTTTGAGGACATCCTCCTTACTTACCTCTATGTGTTCCAATTTTTCAGCCTGTTCCCCACTTATGAGCTCCTCTGAATCCGGTATGTTAGATGTGTCTTCTCTTGTGAAAACCGACGAGAAGAACGTGTTCAACCTCTCAGCTACCTCTTTATCCTCCTTAATCACTCCCTTCTTGTCCCCATCATCCAACGGCCCCACCTCCTCTCTCGCTGGTCGCTTCCCCTTTACATAACTGAAGAATGCCTTGAAGTTCTTCGCCTCCCTGGCCAGCCCCTCTTCGTAATTCCCTTTTGCTTTTCTAACCTCCCGGTGGCATTCCTTTTGGCATTTCCTGTGCGCCTGGTGGTTTTCCTCCGTTGGGTCCTTTTTCCATCTCCGGAAGGATACTCTTTTGTCATTTATTGCCCTCTTTGCTTCTGTTGAGATCCAAACCGGGTCCTTTGATCGTTTGTTCTTGCCGCCTTTTTTGAAACTGGGGACGTACATTCTTTGTGCTTCCTGCAGGGTGTCCTTGAATAGGGTCCAGGCGCTTCCTACAGTCTCCATCCTAAGGGTGTTTCTGAGCTTCCTCCCTACCATTTCCCTCATAGCTGCATAGTTCCCTTTCCTGAAGTTGAGCGCAGTTGTTGCGGTCCTCCTTACTGTGGGTGTCCCCCTTTCTAATGTGAATCTGATCGCATTGTGGTCACTGTTGCCTAGTGGTCCTCCCACTTCTACCCCTCCTGCAGGCCCACCTAATCCGTTTAGGATGAGGTCAAGAGTAGCACTCCCTCGCGTTGGTTCCCTGACTAGTTGCTCCATGAAGCAGTCTCTCACAGCTTCTACAAATCCCGTTTCCCTAGCGCAGTTGGAGTGACCCGTACTCCAGTCAATCCCCGGGTAGTTGAAGTCCCCCATCACTGTTACCCTTCCAGTCCTGCATTCTTGTCTCAGTTCAGCTTCCAAGTCGTGTCCGACTCCTTCCGGCGTACCAGGTGGGCGATAGTACAGCCCCAGTTTAATACCTGCTCCCTTGTTTCCCGGCAATTTGACCCATAGTGATTCCAGCCCTTCTGCCTTTGTTGCCATATCCATCCCGACTGAGTAGATAGAGTCCTTTATATATAGTGCTAAGCCTCCCCCCTTCCTGTGGGTCCTGTCCCTCCTGTAGAGCTTGTACCCCGGCAGCGCCACATCCCATTGATTCTCCTCTGTCCACCATGTTTCTGTAATTCCAATTATATCCAGGTCCTCCCCCTTGGCCACGACCTCTAGTTCACCCATCTTGGCCATGAGGCTTCTTGCATTTGCGTATAAGCACCGTAGGTCCCGTCGTTTTTCCTCCACCTCTGTATTTACCTGGGCCGCCTCCCCTTGAATTTCGGGCAGGTCTCCTGTTCCCTGTGCTTCTGCTTTTCCCTCAGCCTTTACCCTCGTAGCTTTCGGTTTCCCCACATTCCCGGCACCCCACTTTCTCGCTTTTCCTCTGGGTTTTCCAGCCCTACCGGCCCCCTCTTGGGCTATCATCCCTTGGGCCTCCATTTGATCCCCCTCGCCTTGTGGCACCTCTATATTGCCCTCAGCTTTTGCCCTCGTGCCACCCAGTCCCCTTGCGTCTCCATGCCCCTTAGTCTCCTCCCAGCAAGCTCCCCTTACCTGATGTTTCCCTCGCTGTCTGAGCATGAGATCCACCGGTCTCTCTGCTTCCTCCTTGCAGTCAGCCCGTTTAGCATCTGTTCTAGATACTGTTGTCCGAAGCGTCAACATCAGATCAGCTGTCGGCTTTCCCCCTCTCCTCAGTTTAAAGCCCTCTCGATCTCCTTCTTCACATTGGCTGCCAGTAGTCTGGTTCCCGCAGTGCTCAGGTGCAGGCCGTCCCGCCGGTAGAGCTTACTCTTTCGCCAGAAGGACGTCCAGTTCCTCACAAAGTGGAAGCCCTCCTCCTGGCACCATCTCCTCAACCATGCATTCACAGCCTGGAGATCTGCCTGTCTCTTTGCATCTGCTCTCGGTACAGGCAGGATCTCTGAGAATGCTATCCTCCGGGTACTCCGCTTCAGCTTTCGTCCCAAGACCCTGAACTGGTCAGTCAGTGTGGCCATGCTGAAGTTCCTCCGGCTCACATCATTCGTTCCGACGTGGATTATCACCGAAGTCTCCTCTGTCTCTGCTCCGTCCAGGATCCTCTCGATCCTATCAGTGATGTCTCGTGTCTTGGCCCCCGGGAGACAAGTCACCAGCCGGTCCTCCCTTCCTCCAGCCACGTGACTATCCACCTCTCTCAAGATCGAGTCTCCCACCACAATAGCAGACTTCCCTTTCCTCAGTAACCTCCTCTGTCTCAGGGTAGCGTTTTCGGAGATCCTGCCGGTACCCAGGGCCAACGAGAAGAAGCAGATGGAGCTGCGAGCAGTCAACGCGTGGATGCGGCGCTGGTGTGAGGAAGAAGGATTCCACTTTGTGCGCAACTGGATGACATTCTGGGGGAAGAGCAAGCTATTCAGGAAGGATGGACTCCACCTCAGCGGAGATGGAACGAGGCTACTTGCAGGCAACATCAAGAGAGAAATTGAGTTTTTAAACTAAGAAGAAGGGGAAAGCCGACAGTCGACTGAGAGTCGATGGTTCGGGAACCAGTATACCCAGAGGATACCGTGCAGAAAGACAGTGGGGAAGACTCATCGGAATATAGGCAAGGACACAAGAGGGAAGGAAATGCAAGAAAGTAACAGACCGCAAGCTTAAGTGTATGTACACAAGGAGCCTAAAAAATAAGATGGGTGAATTAGAAGCTATGGCACAAAAAGATAACCTTTGACATTATCGGCATCACAGAAACATGGTGGAATGAGGAAAATGTCTGGGACACTGTGTTACCAGGATACAAGCTATACTGCAGAGACAGAGTGGCTCAAAAAGGTGGGGGCATTGCCCTATACGTCAAAGAGGGAATTGAGTCTACCGGAGAAAACACGAAGAATAAGTTAGTCTCTATGGGTCAAAATTCTGGGAACAAATGGAATAGAAACGAAGATTGGCATCTACTACCGACCCCCAGGGCAGTCCAAAGAAATTGATGGAGAAATAACGGACGAGATTAAACGCACCTGCAAGGGAGGCAACGCAGTTATCATGGGTGACTTCAATTATAGATTGGATAGATTTGAACCTAGGTATCTCCGGCTGCAGTAGGGAGACCAAGTTTCTGGATGCTGTAGGCAATTGCTTCCTGGAACAACTTGTCAAGGAAAATATGAGAGGAAACACAATTCTGGACTTAATTCTTAATGGACTACGAGGACCAGCGCAAAGTGTAGAAGTAGAGGGGACGCTGGGAACCAGTGATAACAATATGATCCGTTTCGAACTGGACACAGGGGTGAAACATCAATTCAGAACAACGGGCACGGCACTGAACTTCCGGAAAGGGAATTACGAAGGGATGAGACTCATGGTGGGGAAGAAGATTAAGAAGAGGATAAGCACTGTAAAGATGCTAGAACAGGCATGGTCCCGACTCGCAAAATTCAAGTTTCAAGTTAATTAAAAGTTTGTTGTACCCGCAATGTCAAATACTTCAATGTGTATGACAGTTTAAAATTAGGAAACAAACAATAAAACAACTTTATACAAATAAACATACAGTGTATACGTACAAATCATTACCAGTACAAAAGGAAAGGAGGGTGAACTAAAATCTTTAAAGAAAATAGAGATACATTTAGGGAAAAAAACAACTGGAGGGTAATAAAAATTAATCTTGAAAGCTTGACTAAACCTTAAGAAGAGGTAAAGGAGATTACGACCTATAAGTAAAGTCTGATTAAAATTAAGTATTAGAGCATATGCATTAATGATAGAAGAATTATGCTATCTTTGTCTCAAATGCGTCCCTATACAAGTAACTTTTTAAAGAGTTTTTAAATCTATATATACCGTGTATTGACAAGGGATCCAAGAGGAACATAAGAACTGCCATCTCCGGATGAGACCTTCGGTCCATCAAGTCCAGCGATACACACACACGGAGGCCCAGCCAGGTGTACACCTGGCGTAATTTTAGTCACCCATATCCCTCTATGCCTCTCGTAAGGAGATGTGTATCTAGTTTGTTTTTAAATCCTAGAACGGTGGATTCCGCAATAACCTCCTCTGGGAGAGCATTCCAGATGTCCACCACTCGTTGCGTGAAGCAGAACTTCCTGATATTTGTCCTGGATTTGTCCCCCCTTATCTTCAGTCCATGTCCTCTTGTCCGTGTCACATTGGACATTGTAAATAATTTTTTTTTCCTGCTCTATTTTATCGATTACTTTCAGTATTTTCAAAGTCTTGATCATATCCCCTCGCAGTCTCCTTTTCTCAAGGGAGAACAATCCAGTCTCTTAAGTTGTTCCTCGTATTCCAAGTTCTCCATACCTTTTATTAGCTTCGTTGCTCATCTCTGCACCCTCTCCAGCAGTTTTATATCCTTCTTTAGGTTGGGAGACCAATATTGGACACAGTATTTCAAGTGTGGTCTGACCATTGCTCTATAAAGCGGCATTATAACTTTCTCCGATCTACTCGTGATTCCTTTCTTTATCATGCCTAACATTCTATTTGCTTTCTTTGCCGCTGCCACACATTGTGCCGACAGTTTCAGGGTCCTATCTATCAGTACACCCAGGTCCTTTTTGTTGTTCACTCTTACCCAGAGTTGCACCAGACATTCTATACTCGTGTTCCTTGTTCTTTCTGCCTAAATGCATTACGTTGCAATTTTCCACATTAAACTTCATCTGCCATTTCTCCGTCCATTTCTCTAACTGACACAAGTCACTCTGGAGTTCCTCGCTATCCTTCTGTGATCTGATTGCCCAGCATAGCTTTGTGTCATCTGCAAACTTGATGATCTCACTGGATGTTCCTTCTTCTAGGTCATTGATGAAAATATTAAATAAGATGGGCCCAAGTACCGAGCCCTGGGGCACATTGCTAGTCACTTTCTCCCAGTCTGAGAACTTCCCATTTATGCCCACTCTCTCCTTTGTGTTCTCCAGCCATTTGCCTATCCATCTTGGTATATCTCCCTCTATTCCATGACTTTGTAGTTTCCTGAGAAGTCTTTTATGTGAAGGAAGCGATCAGAGACAAGAAGACTTCGTTTAAGGAATGGAAAAGGTCAAAACGGACAAAAACTGGAAAAAGCACAAACAGCATCAAAGCAGGTGCCATAAGGCGGTAAAAGGGGCCAAAAGAAACTACGAGGAAAAAATAGCCGAGGATGCAAAAATCTTCAAGCCGTTCTTTCAATATATTCAAGGGAAACGACCCTCGAAGGAAGCGGTGGGGGCTGATGGATGACCATGGAGTAAAGGGAGTGCTAAAGGAGGACAAAGCCATCGCTGACAAACTGAACACATTTTTTGCGTCTGTGTTTACCGAAGAGGATATACACAACATACCGGAAGCCAACAGGATATACGCGGGAAATGAAGACAGAAAGCTGACAGGGATGACGGTCAATCTAGAAGAGATATGCAGGCAGATTGATAGGCTTAAAAATGATAAATCCCTGAGACTGGATGGCATCCATCCAAGGATAATCAAGGAACTGAAAGGGGCTATAGCTGAACTGCTTCAACTAATAGCCAATCTGTTGATCAAATCAGGAAGGATTTCGGAATGGACGGTGGCGAATGTTATGCTGATCTTCAAGAAAGTTTGAGGGGTGATCCGGGAAACTACAGACTGGTGAGTCTGACCTCGGTACCGGGAAAGATGGTAGAGGCGCTGATAAAAGACCGCATTATTGATCACCTTGATGGACACAATCTGATGAGGACCAGCCAGCACGGCTTCAGCAAAGGAAGATCTTGCTTGACAAACTTGCTGCACTTCTTCGAGGGAGTAAACAGGCAGATAGACAAAGGCAACTCGGTCGACATTGTATATCACTAGTGCTTTCTACTCTGGACTATTGCAATATCGTTTATATGGGTATACCAAAAAAACAATGAGGAAACTTAGAATCATTCAGAACACAGCGGTCCGCTTGATATATGGATTAAAAAAGAATGACCATGTCACCCCTTACTACAAACTATTACACTGGTTGTCAGTCGAGGCACGAATAATATTCAAGTTCTCCTGCATATTTTTCAAGCTAGTTTGGGGACTAGCTCCTACGTTCTTGCTACCACACTTTGTATTCTACAGCCCTAAAAGACAAACCAGAAACAGCTATCTTTTTGCATACCCAAGCATTACCAATTGTAAATACAAAACCTTTCTGGACAGAACCTTCATGCACCAAGCAAACAAACAACAACATTGGCTAGACAGTTACATTAATAAAGCTGAACTGACCTACAATGCTTTTAAAAAACTCATAAAAACCACCTTATTCGACAGATATATCACCTAAACAGAATCTCACCAAACACTCTGTTCTTTTCACTTTCCCAATATGCCCTCTGAAATCCTAATCGAACACTATTTGTAATTTCAGGACCTTTTTTCTAATATGTCCCCTCTGAATCTCTAAACAAACTGTATATTGTAATTTTTCGCTGTTTTTGAAATTCGCGACCTTTCTTTACAGGTCCTCTCTGAAATTCTTAGCAAACAGTATACTTTGTAATTTCGCTTTCTTAAAGTCTCTGTACTCTGTACTCCTTCTACATATTGTAAATCGCTGAATGTCCAGCTCTCTTGAATGTAAACTGCCTAAAAGTCGCAAAATTGTGGCAGTATAGAAGAATAAAGTTATTATTATTATCTGGATTTTCAGAAGGCGTTCGACAAGGTTCTCTGTGAACGACTACTTCGAAAAATTGCGAGCCATGGAATCGAGTGTGAAATACTCACATGGTGGATAGGAAACAGAGAGTGGGGGTGAACGGACAATACTTGGACTAGAAAAGTGTCACCAGAGGACATAAGAACATAAGAAGTTGCCTCCACTGGGTCAGACCAGAGGTCCATCGTGCCCAGCAGTCCGCTCCCGCGGCGGCCCATCAGGTCTGTGACCTGTGAAGTGATTTCTGACTATTCCATAACCTACCTCTAGTTCTATCTGTACCCCTCAATCCCCTTATCCTCTAGGAACCTATCCAAACCTTCCTTGAACCCCTGCAATGTGTTCTGGCCTATCACATCCTCCGGAAGCGCGTTCCATGTGCCCACCACCCTCTGGGTAAAAAAGAACTTCCTAGCATTTGTTCTAAACCTGTCCCCTTTCAGTTTCTCCGAGTGACCCCTAGTACTTGTGGTTCCCCACAGTCTGAAGAATCTATCTCTGTCTACCCTCTATATGCCCTTTAAGATTTTGAAGGTTTCCATCATGTCTCCTCTAAGTCTCCGCTTTTCCAGGGAGAACAACCCCAGCATTTTCAATCTGTCAGCGTATGAATAATTTTCCATACCTTTTATCAGTTTAGTTGCTCTTCTCTGGACCCCCTCAAGTACTGCCATGTCCTTTTTGAGGTGCGGCGACCAGTACTGGACACAGTATTCCAGATGTGGGCGCACCATTGCACGATACAGCAGCATGATGACTTCCTTCGTCCTGGTCGTGATACCCTTTTTAATGATGCCCAACATTCTGTTCGCTTTCTTTGAGGCTGTCACACATTGTGCCGATGCTTTCAATGTTGAGTCCACCATCACCCCCAGGTCTCTTTCAAGGTTGCTCACCCCTAGCAATGATCCCCCCATTTTGTAGCAGAACATTGGGTTCTTTTTTCCTACATGCATGACCTTGCATTTCTCTATGTTAAAACTCATTTGCCACTTTTTTGCCCATTCTTCCAGTCTCGTTAGGTCCCTTTGCAGAT
Organism: Geotrypetes seraphini; assembly: GCF_902459505.1. NCBI lineage: Eukaryota > Metazoa > Chordata > Amphibia > Gymnophiona > Dermophiidae > Geotrypetes > Geotrypetes seraphini. The sequence continues at coordinate 112,489,774 of NC_047093.1, forward strand.
CTTCACAGTCTTCCGTGCTTCTAACCCTGCTGCAGAGTTTGGTGTCATCGGCAAATTTGATAACCTCACATTTTGTCCCTGTCTCCAGGTCGTTAATAAATATATTGAACAGGAGCGGTCCCAGCACCGACCCCTGTGGAACCCCGCTCGTGACCCATTGCCAGTCTGAGTAATGACCCTTTACTCCAACCCTCTGTTTCCTGCCTGCCAGCCAGTGTTTGATCCATTGGTGGATATCCCCTTGCACCCCGTGGTTCCACAGCTTTTTAAGTAGCCATTCGTGAGGTACCTTGTCGAAGGCTTTTTGGAAGTCAAGGTAAATGATGTCTATGGATTCCCCTTTATCTATCTGTCTGTTTATTCCCTCAAAGAAGTACAGTAAGTTTGTGAGGCACGACCTTCCCTTGCAGAAGCCATGCTGGCTCGCCTTTAGTTGTCCCTTGTCTTCTATGTGTTCGCAGATTGTGTCCTTAACTAGTGCTTCCATCATCTTTCCCGGAACCAAGAAGTGCCGCAAGGTTCGGTGCTTGGACCCGCGCTCTTCAACATATTTATAAATGATCTGGAAATTGGTACGACGTGTGAGGTGATTAAATTTGCAGACGATACTAAGTTATTCCGAGTAGTAAAGACGTAGGATGATTGCTAAGATCTGCAACGTGATATAAACACGCTCGAGAAATTGGCCGCAACATGGCAAATGAGGTTCAACATGGATAAGTGTAAGGTGATGCATGTCGGTAACAAAAATCTTATACATGAATACAGGATGTCCAGGGCGGTACTTGAAGAGACCCCCAGGAAAGAGACTTGGGAGTACTGGTTGACAAGTCGATAAAGCTGTCTGTGCAATGTGCGAAGGCACCAAAAAGGGCAAACAGAATGCTAGGAATGATTAAGAAGGGGATCACGAACAGATTGGAGAAGGCATGCCGCTGTACCGGGCCATGGTAAGCCATCATCTGGAATACTGTGTCCAGCACTGGTCGCCGTACACAAAGAAGGACACAGTACTATTTGAAAGGGTCCAGAGAAGAGCAACTAAAATGGTTAAGGGGTTAGAGGAGTTGTCATACAGTGAGAAATTAGAGAAACCGGGCCTCTTCTCCCTTGAAAAGAGGAGATTGAGATGGGCATGACAGAAACATTCAAGATACTGAAGGGAATGGACTTAGTAGATAAAGACAGGTTGTTCACCCTCTCCAAGGTAGGGAGAACGAGAGGGCACTCTCTAAAGTTAAAAGGGGATATATTCTGTACAAATGTTAGGAAGAAGTTCTTCACCCAGAGAGTGGTGGAAAACTGGAACGCTCTTCTGGAGGCTGTTATAGGGGAAAACACCCTCCAGGGATTCAAGACAAAGTTAGACTAGTTCCTGCTGAACTGGAACATACGCAGGTAGGGCTGGTCTCAGTTAGGGCACTGGTCTTTGACCTAGGGGCCGCTGCGGGAGTGGGCACAATGGACCACTGATCTGACCCATCAGCGGCAATTCTTATGTTCTTAAAGGACTTGGATCATTAGAGTGGGCACTAGAATAACTACGTGCTATAAGAGGCCCTATTATCCTGTTTCCATTTATAAGTCTCATGTTTCTCTACTCAGTATGTATTGTGCTGATTCTTCTGGGCCATATGGCATCTACGATCCACGTAACTCCTCTAGCGAGGCTCTATCTCAGAACACCTCAATGGGCCCTAGCTTCACAGTGGTCTCATGTGACATATCCTCTCACACAACATATTTCTGTAATTTCATCTCTTTGATATATTTATAAATGACCTGGAAATTGCTACGACAAGTGAGGTGATTAAATTTGCAGACGATACAAAGTTATTCAGAGTGGTGAAGATGCGATAGGATTGCGAAGACCTGCAACATGACATAAAGACTCTCAAAAAATGGTCTGCAACATGACAAATGAGGTTCAACGTGGATAAGTGTAAGGTAATGCATGTCGGTAACAAAAATCTTATACACGAATACAGGATGTCCAGTGCAGTACTTGGAGAGACCCCCTAGGAAATAGATTTGAGAGTCGACAAGTCGATGAAGCCGTCCATGCAATGTGTGGCGGCTGCAAAAATGGCGAACAGAATGCTGGGAATGATTAAGAAAGGGGATCATGAACAGATCGGAGAGGGTTATCATGCCGCTATACCGGACCATGGTACGCCCTCACCTGGAGTACTGCGTCCAGCACTGGTCGCCGTACATGAAGAAGAATACAGTAGATAAAGACAGGTTGTTCACCCTCTCCAAGGTGGAGAGAACAAGAGGGCACTCTCTAAAGTTAAAAGGTAAGGAAGTTCTTCTTCACCAAGAAAGTGGTAGAAAAACTGGAATGCTCTTCCGGAGGCTGTTATAGGGGAAAACACCCTCCAGGGATTCACGACAAAGTTAGACAAGTTCCTGCTGAACCAGAACATACGCAGGTAAGGCTAGTCTCAGTTAGAGCACTGGTCTTTGACCTAAGGGCTGCTACGTGAGTGAACTGCTGGGCACGATGGACCACTAGTCTGACCCAGCAGCGGCAATTCTTATGTTCTTATGACAGTCGCTGCAGTGGTGGATGATTCATCCAATCTCTCCAGAGGTCTGCTTTTTCACACGCCTCCTCATCACAAAGTTTTGGCCACAGATGCATCAACTTATGTCTGTGGGCACATCTGTATGGTCTTCAGACTCAAGGTCATTGGTCCAGCAGGGAGCAGAAGTTTCTCATCAGTCTTCTAGAGCTCAAAGCGATTTTTTTTTAATGCTCTTAAAGCTTTCCAGCATCTAATAATCAGGTCTTCTTGCTTTACACAAACAATCATAGTAACATAGTAACATAGTAGATGACGGCAGATAAAGACCCGAATGGTCCATCCAGTCTGCCCAACCTGATTCAATTTAAATTTTTTTTTTTTTTGTAATTTTTCTTCTTAGCTATTTCTGGGCAAGAATCCAAAGCTTTACCCGGTACTGTGCTTGGGTTCCAACTGCCAAAATCTCTGTTAAGACTTAATCAGGTAGCAATGTACTATATAAACAAGCAAGGAGGCACAGAATCTTTCCTTTCTCAGGTAGCTCAAAAGATTTGGCTTTGGATGACTGCTTGCAATGTCTACCTCAGAGCAGACTACATTCAGGGGGAACAGAATTGCTTAGCAGAGAAGCTCAGCAGAATTCAGCTTATGAATGGACGCTCAATTCTGCAGCTCTCCATCCCATCTTTGCTCCGTGGGGCACCCATCAAGTGAAAATAAAATTGTTTGAACATAAAATGTGTTTGCTCTTTATTTAAAGACATGTGATCTACTATGGTCTTTATTGTATCCTTACTATCAGGATGCCCTATTTCCTGTTTTAGTGAGATCTTTAAAAGAACCATACTCTTTTGACCAAATGTTGGCCTTCTCCCTATTTCTAGTTTAAAAGCTGCTCTATCTCCTTTTTTAAATGTTGATGCCAACAGCCTTGTTCTACTCTGGTTAAAGTGGAGCCTATCTTTCAGAAATAGGCTCCTCCTTCCCTAGAATAAGAACATAAGAATATCCATACCATTGGTTCATCGAGCCCAGTATCCTGTTTTCAACAGTGACCAATGCAAGTCATAAATAATTGGCATAAACCCAAATAGTAGCAACATTCCATGCTATTAATCCAGGCCCAGCAGTAGCTTTCCCATGTCTATCTCAATAGCAGTCTATTGACTTTTTCTCCAGGAACTTGCCCAACCAGATCTTTTTTTTAAACCCAGCTGCTCTAACCACCATTACCACATCCTCTGGCAGCAAGTTCCAGAGCTTAACTATTTATAAAAGTAAACATTCTAGCTTCATTGTTGGGGAATGAGGAACGTGTTACAGAACTGGAAGTGACAGATTTAATACTGAGATTCTGTCCCATCTATAGTGTCATTCCAATCTAGAAGAATTCACTAAATAATGCTATTAAATAATTGTTTTACTGGTTGACTGAAACTGTCTAAAGAAGATTGCTAAGGCCTTTGAGACTACTTATAGTACCTTTTATAACAATTTGAAGGTAGGGGTTTAAAAATGGCACTTTTGCTTGCCTGACCAGTGCCCCCCCCTAAATATGTTTGACTGGTGATGACACTGTTACTGAGTCATTTGTTTTTGTTTTATTTCTTGTACAGATTTGACGGTCGTGTAGTAGCCAAGCTTCCATTTGTTCCACTTTCTTATATCCAAGGCCTGTCCCACAGAAACCTTCTGGGAGAAGATTACACTGATTGTTCATTCATATTCCTCTATATCCTGTGCACTATGTCAATTAGACAGGTGAGCATGAATTTTTTTTTTCTTGTGTTCCTTTGCATGTTATCCATAATTCCCACCTATCAAGGCCAATGTTCCCTTTAAACTGTGCAAGAGTCTTCCACTTACGTTTCTGTTTCAATATCATATTTTCAATTGCTAGGGACAAGCAGATTCCCTGGATTCCTGCAGAGCTTGCCTGTCCCTTACTATTGAAAACGTGATACTGAAACAGCTCTCTCTGCTGACAGGAATATAGGTAGAAAACATCTGCACTACTTAGAGGGAACATAGGTCAAGGCTGCACCCTATATGGAATACAGGCAGTCCTCGAGTTACAGACGCCCGACTTAAGTACAACTTGTACTTAAGAATGTGGTTGCGGCTTCAGTTCTTTTCACTGAGCAGTATTTCCAGTGGCAAAGACTCCTACACTTCTTCTTTAGCAGATTCAGGAATGATGCATGGCCACATTAAGAACAGTTTGTGGTTGTGTATGCTGTAGGACATGGTGAAGGACATGGTGAGCGATCCCCGCGTAAAGCCGTGGTGGGCCACAGTTTGCCCGCGGGCCATGGAGACGCTATAGGCCAAATTGCCGCAGACACGGTAACAAAACTTTTCACCGCCCGCAAGAACGGTGAAAAGATTTGTCCCCCCTTTGCGACTGTAATTTACCATGCCATAGACTAGTCTTCAGGTTCCTCCGGCGACCATGTTGTCTTCATCGCCGACTTGTGCCGTTGCCATTCTGCATTGACTCCGCCACCTTTAGTGTACCGGCTCCCGATTGGGTCACCTCTTCCCGCTCAAGCAGTGAGGGGACCAATCGCTACTGCCACACATGATCTTGAAACCCCCATTTAATGGGTTGTAGTGATGCAGCAGTAGCGATTGGGAAGGATTTTGGAGCTGCGAGCAGGAGGACAGGTCGCTGGACTGGAGTCACCGACACAAAAACTGCGGACTCGGAGCTGGAAACTTCGGAGCTAGAATTTGGACGAAAGTTCTAAGGTAAGGTGGGCCACGTCCCCACACTTTCCTTCTGCTTGCCTGCCCAGGGTTCCCGGGGGGTGTTTCTTTCTTTGCTCCGGAGTCCGGTTGAGCTGATCGTGAAGGAATCCAAGATTAGCTGAGCCGGCAAGACTTTGCGAAGCTGCAGGCTCAGCTGATCTTAGATTCCCTCACGATCAGCTCAGCCAGACTCGAGTGCAAAGAAAGAACACCCCCCAACCCAAATCCAACTCCCCTTCTTGATCTCATGATGTAGTATCTTTTATCTTCTGCTCCTTACCTGCTCCCTGAAAACTTTGGAGCTAGAACAAGGTCCCCACACTTTCCTTCTGCTTGCCTGACCAACGTTCCTGGGGGGGGGGGGGGGGTCTTTTTTTTTACTCCGGAGTCCGGTTGAGATGATTGCGAGGGAATCCAAGATCAGCTGAGCTGGCAAGACTTCGCGAAGCTACAGGCTCAGCTGATCTTGGATTCCCTCATGATCAGCTCAACCGGACTCGGGAGCAAAGAAAGAACACCCCCCCCAACCTAAATCCAACTCCCGTTCTTGATCTCGTGGTATCTTTTTTTTTTTTTTTTTTCCTTCCTCTCCTTCCCTCCATTCTCTGTGTACAGTACAGCCTACAATTGGGAGATATCTTTATACTAATTATGAGGATCAGATATGGCTAAGGAAGACTAATGATTACAGCTAGAGCTGTATCAATGATAATGCTTGTATGGCTGAGAAACTGTGCTGGTATTTGCTCTCTCAGTGGACTAAATAGCGATTCTTATGTGTATTTGCTCTGTGCTGGTATTTGCTCTCTCTCTAATAAGTGGACTAACCCCCTCTTTTATTAAACAGCGCTAGCAGAGAGCTGAGCGGCTCCCGTGCTAGAAACTGCTAGCGCAGTTTAATAGAAGAGGCCCTAAGTGATTCTTGTATATTTGCTGTGCTGGTATCTTTTCTCTCTTGCTGAATTGATTCAGTTCATTCAAAAAACTAAAAAATCAGACTCCAATTCAGGCTTGCTCTTGGGCTTTTCCTCTGTCGCGGACGGGGAGACCGAGGAGAATGGCAGGAAGAGAATAGAGATGCCAGGCCCTGGGGTGGGGGGAAGACATAGTGATAGAGAGACAGACCCCTGGAAGAGTGGGTGGCAGATGTTAAAACTGGTGGTGTCTAGAGGGAAGAGAGAGAGAGAATGCAGAGAGGTGGAAAGATTCTGGACCAAGGAGGAAGGAAAGAAGGAGAGAGAGGCAGAAAAAGACCTGGAAGAAAGGAGAACAAATGCTGGACATAATTGGGGAGGGGGGCGGTTGCTGGAATATGGGAGGAGCAGACAGAGGGGGAGAGACCCTGACAAAGATCATAATAGAGGAGGGAAACCTGGATCCCTGGAACAAAGGTGGTGGTAGTTGGTGATGGTACAAAAGGAAAATGACACTGGATCTGGGGAAAAATTGTAGTGAAAATAACTATTTTCAATTTAGTGATCAAAATGTGTCGGTTTTGAGAATTTATATCTGTTGTCTATATTTTGCACTATATTTGTCTATTTTTCTATAGTTGTTACTGAGGTGACGTATATTTTAAAGTCAACTGCCTTCTCTTTGAAAAATAAAACAAATATTAATGATTAACATTTTCTCTGCATACAGTGTGCTTTGTGTTTCTTTTAATTTTGTGGTTTCCATAATCCAGAGATTGTGGATGATTTGTTGTTTATCCACGGGTTAAAAAATAAGGACAATTAAAAGTACAAGTTGTGTTTTGTTTTTGTATAGTTAAGCTGTAAAGTTGTAAAGAATGTTTCCTTTATACGTTAATAAAGATAAGTATATAAAATCATACCTGTTTTGAGGCATGCATGGATGCTGCAGGGACAGGGACAGGGCGGTGAAGGGAATGGCGGTGACGGGGCGGTGAAGGGGACGGGCGGTGAAGGGGACGATGGGACGGGGACAGATTTTTTTCCCTGTCATTCTCTATGCTGTACCTTAGAGGGAACTCTGACAATTGGCTCTTTTATCAGCTGGGAGCAGAGGTAAGCAACAAGAATCTTAAAATCTACAAGTTCTGAGTTACATACAAATCTGACTTAAGAACAGCTTTAAAAACGTAACTTGTTTTAACCCGGGGACTGCCTGTACTCTTTCAATATATGAATACAAAATCCATTAATGCACTCCATCTCATACAAACTTGGTAGGATACCATCAGATCAGTCTAAGACTACTTCAGAGGTGTTTAGATTGTAAGCTCCTTCGAGCAGGGACTGTCTTCTTTGTGACTCTGTACAGCGCTGCGTACATCTGGTAGCGCTATAGAAATAATTAATAGTAGTAGTAGCAGTGTTTGGTTATACTCTTAACAGCAAGCAGGATCTGTGGCATATGTTGAAAAAGCTTTGAATCTTCTGTTAGCTTTATGCATGTCAGATTTTGGAAGTGTAGCTGCTGTGAGCTGCAGAAAAGCTGTGAGCTGCAGAATGTAGTGACAGACTATTGTAGTATCTTACCAAGAATGTCATGGTCATGTCATGAACTATGATTGCCAAATCTGCAGAAAAACAGATAAGATACCACCATCATGGTATGCTTGCCATACTTTCTTTTAGGATCTTTTAATATTTTCAGAATTGTATTTTTCCTGGAGCCTTACCTTTTGAATCATAAAAATGACAGCCCATAAAGCCCATTTGGCTTGTCAAACCAAATACTGTAATGAGCTCTAAAATACCTTCATTTCCCTTAGAGGTCTTCTGTGATTGTCCCATTCTGTAATAGTTATTGGTATTAATGTGGTTGTTCACTTCTCTGTAGCCTCTTGGGAGGAGAAGATATATAAGTTAGGCTCTGGAATGCGTTGTCAGAGGATATGGTAAGAGTAGATATGGTTTTAAGAAAGGTTTGGACAAGTTCCTGGAGGAAAATTCCATAGGCTGTTATTGAGAAAGACATGGGGGAAGCCACTGCTTGCCCTATATTGGTAGCATGGAATAAATCTACTGTAGGGGCGTTTAATTTTCGAAAGGGCGACTATGATAAAATGAGGAAAATGGTTAAAAAGAAGTTAAAAGGATCAGTTGCAAAGGTTAGGACTGTAAACCAGTCATGGATGTTATTTAAAAATACCATCGTGGAAGCCCAGACCAGATGTATCAACAAAGGTGGAAAGAAGATGCAATGAGAGCCAGCATGGTTAAAAGGTGAAGTGAAAGAGTCTATTAGAGCCAAAAAAACATCCTTTAAAGAATGGAAAAAAGATCTGTATGAAGAAAATAGGAAGAAACACAAGCACTGGCAAGTTAGATGCAAAGCATTGATAAAGACAGCTAAGAAAATGAAGAGAAACTTGCAAAAGAGGCAAAAACTCATGCAATTTTTTTAGGTACATCAGAAGCAGAAAACCTGTGAGGGAATCTGTGGGACCGTTGGATGATCAAGGAGCGAAAGAGGCGCCCAAGGATGATAAGGCCATAGTGGAAAGACTGAATGAATTCTTTGCTTCAGTCTTTACGGAAGAAGATGAAAGAGATCTACCTGAATCAGAAATGGTTTTCAAGGGTGATGATGTGGAGAAACTGAAAGAAATCTCGGTGAATCTGGAAGATGTACTAAGCCAAATCGACAAGATACAAAGTGATAAATCACCAGGACCGGATGGTATACATCCCAGGGTATTAAAAAACTCAAAAATGAAATTGCTTACCTGCTGTTAGTGATCTGTAACCTGTCACTAAAATCATCTGTAGTACCTGAAGATTGGAGGGTGACCAATGTTATGTCGATTTTAAAAAAGGGCTCCAGGGGAGATCTGTGAAATTACAGACCAGTAAGCCTCACTTCGGTGCCGGGCAAAATGGTAGAAACGATTATAAAAAAATAAAATTGTGGAACATGTAGACAAACATGATTTAATGAGACGGAGTCAGCATAGGTTCAGCCGAGGGAGATCTTGCCTCACAAATTCGCTTGACTTCTTTGAAGGTGTGAATAAACATGGATATAGGTGAGCCGTTTGGTATAATGTATCTAGATTTTCAGAAAGCTTTTGATAAAGTCCCTCACGAGAGGCTCCTGAGAAAATTAAAGTGTCATGGGATAGGTGGCAAAGTTCAGTTGTGGATTAGGAATTGGTTATCAGATAGAAAACAGAGGGTAGGGTTAAATGGTCATTTTTCTCAATGGAGGAGAATAAACAGTGGAGTGCCACAGGGGTCTGTACTAGGACCGGTGCTATTCAACTTATTTATAAATGATCTGGAAATTGGAACGATGAGTGAGGTGATTAAATTTGCAGATGACACTAAACTGTTCAAAGTTGTTAAAACGCATGCAGATTGTGAAAAATTGCAGGCGGACCTTAGGAAATTGGAAGACTGGGCGTCCAAATGGCAGATGAAATTTAATGGGGGCAATTGTAAAGTGATGCACATTGGGAAGAATAACCTGAATCACAGTTACCGGATGCTAGGATCCACTTTGGAGATTAGTGCCCAAGAAAAAAATCTGGGTGTCATCGTAGACAATATGATGAAATCTTCTTCCCAATGTGCGTCGGCGGCCAAAAAAGCAAATAGGATGCTAGGAATTATTAAAAAAGGGATGGTTAATAAGACTAAGAATGTTATAATGCCCCTGTATCACTCCATGGTGCGACCTCATCTGGAGTATTGCGTTCAATTCTGGTCTCCTTATTTCAAGAAAGATATAGTGGCTCTAGAAAAGGTTCAAAGAAGAGCAACCAAGATGGTAAAGGGGATGGAACTCCTTTCGTATGAGGAAAGACTAAAACGGTTAGGGCTTTTCAGCTTGGAAAAGAGATGGCTGAGGGGAGGTACGATTGAAGTCTACAAAATCCTGAGTGGAGTAGATTGGGTACAGGTGGATCAATTTTTCACTCCGTCAAAAATTACAAAGATTAGGGGACACTCGATGAAGTTATAGGGAAATACTTTTAAAACCAATAAGAGGAAAAATGTTTTCACTCAGAGAATAGTTAAGCTCTGGAATGTGTTGCCAGTGGATGTGGTAAGAGCAGATAGCTTAGCTGGTTTTAAGAAAGGTTTGGACAAGTTCCTGGAGGAAAAGTCTATAGTCTGTTATTGAGAAAGACACGGGGAAAGCCACTGCTTGCCCTGTATTGGTAGCATGGAATATTGCTACACCTTGGGTTTTGGCCAGGTACTAGTGACCTGGATGGCCACTATGAGAATGGACTACTGGGCTTGATGGACTATTGGTCTGACCCAGTAAGGCTAATCATATGTTCTTATGTTCTAGGCCAGGAGTCTCCAAAGTCCCTCCTTGAGGGCCAAATCCAGTTGGGTTTTCAGGATTTCCCCAATGAATATGCATTGAAAGCAGTGCATGCACATAGATCTACATGCATATTCATTTAGGAAAACAAAAAGAGAGGGCAAAAAACTGGGTCTTAAACTGCCTATACACAAATGCTAGGAGCCTGAGGGCCAAAATGGGAGAACTAGAAATCACTGCCAGCAAAAAGGACCTAGACATAATTGGGGTCACAGAAACGTGGTGGACTGAGGACAATCAATGGGATGTGGCCATACCAGGGTACAAACTATACAGGAGAGACAGGACACATAAAAAGGGTGGAGAAATAGCGCTGTACATAAAAGACTCCATACCCTCAACCAGGATGGAAACAACAGTACGGGTGGATGGCTTGGAATCACTATAGGTTAAGCTACAGGGAGGAACTGGAGCAGACATTAAATTGGGTCTGTACTACCGCCCACCTGGACAACCTGAAGAAATCGACCAGGACCTGGAGGCAGAACTGAGGCAGGTATGCAGAAGCGGAAATGTGGTGGTGATGGGGGACTTCAACTATCCTGAGATAGACTAGAGTATTGGGCACTCAAACTGCGCAAGGGAGACCAAGTTCCTAGAGGTCACGAGGGACTGTTTCATGGAGCAACTGGTCACGGAACCAACATGGGGTGACGCCACTCTTGACCTAATCTTCAACGGACTAGGGGGGCCAGCAAAGGAGGTGGCAGTATTAGCCCCGCTAGGTAACAGCGATCACAACACGATCCAGTGCAGGCTAGAAATTGGATCATCAAAGGGGAAAAGAACCACAACGACGGCACTCAACTTCAAAAAAGGAAATTATGATGCCATGAGGGAAATGGTGGGAAAGAAACTCAAAGGCAACATAGGGAAGATAAAATCCGTAGAAAAAGCCTGGACCTTACTCAAGGGAACTGTGCACGAAGCGCAAAACCTGTGCATCCCCAAGTTCAGGAAAGGGTGCAAAAAAAATAGAACAAAAAACCCAGTGTGGATAACAAATGCAGTGAAGAAGGCGATAAGCGACAAGAAAGCATCGTTCAGGAAATGGAAAAAAGACCAAACAGAGGAGAACCAAAAAGTGCACAAAGAACACCAGAAGGAGTGTCACCGAGTGGTTAGAAAAGCAAAAAGAGAATACGAAGAGAGACTGGCAGAGGAAGCAACAAACTTCAAGCCGTTCTTCAGATACGTCAAGGGGAAGCAACCGGCAAGAGAAGAAGTGGGACCATTGGATGATGGAGACAGAAAGGGAGTAGTAAAAGAAGAGAAAGAGATAGCTGACAGGTTAAATGAGTTCTTCACGTCAGTCTTCACGGTGGAGAATACAACCAACATTCCGGAACCCGAGGAGATCGCAATAGGAGACCAAGATGATAAGCTGGTCAATTTAGAGGTAAGCCAGGAAGATGTACTCAGGCAGATAGACAGACTAAAGAGCGACAAATCGCCAGGTCCGGACGGCATTCACCCAAGGGTACTCAAGGAACTAAAAAACGAAATAGCGGAGCCACTTCGACAGATATACAACCTATCCTTAAAAACCGGAGAGATCCCAGAGGATTGGAAAATAGCACATGTTACGCCCATCTTCAAGAAGGGCTCAAGGGGCGACCCAGGAAACTACAGGCCGGTGAGCCTGACCTCAGTCCCGGGAAAGATGATGGAGGCACTAATTAAAGACAGCATCTGTGAGCACACCGAAAAAAATGGGCAGCTAAAACCTAGTCAACATGGCTTCTGCAAGGGCAGGTCATGCCTCACAAACTTATTGTACTTCTTTGAGGGGGTGAACAGCCAGGTGGATAAAGGGGAATCTATAGACATCATTTACCTTGACTTCCAAAAAGCTTTCGACAAGGTACCACACGAGAGACTGCTTAAGAAGATATGGAACCATGGGGTGCAAGGGGAGGTCCACCAATGGATCAAAAACTGGCTGGCAAACAGGAAGCAGAGGGTTGGTGTAAAGGGCCATTACTCAGGCTGGAAAGGGGTCACGAGCGGAGTTCCATAGGGGTCGGTGCTAGGACCGCTCCTGTTCAATATCTACATAAACGATCTAGAGGCGGGAACCAAGTGTGAGGTCATTAAATTTGCAGATGACACCAAACTATACAGCAGGGCTCAAACCAGGGAAGACTGCAAAGATCTCCAAAAGGATCTAACGCAGCTGGAAAAGTGGGCCGAAAAATGGCAAATGAGCTTCAACATAGGAAAATGCAAGGTCATGCACGTGGGGAAAAAGAACCCAATGTTCACGTACAGAATGGGGGGAACACCGCTAGGGGTCAGTAACCTGGAGAGAGACCTGGGAGTGATGGTAGATGCAACATTGAAGGCATTGGCGCAGTGCGCCACAGCCTCAAAGAAAGCAAACAGAATGTTGGGTATCATTAAAAAGGGTATTACGACCAGGACAAAGGAAGTCATCATGCCGCTGTATCGTGCAATGGTGAGGCCGCATCTGGAGTACTGTGTCCAGTACTGGTCGCCGTACCTCAAGAAGGACATGGCAGTACTTGAAGGAGTACAAAGAAGAGCAACTAAACTGATAAAGGGAATAGAAAATCTCCCATATACCGACAGATTGAAGCAGTTGGGACTTTTCTCACGGGAAAAGCGGAGACTTAGAGGAGACATGATAGAAACCTTCAAGATCCTGAAGGGCATAGAAAAAGTAGACAGAGACAGATTTTTCAATTTAAGGGGCACCACAAGTACGAGGGGGCACTCGGAGAAATTAAAAGGGGACAGGTTTAGAACAAACGCTAGGAAGTTCTTTTTCACTCAGAGGGTGGTGGATACATGGAACGCGCTTCCAGAGGCTGTTGTAGACAAGAAAACATTAAATGGTTTCAAAGAAGGTTTGGATAGATTCCTAGAAGAAAAAGGGATTGAAGGGTATAGATAGGTATAGACCACTACTCAGGCAATGGGCCTGATGGGCCGCCGTGGGAGCGGACCGCTGGGCAGAATGGACCTATGGTCTGCCTCAGCGGAGGCAACTTCTTATGTTCTTATGTTCATTGGGGAAATCCTGAAAACCCGACTGGATTCAGCCCTCAAGTAGGGACTTTGGAGACCACTGTTCTAGGCAATAAATAAATTGGTTCTGTATTTTGGTTTTTTTAGGACAGGTTGGTCCTGATTTTTCCTTACATGCAGAGGCTTGTAGGTGTGATTTCCCAATTCCATTATTTAAGGAAAACAAAATGATAAACCCACACAGATATTATAACCCAAGAATGGATCATCCTCTTCTGAAAATCTGGAGCCATTTGGCAGCCTTACCTACCGTTGGGGGCCCAACATAGCCACTAGAAGCCGACCTGAGTACCGGTTTCAGATTTGGCACCAAAAGATAGCCATAGCTCTGTTACTGCTGATGCAAACCTGTCCCCCCCCCCCCCCAACCAGCCTCCTCCCCTTCCGGGCTGTCTACTGGCTCACCAGCTCTGCCGTCCCACCCCCACAGTAGGCTCTCCCCGGACCAACCTTTTAAAAGTTCTGGTAGTTTAGTGGCCATTTTAGTGCAGGAGCATCCTGAGTTGTGAAAATGGCAGCTATGACTTTCAGTGGCAGTCTCGCAAGACTGCCGCTGGAGGTTGCAGCCACCACATGCAGATAGTTACTACTGCTCATGCCATTCCCAATGCCAAAATGGTGGCCAGGACCTCCCAAAGCAATCTTAGGCTGCTGCAGGAAGTCACAACCACTATTTTTACAATTTAGCCAATTTGGTATGCTCTTGGCCCAAAGAGGCCACTAGACCACCAGGGCTTTTAAAAGATAGGCCCAGGAGGAGAGGTGAAGGCAGAGCTGGTGGCCGTCCTGGAGTGTGTAACGAATTTGCTGTTTGAGTGGGGGGGGGGGGGTTGGGTCATAGTTCCGCCTGCAACAGAGTAGTAGATTTTGGCTATGAATTTGATTTCGTCCAGAACCAAACCAACTGGTTTTGGTCGGCCTCTAATATCCACTAGTCATGATTTGTTGACTCATGTTCCTATCTTCTCCTGGAGCAGGGGTTGGCAATTCCAGTCCTCGAGAGCAGGAGCCAGGTCAGGTTTTCAGGATATCCACAATAAATATGTATGAGATAGATTTGCATCTTAAGAAGGCAGTGCATGCAAATCCATCTCATACATATTCATTGTGGATATCCTGAAAACGTGACCTGGCTCCGGCTCTTGAGGACCGAAATTACCTATCCCTGACCTCTGGGACCACCTGGCCAGGCAGGTTTTCAGGACACCTACGATGAATATTTATGAAAGATATTTGCATGTAGTGGAAGAAGTGCATGCTAATATATCTTCTAGTGCAATGTGTCTAGTGGTCCTGAAATGATAGGGTCCTATATCTCAACTCGCAAGTTTCTTTCAGAAAATTGTCAATCATGTTTTTGACTCTGCCTCTTTCCCAGGGAGCTGCTTCTGCCCCCTCAGTTTCTTTTCTGCGGACAAGTTGCTCAGAGATGCTTCTGATTTGCTCTGTGGTTTTATTATTTTGGGGTATTTTTCTCAGTGTTCGTTTGAAGGCTGTGTCCAGAGGTTCCCACTTGTTAGGACTTCTGCCTGGGAGATGATGCAGACCAGCGAGGCAGAGGTCTACTGCTAGCAGGATCAGCCCTTTGGGGCACCTAGCTAGTCAGCCTTTTATATTTTTTGACCTCGGGGCTGTCCCCTGTGCAACTACTTACATCTCTGATTTACTCAGGAGCTTGAGCACAGGCTGTTTGGCTCCTTCCTGGCTTGGTCGGGACTAACAGTGGGCCTGCTTGGTCCTCTCCCCCTCCGAGGTTTTCCAGGGGTTGAAGCTCAGTCCAATTGGCAGCCAGAAGACTGGGTTTGTCCAGTGAATATGTGAGGCAGAGTTTTTCTCTATTAGTTCCAGATGAAATACTATGCTCAGGCAGACAGGCAAGCACCATCATGTTTTCCCGCATCTGTCAAAACTTCACTGGCTTCCGGTGATTTCTAGGATTCACTTCCTCCCCTAATTCCACTATCCTGGAATTCTTAAACTATCTTTCCCCTCGTTAAAAGGCGTCATTTATGCAGGTAAATTAGGGAAATCCCTTTTCTTCAAATTCACTGAGCTTTGGAATAACCTTCCTGCTCCACTGCGGAACTTAGGCTCATTCCAATTATTCCGAAAGCATCTGAAAACCTGGCTTTTCTCTAAAATGTAAAGCTATCTATTTAAAATGTAAAGCTATCTATCCTCTTTATAACCTCTAATTTCTTATTATGTCTTTCCCTCATTTATTGAATTACCTGTAAACCGTGCCGAGCTCTATCTTTATGGAGAGGATGCGGTATACAAACATAAAGTTTAGTTTAGTTTAGAGTGAGTAAAGCTATTATAGCCTATGGGGAAAATAAGGGAGGGGAGGGGTGGCAAAACTCATTTTTGAAGGCTTCTGCAGCCAGAGTCTAAGTTGCCCATCTTTAAACACCATTCCCTGCATTTTTTGACTTTCAGGAAAGTGTCCACGGGCTGTTTTGGGCAAAATTTTACTGGTGGTGGGCCATCTTGTATTCTAAACAATCTTTTTTTCCGACTCCTCCATCTGCCTCAAAACCCCTCAATTTTGCTTAAAATTGACAAGGTTGGACTCATCAGGTTGTCTTACCCCATATCGTGCCAGGTTTGTGCTGGATGGACAGCCAGGGAGCATCCATGTTCTGCATGCTTTAGAGTGTGCAGGGGTGGGGCAGGAGATATGTTCCCAGGGGAAGCGACCCTTTCCAGGCCCCTCCAAAGGTGCTTTGGCCAAACGCAGTCACATGGGTGCTGTGGAACCCAGGAGAACCTGCAAGGGGTTCCTGCCAGGGTCTTGAAGATGTCACAGACTTGGAAAAGCGCTTTGAGCTTTTTATGGTATGAGAGCACTGGTACTTTGGGCTGACATTGAAGTAGATGCTTTCGATGTGTAAGGCTGTGACGTCTTCTCAGTATTTATGCTGGTGCTGAACAACTTTTCTTGTTGGAGCTTTCGACTCTTGATGGTACATTTTTGCAGGGTAGAACACCATGCGCAGGATTCAATGCAGTGTTCTGGGCCAAGGCACTCTAAGCACTAACTATGTGGGTCAGTGATGGAAATCTGCCGTTGGCACTTGCAATACTTTTTAAAAATGGTTAGCGGCCGGGACATCGACAGAAAAAAACGCCTCAGTCAAATTGAATTCAATGGCTGAGGAAAGTGAAGAGGCTTCGGTGAGAACAGCAAGAAAAAAAAAATGTCCTTGGTTTTCTTTTTTTTAAGAATTAAATTAGAAAAGAAAGTAAATTGAATAAAACAAGAAGAAAAAAAGATGTGTGAACAGGAAGGCAAAAGGCAAAAATTTGAACAACGTTTAAAAAACCTGACTTAGCTCCGTGGAAAATTAAGAACTGAGGAGCCATAAGCGGCATCGGGCAGGAAGGCATTTGCACATGCGCAGTGCGGGCAGTTTGTGAACTCTCTCAAGTTCTTAAAATGGCAATGCACTATTTAAGCTGTCTGTACCGTGGCTCCATGAATGATATCACCCACATGCGAGAATATGCTACCTGCTTGTCCAGGCAGAATGCTATTTTTTATTTACGGGTTTTATTTTTGCTGTTTATGCCGCAGATTTGCTGGTGGTGGCCATCTTGGATTTTCAATTATCTTTTTTTCAGTTTTATTTCTACCTACCCTTCGATTTGCTTAAAAATCATTTGGGTGGACTCCCTAACCCCTAATCTGCTGGATGTGTGCATTGTTTGCACCGGATCATCAATGTGTCATAGTGCCCTAGTGGAGGGAGCAGTAGCTTTGGCCTTCACCTCCTCCAAGTACTCTAGGGCTGGGGAACTGGCCTGGGTCCATGCCTTCAGAAAAAAATGTCATCCAGAGGCGGTTCTTGAGTCTGGCGCAAAATGTATGTGTTCTGAGTCTGGGGACTTTTTTTTGGTGCGGCGTGTATGTCTCGACAGTGCCCTGCCATGGTTGCGAGGAGTGACTTTTCACTGGAATTTATCCAGTTTCTTTGGAAAGCGTATTCTTCAGACTCCTCTTTTACGCAGCCAGCGAGTGTGTTGGGTCTTTCTCAGCCTGTGGTGTTGGTAGCGGAGCATCCTCTCATCCAACGGTGGCAGAACTCAACTGCAGTAGTGGCCCTTCAGATATTATGCCTCTTCTGTCCCCTGACACTGCTTTTATATTGGATCTAGCTGATACCATTGCTGGGACTAGTCACCTCAGCTGCCCTGAGAGTTCAAATTTGGCTGCTGATCATTCTAGCTGTAAACTTTTTAGCATGGTTATGTCCACCTTTTTATTGCTGATATTCTGAAAGAGCTCAAATTGGATTATCCACCTTTTTTCCTTCCCATCCACAACTCCTTGGTCTGGCTACCCCAGAAAGCTCTTTCCAACCTTCTAATGCTATGTCTAAGCTTTATCCCTGACTTCTGATTTTCAGCAGGGTTTTGAAAAGCCTGAGTTGGATTCTACCATGGTGCAGGTTATCTGGAGCACAGCCCTCCCTAGGGATGGGGTGGTGCTACTTCAGGATTTTCAAGATCGCAGGGTGGACATTATGTTGAAAAGGCTTTTGGGGTGGTGTCTTTAGGCAATCAAAGCGGTGGCCACTTCCTTTAAGGCGCAAGCCTGTCATACCAGACTGCGCAGTGTGTCCTTTGTGGAGGTGCATGCCTGTCCTCCACTGGGAAGGATGGTGTTAATTATGTGGTGGACGCCTTTTCTGCTCTCCCAGTTAGAAAAGTTTCTGCTCATGCAGTGTCTGCATGCTGGACTGTTTGGATCCATCATTGGGCTGGGAACACTGCCTCAAAGTCCACTTTCAGCAGTCTTCCTTTCAAGGGCCAGTTTTTTGGTCAAGGTATAGATGACCTTATCACCAGCATGGCCAAGTGCCGCCCTAAATCTCTCCCTGTGAACAAGTTTCACCAGACGTAGAAATTTTCGTTCCTCCTGTAGGTGTAATCAGGGATCCACAGGTTCTTCCTCC
Organism: Geotrypetes seraphini; assembly: GCF_902459505.1. Lineage (NCBI taxonomy): Eukaryota > Metazoa > Chordata > Amphibia > Gymnophiona > Dermophiidae > Geotrypetes > Geotrypetes seraphini. The sequence goes on from NC_047093.1 coordinate 112,508,372, forward strand.
CAGAGATATTCCCTGGGCTACCACCCTCATTACAACAGTTCCAATTCCAGGCTTCCTCAGGCTTCAGGTTCCCGTGCAGCGACTGCAACCAGAAATGCCCTGATTACGCTAGGGGTCAGGCAGGGCTTCATATTGGAGGCCGATTTCTTATATCAGGAGTGGACTCGAGTGTCATCGGATCAGTGGGTGCTGGCTGTCATTTGGGAGGGGCACAAGGTAGACCTCTTTTACCTGCCTCCGGATTTGTTTCTGGACTCTGGCAGGTCAGCCGGTAAAGGAGTCCAGGGTCCGCGATACTCTGCAATGTCTGTTAGACATCGGAGAGATGAAACCCGTTCCAGAACATGAATCGGCCTTAGGCAGATACTCTTTATACTTCATCGTGCCACAGAAAGGCTCAGAGGATCTAAATCGATGAATCACTTCTTTTGGATTCCTCATTTTTGCATGGAAACAGTGCACACAGTGATAGCGGCTGTCTCTCCAGGAGAGTTTCTGGCGTCCTTGGATCTCACAAAGGCGACCCGGAGCATCGCAGGTTTCTGCATTTTCTATGTTCTTCATCAGCATTTGCAGTTTGCAGCTCTGTCCTTTGCCTTACAACAGCGTCCTGCGCTTTCATCAATGTAATGGTAATTTTGGCGGCCTTTCTCCGCTGACAAGGGGTCCAGGTCCATCCTTTCTTGAACAACTGGTTGATCCAGGCTCCGTCTTGTCAGAAGTGCGAAAGTGCGGTGGAGATGGTGGTGTCTCTGCTGCAGGCGTTGGAAACTTCAGGAAGAGCCACTTGATGCCCTTCCAGTCCCTGAAGTATCTGTGCCTTCTCTTTGACAGACAGGGTCACACTGACAGAAACTTTAATAGATCAGAGATCTCCTAGACCATCTGGCTACCACAGCCTGGCATTATCTTCAGGTTCTGGGGTCAATGGTAGCCTCCTTGGAGGTGGTCCCCTGGACCAGAGAGCAAATGTGCCCTTTACAGGAGCCCCTTCTCTCTCGATGGCGTCTGCAGCATCATTCCTTTCAGATGCTATGCCCCTGGATGAAGCCAGCTTGCAGCAGTTTGAGCTGGTGACTTCAGGAGGGGGGCTCTCTGCCAGGCAGGCTTCTTCGGATTTCAGAGTGGATGACTTATGACGGATGCCAGCCTGTCAGAATGGGGTGCTCACTGCAGGGACCACTCCATTCAGGGGCAAGGGACTCCTTGTTAGAAATTTTGGTCAATTAATAATTGGAGGCTCTTTGGCTGGTGTTACTTGCTCTCCAGCCCATTCTGGAAGGAAAAGTGGTGCGAGTAACGTGGTGCGAGGGCGTGAAACCTTTTGTAAACACTTTAGCTTTTTCTGAAATACTGCCTGCATATGGAAAGGGAGAGCAAAGAGTGAAAAACACAGAGGACTTTAATAGATGGCTCAAAGCCTGGTGTCATCAAGAAGGCTTCAGGTACATAGGAGGATAGGGAAATACATGGAAGGACAAGAAGCTATATTGCACTGATGGGCTACATATTACTACAGCAGGAAAAAGAAACCTTGCAGAGAAATTTAGACAATATTTTTCTAGGCATTTAAACTAGAAGGTGGGGGTGGTGTATGTACGAAGGACAATTATAGAGACCACCCCTGGCAAAAGAAAAGATGTGATAGTAGTAAAGACTGCAACATAAGCAATATCAGCAACTCATTTCTTAGTATTGCAACGGAAAGTGAAACGAAACAAAAATCCATACGAAAAAGGAGATTATCGCTGAAAAATAGCTGGAAAGCGATGACCAAAAATGCTCGCAGTCTAAGCAACAAAGTTCATGATCTGCAAGCCCTGATGTTAGAGGCAGATATTGTCGCTATCACAGAGACATGGTTCAGTGAATCACATGGATGGGATGCAAACATACCGGGATATAATTTTTTTAGGAAGGACAGAGATGGTCATAAAGGTGGAGGAGTAGCTCTCTATGTAAAGATCAATATCCAAGCGACCGAAATGCAAGGGACCTGGGGAGAGGAAGAAGCGATATGGATTGCTCTGAAAAGAGAAGATGGAACTTCTATCTATGTGGGTGTAGTCTACAGACCTCCGACTCAATCGCAGCAAATTGATAAGGATCTGATTGTGGATATCCAAAAGTTTGGAAGGAAAGAGGAGGTTCTGCTGTTGGGAGATTTCAAACTGCCGGATGCGGACTGGAATGTTCCGTCTGCAGAATCGGAAAGAAGTAGGGAGATTGTGGATGCCTTTCAAGAGGCTCTGCTCAGACAAATGATGACGGAACCCACAAGGGAAAAAGCGATATTGGATCTGGTCCTCACAAATGGAGAGAGTATCTCTAATGTTCGAGTGGGTGCTCACCTGGGAAGTAGCGATCATCAAACGGTTTGGTTTGATATAACGGCTAAAGTGGAGAGCGGCCGCACGATACTTAAAGTCCTAGATTTCAAACGTACGGACTTTAATGCTATGGGAGAGTACCTGAAGAAAGAGCTGTTAGGATGGGAGGACATAAGAGAAGTGGAAAGACAGTGGTCTAAGCTGAAAGAAGCGATAAAAATGGCTACGGACCTTTATGTGAAGAAAATCAATAAAAACAAGAGTAAAAAGAAGCCGATATGGTTCTCCAACCTAGTGGCTGAGAAAATAAAGGCGAAAGAGTTGGCGTTTGTGAAATATAAAAAAAACCAAGAAGAGGAGAGCAGAAAGGACTACAGGGTGAAACTGAAAAAAGCCAAGAGAGAGATACGTCTGGCGAAAGCACAGGCGGAAGAACAAACGGCTAAAAATGTAAAAAAGGGAGACAAAAATTTTTCAGATATATTAGTGAAAGGAGGAAGATGAAAAATGGAATTACTAGGCTAAAAGATGATGGGAACCAATATGTGGAAAGTGATGAGGAGCAAGCGAATGTGCTAAACAAATACTTCTGTTCTGTGTTCACAGAAGAAAATCCTGGAGAAGGACCAAGATTGTCTAGCAAAGTTACATGAGAAAATGGAGTAGATTCTGCGCCGTTCACAGAGGAGGGTGTTTATGAGCAACTTGAAAAACTGAAGGTGGACAAAGCGATGGGACCAGACGGGGGATCCATTCCAGGATACTAAGGGAGCTCAGAGAGGTTCTGGCGAGTCCTATTAAAGATTTGTTCAACAAATCTCTGGAGACAGGAGTGATTCCTGGGGATTGGAGGAGAGCGGATGTGGTCCGTATTCATAAAAGTGGTCACAGGGATGAAGCAGGAAACTATAGGCCGGTGAGCCTCACTTCAGTTGTTGGAAAAATAATGGAAGTTTTGCTGAAAGAAAGGATAGTGTACTTCCTTGAATCTAATGGGTTACAGGATCCGAGGCAACATGGCTTTACAAAAGGTAAATCGTGCCAAACGAACCTGATTGAATTTTTTGATTGGGTGACCATAGAGCTGGATCAAGGACATATGCTAGATGTAATTTACTTGGATTTCAGCAAAGCCTTTGATACAGTTCCTCATAGGAGGCTGTTGAACAAACTTGAAGGGCTGAAGTTAGGACCCAAAGTGATGAGCTGGGTCAGAAACTGGCTGTCAGACAGACGCCAGAGGGTGGTGGTTAATGGAAGTCGCTCGAAGGAAGGAAAGGTGAGTAGTGGAGTCCCTCAGGGATCAGTGCTGGGCCCAATCCTGTTCAATATGTTTGTGAGTGACATTGCTGAAGGGTTACAAGGAAAAGTATGCCTTTTTGCAGATGATACCAAGATTTGTAACAGAGTAGACACCGAAGAGGGAGTGGAAAATATGAAAAAGGATCTGCAAAAGTTAGAGGAATGGTCTAATGCCTGGCAACTAAAATTCAATGCAAAGAAATGCAGAGTAATGCATTTGGGGATTAGTAATAGGAAGGAACCGTATATGCTGGGAGGAGAGAAGCTGATATGCACGGACGGAGAGAGGGACCTTGGGGTGATAGTGTCCGAAGATCTAAAGGTGAAAAAACAGTGTGACAAGGCAGTGGCTGCTGCCAGAAGGATGCTGGGCTGTATAAAGAGAGGTGTAGTCAGTAGAAGGAAGAAGATGTTGATGCCCCTGTACAGGTCATTGGTAAGGCCCCACTTGGAGTATTGTGTTCAATTTTGGAGACCGTATCTGGTGAAGGACGTAAGAAGACTTGAGGCGGTCCAGAGGAGGGCGACAAAAATGATGGGAGGCTTGCGCCAGAAGACGTACGAGGAGAGACTGGAAGCCCTGAATATGTATACCCTAGAGCAGGGATGTCCAATGTCGGTCCTTGAGGGCCGCAATCCAGTCGGGTTTTCAGGATTTCCCCAATGAATATACATGAGGTCAATTTGCATGCACTGCTTTCATTGTATGCTAATAGATCTCATGCATATTCATTGGGGAAATCCTGAAAATCCGACTGGATTGCGGCCCTCGAGGACCGACATTGGACACCCCTGCCCTAGAGGAAAGGAGAGACAGGGGAGATATGATTCAGACGTTCAAATATGTAGAACAAAATCTTTTTCAGAGAAAGGAAAATGGTAAAACCAGAGGACATAATTTGAGGTTGAGGGGTGGTAGATTCAAAGGCAACGTTAGGAAATTCTACTTTACGGAGGGTGGTGGATGCTTGGAATGCGATCCCGAGAGAGGTGGTGGAGAGTAAAACTGTGACTGAGTTCAAAGAAGCATGGGATGAACACAAAGGATCTAGAATCAGAAAATAAGATTAAATATTGAACTAAGGCCAGTACTGGGCAGACTTGCACGGTCTGTGTCTGTATATGGCCGTTTGGTGGAGGATGGGCTGGGGAGGGCTTCAATGGCTGGGAGGGTGTAGATGGGCTAGAGTAAGTCTTAACAAAGATTTCGGCAGTTGGAACCCAAGCACAGTACAGGGTAAAGCTTTGGATTCTTGCCCAGAAATAGCTAAGAAAAAAAATTTAAATTGAATCAGGTTGGGCAGACTGGATGGACCATTTGGGTCTTTATCTGCCGTCATCTACTATGTTACTATGTTAATATGAGTATTCTCCGACAATGCCACAGTGGTGGCGTACATAAGTCATCATGTAGAAGCACATCTTCTGTCTCTCTTAGTGGCTGGAGTCAACAAGGTGTGGCGCACTTCTCAGCCAACGACAACTGGACTCAGGATAATGCAGAAGGCGTTCGGTCAAATCGTACAGTGCTGGGTCAGCCCTAGATGGACTTAATGTCTTCAGCAGAGAATTCAAAGGCCAGGTGCCTTTACAGTCGATAAAACAGGGCTGGATGCCTTGTTTCAGCCCTGGCTGGCTCACGAGCTCCTGTATGTGTTCCCTCCTTGGCCACTGGCTGGTCGGGTCATCTACTGGATAGCAATGCATCCCAACGCTGGATAGCAAAGCAACGCTGATGAATCTAGTAGCTCTGGACTGGCCTTATCACCCATGGTATGTGGATTTTGTCTGTCTTCAGCGAGATGGAATACTCCGGCTCCCTCTTCATTGATCTCTTCTCAATCAGGGGCCGGTGCCCATGGAAAACCCACGGCGCTTTGGTTTTACAGCATGGCTCTTGAGCACTCGGCCTTGATGAATCGCGGTTATTCGGATGTAGTTAATGCAACTCTTTTGCACTTGAACAAACCCTCTACTATGGCTTCTTATGCCAAAGCCTAGAAGGCTTTCCAACGGTGGTGTGCTAAGGATCAGGTGGAGCCTGAGAGGGCACTCCTTTTGGTTGTCCTGGCTTTTCTTCAGAAGAGCCTAGAAAAAGGTTTAGCAGTGGCCTCCCTTAAAGTTCAGGTTGCAGGCCTTTCATGTTTTAGAGCATGCAGAGGTGCTAGTTCGCTTCCTGCTCATCCAGATGTGCCAGGTTTATGAGAAGGACACTTCGTTTGTGACCTTCCTTGCATCTTCCTTTCCCTTTGTGGAATTTTACCATTGATTTGCAAGACCTTTGAGAGACCCCATTCGAACCAATGAAGGATGCTTCTCTTCTGGACCTAAAGATTAAGACTATCTTTCTGGTCACCGTAGTCTCAGCATGATGTATGTCAGAGCTTCAGGCTTTTTCGTGCCGGAAACCTTTTCTCCATATTAGAGACGCAGGCGTTGTTCTTTGCACTGTACCTTCTTTTCTGCCGAAGGTGGTATCAACCTTCCAAATCAACCGGGAGGTTTGTTTGCCTGCATTTCCTTCCACAGTTTTGGAGAGCAAGGATCAGATATTACGCAAGTTGGATGTCTGGAGAGTCTTTCTCTGCTATTTGGAGAGAACTAATGCTTTCAGGCTGTCTGATTACCTTTTTTATCCTGACTACTGCATCTTGCTGTGGTCGGCTGACTTCCAAGTCCTCAATCGCTTGATGGATTCAAAGGGCCATTTCCGCCACTTCCATCACCCATGGCATGTAGCCACCGATTTCACTTAAAGCCCACTCGACTGGAAGTGTGCAGAGTTGTGGGTGGAGCCTCGCACAATTCATCTTGATGAAATTTGCAGAGCAACTCCTTAGTCTTCTTTTCATACTTTTTCCCAGTTTAACTGAGTGGGTGTGGCGGCTTGTTCTGATGCTGCTTTTGGGACCTTGGTGTTTGAAGGCAGGCTCTTCTGTCCCTCCCTAGCTGTTACTATTGCTTTGGTATGTCACCTAGCTTATGGAATCCGGAAGGGACATAACAGAATGGAAGATAAGGTTTCTACCTTCAGTAATCTTCTATTAGTCCCTGTAGGATTCCATACAACCCACCCACTCTGTATGCACTCAGTTGTTGAATAGCCTGCTGCTTTCTGCTTCGATTGTTCTCCTTGCAGGCTTGAATTCTTTCCAGCTGTTTGATGGATCCTCAGCATGCTTTACTGAAGGCGGTCTTATGTGGGTGCTCGTTGCACAAAGCAGGTTAGTTCTACATTGTTTCTCAATGTTTGGCTGGATTGTCTTTGTGCATGTTTATTACTTGTTTCATGTATAATGTGTTTCTGTTGCTGGGGAGCTTCCCCTGTATTCTCTTGTCATGGATTCATTCAGATACCGTGTTTCCCCGAAAATAAGACCTACCCCCCCAAATAAGCCTTAATATGTTTCCGGGGTAGGTCTTAATATAAGCCCTACCCCAAAAATAAGCCCTAGTCCCTGGATTCGCCGGCAGCAGCACTTCTCCCCGCCGCTCAGCTGAACCCCCGCTGACCCTCCATCCTTCCCTCCTATCCGAACCCTGGCGACTGCGAGCCATAAATACCTTCTTCCAGGGGCTGCTTCGCGGTCTCCTCACTGGGGAATTCCCTTTGCCGCATCACTGATGATGTGAGGCCACGAAGCAGCCTGTTTAGCATGCTGCTGGCTCGATGCTGCTCTGGAGGGGAAGATATTTATGGCTTGCGGTCGGCAGGGTTCGGATAGGAGGGAAAGATGGAAGGTCAGCGGGGGTTTGGCTGCGCAGTGGAGGGCGCATGCTCAAGGGTTCTGCTGCACAAGGGATGGGATGGGAGGGAGGGAGGGATGGAAGCTAGGCAAGGGTTCTGCTGCACAGGGGATGGGAGGGATAAAAAAATGCTGCAAAGGGAAGGCACAAGGGGATGGGTGAGGGGAGGAAAGATGTTGCACATGTGAGGGAGAGAAAGAGGAAGAATTGGGGTGAAGGAAGGGAGAGATGATCATGTACATGAAAAAAGAAGCCCTACCCCAAAAATAAGACCTAGTGCGTTTTTGGGGCCCAAAATTAATATAAAACACTGTTTTATTTTCGGGGAAACACAGTATGTTAGTTGGATATGTTTCTAGCTCTCAGTATAAGGGGGAGTAGTATGTGCCTCAGAAAAGTGTTGGATTTCTGCAACTCCCAGACTGCAGGTTGGGATTGAACACCTAGTTTATGGAATCCTACAGGGACTAACAGAAGATTATCGAAGGTAGAAACCTAATCTTCCATTATAGAGGTTTTGGTTGTGCTGACTACAGGGAGTGTTCTTATTTTAGGGCTGAAGAAGCATATTCTCTTGTGTCTGATTTGCATAGCTGAACTAATACTTATATGTTTCTTGTCTTTTCTTGTTACAGAATATTCAGAAGATGTTAGGCCTTGCTCCTTCTCGAGCTGCCACTAAGCAGGCTGGCGGTTTCCTGGGACCTCCACCTCAAGCTGGAAAATTTTCTTAAAAGGATTCCATACTTTATAATATATGACTTTACAAAACAGATTTCAATACTTATGAATTTATTAGTACAGATACGAATGCTCGGTTTTATCATCTTTCAGGATTGTTGCCACTTCTCCCATTTTATTGTTCAATCCCTTTTCTGTACTTTGTTTCTGCTCAAAGATTAATATATATCTGTAAATTGATATTACCCCTTTATCATATCTGCTGTCCCTCTTGACCTCTAATCTTGGACATGGACTTGATTTTATGGCCCTTTAGCTGCATATCTCATTTTGGATATCTACACTAGCTTTTCAAGAGCAATTCAGACTTGCTTTCATGTATTTTGGAAGCTCTATGGGGTCAGAAACCATTCAATTCTTAACAATTGTCTTACAGTATTATTGATATTTGTACTTATAAATAAATATTACTGTGGCTCTACCAATTATTTTGCAATCTTGGATAAATCTGTTTTCAGCCTGGAATAATAATGACTCTATAGAAGGGCTCATGACAAGAAAGATGTATGCAGCCTGGTTTCACTGGAAACTTAAATCACTTGCATCTGATTGTGATTGATTCTTCTTCCCACTAACAAAACAGACCATAGAGGGAACACAGAAGATCTGTACTGTTGAAATGATGGGGGGTAACCTAGACTGAGCAACATGTGTGATTCCATCTAATTATAACTGAGGTACATCCCAGAAAGTCTCAAGGAGCAACATGTGTGATTCCATCCAATTATAACTGTGGTGCATCCCAGAAGGTCTCAAGGAGCAACATGTGTGATTCCATCCAATCTTTGAAAGAGCATTAGAAATAACCTAAACAAAGCTGCAGCTATAACTAATACACAATGGTATAACTTTGAAACATTGGGTAGATGATATGAGAAAAGAGGCAGTGGGTTCCATGTGAGAATTTGTCACTACACATTTGTAATAAATTCTTAAAAATTATACAAGAAACTGAGTTTATTCATATTCTTAGCATCAACAAAAGAGTCATTGCAATTTTACTTGCTAGGCTTGCTATCACATTCCAATGCCTCGAAGACTAGTTGTATACTTCCACATGAGCACCTCCATTTTCAATAACTTTCAGCTACCTTCAGATGCAAGCTGTTATGCCTATGGCCAGGGAGTAACTGAAACTCAGCATACTACGTGATATGTCTCCTCAAGTCTGCTTATCTGCTATCCTGACCTTAGTGACCTCAGTGACCTGGGTGCTGCCAAAACAAAGAACAAAAGGACAGTAAAACCAGGTGGAAAGCTGGTTTCTGCAACAAGCCTGCTTATCTGCCATCCTGACCTTAGTGACCTGGGTGCTGCCAAAACAAAGAAAAGGACAGTAAAACCAGGTGGAAAGCTGGTTTCTGCAACAAGCCTGCTTATCTGCTATCCTGACCTCAGTGACCTGGGTGTTGCGTGCCTGAGTCGTAGTGAAGGAAGCTGGTTACTGCAGAATCATCTTGGATAACTATGAACTCAGCAGTTTTCACCCTATATAAGAACGTGACTTTGCCCCTAACATTAGAATCCACTTCGTTGCAACCATGGGACTGTCTCCCCTGGTCCACCCACCTATCAATTGCAGGGATTCCCAATTATGAAGGATGGTGCTGCCTGGGATCACGGTGAAGCTATTTTATTTTTATATTCATCTATATATATAAATATAATAAAGGGTTATTGTCTATGCTTTTATATTGTCTGTGTGCTTTTCTGAGTGTCACTGATCATCCCATCTGACAGAAATAAGTGGCGGAACACAAGCCTCTCCGATGTTTTGCAGCATCTCTTCACTGCAGGCCATGTGCATTCTTTCCTCAAGCTGTGACAGGTTACAGGGCTTATTTGTCTTTTGCTGATGGCCTCAAGTCTCTGTGAATGATACCTGGAACAAAATAGAAAAAAACAAAAAAGTTTACTTATATGCTGGTGGTGGCTGAAGTGACCTCCAAGCTAACAGAGATAGGATGGTGGGAATGTTAGCCTAAGAAAATTAATGTTTTAATCAGTGTTCTCCCCAGAAATTTTTTCCAGCCGGGTGGCTTGAAAAAGTAGCCGGGTGGGGCGGAATGGGGAAATTTGGTGGTGGGGAAAATTAACCCCCTCTTTTACTAAGGTGCGCTAGCATTTTTAGCGCGCGCAAACCCCTGCGCTACGTAAGAAAACCAAAGTCAGCTCAATGCTGGCATTAGCATCTAGCGCGCATGGCAATTCCTCCGCGCGCTAAGCACACGCTAAAACCACTATTATAACTTAGTAAAAGGAGCCATAAATGTGTACTATTTTTATTAGTTAATTATTATTATTTTCCAATGCTCAATATGACTTCCTTTTTTAAGGTTTGACACTTGTGCCAGAATATTTTTACTAAATTTAAGAAGTATTTGCCCTCTTTCAAATGATATAGAGGTTAAAAAAAGGGAAAGTTTTTAGGTTCAATCTAGCCATTTATTTCTGCATGAATTTAAACAACTAAAAAAAAAGATAAATATAGCCCAGTCACACAAGAAATGGCTCTACAGCAGGGGTGCCCAGGCCCACACTTTTTGGGCTTGCGAGCTACTTTTAAAATGACCAAGTCAAAATGATCTACCAACAATAAAAATTTTTAAAAAACACAAAGCACACTGTACGCAGAGAAAATGTTAATTATCATTTATATTCCGCGGGTTTCCAAAGAGGTCAAGGCAGACGATTCTATGCAATGTCACCTCAGGAACAACTATACAAAAATAGACAAATATACCCTCTCCCTTTTTACTAAATCGCAATAGCGGTTTTTAGAGCAGGGAGATGCACTGAATGCCCTGCTCTGCTCTCGATGCTCATAGGCTCCCTGCGCTAAAAAACGCTATTGCGATTTAGTAAAAGGGGGCCATAGTGCAAAATATAGACAGCAGATATAAATTCTCAAAACAGACACATTTTGATCACTAAACTGAAAATAAGATCATTTTTCCTACCTTTTTGTCTGGTGATTTCATGAGTCTCTGTTTGCATTTCCTTCTTCTGACTATAAATCCAATATTTTTTTCTTTCTGCCCCTCCCCTTTTCTTTCTGTCTCTCTCCCCCTGTCCCCCCAAGCCATCGCGCCAATTTCTCCACTTCCCCGATTTTTTCCCTACCTCCTAAGCCACCATGCCAATTTCTCCCTGCTTCCACGAGCCGGGCCAGGAATGTACAAGCGCCGGACTCACAAGATGTCAATTCTAACGTCAGAGAGGAAATTCCAGGCCAGCCAGGCAGCGATTGGCTGGCTCAGAACTTCCTCTCTGACGTCAGAATTGACGTCGGAGGTGAAGTCTTGTGAGTCCGGCGCTTGTACGCGCCTGGCCTGGCTCAGGGAGGCAGAAAGAAAAAGATTGCCAAGGCAACGCGATCGACTCACATTGCCTTTGCGATCTACTGGTCGATCGCACTTGACCATTTGGGCACCCCTGCTGTTATGGTATCCTGTTCTGACCTGAGGAAAGGGGTTTAGTCCCCAAAAAACTGCCTTATTTCCATTTCCTATTTATAAACTTTAATCAATAGATACAATACTACTTGATTTTTTTTCTACCTTTTATCATTTCTGCTTTAATCATCTTGTCTTCACTCTTCTTTCTAGCCAGCATCTATCCGCTCTGTCTTCCATGCAGCATCAGCCCCTTCCATCCACTGTCTGCCCTCTCCTCATTCCATATGGCATCTTCCCTCTTTTTATGCTCCTTCAATAAACTGTCTATCCTGTGCCCCTTCTCTTCTTTGTAAATGATTGATTTCTGCTCTGCCACCTCTCCATTTTTCTCTCTCTGTCATCATCCCATCCCCTATGCTCTGACATCTCTCTCTTCTCCTTTCTTTCCTTCGCACCCCACAGTCTGGTATCTTCCCTTCCCTGATTCTCTGGCATCTCACTCCTTTCCTTTTCTTCCATCTCTCCCTCCCCCTCCATGCTCTGACATCTCCTCCTTCCTTTCCCCCTGGTCTGGCATACTTTCCTCCTTCCCTCCATGCCCTTGCATCTCTTCCTCTCTCCCTTCCCTCCAATCCCTGGCATCTCATTTCATTCCCTCCCTCATCTTCTTTCTCCCTCCAGTTGGGTGCAGCAAGTCTCTCCCCCTCTGCTCCCTTTCCTCCTTCTGTCACCCAAGGCCTGGCGTCATGAACTTCTTCAGGCAGCAGCATTCACAATTCACTGCTGTTGCCAGCTTCGGGCCTTCTTCTCTGTCAGGTCCTGCCTTCATGGAAACAGAAGTAGGCAGGACCCGACAGAGAGGAAGGCCTGAAGCTGGCAACAGCAGTGAATTGTAAGTGCTGTTGCTAGCCAAAGAAGTTCATGACACCAGGCCAAGCACCCGGGGCAGACTGCTACTCTCCCCCCCCCCTCACGACCCTCCTATCTCTCCCTCCCTCCCTCCCATCACGAGACTCTAAACAGCACTGCTCTACTCTAAGCAGGCTGCTTCAGAGCCTTCTCCTGCCACGTCACTGATGAGGGAAGGAGGGAGAGAAAGGAGGGTCGGATCGGGTTGGGGGGGCGCCCAGGATGATGATGAGGCTGCTGCTGCCAGTGAATCCAGCAAGGGTAAGGCCCCAAAGACAGCACTGGCGGGCCCCCCCCTGACCATTTTGGGCCCTAGGCCTGTGCCTATCCTTTAATCCGGCCCTGCTTCCCCCCCCATATGCCCTGACATCTCTCTCTTCCACTCCATGGTATGGTATCTTCTTTCCCTCCCTCCCATGGTCTTTGCATCTCTTTCCTCCTTTTCCTAATCTTCCTTCTCCCTCCTTCCCTCTCTCTCCCCAATTGGGTGCAGCAGCATTTCTCTTCCCCCTCCCCCCATTAGGGTGCAGCAGTATTATCTTTCTCTTCCCCCCCCCCAATTGGGTACAGCAGAAGCAGCATTTCTCTTCACTCCCCCCTAGTTGGGTACAGCAGCATGACTCTTCCCCCTCCCCCTATTGGGTACACAGCAGCATCATCAGCATTTCTCTTAACTTAACCCCCCCCCCCACAATTGGGTACATCAGAAGCACCAGCATTTCTCTTCCCCCTCCCCCTCTAATTGGGTACAGCAGCTTTTCTCCTCCCATTCACCCCCCCCCCCCCCGTCTCACACACCCGGCAGATTCACTACAGACAAAGGCAAGTTGCAAGTTCCCCTTCGTCGCTGACCTATCTCCCAAAGGTCAGCGACAGAGGGAAGCTTACAACTTGCTGCTCTTGCTTACTTCAGGCCTTTCTTGTTGCCGGGTCCTTCCTTCGCGGAAACAGAAAGTAGGCAGGACCCGGCAGCGAGAAATGCCTGAAGTAAGCAAGAGCAAGTAAGCTTACCTCCGTGGCTGGCCTATCTCCCGCATGCTCCGGGGCTCTAATGGTCTGTGCCGGCTTCTCTTCCCTACCCCCCTCCCCTCCCGACGTAACTTCCGGTTTTGGAGGGAAGCCGGGTTCGAGTTGCTTGCTGGGTTTTGTTTTGTTTAAAGTCCAGCGGGAGTCTTTCGGCGGCTCTTCAGGCTGCGCGTTAAGCAGTGGCGGCAGAGGATTTGGCAGATGACAGCTGGGCAGGCATTTAAATTTGCTGGGCGGAGCACCTGGCTGAAAAGCGCTGGGGAGAACACTGTTTTAATACAGATTGGCCGAAGTGTCCATCCTGTCTAGAGAAAGTCTCTTGACAGTAGTGAGAAGTGAATGTGTGAACTGAGGACCAAGTGGCAGCTTTACAGATTTCCTCAATAGGCGTGGATCTAAGAAAAGCTACAGAAGCTACTACTAATGCTTGTAACCCAATGACCCTCCTGGCAGAGGTGAGAGCAATTAGAAAGACCACTTTCCAGGTCAGAAACTTGAGATGAGCTGTGGCCATTGGTTCAAATGGTGGTTTCATCAAGCTGGAAAGTACCACATTAAGGTCCCCCACAAGCAGAGATTCATGTGGTAACTGAGTCTTATCAAAACCTGGAATAGGCACCACTCTATACAGGGAATCAAGTTTGCAAGGAGCCGCAGGGATTGCTAAAGGAGTTTCTAGATTTTTATAAAATTCTCCCTTAAGATATCATGTAGAGGGGAGCTTGAGAAACTCCTTAGGTGGCTGCTCATAGTCTAAAGCAGTGTTCTTCAACCTTTTTACATCCGTGGACCGGCAGAAATAAAATAATTATTTTGTGGACCGGCAAACTAATAGGACTAAAATTTTTAAACCCCGTTTACGCTCCATCTCCGCGAGCTCGGTCCCCGCAAACCATCTGATCCCATCTGTACAAGCCGCAATTATGATTTTATATTGAACGTATTTTATTAAAGTATAAAAAGAAACAATATTTTGAACAATTGTGATTTTATAAATACAAATATACAGAGCACGGACCAACAAAACCCCTGTCTCCCCTCCCCTTCACATATATCCCCTCTACTATCAAGAAAACTGAACAAGCCAAGTTCATAGAAATATCATGCTAACAGAATAGTGCAGTCCCCAGTTATGTCTCTAGCAGGATATATATTTCAAATCTGATATATTCTAATCATAAAATAGAAATAAAATTATTTGTTTCTACCTTTTGTTGTCTCTGGTTTCTACTTTCATCTTCTTTTCACTCTCTTCCTTCCAGCGTCTGCCCTTTCTGTCTCTTCAATCCAGCATCTGCCCCTTCTATCTACTGTCTGACCTCTCCCCCTTCCATATGGTATTTGTCTTCTTTCTATGCCCCTCTCCCCTTTCCATCCAGCCTATGCCCCTCTCTCCTTTTTACACGATTCACTCCAGCTTCACTGCTCTCTTCATTTTTATCTCTCCTACACCAGATCTAGCATCTTTGTCCCTCTCAATTTCTCTGCCGACCCCCCTTCCCATCTCATTCCTATCTCTTCCCTTCCCCTCCTCTAATCTCCCTGCAAGCTGTTTCCTTCCTTTTTTCTTCTCCCTTCCCTCCTCCCCATGTCCAGCAGTAACTCTCTTCCTTTTCCTTTCCCTCCTCCCCTCCCAGCAGCATCTCTCCTTCTCCCTCCCTCCAGGTCCAGTAGCAGCTGTCCCTTTTCCCCCCTTGCCCAGCAGCTTCCCAGACTCCTTTCCCTCCTCCCCTCCCAGCAGCATCTCTCCTTCTCCCTCTCCAGGTCCAGTAGCAGCTGTCCCTTTTCCCCCCTTACCCAGCAGCTTCCCAGACTCCTTTCCCTCCTCCCCTCCCAGCAGCATCTCTCCTTCTCCCTCTCCAGGTCCAGTAGCAGCTGTCCCTTTTTCCCCCTTACCCAGCAGCTTCCCAGACTCCTTCCCTCCCCCCTCCCAGCAGCATCTCTCCTCCCTATACAGGTCCAGTAGCAGCTGTCCCTTTTTCCTCTTGCCCAGCAGCTTCCCAGACTCCTTTCCCTCCTCCCCTCCCAGCAGCATCTCTCCTTCTCCCTCTCCAGGTCCAGTAGCAGCTGTCCCTTTTTCCCCCTTACCCAGCAGCTTCCCAGACTCCTTCCCTCCCCCCTCCCAGCAGCATCTCTCCTTCTCCCTATCCAAGTCCAGTAGCAGCTGTCCCTTTTCCCCCTTGCCCAGCAGCTTCAAAGACTCCTTTCCCTCCTCCCCTCCCAGCAGCATCTCTCCTTCTCCCTCTCCAGGTCCAGTAGCAGCTGTCCCTTTTTTTTTTTCACCATGCCATCAGCTTTCTCCCCTCCCAGCAACTCTCCTTACTTGCCAGCGCTGCGATTCAGTAAGGCAGCCTCGGGTCCTTTGTTGGGTCGCACCGCCTCTGAGGAAAGCGGAAGTTGCATCATCAGAGGCAGCCCGACTCAGTAAAAGCTCCTTCCTGAATCGCTGCGCTTGTTAAGAGAGCCGCTGGGAGGGAAGAAAGCAGTCTGAGGCTCCCCATTATCTCTCCGGCCCTGCGCTCCTCGATCTTGCCGGTCCTGCGCGGACCGGCAGGAAATTGAAGAAGTTGATCTCGCCGGTCCTGTGTGGACCGGCAGGAATTTTCTGCGGACCGGCACTAGTCCGCGGACTGGCAGTTGAAGAACTGTGGTCTAAAGCATCTAAAAATTGCTTAGATTTTTTAGAATCAGTTTGAAGTCTCTGACATATCTTTTAAAAATCTGGAAAAGGAAGCCTTGTCAGGTTTCAAAATAAGGTTCCTGTGAAGATGGAGGATTAGAATCTTCTTCTGAAGAAATATCCTCATCGTCAGAAAATAGTTCTTCAGAATCTCGCCAGAGATTAGGTTCACGGGTTGATGGAATTCGGTGCCGAGTACTGGGTATCGAGGAGTCGAGAGTTTTAAGCTTTTGTAAAGCCTTACCCGACTTTACTGACACCGTCTTGGGAGATGTATGAGAAGATCGGTGTCGAGATGTTTGCGACATCGATTCTTTGACCAAACTAGGCGGGATCGATGGTGATTCTGAGACAATCAGTGCCGATGGTGATTCCGAGACAATCGGTGCTGATGTGGAATGCTCAGATCGAAACTGACACTGGAGGCGCCAGTGTCGCCATTACAGGAAGTAAAATCTGTAACTGCTCCCGTAATTCTTGCTGCAGCAATTCCATAATTTGCTGTTACAGCGAAGTCACCGGTACCATTGGCTTTTTCGCTGATACCACGGGTGCTGCTCTGCGCTCCAGAGATGAGGAGGCACTCACCTAAATCAGAGCCAAGCGTTTTTTAGGGCGCCTCGAGGTCAGCAGTACTTGGCTCACTGCAGCAGAGACTTGAGGGCAGGAAGGGGTGGGTTAAGGCTTCTTAGCCAGCTTACCCACTGGAAGCGACACAGAGGATTCCAGCGACGTCGAAAGTTGCGGCGTTGACTTCAATGCGGAACCCGATGTCAAGACTGGTGTTGGCTCACCCTCCATAGCGACACCGAAAAGAATACGATGTTGAATTTGATGTTTTTTTAACATTCGCTTTTGAAGAGAGGAGCAACAAGTGCAAGCTTCAGCCCTGTGCTCCGGCCCCAGACACTTAAGATACCAGCGGTGTGGGTCTGTGATGGAAATAGGGCGAGCACAGCGACCACATTTTTAAAAACCTATTTGAGGTCGGGACATTGAGGGAAAAACTGCCTCAGCAAAATCGAAGGTTGAGGCTGAAGAAGCGGAACAGGCCCCACCGGGCCGAATCCGTGCGAGAGAAAAAGTAAAAAAAAAAATTTTTTTTTAAAGAAAATCTGATGATGTCAAAAAAGAAAACCCACGAGAGTGGGTAGGCAGCGAAAAAATTTTCAACAGCTGTTGAAAACGTGACTTCTTAGCTCTGCAGAACCTAAGAAACTGAGGGACTGTGCGCCCTACATCAGGCGGGAAGGCACTCGCGCATGCGTGGTTCGGGCTTTCGCAAACTTTCTAAAGATTTAAAGTGGCGATGCACTTTTAAAGTGGTCTGTACCAGGGCTTCGTCGGTGACATCACCCATTCATGCTGCCTACTTGTCCTGGGATAAACAACCAAAACACAATTGCATATAAAGAGAATTTTTATTTATTTTAATTTGCCTCGCACAAAAACAGAATGAATTTGGCTTACCTCAGCCAAGTACATACAGGCATCAGTCTGTTTTCCCAAGGCTTGCCTCCACCTATCTCTAGGGGAAACTTGAGAGTTTCTCTTTCTCCCTCAGGGACCTCTCCAGAATAAACCCAGCCTGGGTAGAAATACCTCTCTCCTGTGAGTCCCACCCCTGTGACTTAACACTGAGCTCCATAGCCCAGTGCATGCTAGTTCCATATTTGATTAGCACCTTCTGCTGCCTAGGGGTATAACATTTGCATGGGGGAGGGAAAACCCCTTAATATGTTACATGGCCTTTGGACTTCTCTTTTAGGAAATTAGTGTTGCAGAAATGCCCGCATGTGACACTAAAACATCCAATCTTCTCAATGTGCTTTAGACTCCAACAAATTTAAGTCGGTGCTAAATGAATGCGTTCTGAGAGTAAATGTAGTCCACCCCCACTACAATGACTACCACTAATCCCTAGGAAGGAGAAGGGATGGGATTTGATATACACCTTTCTGAGGTTACAGTCAAAATTATTAATTTGATGCCTTATTGAAAGTTTAACACAACAGACAAGGAATGCTCTTGAGACAATACAATGGGGAACTATATTTCAGGCATCTGCACAGCTCTAGAGAGATGCCTAGGGCTGCCTAAGCTCGCCCAAGGCCACTTCCAAGCAATACCATGCCCATGCTCAGCCTTGGACAATCTTAAGTGTCCCTAGGTGTGTCCCTGCACCTGCAACAAACACCTGCAGTGTAGGTGGCCTGCCTTGTTTTTTTTTTTTTTTTTTTCATGCGTCCCGATTGGCAGATGGTGGTAGGAAGCCTACTGATGGCTACAAATGGGATGCCCATTTATAGAATCTGTGCCTTCTGAGGCCGGGACGAGTGACCGACCAGTGGGATTGGCACTCCTGAGCCAGCCCTAAGCGCCAAACCAAGCGGATGTAGAGTTGGGAAAAATGTGGGAAAAGCAGTTACTTACTGTAACAGGTGTTATCCAGGGACAGCAGGCAGATATTTTCACATGTGGGTGACGTCATCCACGGAGCCTGGATGAGGACAGCTTCGCAAGCAGACTTGCTTGTAGAACTTAAGAAAGTTTGCGACTGCCGCACCATGCATGCGCAAGTGCCTTCCCGCCCTGTGTAGGGCGCATCTCTCAGTTCAGATAGCTAGCAGAGAAGCCAACCAGGGGAGGTGGGTAGCTTGTGAAAATATCTGCCTGCTGTCCCTGGATAACACCTGTTATGGTAAGTAACTGTGCTTTATCCCAGGACAAGCAGGCATATTCTCACATGTAGGTGACCTCCAAGCTAACCAAAATGGGATGATGGAAGTGTTGGCAACTTAGGAGAATACATTTTGTAAAACTGTCTGACCGAAATGGCCATCCCGTCTGGAAAAAGTATCCAGACAATAATGAGAAGTGAATGTATGAACCGAGGACCAAGTGGCAGCCTTGCAGATTTCCTCAATAGGAGTAGATCTGAGGAAAACTACTGATGCCACCATGGCTCTGACTGTATGAGCTGTGACTCGACTCTGTAGATGCAATCCAGCCTGAGCATAGCAGAAAGAGATGCAAGCAGCTAACCAGTTGGAGATGGTGCGCTTGGAAATCGGATGTCCAAGCTTGTTTGGATCCAAGGAGACAAAAAGTTGAGGTGCAGATCTATGTGGTTGAGTGCGTTGCAAGTAGATAGCCAAAACATGCTTACAGTCTAGAGTGTGAAGAGCTGTTTATCCAGGGTGAGAATGAGGCTTTGGGAAAAACACTGGAAGTACAATAGATTGATTGAGATGAAATTCTGAAACCACTTTAGGAAAGAATTTCAGATGAGTACAGAGGACCACCTTGTCATGATGGAATACTGTGAAAGGTGGGTCTGCAACTAAAGCTTGTAACTCGCTGACCCTGCAAGCAGAGGTGAGAGCAATGCGAAAAACCACTTTCCAAGTAAGATATTTAAGCTGAATCTATTGGTTCGAAAGGAGGCTTCATCAATTGAGCAAGAACAATATTGAGATCCCAGACCACTGGAGGCGGTTTGAGAGGTGGTTTGACATTGAAAAGTCCTTTCATAAATCTGGAAACCACAGGATGAGCAGAAAGAGGTTTCCCTTTGATAGGCTGATGGAAAGCAGCAATTGCACTGAGATGGACTCGAATGGATGTGGATTTGAGGCCTGATTGAGATAAATGCAACGGGTAATCTAAAACTGAAGACATGGAGGTAGATTGAGGCTCTTTGTGATGAATGTTGCACCAAGCAGAAAATCTAGTCCATTTCTGATTGTAGCATTGTCTAGTAATAGGCTTCCTAGATGCCTCTAAAATGTCCTGTACAGATTGATAAAACTGTAGAGTGGCAGTTAGGTTGAGAAGTACCAAGCTGTCAGGTGTAGAGACTGCAGGTTGGGATGAAGTAGAGAACATTGACTCTGTGTAAGCAGAGAGGGAAAAACTGGTAGAAGTAGTGGCTCCCTGCTGCTGAGTTGAAGTAGAAGGGAGTACCAAGGTTGCCTGGGCCACCGAGGAGCTATCAGAATCATGGTGGCATGTTCTTGTTTGAGTTTGACAAGTGTCTTGAGAATGAGAGGGAACGCATAGAGAAACTGGTTCGTCCATTCCAATAGAAAAGCATCTGTCTCCAGTCGGTGAGTTGAGTATATCCTGGAGCAGAACTGAGGCAGTTTGATGTTGTGGGGAGACGTGAAGAGATCTATCTGAGGAGTCCCCCACTGAGAAAAAATGTGATGAAGAGATGAGGAATTGAGTGTCCATTCGTGAAGTTGTAGATGACGACTCAATTTGTCCGCCAGACAGTTTTTCTCTCCCTGAATGTAGACAGTTTTGAGGAAGGTGTTGTGAAGAATTGCCCAATCCTACAGCTGTAGAGCTTCCTGGCAAAGAGGGAGAGATCCTGTTCCTCCCTGCTTGTTGACATAGTACATGGCAACTTGGTTGTCCGTCCGAATGAGGATTACCTGGTCATTAAAATGCTGAAAAGCTTTGATAGCATTGAAAATCGCTCTTGAGTTCCAACAGATTGATGTCCATGCTGGACCAATGGCCTTGAGTACGGAGACCATCGAGATGAGCCCCCAAGCGTAGATCGATGAATCTGTTGTGAGGACCTTCTGATGAGGGGGTGTTTGAAAGAGTAAACCTCTGGAGAGATTGGAACAGAGCATCCACCAGTAGAGAGATTGAATGAAGGAGTCACTCTTGATGTGTTGAGAGAGTGGGTTACAAGTGTGTGCCCACTGAGATGCCAGGGTCCACTGAGGAATTCTGAGGTGAAGTCTGACAAAAGGAGTCACGTGAACTGTAGAAGCCATGTGACCCAGGAGAACCATCATGTGCCTTGCTGAAATTGTAGTCAAGGAAGACACTTTGTGGCAGAGATGAATAAGAGCAGCCTGACGTTGTTGAGGAAGGAATGCTCTGAGTCGGACAGTGTGTAGAACAGCTCCGATGAACTGCAAAGTTTGAGAGGGCTGTAGCTGGGATTTGGGAAAGTTGATTTTGAATCCCAAGCTTTGTAGGAACCACGTAGTCCGTTGGGTCGCTACAATAATCCCTTGAGATGCTGAATCCTTGATGAGCCAGTCCAGGTACGGGAACACCTAGGAGGCCATGGTTCCGCAGAGCTGCTGCCACTACCACTAGGCACTTAGTGAACAATCTTGGAGATGAAGCTAGGCCGAAAGGTAGCACTCTGTACTGAAAATGCAGATTCCCTACCCGAAATCTGAGGAATTGTCGAGAGGCTGGATAAATGGGAATATGAGTGTAAGCCTCTTTGAGATCTAGAGCACAGAACCAATCGTTCTGATCTAGAAGGGGGTATAGAGATGCCAGAGACAGCATCCGTAATTTCTCTCTGACCAGAAATTTGTTGAGGGCTCTGAGGTCCAAAATAGGTCGAAGATCGCCCATCTTCTTCGGAACTAAAAAGTAACGGGAGTAAAACCACTTGCTCTGCTGTTCCAGTGGAACCTCCTCGATGGCAGAGATGAAGCAGAGCTTGAGCTTCCTGAAGAAGGGCAGTCTGGGATGGATTGGAAGTATACTCTTTTGGAGGCAGATCTGGAGGAACCTGGATGAAATGAAGAGAGTATCCTTTCCTGATGATGGACAGCACCCAGAGATCTGATGTAATGATCTCCCAACGGTGGTAAAAATGATGGAAACAACCTCCAATGGGAAGGGGAGAGAACAGAGGCAGAACGATGGAGGTTATTCTCTATTAGATGGTCAAAAAGACTGAGAGGTCTTAAGTGCAGCAGGAGTCTGAGGTTTCTGCTGCTGTTGTGGCTGTTTCTTAGAAGGTGCTCTAGAAGGAACTACTCTCTGTAGAAAACGCCTCTGATAAGATGGAAGAGGTCTGAAGCATTTAGAAGTAGAAGGCTTAGGCTTAGGACGAGTGTTGGAAGCAAATGATTTTTCATGTTCAGACAATCGTTTAGTAGCTGCCTCGATGGAGTCAAAGAATTAATTGCCTTGACAAAGAATGTTGGCCACACGATCTTGAAGATTAGGGTCCATGTCTATAGTGCGGAGCCAGGCAAGCCTGCGCATCGCTATTGAAAAGGCAGCGACCCTCGAGGAAACATAAGAACATAAGAATTGCCGATGCTGGGTCAGACCAGTGGTCCATCATGCCCAGCAGTCCGCTCATGCGGCGGCCCCTAGGTCAAAGACCAGTGCCCTAAATGAGACTAGACCTACCTGCGTACGTTCTGGTTCAGCATGAACTTGTCTAACTTTGTTTTGAATCCCTGTAGGGTGTTTTCCCCTATGACAGACTCCAGAAGAGTGTTCCAGTTTTCTACCACTCTCCGGGTGAAGAAGAACTTCCTTAAGTTTGTACGGAATCTATCCTCTTTCAACTTTAGAGAATGCCCTCTCATTCTCCCTACCTTGGAGAGGGTGAACAACCTGCTCTTATCTACTAAGTCTATTCCCTTCCGTACCTTGAATGTTTCGATCATGTCCCCTCTCCTATGTTCAAGGGAGAAGATACTTAGTTTCTCTAATCTTTCGCTGTACGGCAGCTCCTCCAACCCCTTAACCATCTTAGTCGCTCTTCTCTGGACCCTTTCGAGTAGTACCGTGTCCTTCTTCATATACGGCGACTGGTGCTGGATGCAGTACTCCAGGTGAGGGCAGGAACTTGTCTAACCATGGCCCGGGACAGCAGCATGATAACCTTCTCTGATCTGTTCGTGATCCCCTTCTTTATCATTCCTAGCATTCTGTTCACCCTTTTCGCCGCCGCCGCACATTGCGTGGACGGCTTCATCGACTTGTCGATCAGAACTCCCAAGTCCCTTTCCTGGGAGATCTCTCCTAGTACCGCCCCGGACATCCTGTATTCGTAAATGAGATTTTTGTTACTGGCATGCATCACTTTACACTTATCCACGTTGAATCTCATCTGCCATGTCGATGCCCATTCCTCGAGCCTGATTATGTCATGTTGCAGATCTTCGCAATCCCCCTGCGTCTTCACTATTCTGAATAACTTTGTATCATACGCAAATTTAATCACCTCAATTGTTGTACCTATGTCCAGATCATTTATAAAGATGTTGAAGAGCACGGGTCTAAGCACCGAGCCCTGCGGCACCCCACTGGTGATGCTCTTCCAGTCCGAGTATTATCCATTTACCCCCACTCTTTGTTTCCTATGCTCCAGCCAGTTTTTAATCCACGTGACTATTTCACCCTTGATTCCATGGCTCGCAATTTTCTGAAGTAGTCGTTCATGCAGAGCCTTGTTGAACACCTTCTGAAAGTCCAGATATACAATGTCGACCAGGTCGTCCTTGTCTATCTGCCTGTTTACTCCCTCGAAGAAGTGCAGCAAGTTTGTCAAACAAGATCTGCCTTTGCTGAAACTGTGCTGGCTGGTCCTCATCAGAAAGTGTCCGTCAAGGTGATTAATGATGTGGTCCTGTATCAGCGCCTCTACCATCTTTCCCGGTACTGAGGTCAGACTCACCAGTCTGTAGTTTCCCGGGTCTCCCCTCGAACCTTTGTTGAAGATCAGCATAACATTTACCACCTTCCAGTCTTCCGGAATCTTTCCCGATTTGATCGATAGATTGGCTATTAGTTTAAGCAATTCAACTATGGTCCCTTACAGTTCCTTGATGACCCTCGGATGGGTGCCATCTGGTCCCAGGGATTTATCACTCTTAAGCCTATCAATCTGCCTGCATATCTCTTCTAGACTGACCGTTAACCCTGTCAGTTTCCCGTTTTCATTTCCAGCATATAGCCTGATAGGTTCCACTATGCTGTATATATCCTCTTTGGTAAATACAGACACAAAAAAACAGTTTCAGTCTGTTGGCGATTGCTTTGTCCACCTCTAGCGCTCCCTTTGTTCCCTGGTCATCCAAAGGTCCCACTGCTTCCTTCGCTGGTCGTTTCCCTTCAATATACCGAATGGACGGTTTGAAGTTTTTTGCCTCCTTGGCTATTTTTTCCTCGTAGTCTGTTTTGGCCCCTTTTACCGCCTTATGGCACCTGCGTTTATGTTGTTTGTGCTTATTCCAGTTTTCATACGTTTTTGATCTTTTCTGTTCCTTAAACAAGGGTTTTTTTTGTCTCTGATCGCTTCCTTTACCTCTACAGTGAGCCACGCTGGTTCCTTATTCTTTTTCCTCTTTGATCCCTTGTTGATATGTGGTATATATAGATTTTGTGCCTCAGCGACCGTATCCATAAAAAGAGACCAAGCTTGCTCTAGTGTCTTTAGTGTTCATCCTCTTCTTAATCTTCTTCCCCACCATGCATCTCATCCCTTCGTAATTCCTTTTTCGGAAGTTTAGCGCCATGGCTGTCGTTCTGGATCGATGTTTCACCCCTATTTCCAGGTTGAAGCGGATCATATTGTGACCACTGTTTCCCAGCGTCCCTTCTACTTCTACATCTTGTGCCAGTCCTCGCAGTCCATTTAGAATTAAGTCCAGAATTGCGTTTCCTCTTGTATTTTCCTTGCAAGTTGTTCCAGGAAGTAATCGCCTACAGTTTCCAGGAACTTGGTCTCTCTAGCACAGCCGGAGGTGCCTAGTTCCATTCTATCCCTGGATAGTTGAAGTCGCCCATGATAACAGCGTTGCCTCCCTTGCAGTTGCGTTTAATCTCATCCGTCATTTCTCTATCAATTTCTTTGGACTTCCCTGGGGGTCAGTAGTAGATGCCTATCCTCATTTCCGGTCCATTTGTTCCTGGAATTTTGACCCATAGAGACTCTAACTTATCCATCTGTTGTGGCATGTTCTCTCCATTAGATTCAATTCCCTCTTTGACGTATATGGCAATGCCTCCTCCCTTTTGAGTCACTCTTATCTCTGTGATATAGTTTGTATCCCAGTAGCACCATGTCCCAGACAATTTCATCAGTCCACCATGTTTCCGTGATGTCAATGATGTCAACGTTATCCTTTTGTGCCACAGCTTCTAATTCACCTATCTTATTTCTAAGGCTTCTTGCGTTCATGTACATATACTTGAGTTTGCAGCCTGTTCCCTTCTTGTGTGTCCTTCCCTCTTGTGTCCCTTTCGGTCTGTCTTGCCTGCGATCTGGTGAGTCTTCCCCTCCAGCTTCCTGCACAGTATCCTCCGGGTATACCGGTTCCTGAACTATCGACTTTCGCTCTCGGTCGACTGTCGGTTTTCCTCTTCTTCCTAATTTAAAAACTTCTCGACTTCTCTCTTGATGTTGCTTGCAAGTAGCCTCATTCCGTCTCTGCTGAGGTGGAGTCTGTCCTTCCTGAATAGTTTGCTCTTCCCCCAGCTCAAATATATCATAGGAAGATTGAAGAAGATGCATGCGGAGTTGAGTCAGAGTGGTGATCATCTGCTGAATCCCTGGAAGACGATGTTGAGGAATATATTTGAAATATTCAGGCAATGTGACAACCAGTTGCTTGAAATAAGAAATGAAAACAAAATTGTAATTCAAAACTATAGTTGCCATGAGAGAATTTTGATATAACTGTCAACCAAATTTGTCCATGGTCCTGCCCTCTCTTCCAGGAGGGACAGTGGCATGAACTTTGGCAGGATTGGTCTTTTTCAGAGAAGGCTCCACAAGAAGGGACTGATGGGATAACTGAAATTTCTCGAAGCCCTTGCAGTGGACCATCCTGTAACGAGACTCCAGCTTTCCTGGGACAGCAGGAATGGAATAAGGTGTCTCAAGGTTTCTCTTGAAGGTTTGAGAAAGAAGTCTATTAATGGATAATTTGAGAGACTCTGCAGGAGGACAAGACATACCCATTTCTTCTAAATACTCCTGAGAGTATTTGGAAGCAGAATCCAAAGTAATAGTGAGTTCCTTACTCATTTGACGTAGGAAAAAAGAAAAAGATATCTGCTCCTAGGAAGGTTGGCCTCGAGGAGAAGGTGACCTCGAGGTGACTCGCAAGGCAGAGAACGAAGGTGAAGCTTCTCTGGAGTACTGATACCTGAGGCCTGAATATGCAGGTATAGACGACTCACTGAGAGAATGGATAGAATCCCTCGCGGGAGAAGAAGCAGTGGTATCTGGAGGTGGTGTCCTCGACTTCGGAGTTGGAGGCCTCGAAGAGACTCGAGGCCTGGAGAGATGAGTCTTGTCTTGAAAAGAGGATCTATGCCTCAATGATGTGGAAAACCATACCTCGAACCAAGCAGGTCTCGAGAAGGTCGAGTCTTCGCGCTATGCCTCGGAAAGGGCGATGCCTTATGTGAGGAAGGAGGGCTGGAGCTTGAGATCAAGACACCAAAAGGGACTGAACTCCTTGTGTTGAGGTATCTTGAGGCACTGACAAGGACTCGGCTCCTTGAGTTGCATGCTTATGCTCCAGACGAGACACTCGCAAAGATTCGATTCCTTGCATAGATTGAGGAGGATCAGCTCGAGGTACACGCAAGGACTCGACTCCTTGTGATAATACTAAGTGCTCAGGCTGGACTGCAGGCAGCAGAGTCAAGGTAGGAGCATGTTTGGCAAGCATATTACCAAACTGACGATCTAAGAAGGTCTGGATCATAGCCTCCAAATATGACGCCGAGACTTGAGGATCTGGTACATTTGATGTGGCTATAGTCTTCGAGGAAGAGTAGGAAGAATGACTCTTTGACTTGGAGACATGCTTCTTGGGTATCTTGATAACTACTGCTGGTACCCGACCTGAGGGAGGCAGCGAGGCAAGCGTCTCTTCAGGAGAAGACTTAGCAGATTTACTCGAGGACGAGGATCCGCCAAACGAGGATGGCTTGATTAAAGTTGAAGACGAGGTCGAGGCAGAAGGCGGAACTCCTATAAGCTTGATCGGAGTCAAGGTCGAGACTGGAGCAAGTAGATCCATACCTCCAAAAAGTTTTTCCACCTTAACTCGATGACGTTTGCAGGCCCGAGGTTGAAGGGTAGCACAGCAAACGCATGACTCCGAATGATGGTCAGGTTTTAAACACACTGAATATACCACCGATGTTGGTCAGTGAGGGAGATCGCACGCTGGCAACATCTACACTTCTTGAAGCCTGTGACTGGCCAGGACATATACGGGAAGATAGCCGCAGCTAAGTCGGAACCTGCTGGCTGAGGCCGCAAGGCAGGCCCAGCAGTGATTGAAACAAAAAAATAAAATAAGTCTTTTTTTTAAAACGCGCAAAAAATACACAGCGACCCTGAAAAGAAATAAAACACGAGCCACGGTGAGAGAAGACACGAAGTAGAACTGAGTCTAGTGCAGAGCGTCGAAATAGGATTTCTAGGCTCCGCGGAAAACTGAGAACTGAGGAGAGACGTGCCCTACTGCTGGGCAGGAAGGCCCTCGCGCATGCGCAGTATGGCACTCGCAAACTTTCTGAAGTTCTACAAGCAAGTTTGCATGTGAAGCTGTCAGCATCTGGGCTCCGTGGATGACGTCACCCACATGTAAGAATATGCTGCCTGCTTGTCCTGGGATAATAATTGTTACATTACTACTACTAATTATTTCTATAGCACTACCAGACCTATGCAGCACTGTACAGTCACAAAGAAGACAGTCACTGCTTGAAAGAGCTTACAATCTAAACAAACAGGATGTCATGGATACAATTAAGGGGAATGGTTATCTGCTGGCTGGGTTGGTGGGCAGTAGTGTTATGGATTGAATTATATATCAAAAAGGTGGGTTTTCAGTTTACTTTTGAACAAGGTAAAGCAGGGGTGTCAAAGTCCCTCCTCGAGGGCCGCAATCCAGTCAGGTTTTCCCCAATGAATATGCATGAGATCTATTAGCATACAATGAAAGCAGTGCATGCAAATAGATCTCATGTATATTTGTTGGGGAAATACTGAAAACCCAACTGGATTGCGACCCTTGAGGAGGGACTTTGACACCCCTGAGGTAAGGGAAGGGGCTTGGCGGACAAACTCAGGTAATTTATTCCAGGCTTAGAGGGCAGCTAGATGAAAGGAACAAAGTCTAGAATTGGCAGTGGAGGAGAAGGGTAAAGCTAAGAGCGGCTTATCTGAGGGACGGAGTTCTCTGGGAGGTGTATAAGGAGAAGAAAGAGATATTGAAGGGGCAGCAGAATGAACACAACTTGTAGGTCAGCAATAGGAGCTTGAACTGTATGCGAAGGAAGATAGGAAGCCAGTGAAATGATTTAAAGAGAGGGATGTCATTAGTGTAGCAAAGCTGAATCATGAGTGTAGAAGCTGAATCATGCAGCAGAGTTTTGCACAGATTGCAGGGGGGAGAGGTGGCACAGTGGGAGTAGATTGCAGTAATCTAATTCTGAGGTTATGAGAGTGTGGACAAGAGTCTGGGTAGGGTGCTCAGAGAGGAAGGGGTGAATTTTGGTGATATTGTAGAGATAGAAGTGAGAGACCTTAGCAGTTTGTTGGATGTGTGTAGAAAATGAGAGGTTGGAATCAAAGATGACTCTAAGGCTGCGAGCAGAGGAGATTATTTACCGAGATGGAGAACGGAGGACGAAGAGTAGCTCAGTCTTGGATATGTTTAGTTTCAGATGACGGCAGGACATCCAGGTAGAAACTTTCTTGGACTTAGGTGAAATTTCAGGTGTAGAGAGGTAGATCTGGAAGGCATCAGCATATAGGTGATACTACTGGAAGCCAGGGAGGAGATCGGGGCACCTTCCCCCATACCTAGTTGTTTACCATCGTGAGCAAAAACTTCAATGTGCTCCTTGTGACTATGTCATCTCTCCAGCTGTCACTTCTTGATGCCATGCATAGGAAGTGATGTCAGAGGGAGAGCCGACGGGGTCGCAAGGAGTATGTTGAAGTTCTTGTTGCTCGTGGCGATGAACAATTAGAGGTACGGGCAAAGGGAAGGGGGCGTGTGAACGGCAGTGAGGATCAGGGAAGCAGTAGGGGGGCTGGAGACAAAGGCAGAGAGGTGAAGAGACTGAAAACCCACCTTTTTGATATAGCTTTTAATCCTTAACCCTACTCCTCTGCTCTCCAACCCAGCCCAGCCCACTGATTGACCGTTTCCCTTGACCAGGGGTGCCCAATAGGTCGATCGCGATCGACCGGTAGCTCGCCAAGGCAAAGTGAGTCGATCACCCAGGACTCAATTTGCCTTGGCGATCTATCGGGCCGATCAGTCTTCCTCTCCCCGACGTCAATTCTGCCGTCGGAGAGGAAGTTCAGGCCAGCCAATCGCTGCCTGGCTGGGCGGAACTTCCTCTCCGACGGCAGAATTGACGTCGGGGAGAGGAATGCTGGTCAGCCCGAAGCAGGGAGAGCTTGGGGCATCGTCGTCGTCTTTGGGGCCTGTTATCCATTGGTAGCGGTTTGGGTCCTGTTCCCCGATGGCAGTGGCTGTGGCTTGGGGAAGGGCAGGGAGAAAGAAAGAAAGAAGAAAAACAGAAAAAAAGAAAGGGGGCATGAAGAGAGAAAGAAAGAAAGGTCAGGGAGAGAGGAAGAAAAAGTTGGGAGAGGGAATGAGGTGAGGAGAGGAAGCATACAGGCTGAAAGAAGGGAAGAAAGATTGGATGCACAGTCAGAAGAAGAAAGTGCAACCAGAGACTCATGAAATCACCAGACAAGGTAGGAAAAATGATTTTATTTTAAATTTAGTGATCAAAATGTGTCTGAATTTATATCTGCTGTCTATATTTTACACCAAGGTCCCCTTTTACTAAACCGCAATAGAGGTTTTTAGCGCAGGGAGCCTATGAGCGTCGAGAGCAGCGCTGAGCATTCAGCACAGCTCCCTGCGCTAAAAACTGTTATTGTGGTTTAGTAAAAAGGGAGGGGGTGGGTATTTGTCTATTTTTGTATGGTTGTTACTGAGGTGACAGTGTATAGTCATCTGCTTTGACCTCTTTGAAAAAACCCCGGACTAGGAATGATAATTAACAATTCTATGCGTACAGTGTGCGTTGTGGGTTTTTTTTTAATTTTATTGTTGGTAGATCATTTTGACTTGGTCATTTTAAAAGTAGCTCGCGAGTCAAAAAAGTGTGGGCACCTCTGCCCTTGACCATGACATCCTGTTTGTCTGTCTCGCCTGTTTAGATTGTAAGCTCTTTTGAGCAGGGACTGTTTTCTTATTCTTTGTGACTCTGTGCAGCGCTGTGTGCGTCTGGTAGCCTAAAGAAATAATTAATAGTAGAAGAGGCTACAAAAATAAACCCGAGCAGGAAAAGTAAAGTAAAAAATCAATTAAATAGGCCAAATCGCATCAAAATATTTTTTCCCTGAATTGGGTAGCACTACACACAAAGGTGCTCGAGCTTGCTACTTGGACAAAACCAAGCCTCACAGAATTTCTACTCAGCTATTCCTGTCATTTGACCCAAACACCAGCCCGATGTCCACACAAAAATGTCCCCCCTCAACTGACAAAACGGGCAATTTTAGAACTTTCAAAGCAACTTCTTAACTTTCACGAGGATTCACACGCCCGTAGCAGAAATCAGCTGTTGCATTTACTTATATCAACCCCACACTTTTAAAATGAGCTCTCACTATGATTTGCATTCAAACAGCACAATCCCCTACCTTTAAGAATTTCCTTTTTCTCTTTATTTTATTCCCCACCGCAAGACTACCATTAAGGGTGGGGGAGTCACTCTACAAGCAACTGCTGAACGGCTCTACCAGAAAGTCTCCTGGCAAACCTATGACGTTTTTCCAGCCTCCTCCCAGTACGCATGTGCAAATCACGTTAGTGATGATGTCAGGATATTGACGCGTCAACTCAAATGCGTCTTCAGTTGAGCTGAATCCCTAGTAAGGACTTATCCTTTCTGTGTCTCCGGCGCACCACAGATTTACTTGGCTGGCATCGTGAGTCTGCGCCGGATTCCTGCATTATCGTTTCAGGCCCATTTAATGATACCGAACTCTAGACCACTTCTGCTCCACTTTGGCCGTCAAGTCCTGCGTTATTGTCTCAGCTCTGCTGCCATGATCCCTGTTGCTACCACTGGCACATTCCACCAGGTCCTGCCCCTTAACTATCGCAATGGAGCCCGAGTGGAGCCAGCTGATGGCCGGGATAAGGAAGAGGCATTTGAGCCAGCCACTGGTAAGAGAGTGTGGTGGGGCAACAGAACACCTATTTGGATGTAGGGGCAAAACAAACCACTTTCTAGCTCTGTCTCCAAATTGTCTTGTAAAGTTGTTGGGCAAAATAAAGGTTGTTATGGGCCAGTATCTCACCTTGTTCTATTGCATATGAGATATAGAAAAGTGTTATGAGAACTGAAAGTTTCTTGGGTTCAGGGAAAAGAAAGGTGAGTTTTAAGTGATAGGTGTTTTGCATGTGGGGTAGCTCTGTATGAGGAGTGTACAGGACTATTTTATTTTTTCCTAATATATGGCACAAGACACTGCTGGAGGGTTAAGAGAGCTCTCAAATGTGGCTGCCCTCATAGTATGCATTTCTTATTCTCTCCCTGTCAAGCTTCCAAAATTTTGGGACCTGGGCTCCACATTCAGAAAGGAGCCAAAACAAGGGTTTACATAAGGTCACATTATTTTAAAGCAGCTGTACCATGGAAGAATCAGCTAAGTCATTCAACAAACTCTTTAAACAATTATTTTAATTTGTAGGAGAAAAAAGTGTGTGTGGACATTTGGACTTGAGTGATTCTTATTGAGACAGTTTTCCAAGAGACTTATTCAGAGCCATTGCAAAGTTAGTGGGTGCCCTAGATCAGTGTTCTTCAACTTTTTTACACCTATGGACCGGCGGAAATAAAATAATTATTTTGTGGACCGGCAAACTAATAAGACTGAAATTTTTTAAAACCCCATTGCTGCCCCATCCCCGTGAGCTCGGTCCCATTAACCATCTGATCCCATCCGCACAAGCCTCAAATAGTTATGATTTTATATTGAACATATTTTATTAAAGTATAAAAAGAAACAATATTCTGTACAATTGTCATTTTATAAATATAAATAATACAGGGCAAGGATCAACAAAATCCCCGTCTCCCCTCTCCTTCACATATATCCCCTCCACTATCAAGAAAACTGAATAAGCCAAATTATTACAGAACGCTACACAAATATCATGCTAACAGAATACCATAGTCACACATGGCAGGAATGGTGTTAGGGGGAGTGCAACTAGGGCAACTGCCTCCTGGTCAGAGAGAGCCCTAAGCCAGCTGGAAGCTAAAGACGCACTGCCTGGGCTTTGCACTCCCCAGTTATGTCTAACATCAGCTCTAGCAGGATACATATTTTAAATCTGATATATTCTAATCACAAGATAGAAATAAAATTATTTTTTTCTACCTTTTGTCGTCTCTGGTTTCTGCTTTCATCTTCTTTTCACTCTCTTCCATCCAGCGTCTGCCCTCTGTCTCTTCAATCCAGCATCTGCCTCTTCCATCCACTGTCTGCCCTCTACCCCTCCCCCTTCCATATGGTATCTGCGTTCTTTCTATGCCCCTCTCTCCTACACCAGATCTAGCATCTTTGTCCCTCTTTCCTTATTTTTCATCTGATCCCCCTTCCCAGCATCAATCTCTTTCTACTTTGTCATTCCTCTGGCCATACACAGACACAGACCGTACAAGTCTGCCCAGTAACTGGCCTAGTTCAATCTTTAATATTATTTTCTGATTCTAAATCTTCTGTGTTCATCCCACGCTTCTTTGAACTCAGTCACAGTTTTACTCTCCACCACCTCTCTGGGGAGCGCATTCCAGGCATCCACCACCCTCTCCGTAAAGTAGAATTTCCTAACATTTCCCCTGAATCTACCACCCCTCAACCTCAAATTATGTCCTCTGGTTTTACCATTTTCTTTCTCTGGAAAAGATTTTGTTCTACATTAATACCCTTTAAGTATTTGAACGTCTGAATCATATCTCCCCTGTCTCTCCTTTCCTCTAGGGTATACATATTCAGGGCTTCCAGTCTCTCCTCATACGTCTTCTGGCGCAAGCCTCCTAGCGAATGATTCAAGTTTCAAGTTTATTAGGATTTTATATACCGCCTATCAAGGTTATCTAAGTGGTTTTTACAATCAGGTACTCAAGCATTTTCCCTCTCTGTCCCGGTGGGCTCACAATCTATCTAACGTACCTAAGGCTATGGAGGATTAAGTGACTTGCCCAGGGTCACAAGGAGCAGCGCGGGGTTTGAACCCACAACCCCAGGGTGCTGAGGCTATAGATCCAACCACTGCACCACACACTCCTCCGTAAATAGGAGGCTTGCGCCAGAAAACGTATGAGGAGAGACTGGAAGCCCTGAATATGTATACCCTAGAGGAAAGGAGAGACAGGGGAGATATGATTCAGACGTTCAAATACTTAAAGGGTATTAATGTAGAACAAAATCTTTTCCAGAGAAAGGAAAATGGTAAAACCAGAGGACATAATTTGAGGTTGAGGGGTGGTAGATTCAGGGGCAATGTTAGGAAATTCTACTTTACGGAGAGGGTGGTGGATGCCTGGAATGCGCTCCCGAGAGAGGTGGTGGAGAGTAAAACTGTGACTGAGTTAAAAGAAGCGTGGGATGAACACAGAAGATTTAGAATCAGAAAATAATATTAAAGATTGAACTAGGCCAGTTACTGGGCAGACTTGTACGGTCTGTGTCTGTGTATGGCCGTTTGGTGGAGGATGGGCAGGGGAGGGCTTCAATGGCTGGGAGGGTGTAGATGGGCTGGAGTAAGTCTTAACAGAGATTTCGGCAGTTGGAACCCAAGCATAGTACCGGGTAAAGCTTTGGATTCTCGCCCAGAAATAGCTAAGAAGAAGAAAAAAAAAAAATTTAAATTGAATCAGGTTGGGCAGACTGGATGGACCATTCGGGTCTTTATCTGCCGTCATCTACTATGTTACTATGTTTTCTCCCCTTTCCCTCATCTGATCTCTCCATTCCATCCTGACTCCTTCCCCTCCTCTAATCTCCCTGCCAGCTGTTTCCTTCCAATGTTCCTCCTCCCCTGTCCAGAAGTACCTTCTCCCTTTCTTCCTCCCCTTATCCAACAGTAATTCTCATCCCTTCCCCTTCTCCCCTGTCAGCAGTAGCCCCTTCCCCTCCCTTGTCCAGGAGTACCCCTTCTCCCTTTCCTCCTCCTCTTATCCAACAGTAATTCTCATTCCTTCCCCTTCTCCCCTGTCAGCAGAAGCCCCTTCCCCTCCCTTGTCCAGGAGTACCCCTTCTCCCTTTCCTCCTCCCCTTATCCAACAGTAATTCTCATCCCTTCCTCTTCTCCACTGTCAGCAGTAGCCCCTTCCCCTCCCTTGTCCAGGAGTACCCCTTCTCCCTTTCCTCCTCCTCTTATCCAACAGTAACTCTCGTCCCTTCCCTTTCCCTTCTCCCCTGTCAGCAGTAGCCCTTTCCCCTCCCTTGTCCAGGAGCACCCCTACTCCCTTCCCTCCTTCTCTCTCCAGCAAATGTTTCCTCGATGTAGGCTAGCGGCAGCTCTGTGTGCTTTTAACTTCAGCACACAGCTGCCCCTAAGCAGTATTTTAGCCGCGGTTTCATGAGGCAGCCTCGGGGCCTTTGGTAGGCCGGCCCGTTTCGATGATGCGATGTGGGCCGGCCTATCAAAGGCCCCGAGGCTGCCTCATGAAACCGCGGCTAAAATACTGCTCAGGGGCAACTGTGTGCCGAAGTTAAAAGCACACAAAGCTGCCCCTGCTTGTCTGAGGGTGCGGAGACATACGCTGCAGGAGTAGGAGGTGGAAGGCAGGAGTGTCGGCATAGCGACGGCAACAGGAAGTTGCACGTCAGCTGACGCCGGCACTTTTTGCTGTGGCTGGGGACCCGAATCCTTCGCGGACCGGCAACATTTTTTTGCGGACCGACACCGGTCCGCGGACCGGCGGTTGAAGAACTGTGCCCTAGATAATTAGACTCATAAGAACAGACATGGGGGATGGCGCAGCTTGCCTTAGATTGGTAGGATGGAATGTTCCTACTGTTTGGGTTTCTGCCAAGTACTTGTGACCTGGATTGACCACTATTAGAAACAGAATACTGGGTAGATGGATTATTGGTCTGACCCAGTATGGCTGTCTGTCTGAATTTGTACGGTGGTAGGGTTGGCTCTGAATTTCTGTGAGTAAACAGGTGTTTAACAGTTAGAAAGACCCTTTGAAAATCTTGTGCCTCCTAAATATGAGGGAAGAAGACATCAAAACATTAGCAGAGGATTTGCAAAAAAATTCATTTGGAAATTCCCTACAGGTTTTCTATTCCAAATCCAAGGTGTCACTTTAGAGTGGTGTTTGAGGGTTATTAATAAAGTCCATCTCAGGAACATCATTTCTCCACTTTGTTTTTTGTTTCTTCGTGTTTGAGATGATGCCTGTTTGAGGTGATTCTTGTCTTTAGCTTCTGATCTGTCTCTGCAGTATTTATCTGTAGTACATAGTTTGTAGGTACAGATTTTGCCTTGATAATTCTCAGAGAATTCATGTCATGTCAGAGATACCTTCATTCCTCTCCCATCCCATTTTAACTTTTGTAAGCCACTTAGCTTCTCTTGTGATATAGCCAGTACTGTATATCAAATAAAACTCAGCCTGAACCTGCTTCTTTCATTATGTAGTGATAATCACAGGCCACTTTCTGAATGATCCAGCTGTAGATAAAGAACCAGTTGGAAATACAAGATTAGGGATCTCTAGACAACTGCACCAAGTCTTGTGGCAGTTTTACCACAGCTCAGAAGACAGAATTATGGGAAGGTCTACCAAGAGGAGAAGGGAGCTGGGTTAGGCACAAGGAAAGATGGTTGGTATCAGGTCTGTTGTGCTGTTAGATACCTATACCCATTATAACTTCCCCAACCCTGCATTGTCCTTTCTAAATTAGATTGTAAGCTCTTCTGAGCAGGGATTGTCTATTGTATGTTAAAATGTACAGCACTGCATACGCCTTTCAGCGCTATAGAAATAATAAATAGTAGTAGTGCCTGACTGTTAAGAGGCTAGCAGTCCAGTGCATGCTTTCCAACCAAAGAGTCCCAATTTGGATTGGATAGGATACAAAGTTAGAACTACTGCAGAGACTACAAATATCATGTGGCTATAAAGCCCCACATTCCCTACTGTTTGCATTTTAGCTTTTCCAAGGACTTAATGCAGCAGATTCCTATGTAAAATATGAATTGAGTGGGGCTCAGGAGATGACTTGAAAGCCTGCATAGGAGGGCTGGAGAAATTGATCTACAAGTCTGAGGATGGAGGAGGGGGGAAGAGAGAAGGAAGAATTAAGTGTACAGCTTGGGGCACAAGTGGGTTTTGGGGGCATTGGTGGATGGTAGGCCATTTATTTTATGGGGAGAAAGTTGGTCATGTGGCAAGAGCCAGACTACAAAATAGTGAGAGGAAGTAGGAGGAAGAAAGAGATGAATGCGCAGTCCCTCCCCTCAACCTATCTGCCACCTATTCATTTCTCTTTTATCACACCTAACTGGCTTATGCTCTTGACTCTTCATTTTATTATTGCAATAGGCTAGAGGTTCCCAACACATGGTTTGCATATCCCAGGGGTACACAAACCACTAGCAAGGGGTACGTGGTGCTGAGCAGCACAACTGCTCTCAAGTGCTGCATATGTGTGTTCTGCACTCTTTACTTCTCCATTCTGTCTCCCTCCGGACCCAGTAATTCATATAGGCAACTTCAGGGCCTTTACCCAGGCTGCACTCCTTCTCCTTGATGCAACTTCTGTTTCTTTGGAGGTGGAGTGTGGCCTAACAAAGGTCCCAAAGCTACCTATATTAATCACTGGGCTGCCACTATTGACAGTGATCCAAGCCAGACTTTGAGGTAGGGGATAGAAAGGGGTTCTGTTTATTCTTGACTTGGGAAGGGTAAGATAGTGGATGCTGCTGGCCTTGGGGGAAGGAGAGGGAGGAGTGCTGTTGAACCAGAGAGGGGGGTACTACTAGACCAGGGGGGGATTAGAGAGAAGGGTGTTTCTGGATTTGGAGTGGGGGAGGGAAACATGCTGCACTGCTTGCCTGGGGGCAAGAAAGGGAGGAATGCTTCTGGACTGGGGAGAGGATAGTGAGGGGTGCTTTTGGAACGGGGAGGGGAGAGTGAGGGGTGCTTCTGGACATGGGTGGGAGAGAGGGATGCTTCTGGATCTGGGAGGAGTGTTTCTGAACTACAGGGGAGAGGAAAGGACAAAGAGAAGGTGATGGGCATGAAAGGAGAATAGGAACAGAGTATAGAAGGCATAGGGATACAGAGGGGCAATACTGATCACATGGGGAGAGATAGGGACCAAGAGGGCAAATACTGAATATGGGAGAAGAAAGGAGCAAGGAAACGAAGGGGAGATTCTGCAGAGGACAGATAGGGACCCCGAGGAAAGGGAAAGTGGACATAGAGAAAGAATAAATGTCAAATGGATAGGAGATCTGAAGAGAAACAAAGTTCCTCATGAGAGGCTACTGAGAAAATTAGAACATCATGGGATAGGAGGCAAGGTTCCATTGTTGATTAGGGAATTGGTTATCAGATAAAGCATCATTTCTCAACACGCGGTAAGGGTATGCAAGCCGCTTGTTGAGTGTACGCAACCCCCTTCCTCCTTTTGGCTGCTGCCGAGAATCCCATGCCCTCCTTATTGCCTGCCCACCTGCACCCCTCCATTGAAGCTGACCCAGAAGGCTTCCCTCCGATGTCAGAGCTGATGTCAGAGGAAAGCCTTCTGGGTCAGCAAGGGATCCCAGTTATCTCCTTCCAGGTGGGCTGTTCCTTCCTGCCTTCAGCAGCACTTGTTGCAAGGTTGTGTCAGCGGCTTTTTCATGCTGCACATGGCTGACCCAGAAACCTCTCCGATGTCAGAGCTGATGTCAGATGGAAGGCTTGTGGGTCATCCAGGTGCAGCATATGAACTGCTGCCTATGCATCCCTGCAACAAGTGCCGCTGAAGGCAGAAGGAGCAGCCTAGTGGATGGCCCTCAAGGAAGCAAGTGCTTCACTGGAGTGAGCAAGTAAGGGAGAGAGGGGACATGATCTGAGACAAAGGGAGAAAGGAGGGAGGATAGGAGCGTGTTGGGACATGGGAAGGGTACAAATTTGGGACAAAGGCAGGGAGGGGGCAAGAACTCGGGACACAGAAGGAAGGGAGGGGGCATGAACATGGGACACAGAAGGGAGGGAGGAAGGAGGCACTAACTTGGGACTTAGGAGGGAGGGACTAGAAATGGAGAATTGTTGGGCATGAATGTGTGAGTGAGAGGGAAAGAATGCACATGGAGAAAGGAAGAAAAAGGAAAATTGGGCATAGAGAGAGGAATGCATGGGGGATGAGGGAGCAATGGATATGGTGGTGGAGAAGGAACAGAGGGACAGATTGAAGAGGATGCAAGGGGAAGGAATGTGATGGAGGGAGAGATGTGATATGGTGCTGGAGAGGGGTGATAGAAGGAGAAATGGGCATGGGGCTGGTGGGCAGTGGTGAAAAATGCTGAACATGATCTGGGGGATGGGAGAGGGAGAAATGTTGGATGTGGTAGTAGAGTGGGTGGGTGAGATACACCCTGGATATCTCTCTTTCCCCACTCCCTTTGCAGCAAGGGAGGGAATGAGAAAAGGACAGTGAGAGAGAAAGAGATAATGGGGGTTGAGGAGAGAGGAAAAAAAGTTGGATTCATGGTTGGGTGAAGGGAATGAGGTCCAGAGGAAAGAAAGCATGCAGGAGGCAGCAATACTGAATGCACAGTCAGAAAGAAGTTCAACCAGAGACTCATGAAATCACCAGACAACAAAGGTAGGAAAAATGATTTTATTTAGTGGGTCAGATACGAAATTGCTGTGAAAAGGGTAGGCTCAGAAAATTATTAAAGACGCAGGTTTTCGAAGATGCCGTTTTAAAATTATTTCAGCTAAAATGGATTAATTTATTTATGAGCTCTTCTATCAACATTAAGGTATTTCCCTGAGGATTGTATGTATCTTCATTTTATTATAAGAGTATTTTATTATGTATTTGCTTTTATTTTGTTGTCATTTTAACATTGTGTATGTAAGCTATGTAAACCGTTTAGTTTTAAAATAGAAATTTTTTAAATAAATAAATAAATAAAAATTTAGTGATCGAAATGTGTCAGTTTTGAGAATTTATATCTGCTGACTATATTTTGCACTATATTTGTCTATTTTTCTGTAGTTGTTACTGAGGTGACATTGCATATTTTAAAATAATCTGCCTTGACCTCTTTGAAAACCCCCCAAATATAAATGATAATTAACATTTTCTCTGCGTACAGTGTGTTTTTTTTTATTTTATGGTTACCATTATGTGATAAGATTATATTATGTGTATATGAAAAATGAATGGAAAAAATTGCATTAGAGTTAGTACTATTATTATCGGGGTGGGGTCTGGAGCGGAACTTAGGTGGGGATTCTCAGTTGATATTTGTTAAACTTAGGGAGTACTTAGCTTGAAGAAGTTGAGAAACTCTGGAATAGAGAAGAGAGGGTAAGGATAAATGGCCACTTTTCTCAGTGGAGGAGGGTAAATAGTGGAGTACCACAGGGATCTGTATTTGGAATGGTGCTTATTTATAAATGATCTGAATATTGGGATGAGTGAGTGATCAAATTTGCAGATGACACAAAACTGTTCAAAGGCGTTAAAAGGCATGCAGATTGTGAAAAATTACAGGCTGACCTTAGGAAATTGGAAGACTGGGCGTCCAAATGGCAGATGAAATTTAATGTGAAAAAATGCAAAGTGATGCACATTGGGAAGAATAACCCAAATCATAAGTTACCAGATGCTAGGGTCTACCTCGGGGGTTAGCACCCCCAAAAAAGATCTGGGTGTCATTGTAGACAGTATGATGAAACCTTCTGCTTAATGTGTGGTGGCAGCCAAAAAAGCAAACAAGATGCTAGTAATTATTAAAAAAAAGGGATGGTTAACAAGACTAAGAATGTTATAATGCCTCTCTCGCTACATGGTGTCACCTCACCTTGAGTATTGCATACAATTCTGGTCACTATCAACCAATGCAAACAAACTGTCACACAGATGGACTGTGCACTGGTGATTTAGAATAAGGAAGCACAAGCGCCAGCCCCGGGTCTCAAGATATTGAACACCGATACCGGGTCCGCCAACATGGACCAAAATCCCTGCGGGGCAAACTTAGTCTCACCCGTGTAAATTTCGTGCACCCAACGAAGCAGAGCCGTCACGTTATAGAGACGAAGATCTGGGAGATTTACACCTCTCTGAGACCGCTCTCTAATAAGCTTTTGGTAACCAATTCGCGCCCGTCTAGATCGCCATATGAAAGATGAAACAATACCTTTATATTTCCTATTATCTCTACATGTGACCCACAGAGGCACCATTTGCAGAGGGTAGAGCAACTTTGGCAAGAGGACCATCTTAATAAGAGCAACGCGACCGAGAAAAGAAATCGGAAAGTCCATCCACCTCTTACAAAGCGCTCCAACCGCATCTAGTTTGTCCAGCACATTTTTCCTATATACCACCCGAGGGTCCGCATGCAAAAACACTCCCAGGTATTTAAGCGTGCCCCCAGACCATTTTAATGGAAAAGAAGGATCATGATGTGCCGCACATTGCGAGTGGACCGCCAAAGCTTCCGACTTTTCAAAATTAATACTCAGACCGGAAAACATGCCAAATTGTTGGATAATCTGAATTAGTGCAGGCACTCCCGTAATTACATCCCCCAAAAATATAAGCATATCATCAGCGAATAGATTAATTTTAAATTCTTGCGTCCCCAGATGTATACCCCGCAGTTCTGTAGTGTGCCTGATCTTAACTGCTAGAGGTTCAAGGGCCAACACGAACAGCATAGGAGAGAGCGGACAGCCCTGACGCGTGCCTCGAGCTAGGGAAAAGGAGGAGGTGAGCGCCCCATTCACCAAGATCTGTGCAGTCGGCTGCTCATATAGTGAACGAATCCCGGTCAGAAAGCTCCCCATGATACCCATCTGTGGTAAAATCCAGAACAGATAATCCCAGAGAACTTTATCAAATGCCTTTTCCGCATCCAGACTGACAATAAGGGCATTCTCCTGACCCGGATGACTCCGTAGCAGTGCAGGGTTCTGTAACACAGATAGGGCTCGCAAAACATTAGCAGAAGAATACCGCCCTGGGACAAACCCGGCCTGGTCCGGGTGAACCAGACCGGGCAAGACCTTGCCAAGACGTGCAGCCATAATGGCCGCAAAGAGCTTGATATCTTGATTCAACAGAGATATAGGCCGATAGGACCCCAGCTGATCCTCCGCCCTTCCGGGTTTCGGTAAAACAACAATATGAGCAGCAGCAGTGCTAGTGATTTAAAGCAGAGCACTGCTTGCAGACTAGGCAGCTCTGCTTTAATCGCTAGCACTGCTGGTGGCTATGAAAGATAAGAGAGAGGGAGGAAAGCAGGAGAGAGAGCTGACCACGGGGGGATGAAGGGAGGGAGAGGAGAGACCACCTGACCTAATTGAACTGCACGGGTCCATATCATGGGGTGAAGGGAGGGAGAGAGAGATACTCGACCAAGAGGGGGGATACTTGACCATGAGGGGGAGCAGGGAGAGAGATATCAGGCTATTAGGGGAGGGAGAGAGAGAGAGATCCAATCACAGGTGGGAGGAAGGAGGAGAGAGACCTTGCATCTCTTAGCATTAATTCTGTTATTCATACATAGGAGTCCATACAGGCTTATCTGTCCCACATGGGACTTCAGGGGGCCTAAGGTTCAGCATACTATTCCTATTGCACTGGAAAAAGAGATTAGTTCTTACCTTGATAATATCTTTTCCAGTAGATGGGCATGGTATGCCTGATAATTTCTGATGTGCCAGTTTCTGCCTTATGCTTCACGGTCCTCTTCATAGGTAAGACTTCTCTGCTAGTTGGACTATGGGTTCAGAATCAGTTTGTAAATAGAATCTAAAGAAATAATTGAGCTCTACTAATGTTTAAGTAGTTGCTTTTATTTGATGTGTTTTACTGTTCAATGGTAGTGTTTGTTCATTTATACATTACAGTTTCATTACTGACTGTTATAATGTTATATGAACTGATCAGAACCTTGGTTTCGGGGAGTTCTCTGTGTCCCTCCATCTCCGGTCTTTTTTTTTTTTTTGAGCTCTTGCATGCTTTGGAATGAACTGAATGGGCAGCAGACTTGGAAGGAGGAGGTTTCAAAAGCTGTGATTGACCTAAGGGTCAGCATACCATTCCTTTCTACTGGAAAAGATATTATTAAGGTAAGAACATAATCTCTTTATCAGCATGCATCCATGTACATTTTACACCAGTTCAGGATCAGGGATAGCTATACTTAGATTAGTGAGGGGTAAGAAATTGCCTAGATGCAATGGGTCTTTTGGGAAGAGTTTGGAACTGGTTCCAGGGCTTTTTAACCAAACGATCTTATCGAGTGGTCTACGACGGGAAAAACTCTAATATCTTGGAAAAGCTCTTCGGGTGTACCTCAAGGTTCCTCTCTATCTCCCACATTGTTTAATATCTACACCTCATCTTTAGGTCACCTACTACAAAAGCTAAACCTAAAATACTATATATACGCTGATGACATCTCCATTCTAATTCCAGTGACCAACGTGACCAATGATACCTTAAGATATCCAATCCTAAACTAGATAGTAAATTTATACCATCAGTTTTTGTGCAATCTTTTAATTTCTTTTTTACTAAGAACTTTTTCCAGGAACCTCAGCGCCACCACTCAGAGCTCAAACTCGTTCATTGCTCTAAGCTTTATGTGTTAGCTCCTCATCGGATCCTTTTTATATTTTTAAACTCTTTTTGCTTTTGCAATATAAATTAGTTTTAGCGTTTAATCAATTTAACTTTTTAAAGCTTAAACCATTAAGCAGTACTTAGCTTGATATCTTGTGGTCTCTGGCTAGGGGAAACATCTTGCCGACATGTTTCGCTTTGCAGCTTTATCAAGGCTTAACCCCTGAAACATAACAAAAGCCAACATCATTTTCTTAATAGGGACACAACTAGATAAAACTTCATTACAGTGCCCTGCTTTCACGCTTACCTCGCTAATTTACCGCCAAGACTTGTGACCACTTTATCCACAAATATGGCGGCGGCGTTCTTACTAAGAATTTAAATAGCACGGGACCCCCATTAGCATAGGC
The DNA here is from genome assembly GCF_902459505.1 of Geotrypetes seraphini. Lineage (NCBI taxonomy): Eukaryota > Metazoa > Chordata > Amphibia > Gymnophiona > Dermophiidae > Geotrypetes > Geotrypetes seraphini. The sequence continues at coordinate 112,551,592 of NC_047093.1, forward strand.
TGCGCCATCACGCAACGTAAGCGTCACCGGGTCATCCCGTCACGAAAAGATTTTTTTGTAAATTAATATCAATTAATCAATCAATTAATATCAATAATTAATAAGAGAACCTCCTCCTCCAGACTCAAGTTAGACTCCCAGTTAGTCAATTTCTAAGAATGCGAAGAGTGTCATCTAACCTATGTGATTTTATGGAAGCAGCGGAAGAACTAAAACAACGCTTTAAAGCTAGGGGATATCCTATGAAATCCATTAAGCAAGCTTATACAAGGGCAAAATATGCTAATAGGGACCTGTTAATCTCTGAAAAATTGGTAGAACAGAAAACCGATAAACTAATTTGTGTTCTCCCTTATTCAGAAGCAGCAAAAGAACTTATAACATGTATAAAGACATATTGGCATGTGCTACAATTACATGCCATATTTAACGAGATCCCTATGTTTGCCTTCAAGAGAGGAAAAACTATAGGCCAAGTTTTAATCCAACAGAAATTAGGGAATTTCAAAACTAGGATAGTAGGAAATCACACAAGTTGCGGACACTGTCAGTGGTGCTCTTACACTATCACAGGGTCTACATGGAAAGATCCTCAAAAAGGTAAAATCATTACAGCTAGAGCTAATACAAATTGTCAGTCAACACATGTGGTGTATATCATAGTGTTGTCCATGCAGTCTTGTCTACGTGGGTCGGACTTCACGACCCATGCATATAAGACTAAATGAGCACAAATCGCGATTAAAAACAAAAAATGTCTTAGCACCGATGGTGGAACATTTTTTGGATCACCAACATACTGTAGAACAAATACAGTGGCGCATAATTGAGAATATGGAAGGGTGGGAGGGAGGTAACAGTGAAGAATGGTTGAACTACAAAGAACAGCGTTGGATTTATATGCTTAACACAGTAGTCCCTCACGGTTTGAATGCGGAGTTAGAATGGGGTTCTTTGGTCTAACTTGAGTCTGGAGGAGGAGGTTCTCTTATTAATTATTGATATTAATTTACAAAAAAATCTTTTCGTGATGGGATGACCCGGTGACGCTTACGTTGCGTGATGACGCAGCCTATGCTAATGGGGGTCCCGTGCTATTTAAATTCTTAGTAAGAACGCCGCCGCCATATTTGTGGATAAAGTGGTCACAAGTCTTGGCGGTAAATTAGCGAGGTAAGCGTGAAAGCAGGGCACTGTAGTGAAGTTTTATCTAGTTGTGTCCCTATTAAGAAAATGATGTTGGCTTTTGTTATGTTTCAGGGGTTAAGCCTTGATAAAGCTGCAAAGCGAAACATGTCGGCAAGATGTTTCCCCTAGCCAGAGACCACAAGATATCAAGCTAAGTACTGCTTAATGGTTTAAGCTTTAAAAAGTTAAATTGATTAAACGCTAAAACTAATTTATATTGCAAAAGCAAAAAGAGTTTAAAAATATAAAAAGGATCCGATGAGGAGCTAACACATAAAGCTTAGAGCAATGAACGAGTTTGAGCTCTGAGTGGTGGCGCTGAGGTTCCTGGAAAAAGTTCTTAGTAAAAAAGAAATTAAAAGGTTGCACAAAAACTGATGGTATAAATTTACTATCTAGTTTAGGATTGGATATCTATTGGAAAGAGCACCTTTAAACTATATTGAATATTGTGCATGGTGCAATGATACCTTAAAACACACTTCCCATATCATGACTGAAATTGAACAATGGACTATCAATTTTAAACTGAAACTAAACACAAAAAAGACAAAAATTTTCTATAAAAATATTAGGAGTCACCCTAGACACCCTCTTGACCTTGATCGAACATACAAACTTGGTGACAAAAAAGTGCTTCTCTACACTTTGGAAATTATAAACCATCAAAAAATATTTCGACCCTCTGTCTTTCAGCCTACTGGTACAGTCATTGATTCTATCCACCTTAGACTACTGCAACATCAGTTATGTGGGTATACCTAAAAAAAAACGTGAGAAAATTAAGAATAGTGCAAAACACGGCCGCCGCTTAATATTCGGACTAAAGAAAAGTGATCACATTAGTCCCTACTACAAACTGCTACACTGGTTGCCAATAGAGGCACAAATTTTATTCACGTTCTCTTGCTTTTGCTACAAACTGGTGTGGGGAATGGCCTCCATATATCTCTTACCTCACTTTGAACTATACACCCCCACAAGGACAACCAGAAATCGCAACCTCTTTGCCTATCCGAAGATCACTGATTGCAAATACAGGACCTTTCTGGACAGAACTTTTAAGTTTCAAGCTGGTAGGCAGCAATCCTGGCTAGGCAACCTCATTGATAGAGCCAAGTCTGAAAAGGATTCAGGTCCCAATTCCTGCCCCATACTTTCTCTGTCTCTGTCATATGTAAGTCAGGTACCTGGGGACACATCTTAAAGACCAGAAACCATCTTTCAAATATGTCCGTCTTTTATTATGAGTTTCACATATTTATACGAATCAGGTTTGCCAGCATGTGATGGCATGTGACGTAAGGTCACATGAAACTTTAAACACATCAGCATTTTTCCTAGCTAGAGATTGAAGTCCAAAAGGTAAGAAAAAGCCTTAACCAGCAGAGCTTCTTAACTAAAGCTGTCTGTAAATACGGCTTAACAAAACAATTGAATTCACTTTACTACAGAATAAGAAAACACATCTCTCAAATATACAATGGCCTTGTAGTATATCAGCAGGAGAAGGCAAACAATCTGGATTTACAACTTCAAACACAACTTAAGGAAAACTACATAATAGAATAGCCTTATAATATTTGGTAAGAGAAGGCAAACAATATCTGGATTAAACATAGCATAAGAACACACATCTTTTCAAACATTAGATGTCCTTATACCATCTTCAAAGAAGGGAAAGATAAACAGGGCCTACCTTTGCATCTTTAAGCAACATATGCCTAAGGACACTTACTAAAGTTCTGATACGTGTCCCTTCAAATCCCCTCTTACGACATGTAAATGACGTCACAAATACACAGCATGAGCTGGAAGGGAGTGATACCCTAGGTATGTCTCTCAAGGAGGGGTCTTTTAGGAGCTGTAATACGAATAACACAGTACATGAGCAGTCAAGACAAGAGTGCAAATAATAAGAGATTATGCATTCAACTAAAGTGCTGATCCCAAGAATTAGATAAATCAGAGTTACATTTGAACTCAGCAAAGAGGTCTGCTAATTTCTGAATGTCCATAGGAGGACCTATATTGTCAGAAAGAAAAGTACAACAGCATAAAATACTGAAGAGAATTTAACAGAATTCTCAGCTAGAATCATATCTAGGGCCATATGATTTTGAGAACCATCTGAGAAGTGGAGCCTAATTGATCAGTAATACTTTGCAAGGCGTCCCTAGAATAGTTCACAAAGCGTTGCTGATTATAATAATTTTAACTAATCCAATCAACATTCTTATTAATAGTAATAAAGGGAATAAGGAACTCAAACCCAGCCTTAACCTGAGCTCGGGCCTTAAATTCATCTGGGACCCCTCTTGGGACCCCTATAGCATCTATGTATACATCTGATCAGATTTATATCAAGACAAATAAAAGGAAAAACCATGTGAATAGGAAGGATGCCTTTCAGAAAAATATGCAGAAGCATAGTAACCTTAACTAAAGTGCACTGGCCTATCCACTGGCTGGGTAGCTTAACAGGGAGCCAAAAGTCTCCATAAAGCCAGTAAATATCAAATCTGATGCAGCAACAATAGGGCATACCTATGAGCCAAGACAGAACAATAACCTGGGGGTAAATTACCTACAAAACTACCCTGTGTCAGATTAGAAACATGACATGTGTAATTGCCCTTATAGATGATAACGGCAATATCAAGCTTTTGCTGTCCTGGCAACAAAGGGTATTTAGAACACTGCAGTGCACAAAGGGGATAGGTAAATAACCCAAAAAGGCATGGTTGGATACCAGGAGGGAGGTCCAGATGTACGGTTCCTAGATGGGGTCTAGCTTGAGCACATATGTAACAAGTACTCTTATTATGTTGATCAGCAGTGAATTTCATCCATTCTAACCAAAGGTTACGTTCTGAAAACCCTACCTCAACAGCCACAATATCTTCAAAGGTGGGATTGGCAATAGCCATCATGTCAGTAAGTTTATTGAATGTAGGGGCCAGTGGGTTAGTATTTTTTGGGGCCCCCACAAAATGGCGGGAGAGGATGAGTGGAGGTAGATAGATCCCGTAAGAAAACTGATGATAGCTAGACCCACCCTTAAACCACATGTCCATAATGTACATACCTTCATCAGTAGGTCTAGGGTTGTCAATAGTAAGAGAAAGCTTAATAATTTGTGCAGGAACACTTTTCCTATAACAGTGTCCAACCTTATGAAGGGTCATACAAGTAAGCAGTGATTTACCATTTTGGTCCACTGTTTTTCAGAGTATTTTCTAGTTTATAAACCCAGTCAGTATTAATATTCCACCCTACCACTCCCCAGAATGCACACTTATCCCCCCAACGTAAGTCAGTAACATATACATATATGTCCTTAGTTTTAGGAATCTCTGAGGACCAATAGCACAGCCTTGGGATATCAATTGATGAACAGTCCACAATGTCACAATACTCAAAGGAGAAGGTGGCAACTTGCACACTGCTGGAATTATACCAAAGGGTAGCATCGGTCTTTTCTGGATTCCAATTGAAGGACAGCCTTTGCGAGGGAGTAGTCCAGCTTGACGTCGTGTTCGCAAAGAGGTGTCGGGGGTGCTGTTTACAGCAGGAGTGTCATTTACAGATGGGTATGGGCAGAAAGTGTCGTGGACCCAGAACACATCATCCCTGTAGACCCAGTGAAAAGGATTCATACAGGGAGAAAAACTAGCAGCAGCAGTGCCAGTAAGAGAATGATAAAGTTGGTAGAATGCTGCAATGAGATCATCATGTTGTTCCACTGGAGGAGGTGAAATCTGCGCAGGGAAGACTTGCTTCTGGGGTTTTAGGTTAACCCTCTTCAAGCGACTTGCGTGGATCCAAACAGGAAACTCCTCAGTGAGTGCAGCGGGCCTGGGCACAGCGATCACAGTAGTGGGAAGGCCAAAGGGGAAATCCGTCTGCTTCCGATCCTTGGAAAGCTGCTGGACAATCACCAGGCTGGAAAAAATGGGTAGGAATCTGTGGAGAGAAAGGAGAAGTGCAAGACACGTTTCTTTGAACAAGCCCTAATATTTCAATTAGCTTTTGGACGTATTCCTCCTGTATCAAGGGAAAATCTACCCATGGGGCGGGGAAAGGTCATCCCGTGAGAATCTCAAAGGGAGAGCAGCCAGATGTCTGTGCATACAGAAAGAGATACTTGAAAAGAAATGCTTGAAAAGCATTCCAAATATCATTCAGCAGCTGTACTCCAATGTGATCCAAATAAGAGATAGAAAACAAGAGAAACCATGTTACCTGTACTGAATGTGGCAACATGCACAATACCAATTCATTTACTTGGCATAGCCATGGCAAAAGAGAGACAATACTCACTTACTTAAGGTTCTTAATTGAACAATCCAAAAGGATATGTTTTTATCGTGCTGCATATAACTATTATGCACCTCAGAGAGACCATACTGATGTACTGAATGTATTCAGAAATGTACATTGAATGGATCATATGTGGGGAACACCACGAAATAAACGCTGTATAAAGTAAAACTTTTTTCTTAAACATATAACCCTTAACTAAACTATATTCAGAATATAAAAGCTAAAAGTAAAAGAACATTGCGCAGTTAGGCTAGTAAGAAGTGGAAAAAGAGCTCTAGAAATGGCCAATATTATGTATCCTGGGGTACCCACTAAACTAAGACAAGTAGACATGACACAGACAAAACATAAAGTTTTAAGCGTGGAGCTATTTCTCCATCTGTCAAGTGTGCAGGGCTGAATTTAACTCTGCAAATAAACACATTGATATAAAAAAAACCAAAACAACAAATAATGTATATCATAACCATCTCATATTTGAAAAAAGGCATAAAGCTAATGTCTCTTTGGAGCGTCTCTATCTCTGCAGTGATAAAGAGGACCCGTGGAAAACACTAGAAATATCTGTGCCAAAACTGATCTGGGATGGCTATGTATACATCCGGACAAAAACATTTTAAATTGGCAACATCCTAATTTCAGCTAAAACAATAGAAAGGAATTGTATTTTCCAATTTATTTTCAATTCACAACCGTGCCAGCTGTAATTATTGAGCTATATATCTCTGTATCAAGGAGCAAAAGGTCAAGAATGAAAATATCACTAGCAAGAAGTTAAAATGTCAAGCGAGCACTACGATAACCAATACCATGATATTGGGCAATGAATAAGGGAGAGCTAGCAGCTGGTATCCAGGGTTTCCCCTCTTTGCACCAAAGTCCGTCCAGAAGGGCGGCTTTGGGCACCTGCCAAATACCAGGCATCAAATTCAGAGGAAGCTGTGAAAAAAGAGAGGAAGAGAATCTTGTTCACCCTTGAGACCCAGAAGCCTATTTAAAAGAAGGGCTTGGACATCGTGAAAAGTATGAAGGGTAATGGGGTGACCTAGGATCAGAAAAGTAACCATCTCTACCACCATAGCACAAGCAGCCAGGGAACTTGAACAGGAGTGGCTATAAAAAAAGGCAACAGAGCGTAATTTACCGCCATGTTCTCCCTTCATGGTGTTACAATAGTCCCAAACAAAGAGATAAAACATGTGGGCATAAGCAGGAAAACCCAAACTTGAGCTAGAAACCAAAGCACATCTTAAAGGTCCATCTGATAAGAGCAGTCATTTCAGAAACCAGGGTCTGTCTCAAAATCTGGTCATAGAAGGAACAAGCAGAGATCCATTGGCGGCAGTGACCAATCATAGCAAGAAAAGTAAGCATGTCTTTCTTGTTAGCTGGGCGGGGCAGAACAGCAGCAATGCAGAAAGTGCAGATTTTCCTCTGACCATGAGACAGGACAAAACCCAGGTATTTCACTTCAGATGTACACCAGTGCAGTTTATTTCATGACACCTTGTGACCACACACAGACAACCATTATAAAAGGTACAAACTATCAGCCTGACAGGTCTCTAGAATTATGGAACACAAAAGTTGTACAAAATAAGAATAGGACCATGAGGGGCAGTGCATGACTTGTAGAATAGCCCGAAGGACATTCCACACTGGGTATACTGTTGCTTAAAGGTGAAGGCAGCCTCACCAAAGGGATTAAAAATAAAACATTCTTTAGGAAAATGACAGAAAAAAAATCATTGGCTGCCGGTGGAATGGTGGAAGAAACATAAGTGCAATGAGAATTACCAAAACATTAACAGCCCGAAATCTAGGACGAAACAGGGAATGCCATCAACTTTGACAACAAGAGCGATGGGCGTATTATAAAAAGAGATGGTGGTTTTGATAATGCCGGAGAAAAGTCAAGAGACGAGCAGTGGAATCTCACCTTACTGCTTTATAAAACCAAGAATGAGTAACTTCAAAGAAGCACTATAGGGGGTCAGTGGAAGCCCAAACAGAGAAGTCTGGGGGAAGGGACAAAAACATTCATGCACAGACCCTGATAATGAAAGCAAAGAACAGATTAGCTTTGCTCTGCACAAGAAAGAAAACCTTTAAAACGGAATTTTTTCTTTTTCTTGTTTCTTTTTTTTTTTTATGATCCAGCACAGAACACAAAGAAAGCAGCCGGTAGAAAAAACGCACAAAATTAGGGCTTGTGTACAAACTACAAGGGAAAGATCTTAGACTGATTCAAACAGCGCATTCAATTCATTCCACATAACAGCATGTCCTACCTCAGTAGTAAACATTGGTGACACAGAAAGATGGGAGCTGAAGGAAAAATTTCATACACACACACAGCCGTACAAGTCTCATTTGTCTAGGAGTAAGTGCCTTTATGACTCATTACAAAACCCAATATAACAATGCAAAAATATTCGCTTATCTTACCTTATAAGCGAGGTACAGTAATAAGAGACAATAAAATCTTATACTCTATAAAAAACCTTACAAATGACAGAGTGGGCAGGGGGGTTCTATAAATAATTTCATTCTTTCCGAAAGAATGGCAGCTGCGTATATATATGAGGGGTGCTTACCAAAAGTACCCCGAGATTTTTCCCCAAAAAAACTCCATAATAGAACCCAAAGCTTGAACTTAAAATAAAGGGTGGGTACAGGTCACCACTACCCAGTGAGTATTAAAGAACAGAAAAAATTCAGAAATACTCACAAAATACTGGTGATATCATCTGCCCATCGCGGACGTGCCCCCAACTGAAAAGGATTCAGGTCCCAATTCCTGCCCCATACTTTCTCTGTCTCTGTCATATGTAAGTCAGGTACCTGGGGACACATCTTAAAGACCAGAAACCATCTTTCAAATATGTCCGTCTTTTATTATGAGTTTCACATATTTATACGAATCAGGTTTGCCAGCATGTGATGGCATGTGACGTAAGGTCACATGAAACTTTAAACACATCAGCATTTTTCCTAGCTAGAGATTGAAGTCCAAAAGGTAAGAAAAAGCCTTAACCAGCAGAGCTTCTTAACTAAAGCTGTCTGTAAATACGGCTTAACAAAACAATTGAATTCACTTTACTACAGAATAAGAAAACACATCTCTCAAATATACAATGGCCTTGTAGTATATCAGCAGGAGAAGGCAAACAATCTGGATTTACAACTTCAAACACAACTTAAGGAAAACTACATAATAGAATAGCCTTATAATATTTGGTAAGAGAAGGCAAACAATATCTGGATTAAACATAGCATAAGAACACACATCTTTTCAAACATTAGATGTCCTTATACCATCTTCAAAGAAGGGAAAGATAAACAGGGCCTACCTTTGCATCTTTAAGCAACATATGCCTAAGGACACTTACTAAAGTTCTGATACGTGTCCCTTCAAAGTCGACCTACAGCGCTTTTTGGAAAGAAATTAAAACCACTTTGTTCAATAGATTTATTTCCTAGTCTGACAACTCCCTCTTTCTTAAAGCTAATACTCATCATGTTGATACTGCGTATTCCCACTAATGGCATTCTGTATTCACTGAACACTTAGTGACTTCCTCACCATCTGTATCCTGAAATTTGCTGGCTATCCAGCCCCCTTCACTGTAACTTGTTAATATTATATTGTAACATATTAATATTATAATTCTTACTATTCTGTACTCTATAATCACTGACTGCTCAATGACATCTTCCCTATTTGTACATTGTAATTCGCTGATTGTACAGTTCTCTTCACTGTGAACCGCCTAGAAGTCGTAAGATTATGGCGGTATAGAAAAAAATTAAGTTATTATTATTATTAGTTATAGCATTCCTGTGGAAAAAATTGGATTACCTTTGCAAGGCAAATCTTTTACTTTTTGTTGTAGTAGTCTCAAAAATCACAGAGTTCTTGGGTGGTTGAACACAGGGTGTTCAGTACCCATCATGGTGTGATGAGATTAGGGGGGAGTTTAATTTCACTGGAAAGAGTGAAGACCTCGGAGTCTAAATGCAGGTCCTGTGAACTTTAGTAAGCTTTTTGTAGTGTTTCTTTGCTGTCCTTCAACCCAGACTTTGCCTCTACAAATAGCATAGTCTGCATTTCTAACTGACTTTTGATCAATAGCTCTGTTGAAATGTTATTTAAACAGCCAGAGTACACTAATCCCCTGAACGTACTGTTAAATAAGAAGTTGATATTCAAAAGGTTTGTTTGGCTGCTAAACAGCTGAATTTTATCTGGCCAAATCGCAGCCCATAAAATTTTTTTAGCTGGACAAAGGTACAGCAAGGAGTGAGGTTAAATCTGCACTGGTGAGAATTAATGTTCAAACTGGCCAGTTGAAGTTATCTAGTTCAGTCTGGGTGGCCAAATAACTGATCTTAAGTTAACTGATGGATGAAATAAAATCAAAATAGGGCACTAAACAAGAAAACACTTTTCCAATGGGGTATAAGGGGAGAGGAAAGAAAGAAAGGAAGAAAAAGGAAATTGGGCCAAGGCACTATATTCCCTCCAGTTCAAATGTGGTAAAACAGTTTTTTAGATAAGAGTGGAACTAATTTTAAGAGAATGAAAAGGAGAGAGATTTTTTTGGTTGCACAGTGCAAAAGCAGGGAGGGGAAAGTGGCACAGCGGTTAAAGCTACAGCCTCAGCACCCTTGGGTTGTGGGTTCAAACTCATGCTGCTCCTTATGACCCTGGGCAAATCACTTAATTCCCCCATTGCTTCAGGTACATTAGATAGTTTGTGAGCCCACTGGGACAGAAGGGAAAAATGCTTGAGAATCTGAGTAAACTCATGTAAATCGTTCTGAGCTCTCCTGGGAGAACGGTATAGAAAACGGAATGAATAAATAAATAAAGAACCCCCTTTATTGGCTGGTACAATTTTATTTTTATTTATATATATATATATATATTTTTTTTTTTTTTTTTTATATATATATATATATATATATATTTACACTGAGCTGGTTCTCATCATTCTTATTTTTCTCTCTCGGGGCCAGTGTAGTAAGTAAACCTTGTGTTACAACCATGCACTAAAGCTCATTACAGTTTCCTGACACACATGTGGTAGGAGTGCTTGTTTGCTTGGTTTCTGGCTAAAAGTGCAGGGCAGACTCAAGGTAAGGCAGCATCCTTTCTCAAAGGCATACCCTTGTAGTGTTGCATCTCCTATTTACTTCCCTTACTCTTCCCTCCCCTTTCCTTTTTGCTCTACCTCTTCCTGGTCACTGAAAAATAAATGTGGCATGAGTATGTTTAATAGAGGCCTACGCTACTACATCCCACCCACTCCTAATGCCTTTCCTGTTGGGGGGGGAGGGTGCGATGTGGCAGCACTCGAGTGTGGGCCTCTACTGAATGACAACGGTGGCAAGGAAAGAAAGGAAGGAGATTAGAGGCTGTTCTCTTGCTTGTGCCATTGTTGCCCTATATGCTAGGACTCCGGGAGATAGTATTAGTCAAAGGAAATGCTGGAAAGCTAGTACTCTGTTAATTCATGTAGCCAAATATGCAATAGCATTTCTGTAGAAAAAGATTTCTAAGATCAGCATCTGGAGATTCTTTTCTTTACTGAGGAAATTTTAACATGGTAACAAAAAAAAAAAGACATCAACAAAAAAAAAACTTGACAAGATTTGGAGCATCTTTGGCTCAAATCTTTACTTTTCAGCTTAAAAGAAGATTTCTGTAAAATGATCAGCTATTGTAAGGTTTTAACTGGAATTGTTTGGCATGTATGTATCTAGTTAATTATATAACTGTCTTTGGACATTGACCCATTTAATTGGTTAGCAGGTGCTGCTAACCAGATAAATGCAAGCAATATGGTGCTGAATCCGAAAGAGGAAATATTCAGCAACATATCTTGACAGTGCTGTGATGCTTTGTGGCAAGCTGAGGCATCTTTACAGCACAGCAGGGCACAATGAGTACAGACAGTCTATGGGGAAAATTGGAGGGGGGGGAGGATGTCTGAAAACTGATGCTTTGGAAGTTTCCAAGTTTGCCCTGAGGGTCCCCTGTCAGCATTACATAGCCAGATTCCTCAAAGAAGCACTTCGTATCAGGCCCCTGGTGAAACCTCCCCGTCTTGGGATCTCAACATGGTTTTGTAGGGGCTCACCCAGACTCTATATGCGCCGCTGAAGGGTGTTCTAGATGGATCTTATTCTCAAAATATTTTTTTCTAGTGGCCATCACTTCAGCAAGAAGGGTTTCCGGAGTTACAAGCTCTTTCTTGCAGAAAGCCTTTCCTAAATTTATTGAAGTGAGTCTCTTTGTGCGTACTGTTCCTTCCTTTCAACCTTCAAGTTTTGGTATTCCATGTCAATCAGGAGATCAGATTGCCAGCGGTCCAGTCCACAGGTTCCAAGAAAAAAGACCAGATTCTGAAGATGTTGGATGTTAAGAGAGTGCTTCTCCAATATCCTGCAGTCACCAACGAATTCATACTATTTGATCATCTGTGCTGACAAATCTTGCTGGATGTGGAGCGCCCACTTCCAAAGCTGTGATTGACAGATAGATCCTTAGAGCCATTTTGTCAGCTTATGTTGCATGTGGGGAAACAGTCCCCTGTTTCCATAAGGGCGCATTTGACTAGAAGTATGGCTTTGTCATGGGCAGAAGCTTGGTATCCCCCGAGGAGATTTGTAGGGCGGTGACGTCCACTTTTCATACATTTGCCAAGTTTTATAGAGTAGAAATGGCGGCAAGGGAGTATTCTGCCTTTGGGCCTTCAGTTTTACGGGCCAGTACAGTTATCCTGCTCTAGATTCTGGAACTGCTTTTGTACTTTCCGCTTGTCCAGAATGACACACCTATTGTACTAGAAAAAGAGATTAGGTTCTTAATCTTGTTAATATCTTTTCTAGTAGATAGGTGTGTCATTCTGGACCTCTGCCCTGTCATTCCTTTATTGCGCCTGCCTAATGTCTCATTCAGAAAGTTCATATTCAAACCTGACAGTTGGATGCCACTCAGATCTTCAGGGTTTGAAGAATAGTATATTGCTAGAACACTTTGGGATATTCTTTGAGCTCCATAAATGCTTGTTTGGCATGATTGTTCTGCTGTTTGGTTTTCAATGTTTAACATGTTATCTTTCAGAGCAGAACAGACTTGTTATTTGAGGAATTTCCCCATACTCTTCCTTCACATCTGTTTCTAGAAAGGGGCTATTGCTTGTTTTGGAATTAACTGTAGGGGATAGCAGAGCCCTTTGTGAAGTAGGAAGGATTCAAAATCTGGAGTAGATTCCTTCTGCAAGGCTCACGATCATGGAATAAACCTGCTTGTCCAGAATGACACACATATCTACTAGAAAAGATATTAGCAAGGTAAGAACCTAGGGGCAGATTCTCAAAACTAAAATCTGCCTTTAACGTGCTTGCTAAACTGGATCCAGCTGGTTTAGCATGCATGTATTTTAGCAGCGGGTTATTAAAATGGCTTACCATGGTCTTTTCCAAGTTTTCTAGCAGTCTCCGATACTGCCATGCAAATGTAGTACAACGAGGTCATTAATATTAAAATGATCACTCCGAGCAATTCCCTATAATCGCCGAGTGATTCTCTAACCTCGTTGTGCCACATTTGCCGTCAAAATTTACCGACAGATCAGAGCTGTCATTGCCTTATTTTCTGATTAGTGCCTGAGCGCTAATTGGCTCAGGCACTGACAGGAAAGTAAGGCTTGACAGCTCAGACCTGACAGAAAATTTTGCCACCCTCAAGCAACCACCCAACAACACAGCCCCCCTCCCGCCCCCGACAGCAGGAGAGATCCCATGACCCCCCTTGACAACACCACTGCAGTGGAAGAGATGCCCACTCCCTCCACCTCCACAAAATCCACAGCAGCGGGAGAGATGCCCACTCCCTCCCGCCACCACACAACCCCCTCCCCCCACCCCCCCCTCCTGTGCCTCTGACAATCTCATGCCCCCCCTCTCCCTTACCTCGTTTATGATGGCTGGCCAGAGGGTTGCCTACTCCCTCTGGCCAGCAGGCCCACCTCTTAAAAATGGCGGGCCTTCCCCTCCACAGTGCATCCTGGGATGCGCCGGGGAGGGACCTGATTGGCCCAGGTTGTTTAAGGCCCCTCCTATGGAAGGGGCCTTAGGCATCTAGGACAATCCAAGCCTTAGGCCCCTCCCTGGCTCAAGCAGTAGAACTTTTTGAATGAAAGTGTTCAAATCATAGATCAGAAGAAGCGTCACCAAGCTTTTTCCTTCTTCATCCATCAAAGTGGGCTCTCTCACAATATGACCAATATGAGATAATTGGATTTGCTTGTAACCTAAAAGAGTGGCATCTTCATTGATAGCTTATCCAGGAGCACCAAAGCCGTGCTGCTTCATAATGGGAACAAGTACCCATCTCTTCCACTGGCTCTGTATCTCATAGAGGATTACAACAGCATCAAGTTTCAAGTTTATTATGGTTTGATATACCACTTTAATACCAAAGCAGTTTACAATAAAAAAACAATTTAAAAACAAAAATAATTAAAAACAAGGGAAATGACATATATATGTGAATTTGAATTGTCATGACATGGCACAAGAGAAAAAAGGGAGGTTTACAGTTTATAAAAAAAAAAAATTGAAAAGGTAATGGGAAGAACGATATGGAGAAGGGGAAGACTTAGGTGCTTTGAAGTATGATGAGTACAGCTGGGAGGCCATCAGAGACTTCAAAATGGTGGCATTCCTAATGAATCTCCAAGGCAGTTTTACTAAGTAACTGGGACAGCAGGGACACAAAGGCAAGAATGGCCATAGCAGACCAAGTTCTCTGTGGGAAGAAAGAATGTCAGATGGGAACCACTGGTGGATCACTGTACATTAAATTGGGCCTAAAGAAAAAATTTGTCAGAGCTCTAGATAAGGAACTGGCAACCTTCAAGTACCTTCAAGACATCTTCCCTAATTCGTCTGAGGCAAAGGCCAAAGTTGATGTTTTTGTTGGACCACAGATGATGAAATTCTGAAGTGCAAGGAATTTCTAAGCCAATTAGGAAGGAGAAAGTGGCTTGGAATAGCTTTGTCTCAGTGGTTCGGAGCTTCCTGGACAATCTCGAGGCCAAAAACTACATGGAGTTGGTTGAGGATCTGGTGAAGAATTACAGTAAAATGGGCTGTAGGATGTCTCTCAAAGTCCATGTGCTTGATGCTCATTTTGAAACATTCAAGAAAAACATGGGAGCATAGAAGAGCAAGGTGAGCGCTTCCATTAGGATAAACTGGACTTTGAACATTGCTACCAAGGACAATATCCGCTATAATAAAACCCTTAGCGCACATGCGCAGTTGAAACTCCATGCGTCCATGCTTCGTGATCCATGCCTCCGTGCTGCCACATACGCAGTAGGAGCCTGCGGTAGTTTCTCCATCGGACTCCATCCTCATGCACATACGCGGCAATGGCTTCTCCCCTCCCACACCCCAGCCAACCTGCGCCTCGATGAATGGCAAATGTCCAGGCCTTATGGATCAAGGCCCGCTGCCAGGTGCGCACACAGGAAGGAGCCGGAGGTAAAAGGGAGGAGAGCTGTGATGGGACATCTTGCCTGAGAGAGGCAGAAAGAAAGAAAGATAGACAGCGGGCAGGAAGAGAGACATAAAAGAAACAAAGACAGACAGAAAGGGGGCCAAGGAGAGAGAGAGAGAGAAAGAAAGTCAGACACACAGAAAGACAGGAGGGCATGGAGAGAGACAGACTGGAGAAAGAAAAACAGACTGAAAGGGGGCCAAAGAGAGAGACAAACAGAAAGTCAGGAGGGCATGGAGAGAGACAGAAAGACATACAGCGGGCAGGGAGAGAGACAGAAAGAAAAAAAGAAAACCAGATGGGGTATGGAGAGAGACAAAAAGAAAGAAAGACAGACAGAAAGAGGGCCAAGGAGAGAGAAAGATAGACACACAGAAAGACAGGAGGACATGGAGAGAGAGAGAAAAAAAGACACACAGACAGGAGGGCATGGAGAGAGACAGAAAGAAAGAAAGACAGACAGTGGGCAGGGAGAGAGAGACAGAAAGAAAGACAGAAAGGGGGCCAAGGAGAGAGACAGACAGAAAGACAGACACATAGACAGGGCCAGGGAGAGAGAAAGAAAGAAAGACAGAAACACAGGCAAACGGGGCCAGGGAGAGACAGAGGACAGGGAGAGAGAAATAAATAAATGCCTCAGCGCCCCATTGTGCTAAGTCTACACATCTATTCTAGCACCCGTTAATGTAACGGGCTTAAACACTAGTAATAACATAATGGAAGACTAATCTGAGGGTTAATTTGTGAAAGTGACACAATATGATTGCAAATCTCGTAAAACTGCTCACTTCTAACTTCTGTGGTCATCTTTGTATAACTTAAATATAAATAATGTTATTTGTGATTCATATGTTGCTTTTTATGACTTTATAATAATTAAAAGATGAAAATGAGACATGTTCACGTTTTAAAATAGGCAAATTGCAAAATTTGACTATCTTTTTATCCATGAGCAATTAGTTTTTAGGCAGGAACAAAAATATTGTTATATAGTGTAATGATTTGAAAATTAAAAAAAGAAAGAGATAAAAAACACTGTTGGCTGGCCCTCGGCTATACTGTGCACACAACCACTGTGAAATTGTGTGATTTTAAATTCTAACAGTTATAAGTCTAACTTGGGGTGAGAATTGTCTCAATCAAACTGCGTTGTGCTGGGAAATAACCCTTTAAGACCTCTTCTTGGGCTGTATCCATTCCTCTGCTGATTGGTCCCAGATGCAGTTTGCTTCCTTTTCCAATCACTGAATGAAATTTATACAGAGTTATGACAGCAGATAAAGACTGAATGGTCCATGGGAGAGAGTGTGGTGTAGTGGTTAAAGCTACTGCCTCGGCACCCTGAGGTTGTGGGTTCAATTCCATGCTGCTCCTTGTAAACTTGGGCAAATCACTTAATTCCCCCATTGCCCCAGGTACATTAAATAGATTGTGAGCCCACCAGGATAGACAGGGAAAGTTGCTAGAGTACCTGAATAAATTCAGGTAAATGGTTCTGAGCTCCCGTGGGAGAACGGTATAGAAAATTAAATCTGGCTCCCTCTGAGCTAGTGCTGCCCAATTCAGGAAAAAAAATTTTGATTCAATTCAGCCTATTGAATTGGTTTTTCGATTCAATTAGATTTTCCTGCCCAATTGGGTGTTGTTTTCAAACATCCTGGTGGGTTTATTTTATAGCTTCTATACCCCCTTTGCCCTCTCCTACCCACACTGGCGCTGTGGTGTAAACGAAATAAAAAAACAAAAAGGACTTTTCCTCTCTCTGTTAAATCCTAGATCACGTTTGCGGTCTAACACCAGCTCTGGCAGGATACACTTTTCAAATCTGACATATTGTAATCACAAAACAGAAAATGATTTTCTACCTTTTGCTTTCTGGTTGTCTTCTGATAACTTGCTTCTTTCTTCTTTCTCCGTGCTAACCATCCATCTTCCATCTGTGTCCTCCCCTTCCATTTCCATTCCTTTCCCCTGGTCTGGCATCTGTCTCCCCCCCCATGCCCTGACATCTCTCCCTCCTTTCCCTCCCTCCCATAGTCTTGGCATCTCTTTCCTCTCCTCTCCCTTCCTGGGCTTCCTTATCCCTCCTTCTCTCTCTCCCCAATTGAGTGCAGCAACAGCATTCCTCTTCCCCCTTCCCCTCTCACTCTCCTCCTCCACTGTTTTCCCCTCCTCCTCCACTGCTCTCCCCCTTTCCCCATCCACTCTTCTCCCTACTGCTCTCCCCTCAGTCCTGCTGCAGCTTTCCCTCTTCCATTTTAAGTCCAGCAGCACTCTCCTCTGTTCCCAATCCAGCAGCACCTCTCCCTCTCATCTCTCTCCTCCACTCATCTCCAACAGTACCTATCCCTCCCCTCTACTTCTGTTTCCCCCACCAACTAGCTGCAGCACCTCTCCTTTCCACCACCAGGGCAAGCAGCACTTCTCCTCTCCGACTAACAGGGCTCTTTTCCCTCCCCTCTGACTAGAAGCAGTACCTTACCCACTCACCTCCCAGGTCTAGCAGTATGACTCCCTCCTCTCCTCACCTCCTATCAGCCCTACTCCCTCTTGTCTCCCAGGTCCATCGGCACCACGCCACCCTCTTGATTAACAGGCTCTCACCGGCTTGTGGATTCCCCGGCCTGACTCGGCACAGCCTGAAGTTGTGTTTGACTCCAGTAAAGAAAGTACAAAAGAAAAAAACAAACAAAAAAAAAACAGGCGCTTTTTCAAACCCTCCCTGTAACACTAGCCTGTATTAGCAGCTGCACCGCTCTCTCCTTCCGTAGCTTTAGCGAGCCAATTCCCTTCTGCAGCCTCACAGCCTCTGCTAGGCCGTCCGCCTCTGATGATGCAACTTCCTTCTTCCTCGGAGGCGGGACGGCCTAGCAGAGGCTGTGAGGCTGCAGAAGGGAATTGGCTCGCTAAAGCTACGGAAGGAGAGAGCGGTGCAGCTGCTAATACAGGCTAGTGTTACAGAGAGGGTTTGAAAAAGCGCCTGTTTTATTTTTTTTTTCTTTTGTACTTTCTTTACCGGAGTCAAACACAACTTCAGGCTGTGCCGAGTCAGGCTGAATCCACAAGCCGGTGAGAGGGTTTAAAAAAAAAATGTTTTGAGTGGCAGGATTCGTGAGCGCGATGACAGCCAGACACGGGGAGGTTGGGCTCCGAATTGGACAGGCCGATTTTTTTAAAATACACATCGATTCGAATCGATTCACCCAAAGTGAATCGGTGAATCGAATCGGAAATCGGGCAGCACTACTCTGAACGCTCAGCTGATACACTCCAGTTGGATTAGTGGCATTTCAGAGTTAGAACAGACCTTGGAAGTTAACCCTGTTGCTGCTGCTGGAGGTAACACATTTGGTGCCATTGAAAAAACTAATATATTTAAAATTATATGTCTAATGTCCAGCAGCCAGCTGAATATTGATCGCTGTTTATACATGAGCCAGTGCAACATAGAAAAATTTAAAGACAGCTGCTAAAGAAATAAGAGGAATTGAATAGTGAACCAAAATTCAACATAAACACAAATCATATGAAAACAAACTGTGTGTATATATTACAAATGCATACATAAGAATTGTAACTTGTGTATTTATTGTTTTTTGGGGTTTTTTTTACTTCATAGGTCGTGTGATTGCAACCTTTACCTGCTCTGGAGAGAAGGAGGTAGATCTGGCTGTTCAGAATGCAAAAGCAGCCTTTAAAATTTGGAGCCAGAAGTCTGGGATGGAACGGAGCCGTGTACTATTGGAGGCTGCAAGAATTATAAGAGTATGGAGACTGTCATATGACACTATATCTGAAAGTATTACATTAGAGTCTTGTATATTTGATACCCGGGGCCGATCATTTTTAGCACACTCTTCCTCTATATAAAAAAATATTTTTAGTAATCACGAGCCACATAAGGCTGCATCTTAAACACTGCAGTGAGCACTAGAACATCAATACACCTTTTGTAAAACTAAATAAGCCAGATTAATACAGATCAATCCTATACAGTCAATACTAACAGAAAACCATATCATTTTCATACACATAGAACATAGATACACTCTCGCCCAATATGGAATAAGTAATCACAAACTAAAATAGAAATATGTAGAAAAAAATTAAACTAAACAGCCAAGAAGCCATAAAAAGCAACACCACAGGAACAGTAACACATGTTCCCTAATACTGTGCAAAATATAAAGATAGCAGATGTAAATTTGAAAAAAAAACCTGACAAATAACAATCACCATTTTACAAATTAATGAATAGAAATAAAATAGAAAATAAGAAAATACCATTTTATTGGACTAATTCATTTTTCAATTAGCTTTCAGAAATCAAAACCTCCTTCAGGTCAGTACAGTATGGAATCCTGTCCTCACCCAAGGAAGGGGGTGTTGGTCTTTGAAAGTTATTTAAAAAAATGTGTTAAAATTTGTCCAATAAAAAGATTCTTATTTTCATTTTCTATTTATAAACATTTTATCAATATAACTACATTATTACTTTATTCAAAAGCGATAAAAAAACTTTCTTCTACTTTTTTTGTTTTTACTTTAATCATCTTCTCTTCTTTCCATGCAGCCTTTGCCCTCTCTCTCTCTGTCTCTTTCCCTTGCATGCAGTCTCTGCCCTCTCGCTCTCTATGCCTCTGCTCTCTCTTTCTTTCTTTGCCTCTGCTCTCTCTTTCTCTGCCTCTGCTTTCTCTCTCTTTCTCTTTCTCTGCCTCTACTCTCCTCTCTCTCTCTTTCTTATTCTGCTCTCATTTTCTCTGCCTCTGCCCGCTCTCTGCCTTTGCCCACTCTCTCTCTCTGCCTCTGCCCGCTCTTTGCCTTTGCCCACTCTCTCTCTCTGCCTCTGCTCTCTCTCTCTGCCTCTGCCCGCTCTCTCTCTCTTTCTCTGCCTCTGCTCTCTCTCTCTTTCTCTGCCTCTGCTCTCTCTCTCTCTTTCTGCCTCTGCTCTCTCTCTCTCTTTCTGCTTCTGCTCTCTCTTTCTGCCTTTGCTCGCTCTCTCTTTCTGCCTCTGCTCTCTCTCTTTCTGCTCTCTCTCTCTCTCTCTCTTTCTGCTTCTGCTCTCTCTCTCTCTCTCTCTTTCTGCTTCTGCTCTCTCTCTCTCTCTCTCTTTCTGCTTCTGCTCTCTCTCTCTCTTTCTGCCTGTTCTCTCTCTCTCTTTCTGCCTGTGCTCTCTCTCTCTTTCTGCCTGTGCTCTCTCTCTCTCTCTCTCTCTCTCTTTCTGCCTGTTCTCTCTCTCTCTCTCTCTCTTTCTTTCTTTCTCTCTCTCTCTTTCTGCCTCTGCTCTCTCTCTCTTTTTCTGCCTCTGCTCTCTCTCTCTCTCTCTCTCTGCCTCTGCTCTCTCTCGCTCTCTCTCTCTCTGCCTCTGCTCTCTCTCGCTCTCTCTCTCTCTTTCTGCCTCTGCTCTCTCTCTCTCTCTCTCTCTTTTTCTGCCTCTGCTCTCTCTCTCTCTCTCTTTTTCTGCCTCTGCTCTCTCTCTCTCTCTCTTTCTGCCCCTGCTCTCTTTTTCTGCCTCTGCACTCTCTCTCTCTCTCTTTCTGCCCCTGCTCTCTTTTTCTGCCTCTGCACTCTCTCTCTCTCTCTCTTTATGCCTCTGCGCTTTCTCTCTCTCTCTCTTTCTGCCTCTGCGCTTTCTCTCTCTCTCTCTTTCTGCCTCTGCGCTCTCTCTCTCTTTCTGCCTCTGCGCTCTCTCTCTCTCTCTGCCTCTGCGCTCTCTCTCTCTCTCTTTCTGCCTCTGCGCTCTCTCTCTCTTTCTGCCTCTGCTCTCTCTCTCTCTCTCTTTCTGCCTCTGCGCTCTCTCTCTCTCTCTTTCTGCCTCTGCGCTCTCTCTCTCTCTCTTTCTGCCTCTGCGCTCTCTCTCTCTCTCTTTCTGCCTCTGCGCTCTCTCTCTCTCTTTCTGCCTCTGCGCTCTCTCTCTCTCTTTCTGCCTCTGCGCTCTCTCTCTCTTTCTGCCTCTGCGCTCTCTCTCTCTCTTTCTGCTTCTGCGCTCTCTCTCGCTCTCTCTTTCTGCCTCTGCGCTCTCTCTCTCTCTCTCTTTCTGCCTCTGCGCTCTCTCTCTCTCTCTTTCTGCCTCTGCGCTCTCTCTCTCTCTTTCTGCTTCTGCGCTCTCTCTCTCTCTCTTTCTGCTTCTGCGCTCTCTCTCGCTCTCTCTCTCTGCCTCTGCGCTCTCTCTCTCTCTCTTTCTGCCTCTGCATTCTCTCTCTCTTTCTGCCTCTGCGCTCTCTCTCTCTCTCCTCTTCCATATGACATCTTCCCTCTTTCCATGCCCCTTCCATAAACTGTCTATCCTGTACTCTTTCTCTCCTTTTTTCTCTCTGTCTCTACCTCATCTAGCATCTGTCTCCTCTCCTTTCCTTCTATCTCTCCTCCGCCTTCATCCTCCTTGCACTGACATATCTTCCTCCCCCTCCATAGTCTGGCATCTCTTTTCTCTCTTCTTTCCCTGGTCTTCCTTATTCCTCCCTCCCTCCCTTTCTCACCCTTCGTTGACAATGCAGTGTTCATTACATTATATTTACTGACAACATTATATTTACTGGCAATACTTTATATTTACTAACTTAATCTTGCAGTTCTAGGCGCATTACAATAAGAGACAAACTGGACATTACCAGCGAAATCACAATTCAGTAAATACTGTAGAGAAGCATTAACTTATCCTGACATACTTTGCTGCTCTTGCTGATTTCGGGCCTTCGACCCTGCTGGATCCCGCCTGGTTCTGTGAAGGCAGCACTCAGCAGAGAAGAAGGCCGGCAGAGCAGTGAGTTGTGAAAGCTTCAGGCCCTGGGAGCACCTTGGGGGCTGCACTTGGGGCAGACCTCCCCCCCCCCCCCCCCCCCCACCTTGGTATGCTACTGGAATTTTGACAGTCTGAAGGACTATAAAGAGTTTTACCTTGTGCAAAATTGTCATTTTTTTAATAAGACATTCACTATTTTTTCTGAGGCCCTCCAAGTACCTACAAATCGAAAATGTGGCCCTGCAAAGGGTTTGAGTTTGAGACCACTGATGTAGTGTATCTAGATTTTCAGAAAGCTTTAGACAGAATTCCTCATGAGAGGCTCCTGACTCCTGAGAAAGTCATTGGATAAGTGGCAAAGTTCAGTTGTGGATTAGGAATTGGTTATCAAGTTTCAAGTATAATAAGTGATTAATCGCTTATCTTTTTTTACTAAGCGATATACAATATAAATGATAAAAACAAATTACAAATTATAAAAACAAAAGAAGCGAGAGGGAGAAGTGGAGAACTACAATAAAATCAAAAAAGGGGGGAAAGGGAAGAAACAAAAGGAAGGGGGAATTTTCTGTTTGGAGCCATTTCATTGAGGGACAGATCAGTGCTCGAAAGAAAGCATTTTTAAGAAGCATTTCAAAGCTCCCTTGAATTTGTCCAAGTTTATTTCCTCTCTGATATGATAGGGAAAAGTTGAAAGGGGACAGATTCAAAACGAATGCTAGGAAGTTCTTCTTTACCCAACGTGTGGTGGACACCTGGAATGCCCTTCCAGAGGACGTTATAGGGCAGCGTACGGTACTGGGGTTTAAGAAAGGATTGGACAATTTCCTGCTGGAAAAGGGGATAGAGGGGTATAGATAGAGGATTACTGCACAGGTCCTGGATCTGGTGGGCCGCCACGTGAGCGGACTGCTGGGCGCGATGGACCTCAGGTCTGACCCAGCAGAGGCATTTCTTATGTTCTTATGATCTAAGATGAACTCTAGAGAATGTCACATGGAAAAAATCTGTCCCCATCTCTGCAAGCTCGGTCCTCGCAAACCGTCTGATCCCATCCACAAAAGCCTCGAATAGTTATGGTTTTATATTGAACTTATTTTATTAAAGTCTAAAAAGAAACAATATTCAGTTTGTCATTTTATAAACACAAATAATACAGAGCAAGGATCAACAAAACTCCTCCCCTCCTCTTCTCCATAAATATCCCCTCCACTATCAAGAAAACTGAATTAACCAAATTATTACAGAATACTACACAGAAAAATAATGGTAACAGAATACTGCAGTCACACATGACAGGAATAGTGTTAGGCAACTGCCCCCTTGGTAAGAGAGAGCCCTATGCCAGCTGGAAGCTAAAGAAGTATGGCCTGGGCTTTGCGGTCCCCAGTTATGTCTAACACCAGCTTGAGAAGGATACATATTTCAAATCTGATATATTCTAATCACAAAATAGAAAATTCTTCTTTACGGAGAGGGTGGTGGATGCCTAGAATGTGCTCTCGAGAGGTGGTGGAGATGAAAACGGTGATGGGAGTTCAAAAAAGCATGGGATGAACACAGAGGATCTAGAATCAGAAAATAATAGTAAATATTGAAGAACTAAGGCCAGTACTGGGCAGACTTGCATGGTCTGTGTCTGTATATGGCCGTTTGGTGGAGGATGGGCTGGGGAGGGCTTCAATGGCTGGGAGGGTGTAGATCAGGGATCTCAAAGTCCCTCCTTGAGGGCCGCAATCCATTCGGGTTTTCAGGATTTCCCCAATGAATATGCATTGAAAGCAGTGCATGCACATAGATCTCATGCATATTCATTGGGGAAATCCTGAAAATCCGACTGGATTGTGGCCCTCAAGGAGGGACTTTGAGACTCCTGGTGTAGATGGACTGGAGTGAGCTTTGACAGAGACTTCAGTAGTTGGAACCTAAGAACAGTACCGGGTAGAGCTTTGGATTCTTGCCCAGAAATAGCTAAGAAGGAAAAAAAAAACCCAATGAATTTTTAGATTGAATCAGGTTGGGCAGACTAGATGGACCATTCGGGTCTTTATCTGCCATCATCTACTATGTTACTATGTTACCTTTTGTTGTCTTGTCATTTTATTCTTCAAATCATGTTGGTCTCAGGCGCTGTTCTCTGTTTTCTTTTGTCTTCTCTTAACTCACTTACCAGGGCCTCCTGACCATTTGATATTTCTTCTTTCTCCATATCCCTATGTCCTCCTGCCCAGCCTTTTCCTTCTATGTTCTTATTCTCCCCCATGTCTAGCCATCTTCTCTGTGTTCATATACCCTACCATGTCTAGCATTCCCCTTTTTGTCCCTGTTCCTATGCTCCCATCCATAACTACCATCTCCCCTATTTTTGTATATCTCCCTGTGTCCAGCTTCTCCCCTCTCTTAGTACCTCTTACCAATGTGTCTCTCACACTCTCTCTCTTCCTTTCCTCTGCTATGTTTAATATTTCACTAATTTTTCCTTCATCCCCTTGGTTCAGCTTTTGTTTCCCTTTCCTTCTCTCTCTCCCTCCATGCAGATCATGTACCTATCTCCCTTCCCTCTAGCCCCCTTCCCATGGGTCCAACACCTCTATCCCCTCCCTTCATTGCCCAGGTTTGGATCTAGCATCTTTCCCTTCTCTTCAACTCCACTCCACCCACCACATGGGCCCAGCACCTCTCTCCCTCCCCCCAATCCCCAGACCAGATCCAGCAAATGTCTCCCTTCCCTTCAGCTCCAGCCGGTCCAACAGCCCAATTAAGCAACCCCCTCCCCTCCTTTGCAGATGCAGCAGTAGCCCCCCCCCTTCATGGGTCCAAGAACCCACCACCCTCCCTCCCCATCGCAGGTCCAACAGCCCACCACCCTCCCTCCCCATCGCGAGTCCAACAGCCCACCCTACCTCCCCATCGCGGGTCCAACAACCCTGCTCCCTCTCTCCATATCGCGGGTCAAAAATGGCAACCCCCCCCAAACAAACAAACCTGCCACTCCCCTGGGTCAGCCCCTTTGCGCCTTCTGGGGCGGGCCTACCAACCTCTTAAAAGCTTCAAAGGACAAAGAGGCAACATCGAACACAGGCGAAACCAGAAGTTACATTGGAAGGAGGAACTTAACGGGAAGAAGGTTCCAGAGCAGCACTGCATGCGATGTTGCCTCTTCGTCCTACGAAGCTTCTAAGAGACTGGTAGGCTCATAAGAACATAAGAAATGCCTGCACCGGATCAGACCTAGGGTCCATCCAGTCCGGTGATCTGCACATGCGGAGGCTCAGCCAGGCGTATCCTGGTGCATACATTAGTCACTCGTATCCCTCAATGTGTCCTGCTAGAAGATGTGCGTCCAATTTTCCCTTAAATCCTAGAATGGTAGTTTCCTCCACCATCTCTTTCGGGAGAGAGTTCCAGGTGTTCACCACTCGCTGTGTGAAGCAGAACTTTCTGACATTTGTCCTGGCCATGTCCCCTCTCAGCTTCAGGCCATGACCTCTGGTCCGAGTCTGGGTCACATTCGCCAATGTGAATAAAGCTATTTCTTGCTCTCCATCCTTTCCCCCTGCTGGTGAGTGAGTTTGCTCCATTTTGTCGATTCCTTTTAGCAATTTAAAAGCCCTGAGAGGCGCTAGGTTTTGTTTTTTTGGGAAAGGTGTTCAGATTTTGACCTGTGATCAGGAGTGAGGGAGGGAAGCTGCTGGACCCGCAATCATGAGGAGGGGTGGAAAGGGAGGCGATTCGCTGCAGATCCTTTACTGCGGGAACAAGACCATTCACTACTCCACGAGGTGGTGAAAAGTGTTGTCTCCATACCCATGGCAAACGGGGGGGTCCTCCCCCCCATACCTGCGGGTTAACTATGGGAAACAGTCCCCGTGTCATTCTCTGAGTTCCACACTAGGTTTAGAAATACCACTCAGTCTTTTTGCAGTGTACTTGCAGAGGTCCAATCCATAATTTGTCCTATTTGTTCTGACACAGCCTCTACATTGTCTTCAGTTATTCTTTAAGAAATGGTAGATAGGTGCTAAAAACTTGTTTTTTAGGGTTGAGGTTCTCTCTGCATGATAGATCAGATTAAATACACACAATGAAATTTGCCATTTCCTGGAAATAAAGCAATGTTATTGACAAAATTCTTAGGTTTGGATACCACCCAATGTAAACTAGCAGCGCTCTTGCTTTTGTTTATGGTGGATGGGGAGTCTCAAAGTGGAACACTAGAGTTATTTTCTTTATTTTCAGGGTCCACAAAGTCCATCATGCCTGTTCTTGAAACAGCAACATAGGGCCTTGCGAGTCTATTGATTCACATGTGTATGCCTTAGAATTCTTGATGCTGTCTGTCTTCCACCTCTGAGAGGCTGTTCCATGAATCTATCCCCTTTTTTGTGAATAAATATTTCTCCCAGAACAAGCAGGATAGAATCTCATCACAAATTAGGTGATAACATCTGACTTTGCAAGTGCATCACTACCCATGCTGCATTGTCAGATGGGGCTTCCTTTCTTTTCTACAGAGCTTGAAAGACATCTTTCTCTTGCTGATTCTTCACCCATTTTGGAAAACTTGTTTTGCTGGGAGGGGGTAGTTTCCCTACCCAGGACTTTGGTTGGTATTACTACTTTTCTTTTTTTTACAGTGCCTTTTATCTTTCATCGTTTTGAAAGCTTTTGGGTGTTTTGGCTGGGCATATTTTTTCAAACCAATCATTTTATTCACCTTGGACATTTTTTCAATAATATGTTTCATAAAATGGACACAGTAGGGGAGAGACCAAGATGGTGTTGAAATCGGACGTGCTGTGCTGATGGAAGTTTGAATAACCGCTGAATTTTACTTTCCTTTTGGCTGATGTTCCATCATCAAGTTTCAAGTTTATTCGTTATTTGATTGATTGCCTATCACAATTACTAAGCGATGTACATAAACAATAAATATAAGGTAAACAATAACAAGAATATAAACATCTTTTAAAAATAGACCGATTACAACAGGAAACACTAGGATAGAAGGGAACGAAATACATTTTAAGATAGGTAAGGAAGAACATTTAGGGGTAATATACAAAGGGAAAGGGAAAACAAAATAGTTTATTGGGAGTATAATACACAATTGAACAAAATGAACGGCAGTTATAAAGAGCAATTGGCATTTCAATTAGATATTGAAAGCGTCTTTAAAAAGAAAGCTCTTAAGTTGGCTTTTAAATTTATCAAAATTTTTCTCCTGTCTTAAGTAAAGTGGGAGAGAGTTCCAAGTTTGTGGTGCTGTAACGGTAAAAATATATTGCCTTCGTGTATTTATCATTTTAAGGGTGGGAATAACCAATAAAAGTTGTTCATTCGATCTTAAAGTTTTTTGAGAAGAATATGGAATTAAAACTTTGTAAATAAATGATGGAGTTTTGTATAGCAATGATTTAAAGGTGAGTAAAGATAATTTATAAAGAATGCGGTGTGCCACAGGGAGCCAATGTGCCTTTTGAAGTAACGGAGTGACATGATCAAACTTTTTGGCCCCCATAATTAATTTGATGGAAGTGTTTTGGATAATTTGTAATCTTCTAATTTCTTTTTGGGCCATTCCTTTGAATAAAGCATTACAGTAGTCAATTTTTGAAATAATCAATGAATGAATTAATGTGTTTAAAGATTTGGGACAGAGGAATTTTGAAATAGAGCGGATTTGACGTAACCTGTAGAAAGTATTCTTGACCAGATAGCTAATGTGGTCATGATAAGTAAGATTTTCATCTAAAATGATACCTAGTATCCGGATTTTATTTACTTGTTTGAGCGTAACTCCTTGTATATTAATAGAAACCGCTATTTTATGATTTTCTTTCCAGGGAAAGAGTAAAGTGTTGGTTTTATTAATGTTTAAAGACAATCTGTTTTGGTCCAGCCATAGATGAATCTGTTTAAGTTTTTCATTAATGGTGGCAATTTCTGACGGATTATTAGGGTCAAGGGGGTGTAAGAGTTGTCCATCATCAGCATAAGCGAATACTGAGAAACCAATAGATTGACAGAGAGTCATAAGGGGAGAGAGGAAAATATTGAACAGGAGAGGAGATAGAATAGAACCTTGAGGAATGCCATAGGAGCTGGAGAAACTCTAAGAAATAGAATCATTAAAAGAGACTATAGAAGTTCGATTATCAAAATAGGACCTAAACCAAAGAAGAACTTGCTCGGAAATGCCAATAGATTGTAATCTATTTAATAAAAGATTATGATCAACTGTGTCGAATGCTGCTGAAAGGTCTAGTGAAATCAGAAGGACAGAAGAGTGGTGATCCAAATGGTATAGTATAGATGATCATGGGGAAGCAGAAGGGAAGTTCCCGGCTGGGGACTCGGGGCATCTTATCCAGACAGCCATTGTTGAGGCGGTTACATACTACGTGTTGGAGGCCATTGCCGGCTTTGGGAGGAATGCCAGACCATTCGGTGGACCTCGGTATTGATCGGGTTTCTTTGAGCCTGAATCAGGGACAGGCTCCCTTTCAACTAGGAAGCAAGAGCATAGCAGGCAAACAGACAAGTTGGTCCTCCCAAGAGGAAAGGACTGTGTCTGCTACTGGAGGAACAGCAGGGGGAAGATTATTGTTGGAAGTTTCCCCTGTTGGAGCCCAGACATTGACACCCTGCGAGGATGCCAAAGAAACTCCCTTATTTGGGAGTGAAAACATCTGTTTTGGAGAGATGACAAAATCTGTAGAACAAACAAAAACTGCAGACAATGTACACGATGCAGGCAAAAATTTATTATCCCAAAATAAAATGCAGTAATATAAAAACCTTATTACCAACCAAGGGACCCAACACTGTTGAGTGACTTCATTTTTGGCAGCACTTTCGGCAGATTTAATATACAGGCAATGTTATCTTCATTTTTTACTGTATACTTTATACCTTATTTACCATGGACCCCTGATGAAGGTGTTTGTCCGAAACACGGGCAGTGTTGGGTCCCTTGGTTGGTAATAAGGTTTTTATATTACTGCATTTTATTTTGGGATAATAAATTTTTGCCTGCATCATGTACATTGTCTGCAGTTTTTGTTTGTTCTCCTGCTTCGCTGTTTATTCTGCAGATCTGGTTGGATTTTGGATTTCTTTTTGTTGTTCTCGAGATGACAAAACCTGCCATAGTCAATTTGGATACGCTGTGAAAAGCTATTGAAGTTATAGATTCCAACCTGAAGAAAGCAGTGACAATTTTGCGAAATGATTGTGGAACTATTAATTCCTTGGTGAACACGTAAGGTGAAACACTATGAGAACTTGGTGAGAGCATTAAAAAGCATGAAGAACAGTTTAATCCAATTAAGACCTTAGAAATGGAAATTATTAAAGAGAAGTCTTATATCCAGAAAAAGTTAGAATTCATTGAAAATAAGCAAAGGAAAAATAATTTGAGTATTCAATTTTCCAAAACTCCAGTTGTATCAGTTGTTGAAATGGTATGGAAATATGAGAGAGAGATTGTTGTTTCCAACTAAGAATTTACCACTTATTTTGAGAGCTCAATATTTAGCCATTGGGAACAAATTAGAGAGTTCTACCCACCTGATATGACTGGAGGGATTGGTGCTAGGGCCCTCCTGGGAGCGGTTGGAGGCTATTTTCAAAGTTTGTCAATGGTATGCCCAGATTACCATAGAGCAGTGTGGGTCCTCAAAGTAGTTTAAATGGATATACCCTGTAGTTTGCTTGGCCTATGCTGAATAGTTGCTCCCAATTAAAGGTGGTGGTCATGGAAGGTGTTCTGTTTTCTTAATTTTTCCCAAGAAAGAAGGCATTTTTGGCCAATTTTATATCTCAGAAGGGTGACTACAACTTGCAAGGTTCCCAAATTCAGAATGGAGATCCTGCAATCAGTTATTGCAATCAAGCCTTGATTTTGCTGAAATACAGGTGTGATGAATATCTGAGGCCAGGATACCTTGGATTCATGCTAAGTTTGTGGTGGATGACTATCTGAGGATTGTCCGTGTTCAATGTGCCACGCGGCATATGGTGTTGGGAGGTAGGAGCATCTGGCTTAGCCGCCTCTGGTCGTTTGGGGGTATTAGTGCCCAGTTGGTCCGAGGGCCTGGTAAAAAGTCCAGATTTGAACCGGGAAGCAGCACAAGGGTGTCCCCGGCGAAACACAGCCATGACAGCCGCAAACCCCAAAAAGGAGCTCATGAGCATCCACAGGGGCAATCTGGTCAGGGATTTCTCCCTGAATTAATCAATATGATGTTTGAAGCTTACAAGATTAACAAGGGCCACATGGAACCCTCAGGGATCGCGGCCCTGCTGGTGCTGGGGTTACCCCCCCCTCCTCCCCCCGGAGTGCAATTCCTCAGCAACAATGTCAAGTGTAAAATGGGGAAGTTCAGTCTGAGGAAGAATAGGACAAAATGGGCTCTATTTCAATGCCTTTACTCTGCCAGTCAGGATCCTCTGTGGCAGGAAATGCTGCTTCATCTCTAGGGGGGCCAGATCCGAATCTGATGGAGGCCCCTGATCTCGGGGAGGACCTGACTATACGCAGGCTGTTTAATCCTTCAGCGTTTTTAGAGGTGATCATGGAATACCTCTAGGATTAGATTAGAGGCTCCGCAGTCCTCTTCTACACAGTGCTTGGTTTTCCCTCTCATCAAGTCATTACCAAAATGCTCACAGACAATTGGGAGGTCCTAGAGGGGCCCCTTCGGGTGGCCAAAGCTATGGAAAGCTGTATCCAGTGGATGTGGAATTTAACTAGCTCTTTGTTCTTCCGAAAGTGGATTCACTGGTGGCTCAGGTAACAAAGCTTATCCCAGGACAAGCAGGCAGCATATTTTCACACATGGGTGACGTCACCGACGGAGCCCCGCAGCGGACAGCCTCGAAAGCAGACTTGCTTGAAGATCTTTATAAGAGCTTCCGAGTGCTGCATCGCGCATGCATAAGTGCCTTCCCACCCGAACTAGGGGGCGCCTCTCCTGTGAGGATCCTCAGTTCAATGTTTTCAACTTCACGAATGGACACTCAATTCCCCCATGCTGTGGCGAGTATTTGCTCAATGGGGGACCCTGCAGGTAGACCTTTTTTTGTCCCCCCTCAACAACAAGCTGCCTTAGTTTTGCTCTCGAATATACTCTCTCCAACGTCTGGAGGCGGACACTTTCCTCCTGGATTGGAAGGGTCAGTTTCTCTATGCCTTCCCTCCATTTCCGCTGATTCTCAGGACTCTTGTCAAACTCAAGACGGAACATGCCACCATGATTCTGATAGCTCCTTAGTGGCCCGGACAACCATGGTACTCCCTTCTACTTCAACTCAGCACCAGGGAGCCTCTGCTTCTACCAGTTTTTCTCTCTCTGCTTACTCAGAGTCAGGGATCTTTACTTCATCCCAATCTGCAGTCTCTACACTTAACAGCTTGGTACTTTTCTACCTGACAGACTCCTCGCACTTCTCTCAGCCTGTTCAAGATATTTTGGTCACTTTCAGAAAGCCATCCGCTCGACAGTGTTAAGGCCAGAAATGGACTAAATTTTCTGCTTGGTGTTCCACACGTCAGATGGAGCCCAGGTCTACATCCTTGGCTTCTGTTTTGGACTATTTACTTCACTTATCGCAATCTGGACTTCGGTCTACATCCATTCGAGTCCATCTTAGTGCTATTGCTGCTTTTCATTAGCCTCTTGATGGGAAACCTCTCTCTGCACATCCCGTGGTTTCCCAATTTATGAAAGGACTCTTTAATGTTCATCCACCACTTAAACCGCCTCCGGTGATTTGGGATCTCAATGTTGTTTTAGCTCAACTAATGAAACCTCCATTTGAACCACTTGATAAAGCTCATCTCAAGTATCTCACTTGGAAAGCAGTTTTCCTGATTGCCCTCACGTCTGCTCGAAGAGTCAGTGAGTTACAAGCTTTGATTGCGGACCCACCTTTCACAGTTTTCCACCATGACAAAGTAGTCCTCCGTACTTATCCGAAATTCTTACCTAAAGTGGTTTCAGACTTTCATCTCAATCAATCTATTGTTCTGCCAGTATTTTTTCCAAAGCCTCATTCTCACCCTAGAGAAGTAGCGCTCCATACTTTGGACTGCAAACGTGCCTTGGCTTTCTACCTGCAACACACTCAACCTCACAGAACATCTCCTCAACTTTTCATCTCTTTTGATCCAAATAAGTTGGGACGTCCTATCTCAAAGCGAACCATCTCCAACTGGATGGCTGCTTGCATCTCTTTCTGCTATGCTCAGGCTGGTCTTCCGCTGCAGGGTCGAGTCACGGGCCATAAAGTTCGAGCTATGGCGGCATCTGTAGCTTTCCTCAGATCAACTCCTATTAAGGAAATCTGCAAGGCTGCCACTTGGTCCTCGGTTCATACATTCACCTCTCATTACTGTCTGGATACTTTCTCCAGGAGGGATGGCCATTTTGGCCAATCTGTTTTGCAAAATCTTTTTTCTTAAATTGCCAACTCTCCCTCCAGCCCTTTATGGTTAGCTTGGAGGTCACCCATGTGTGAGAATATGCTGCCTACTTGTCCTGGGATAAAGCACAGTTACTTACCGTAACAGTTGTTATCCAGGGACAGCAGGCAGATATTCTCACAACCCACCCTCCTCCCCTGGTTGGCTTCTTAGCTAGGTATCTGAATTGAGGATCCTCACAGGAGATGCGCCCCCTAATTCGGGTGGGAAGGCACTCGCGCATGCATGATGCAGCACTCGGAAGCTCTTATAAAGGTCTTCAAGCAAGTCTGCTTTCGAGGCTGTCCGCTGCGGGGCTTCGTCGGTGACGTCACCCATGTGTGAGAATATCTGCCTGCTGTCCCTGGATAACAACTGTTACGGTAAGAAACTGTGCTATATCTCCCCTCTCAGTGAAGTTGGCATTGTATTAAAGATGCTCAGGACCGCAGGCTGGGTTTTGTTCATAAGAAGCTCTTTGAGGCCATGGTCTCAGGTTTGTGTACAAGTAAAAGAGAATCAATCTGATTGAGCCTCTTTGTCTTGTGGAGTGCCTCAGAGATATGCTTTGTCAGTGATGTTGTTTAATATCTACCTGCTCCTATTGCATAAGCAGGGAGTTATTTTTATGCAGACAACATTCAATTTCTCATTCCTGTTAATGAATTGCAGGCTGAGTCTTTATCACATCTAAACGTTTCTGTATCATCCAGGATTAAATGTTTCAAAATCAATTAAAGTTTTCAGCCATGGAAAAACTTGTCGTGCTGCCTTACTGAGGTCACTCTTATGGGTGTAGCCAACAATGTTAGGTATCGCCAACAATGTTAGGCATCTTGGGGTGGTGTTTGACTCTTCTTAAGCCCCAAATTAAGGCCATGATTTCCTGTGTGGTTTTCAAGTTGCGTTTGCTGTGGAGATTACTTGACTATCTCTCTAATGAAAAATTTAGATTGGTCATCTCTATAATAAAACCCTAAGCGGCGCATGTGCACTTCTACTTGCGTGTTCCATATGTCCATGACCGGAAGAAGTGCGCATGCGCGCCTACAACTGCCCCACACTCGTGGCCCTGTTTGCTGTTCCGAGCTGCTGAGGACTCTCCTGAAGGCCCTGGTAGAAGGTCGGGCGCTGCTCCTGTGCGGGCTGGCGAGATGAAGGTGTTTGCCGCCGCGGCTGTCGGCGGCTGCAGGCTGCTGGTGGCTATAGGTCCCCTGCCTACCCACCCCACTGCAAGGCCAAGGCACCTATCTGGAGTCCCCTGCTGCCGACCCCCCCTCACAAAATCCGGTGCTTGCTCACCGTTCTCGCAGTGCTGCTGCTTTAACTCTTCGGCCATAGGCAGCATGAGTGAAGTAACCAAACTGCCTTCGGTGACCCAGAAGCTTTTCCTATGCTACTGCTTCCTGCCCCCACATAGGCGGAAAACAGTAGCAGAGAGAAAGCTTCCAGGTCACCAGAGGCAGCATGTTTACTTCACTCATGCTGCCTACGACCAAAGAGTTAGAGCAGCACCGCAAGGAGATCGGTGAGCAAGTAGTGAGGGATAGGGATGGATCACACAGTGAGGGATGGGGAGGAATAGCATGGTGAGGGTAAGAGATGCTGGACCTCAAGGATGGGGAGAAAAGTAAAGTAAAGGACCAGACCTGCTAGGGAAGGAAGGGAAGGGGCAGATAGAGATGCCAGACCATGGGAGGAAGAGGAAAAAAAGGGGATGTTAAGACTACTGGATGGGAAAGGGGGTGGGAGAGAGAGAATAGAGAGATGTCAGACCAGGGAAAGGAAGGAGGTTCAAGACTAAGGCTGGGGAGGGGAAGGGAAAGACAGAGATACCAGAACAAAAAGGGGGGGGGGAAGAGAAAGAGGGGAGAGAGATGCCAGACTGGGAAAGAGGATAAAGATACCAGACCATAGGAGGGGTAAAGAGAGGGAGGAGACGGTACACAGGGATGGAGGGAAAGAGGAGAGATAGGGAGGACATGGTGTACAGGGATGGGATGAGGCAGGAGGTAACTAGAGAACAAAAGGAAGTAAGCCAGAGAAGCATAAGAGTTACCATACTGAGACAGACCACAGGTCCCAAAGAGTAGAACAAATTTATGCTGCTTAAAATAAAGCAGTGGATTTCCCCCAGATTCGGGGGAGGGAGTGGGAGAAGGGAGAGATGTTGGACTCAAGTGAGGAAAGGAGAGAGAGACAGATGGATGAGAAGGACAGAGGGGTTACTAGGGAGACCAGGAGAGATTGTAGGGGATAGGGAGAGATAGACTTCAGGGAGTGTGGAGGGGGAAGGAGAGAGATGGTTTTGGGGAAGGACAGATGGGGACAGGAAAGGGAAAGATGGCAAAAGGGGTGAAACAGGGTGTGAAAGGGGGAAAAGGAGAGATGGAAATGGTAGGACCATTGCTGCTTTGGGGCACTGAGGGAGGAAAGGTTGGTATGTCAGGACTGCTGCTGCCACCTCGGGTAAGTAAAGACCCTGTCAGATGATAAATGCAATGGAGGATCTATGAGGGCCAAAAGGGTACAAAGGAAATGGTGAAAGGTGAGGTGGTGGGACTGGGATCAGTGGGAGGCAGGGTCCGGGCATGATAGAGGTGGGGCATGGGTGGGGTCAGAGTCAGGGTATAGGTGGGGCTAATCTAGCACCCGTTACTGTAACGAATGTAACAGGCTAAAACACTAGTTACAATGATAATAACTCTGCTGTTAGATTACTGCAGTGCTATTTATTTAGGCTTGCCTAAATGCGTGCTGCGGTCGTTGTAGTTGGTTCAGAATACGGCTGCTCGCCTTATTGTTTATGCTTCGAAATTCGACCACATTACGCCGATACTCTGAGACCTCCATTGGCTACCGATCAGCCTGTGGACTGAATTTAAGATTTTGTGCCTAATGTTTAAGATGTTGCAGTATAATTGTCTGTAGAGTGTTCGTTACTTGTTGCAGTGGTATTGCCCACTGCGTGAGTTACGCTTATCGGATAGTTCTTGTTTGGAAGTTCCTTCATTGCAGGTTGTTAAGCTCTCTGGGAGTTGTAAGTCTATGTTCTCTGGCCAGAGTCCTCTACTTTTCTGGCAATTCAGGAAAGGGTTGAAAACTGTGCTGTTTGAGTGCTTTTTTTTGGTGTGAGTTTAGTGAAAACTTGAGCATAGGAATGCTTTTTTTTTCTCTTTTCTCTTTCCTTTCTCTCTTCTGTTTGTAAGGAAAGAGTAAGGAAAGGATAGGAAGGGGGAAAATTAAGAGAATAGGAAAAGAAGGGGGAAATCAGATATGGAACCGAAAGAGAAAGAAAAAAGTTTTTTGATTGTTTGTTTTTGTTCCAGGGTCAGTCAATGTTGTGGGCTTTTGATACATTTAATGATGTTTTTTAGTTTTGCTGTACTTTTTTCATATATATTATTTGTAGCTATTATATATGTTGCCATTGTTCCTCGCCTAGATTTGTGGATAGGTGGGTTATAAATACTTTTATGGTGAATCAATTTTTATTTTCAAACAAAAATCCAACCAACAAAACACCAATATCCATAACACAATAGAAAGAAAACCAAATACAAAGCAGCCAGATCCAACAATCCCAGCCCTAACCCATCCCACCCCAACCCCCTGATCCAGAAGCAAAGAGAAACCAAAATGCAGTAGGCATAGCCTACTGCCAAGGAATAATATCAAAACCCATCACCCCCCCAAAAAAAAACCAAACAGAAATAAGGTTAGTATAAATACTTTTAAATAAAAATAAATAAATGTCGCCCATGCTTGCCACTCCAAGTTGCACCACGATCCGGAGACTATTGTCAGGAGGGAAGGAACCTACAGAATATGTAGCAGTCACAAACATGGAGAAAAAAGCCTCAAACTTAAGTTGCAGCCTAAATACAGAAGCTTCTGGGTGCCTTCAATCTTATCACTGGCATAAAAAAACTCCACAGAGAACTTGCTCCATATCTCATAATGATCCAAACCACTGTGCACAGGAAAATTAGAAAAACACTTATCTTTAGCTGGAGAATGAAACAGTTCATTGGCCCCAGTTGTTCACAAATTCTTCAAGTCTTTAGAATCTTCAAACACTCCAATAGCTCCAGAAGTTATACTGCTCCAACAAAAATTCATAATCCTGACAAGGATCCTTGTTTCGCCAGATCACCTGACTGTGTCAGGGAAAGTCCTTCAGATCCGTGCACTGTTAGCTGTCAACATGACAAGTCCTAAAAAAAAAAACCACTGAGGGAACTATTTCTATAACACCATCATAGTCAAAAAGTTCCCTGACACCACATTTTTGGGAAACCAATCAGTATTGCCATATTCTGTTCTCACTGCAGCTTCTTTTATGTTTTATAAATCTTTATTCATTTTCTTATGTTACAACAAGTGTTTTAAATAAATTCATTATAAACTTGAATAATCACACTTGATTAACTTACAGATTAATATCAAATTTAAAATTTCTTTAGAAAATCAATATTTTATAAAGTTATAATATTATGTAAGAAATTTAAATTAATATAATTATTATTGAATATAATAATTTCCCCTCCCTCCCTCCCTATCAATACTGAATGAGAAATCTTTATTCATTTTCATATGTTACATCAACAATATAAATTCATACTAATATTTCAGAAAACTAAATTTATATAATTCTTAGTTAATATAATAATATCCCATCCCCTCCCCCTCCCTTCTATTCAGTAATACATGAATAAAATTTTTAAATGCTATTCTTTCCATATTTCATATTATAAATCAAGTATTAATATATTATATAATATTTAGAGATATGATCCCTTTTTCTTCTAATCAAATTCTATACATGGGAAAATTAATCATTCTTTACAATATTCAGTTAATGGTCTCCATATTTTTTGAAATTTATCTATATGTCCTTTTTGTGTTGCTATAGTGAGCTCCATTTTGTATATATGACATACAGAATTCCACCAGAATGTATAATTTAATCTGTCATGTTTTTTCCAATTGAATGTGATTTGTTGTATTGCTATTCCAGTTAAAACAAAAAGAAGTTTGTTATTACTTGATGATATTTGACTTCTTGCTCTCATAGTTGTTCCAAATAATATGGTATCATATGTCAAGGCTACCGGATTTTCTAACATCCTATTTATTTGGGGCCAGATTGATTTCCAGAATGTTAAGATGAATGGACAATAGAATAAAAGATGATCTAATGTCCCAATTTCAACATGACAATGCCAGCATCTATTTGACCTAGAGCTATCTATTTTTTGTAATCGAACAGGGGTCCAGAAAGCTCTATGTAAAAGAAAAAACCAAGTTTGTCTCATAGATGCTGATACCGTACATTTTAGCCTCCAAGACCAAAGTCGTGGCCATTGAGATGCACTAATTTGGTGCTTTATCTCAATGCTCCAAATGTCTCTAAGACCATTTTTTGGTTTTTTATTTATATAACCGGATATTAATTTATACCACTGTGCAGCTTCATGACCTGTTGAATTAATCTGGAAACACAGGAATTCCAAACTGTGATAATTAGTAAGATTTTTCCATTCAGGGAACCCTACCTGAATGGATTGCTTCAATTGCAACCATTTAAAATATTGTGTTTTTTTAAGATCAAATTTATGTTGCAATTGTGAAAACTCCAGCATCTTTCCATTTTTTATTATATCATCTAAAATACGAATACCTGCTGTCATCCAATTTTTCCAGATTATTTTGAAACCGCCTATTTTGATCTTGGGGTTTAACCAAATCGTTTGAGTTGTTGATTTACTAATTGGAATAGGAGTTAGATTACTTATATATCTTAAAGTTTTCCATGTATCCATGAATATTTTATGTTCTTTGTATAGCCTTGGCATTTTGATACTAACTACATGACTGAGACGTAAAGGAAACATGAGTCTCCATTCAAGCCAGAACCAATCTGGAATATTATCAGTGGGCTCTGGGAGGATCCAATACATACCTTGACGTAAAATATAGGCTTGATGATACCTATAGAAGTTGGGAAAATTTACCCCTCCCTCCGCAATTGGTCTTTGTAATGTCACTAAAGCAATTCTGGGATTTTTCCCAAGCCAAATAAATTTTGTCAATACCTTATTTAACTTTGTATAAAAAGATTCTTGAAAGAAAACTGGTATCATTCCCATTTGGTAACAAACTACAGGTAAGATCATCATTTTAACTGTTTGTACTCTTCCCCACCAAGATAAATGTAAAGGATTCCATTGTTCACACATCTCTGTCACTTTTTGTAATAAACATTTTTCATTAATTTTCATTGTGTCTTCTAAATCTTTTGAAATCCAAATTCCAAGATATTTAATAGTATCCTCCTTCCAAACAAAAGAGAATGTATTAAATAAACCTTTTGTACAGTGTACATTTAATGGAAGTATTTCTGATTTATTCCAATTTATCTTATACCCTGAAAACTTTCCGAATTTATCAATTAGTTCAAGCAATTGTGGAATGGTGGATTCTGGATTCCTCAAATATAATAATAAATCATCAGCATAAGCTGATATTTTGTATTCTCTATCTGAATGAGGTATACCTTGTATTTCCTTTACTTGTTGGATTGCTAATATTAAGGGTTCTAAAACTATATCTAACAGTAAAGGAGACAAGGGACATCCTTGTCTAACTCCTCTCTGTAGATTAAATTTTTCTGAAAATGTATTATTTATATATAATCTAGCAGAGGGGGAGCTATATAATGTTTGTATCATTTGTATGAATCCAGGACTTATACCAAACCATTCCATAGCCTGATACATAAATGTCCATTCTATTCTATCAAAAGCCTTTTCTGCATCTAAAGAAACAGCAAAAGTAGGCTCATTCATTTTCTTTGTTAAGTATAACATATGGAATGCTAATCTGGTATTATGAGATGAATGTCTTTGAGCAACGAATCCTGTTTGAGGCATACCTATAATATGGGGAAGAGCATTAGCCAATCTTAATGCAAGTATTTTTGCTAATATTTTTCCATCTACATTTATTAAAGATATTGGCCTATAGTTTGAAACCAATGTGGAATCTTTATTTGGCTTTGGTAAAACAATAATTAAAGATTCTGCTATAGTGCCATTTATACATCCTTTATTAAGTTGATATTGAAAAAGATTTAATAAATAGGGTAATAATAAATTTTGAAATGTTTTATAAAATTCCACTGTATATCCATCACCACCTGGAGCGGATCCAACTCTAAGGGATTTCAAAGCTGTTTCTAATTCTTTTAATGATATTGGCTCTTCCAAACTTCGTTTTATATGTTCAGGAACTTTTGGACCCTCTAACATTTTCAGAAATTCTAAACCATCTTTTTCTTCATTTAAATAAGTCTCGGAAGTATAAAGAGATTTATAAAATTTTAGAAATTGTTTTAAGATAGGTTCAATTTGTGTTAATGTGTCACCTTTTTCATCTTTTATAGCAATTATTTTTGATTTCTTTTTTTTCGCTTTGAGATAATTTGCCAATATTCTTCCCGACTTATTTGAGTTTCCATAATACAATGCCTGCTGGGAGAATAAATCTTTTCTTATTATCTTTGATGAGAATTCATTGTATTTTACTTTAAGTTTTAATAATTCTTGTTGTATAGAATATTCCCATTTTTCTATTAATTTTGATTCTAAAATTTTTATTTCTGTTTCCAAATTAGAAAATTGTTTTCTATTTTGTTTATTAAGATAAGCCGAATAAGAAATAATTTGTCCTCTTATTGATACCTTAAAAGCATCCCATAATATTTCCCTAGAGATTTCATCTTTATCATTTATTTGAAAATAATCTTTCATTTTTGTTTGAAAATTCTCACAGAATATTGGGTCAGCAAGCAATGTATTATCAAATTTCCATATTGGTCTATTTGTATTTTGATCTGTGATTTTAATTTCAATCCACACTCCACCATGATCAGATAATATGATTGGATCAATGGCAGCTTGTGTTACTTGATGTGCTAGGTGTTTTGATATAAATATATAATCTATTCTTGAAAAAGAATTATGAACATGAGAACAGAAAGAAAATTCCCGTCCATTAAAATGAAGTATTCGCCAAATATCTGTCAAATTACAAGTTTGTACCAAATTATCTAGTCCCGTCGATTTCACATATCTACTTGGGTTTTTGTCTAATAAAGGATCCATAACAGCATTAAAATCCCCAGCTACTATTAGATTTGAAGTAGCCAGTGGTAAGATCAGTTGTTGAAGAGTCTTAAAAAATTCATTTTGTTTTGAATTAGGGGCATATATATTAAACAACGTCATGGTTGTATTTCCCATGCATATTTCCACTTTTACCCATCTGCCATGAACATCTGATTCTTTTAATTTAAATAAAGCTGAGCATTTTTTATTCACTAGAATAGCAACACCTGCTTTTTTCCCTATGGCTGGTGAAT
The DNA here is from genome assembly GCF_902459505.1 of Geotrypetes seraphini. Classification (NCBI taxonomy): domain Eukaryota; kingdom Metazoa; phylum Chordata; class Amphibia; order Gymnophiona; family Dermophiidae; genus Geotrypetes; species Geotrypetes seraphini. The sequence goes on from NC_047093.1 coordinate 112,592,318, forward strand.
AAAAACAATGCTTTATCCAACCACCTGTCAACTTATTAGATTCAATGTTTGAAAGGTGGGTCTCTTGTATGCAACATATATCTGCATTTTGCCTTTTTAAGAACAGTAATGCTTTTTTCCTTTTTATAACATGATTTAGACCATTAACATTCAAAGATATTATTTTAAGAGACATTTATAATTATAGTTTTTATAATATATTTTCTATATAATGATATATATTGTTTTTTATTAATATATTTTCCCAATATATTTAATAAATTATAATTTCCTTTTATTATTTCTATATATCCTATATATCTTTCTTTCCCATTCCCTCCCGTATCCCTATTTCCCTCCCTCCCCTCCCCCCTCTTATTAAATACGATTACTTGGGTACGCAAGATGAGGTTAGGTTAAAATAACTCCCCCAAGCTAAATTAAAATATTCTTTATTTACTACTAATAATTTATCTCCCTTTATCTAATATATTTCCTATATATCTAGCAAATAAATAATTTTCTTATATAAATTTTATATAAAAAGTTAATGTATTTAAATCCATATAAGAAAATATTATCTTATCTTTTGATAAATCTATATAAGATTTATCAATGAGATTTACAATCTTGCATAAATTTATCAAGAATCAACTTTACATTCATTATACTGATATCTAATAATATTATTATTTTAATAGTACTATGTGGATCATGAAGTGGAGTCTGTGTGTCTTAAAATGTCTTTATATAGGTATGTTTGTTGCAATCAGTCTATTTTTCAACCTTTACTCCAATTTGTGTTGTGAGGAAGAGATTTAGGTAAAATTCCCAGTTGTAAGACTCCTAGATTCTTTTCTTTCCCCCAATTTCTGTCTCCAAAAACGTTTTTGTGTTGCCTATTCAGTTCAACCTTGTAGGATTAAGTATTCCTCTCTCATTGTTTCTGCTAAATAGTCCAAGACATTCATCATTCCCTCAAGAGAGCAAGTAATGAAGATGTTTCCTGACTAGGGACTTGATTTTATTTTTGTCAGTATTGAGGACAGCCCGTCAGTCAAAGTGCCAGAGAAATAAAAGCGCTGAATAACTTTGAAGCTAGTTCAGTATTTGAGAAGGAGAAAATCAGTTACACCTTACATACAGCACAGTCTTTTTGGATTTATTCTGTGTTATTCCAGACTGAATCTTCTCTCTTTCATAACAAACTTAGCAACATTTTAGAATCAAAACGGAAGCACTTCCTATTACAGGATATTCTCTCTGTCAACCAATCTCTTTTTGTTTTGTATTTTGTAACTCCCCAGCAGCGTGATTGGAGATTTTTCCTGTCCATCAACCACATTTCCTGTTTGTATATAACCACTCCCATATTTAGTTACCATATTTACTTCTCTGTAAATTTTTCATTCGGATCTCCATTTAATCCACGTTTTCTTCTGTAAGTACATTTTCTTCAAAATGTTTATAAAACTTTCCTTTAAAAAGTATAAGTTTATGTACTTTTATAAAGTTTGTTTTATTTCTTTTATTTCCTTCATAGAATGTTGGTTTTGTATAGTTCCATGTGTGTGCTGCAGCACATGTAGTTTCAGTCTGTTGTTTTTTGAATCCACTTCAAAGTTCTAGATTTTAACTGTAAGTCATATTATTAATAAAATCAATTCTTATATGGTGAATATTTTAGTAAAGTATTAACAGATTTATACATACTCATTTTTCTCATTAGGTTTTTCATTAAGATGTTTAGGATGTCATGGGTTGTTCATATTGATCCAGAAATTCTTGTAGTTTTGCTGGATCTGTAAAATTCTGAGTTTTATTTGCAATAGTGATCTTCATTATTGCTGGATAAAGGAGCCCATATCTAGCTCCTAAAGATTTCAGTTGTGGTCTCATATCTAAAAATTTTTTCCTTTTTAATGCAGTTTCCCTCGCAAAGTCAGGGACAATATGTATTTTTGAATCTTGACATTTGAGATTTTTATTTTCTTTAGCTAATTGACAGATTTCCAGCGCTTGTTGATGTCTCAGTAGTTTGAATATTAATGTCCTTGGTCCAGTTTGTGAAGTTTTCCTTTGTGTTGGTATCCGGTGTGCCCTTTCGATTTCCAGTGGTGTTTTAAATTTTAATGGTAGCACTTTAGGTAGAAAGTGTTCCAAAAAAGTAATAGGATTATTTTTTTCTACCCCTTCCGGTATTCCTATTATTCTTAAATTATTTCTTCTTTCACGGTTCCGGCTGTCTTCAAGGTCTTTTTTAATTTCTTCTACCTCTTTCCATATGATTTTGTTTTGTCTTGCATTTAGATTAAGTTGTTCAAAGTTATCCTCTATTAGGTTTATTCTGTTTTCTGTCACTTCCACTCTTTTAGTTAAGGCTGCTGCATCTTCAATAGCTTTTTGTAGTTTTTTGTTGCTGTCCAGAACAATTTCTTTAATTTGTCTTAATTCTTCCATTACATCGAGGTTGTCATCTGATGGCAGTGGAGCTTTTGAAGGAGTGATGCTTGGCTCCGGTTTTGATCGTTTATTACTTCCTGTACCGGATCCTCCTGCTTCTAAATCGCTTTTGTTCTGTTTGCTAGACGTCATTGTCTTTCAATATTTAGATATTTTTCTTTTGAATTTTGATTTTTTTTGTAGTAATTTCAAAAATTATAGCTTTTGATCATGGAGCTATTCGTTTACCCGACCATCGGAATGCGTGTCCAAGCCACGCCCCCTCACTGCAGCTTCTTGATTTTTTTAGAGGCTCTGTATCAGCTGAGTTGGGGTTGGGGAGAATAATAAAAACAAAGCTTATTGGTCCTGGGACTAGTTCTGTTAAGTGATTGTGAGCGATAGTGCTGGTTTAGAAGGGAAAGTTTTTGCCTATTCACAGGTGACATGGCGATTGCAACAATGCGTGCCTTACAGGGGATAGAGAACATAAATGATCTACAAAAATTTGCAACATGAACTAATATTAATTTGTCTATCAAGCTGCTTTAAAGTGCAGAGTGATGTATTTTGGCAAAAATACAAAGTAGCAGTATGTGAAAGGAGGAGAACAACTGGTGTGCAAGGACTAGTAGAGGGGACTTCGGGATGATAGTGTTTGAGAAACCAAAGTAGGAAAAATGTGATAAGGCAGTGGCCAAAAGCAGAAGGATTCTGAGTTGTATATAGAGTCATAACTAGCAGGGGCCAGATGGTGATTAATACCCCTGCACAAATCCATTAGTGAAGACCCACATGGAGTACTGTGTTTAATTTTGTGGCCATGACCTTTCCTGCTGACTTTTGGGTCTTGAATTTCCTTGTCCTTTGAGAACCAGTGTCACCATTGCATGGACTGTTGTTTGTCACATGATCATAGTGGTGTAACTCTTTCATCAACACTAACTAGTCATTCTAAACGTTAGCACCAGCTCACTAAAAATGCTGCAAAATCAACTTGGAAATGTCCACTTGATATTTCTCATCAGCATTCAGACATTTGGGTGCCCACTTGGGCTGACAGCTTCTGCATACCCAGCTGTTCATGGATTATACACCCAACACGTTCCCTGGATATCTGTAGTGTCTCAGCAATTGTTTTAGCTGATATTCGCTGATCTGCCAAAATCAGGTCATGGACATGGTCAACAGTTTCAGGAGTTGACACTGTTTGAGGCCTCCCAGATCTTACTGCTTCTTTGGTCTCAAAATCTCCGTGCTGAAAGTTTGCACACCATTTCTTCACTGTGGAGTATGATGGGCATTTGTCACTCAATGTTGCATCATGCATCCATGGATTTCCTTTGATGTCTTCTTTTGTAGGAATAGGAACTTTATATAACAGCTCGGAGTTCCACACATGAAAATTACACACTTTTCGTTGACATGGTTCAATCAATGATCTGAAACAATGTCAAAACATAGCACTACTATTCTGCAAATTGGCACTTTTACAAAATAAAATAACACTTTTCAGCTAGTGGCAAAGTAATGCTCAGAATTTAAGAAGTTGGTTGGGCTGAGAACTTTTCAGCACACCCGTTTAAATTCTAATGTGAGATCTAATGACTGAATGGTATAGTTTTCTTAATGGTTGTAATATATAGGAAACCCTAGTGACTGAATTGTGTAGTATAATATGCTCTCTATATTGCCAGCTAGTGGGGGGTGAAGCGACTTCATACTTCTTGGATGGCACCTTCTAGTTAAACTGTAAAATCCATCTTTTAAAATGAATTGACAGGAATGTCCAGTGGTTGGATATATTATTACACTTAGTTTCGTTTTATTATGCTTTCCAACCCTAAAGAATGTATGGGTTTGAAAAGTTAATAAAATAATGAAACTTAACTTTATAGATAAGCCTATATTGAGGCTTGTGTACTTACATGAGCCATAGACATATGCAGTATATGCTGTTATTCTGCTCATTTAGGCCTATTCTTGGTGCCTACATGTTGACACTTTTCTTATAGACTTACCCTCTGAAAGCCTGGGTAGGACACTACTGAGGTTATAGGTTTGTCTTTCCCCTCTCATGTCCCTGATTTGCTGTATATGTGTTGCATTGCAGGAACGAAAGGAAGAAATTGCAGCTGTGGAGAGTACTAACAATGGAAAATCCATTTTTGAAGCTCGGGTGGATATAGACATATCATGGCAGTGTTTGGAATACTATGCTGGCTTGGCAGGGTCCCTGGCAGGTACAAAACTCCTTTCTTCATTGTCATTTAGTGGGTACTTCTATAACAGTGTGCCTATATACTGTATAGGCGCAATAGATGGAATTCAACTGTACAGTACTTAGATCTAAAAAAATATCAATTTTTTAGGAAATTCTGCCTGAAAGTACATCTCAACAAAAGAAAGAACTCCCAAAAAACAATAATACCATTATCCCAGGACAAGCAGGCAGCATATTCTTTACGCATGGGTGACGTCACCGACGGAGCCCACGGTACGGACCTTTTTACTAGAAAGTTCTAGTTGGCCGCACCGCGCGTGCGCGAGTGCCTTCCCGCCCGACGGAGGAGTGCGTGGTCCCCAGTTTCTTCGTTTCCGCGGAGCGAAGAAGACGTGTGTTTTTCAACGTCGTTGAAATACTCCTTTTGCCTTCCCGCTCGCGTTCTTTTTTCGATTTTTTCACCTTCGGGTGCTTTTTTCTTTCTATTACAAAAAAAAAAAAAAAAAAAAATTCCTTTCTTTTGCTTTATTTTTTCGTTCCTGCCCCGGCGGGGCCTGTTAGCACGATCCAGGCCTCGGGGTTTGATTTTGCGGAGGCCGTGTTCCCATTCATGCCCCCGCAACCCGGTTTTAAGAAGTGCCAGCGGTGTGCACGCCCGATCTCCCTCACTGACCCACACAATTGGTGCTTACAGTGCTTGGGACCGGATCATCGGGCGGATTCCTGCACCCGCTGTGCCACTCTTAAAAAACGCACTTTGAAGAATCGTCAAATCCAACAAAATCTACTTTTCGGCACCGGCCCGACTATGGATTCGACCTCTTCATCTGCGGCACCGTCGAAATCGACACCGACCACTTCGACACCGCCTGAGTCGACATCGGCGCCCCCGGCGCCAGGTAAGCCGGCTAAGAAGCCTTCCACCCTTGAGCGCCCTCCCACTTCGGGGACGACACCAGTCCTTTCGGCTCCACGCCGAGCCAAAAAACGCTCCACTCCGATTTCGGTGAGTGCCTCGTCATCGGCCCCCTCATCGCCGGAGTGTAGAGCGGCACCCATGGAACCAAAGAAGAAAAAAGTGGTTCCGGTGCCTCCCCTGGATGACCGCATTGCGGCCATCCTCCAGGACAAGTTGCAGGAACAACTCCACAAGCAACTTAAGCAGCTCTTACCCTCTATCTTGGCACCGCTGCTCTCGGTACCAGACCGGCCCGAGACCCATACCGTCCAACCGGTATCCACTCCCTCGGTACCTATGGACTCCTCCATGCCCATTCTCTCGGCACCGCATCTCCATTCCCATGCCGAGGCTATGGCATTGACGACGACCGATCCTCCTCGGGACCGGGCAGGGCACCGGTCTTCCCACGACTCTGACCGGCACCGTACTTCTCGGGACCGAGACAGACATAGGTCTACATCGCCTGGTAACGTCTCGGTACGCTCAGGCAAATCTTTGTCTAAAACTCACCATGCCGAGCCTTCCACTCCAGTCTCTCGACACGCACATACCGATGTCAGAGACCCGGACCTATGGGAACAATCCCCTACCGGTACCGAGGAGGATGCATCGTCGTCGGATGAAGAGCCTTCGGCACCCGATACCGCATCTAAACCTGAACAATCTTCCTTCTCTAAATTCCTCAGGGAGTTGTCGGGTGCTTTGTCTTTGCCTCTGGAATCTGACTCTAAGAAGTCACAAGCTTTCCTGGAGGCATTAGATTTCGATCAACCTCCCAAAGAGTTCCTGAAGTTGCCCGTGCATGATATCTTACGGGAAACTTTTTATAAAAATTGGGAGAACCCGCTGACTGTTCCTGGGGCCCCCCGTAAATTGGACAGCCTCTATAGGGTTATACCAATCCCAGGATTTGATAAACCCCAACTCCCTCATGAGTCTCTCCTAGTGGAGTCCACTTTAAAAAAGACTCAGGGCTCCAGTGTCTATGCCTCCACCCCTCCTGGCAGAGAGGGCAAAACTATGGACAAGTTTGGCAAGCGGCTCTATCAGAATGCCATGCTTGCCAACAGGGCAAACAACTACTCGTTCCATTTTTCATTCTACCTCAAACATCTGGTAATGCAACTCTCCGCCATGCAAAAGTACATGCCAGAGCATAAGGTTCCACTTTTCCAGCAGCACATCTCCAGCCTGCTTCAACTGAGAAAATTCATGGTGCGCTCTATCTATGACTCTTTTGAGCTCACCTCCCGTGCATCTGCCATCGCTGTGGCTATGCGCCGTCTGGCCTGGCTCAGGGTCTCTGATCTGGACGTCAACCATCAGGACCGACTAGCCAACGCCCCATGTCTGGGAGACGAATTATTCGGAGAGTCCCTGGATACCACCACACAGAAACTCTCCGCCCATGAGACCAGATGGGATACTCTCATTAAACCAAAGAAAAAGGCTCCTCCTGCTCGTCCTTACAGACCACAGACCTCATATCAGCGCAGGTTCTCCGCTAGGCCGCTCAATCCACCTCCACAGCAACCTAGGCGGGCCCGCCAACACCAGCACACCCAGCCTCGTGCCCAGTCTAATCAACCGGCCAAGGCTCTTCCTCCTGCCAAACCATCTCAGCCCTTTTGACTCCTCTCTCCAGGGCTTAGCCAGTCTTCCACCCTCATTGCCTCTTCCTCAGCCGATCGGAGGCAGGCTTCACATCTTCATCAGCCGTTGGGAGGTCATCACATCGGACCAGTGGGTCCTAAACATCATCCGCCACGGCTACTCTCTAAACTTCCAGACTCTTCCACCAGACAATCCTCCCGTAGAGTCTGCTTCTCTTTCAACTCAAACCCCCCTCCTCCTGAGGGAGGTCCAATCCCTCCTTCTACTCAATGCCATCGAAGAAGTACCTCTGGAACAAAGGGGCCGGGGATTCTACTCCCGTTACTTTCTGGTTCCAAAAAAGACAGGAGACCTACGTCCCATTCTCGACCTCCGGGACCTCAACAAGTGTCTCGTCAAGGAGAAGTTCAGAATGCTCTCCCTTGCCACGCTGTACCCTCATCTCTCTCAGAACGACTGGCTATGTTCCCTGGACCTCAAGGAGGCCTACACTCACATCCCAATCAATCCATCCTCACGTCGCTACCTACGATTCCAGGTGCACCATCGCCATTATCAGTACAAGGTGCTACCTTTTGGCCTGGCATCATCTCCCAGAGTGTTCACCAAATGCCTCATTGTGGCGGCGGCCTTCCTCAGGTCCCACAACCTTCAGGTGTTTCCTTACTTGGACGATTGGTTAGTGAAAGCACCTACGTCTCCACTTGTGCTACAAGCCACTCATCATACCATCTCTCTCCTCCATCTTCTGGGGTTCGAGATCAACTACCCCAAGTCGCATCTGCTTCCCACACAGCGACTTCAGTTCATCGGAGCGGTTCTCGACACCACACTAATGAGGGCGTTTCTCCCCTCCGATCGTCAGCGAACTCTGCTACGCCTGTGTCGTCAGGTGCTCCTTCATCACTCCATTTCTGCCAGACAAATGATGGTCCTCCTGGGCCACATGGCCTCGACGGTTCATGTGCTTCCCCTGGCACGACTCCACCTCAGAACACCTCAATGGACTCTGGCCAACCAGTGGTCACAGACCTCGAATCTTCTTTCTCATCCCATCTCTGTGACATCGTCTCTTCAGCGATCTCTACAATGGTGGTTGGACTCCTCAAATCTTTCCAGGGGCCTTCTTTTTCATCTGCCCCCGCATTCCATGATCATCACCACGGATGCCTCCCCTTATGCATGGGGAGCTCACCTGGGAGACCTACGCACCCAAGGTCTTTGGACCCCGCAGGAGCGTCTCCATCACATCAACTTCCTGGAACTACGAGCCATGTTCTATGCTCTCAAGGCCTTCCAGCACCTTCTTTGCCCTCAGGTTCTGCTTCTGTGCACGGACAACCAAGTTGCCATGTACTACATCAACAAACAGGGCGGCACCGGATCTCGCCTCCTTTGTCAGGAGGCTCTTCGCATTTGGACCTGGGCCACGGCCCGCAGTCTCTTCCTCAAGGCTGTCTACATCCAGGGCGAACAGAACTCCCTGGCCGACAATCTCAGCCGCATCCTTCAACCTCACGAGTGGACTTTGGATCCTCCCACGCTCCACTCCATCTTTGCTCGCTGGGGCACTCCGCAGGTGGACCTATTCGCAGCTCCTCACAACCATCAGCTGCCCCAGTTCTGCTCCAGACTCTTCTCTCCTCACCGTCTGGCCCCGGATGCATTCCTGCTCGATTGGACGGATCGGTTCCTCTATGCCTTTCCTCCTCTACCTCTGATGTTGCGGACTTTATCCAAACTCCGCAGGGACGGAGCCACCATGATCCTCATAGCTCCCCGGTGGCCTCGTCAACACTGGTTCTCCCTTCTACTTCAACTCAGCTCCAGGGAGCCCATTCCTCTACCTGTGTTTCCTACTCTACTTACACAGCAACATCAGTCTCTACTACATCCCAATCTGTCTTCCCTCCACCTGACAGCTTGGTTTCTCTCGGGCTAACCTCTTCAGGAAATCTGTCTCAGCCGGTCCGTCTCATTTTGGACGCCTCCAGGAAGCCGGCCACCCTCCAATGTTACCATCAGAAGTGGACCAGGTTCTCCTCTTGGTGCCTCCGTCATCATCACAACCCCACCTCCTTAGCGGTGGAAACTGTTCTAGACTACTTACTCTCCCTGTCCAACACAGGCCTCAAGTCTACCTCAATCAGAGTCCATCTCAGTGCCATCACGGCATTCCATGAGCCTGTCCTAGGAAAACCTCTCACGGCTCACCCTCTGGTTTCCCGATTCATGAGGGGCCTCTTCAACATCAAACCACCTCTGAAACCTCCTCCGGTCGTCTGGGACCTGAATGTGGTTTTGTCTGCCCTCATGAAACCTCCCTTTGAGCCACTTGCCACAACTTCGCTCAAATTTCTGACATGGAAGGTTCTTTTCCTCATTGCCATCACCTCTGCCAGGAGGGTTAGTGAGCTTCATGCACTGGTTGCCGATCCACCGTTCACTATCTTTCACCATGACAAGGTGGTTCTGCGCACCCATCCAAAGTTCCTTCCAAAGGTGGTCTCAGCCTTTCACCTCAACCAGTCCATTGTTTTGCCTGTGTTCTTCCCGAAGCCTCATTCACATCCCGGAGAACAGGCATTGCACAGTCTTGACTGCAAGCGTGCCCTGGCTTACTATCTCGATCGTACAAGGGCTCACCGCTTGTCCCCTCAGCTCTTCCTGACCTTCGACCCGAATCGTTTGGGTCGACCGGTCTCTAAACGGACGCTATCCAACTGGCTTGCAGCTTGCATCGCGTTCTGTTACGCTCGGGCCGGTCTGTCACTAGACGGTGCTGTCACGGCCCACAGGGTAAGAGCTATGGCCGCTTCTGTTGCTTTCCTCCGTTCCACACCCATTGAGGAAATCTGCAAGGCGGCCACCTGGTCCTCAGTTCACACATTCACTACTCACTACTGTCTGGATGCTTTCTCCAGACGGGATGGGCACTTCGGCCAATCTGTACTTCAGAATTTATTTTCCTAATGGCCAACCATCCCCCCTCCCTCTTTGTTAGCTTGGAGGTCACCCATGCGTAAAGAATATGCTGCCTGCTTGTCCTGGGATAAAGCACAGTTACTTACCGTAACAGGTGTTATCCAGGGACAGCAGGCAGATATTCTTACGTCCCACCCTCCTCCCCGGGTTGGCTTCTTAGCTGGCTTATACTAACTGGGGACCACGCACTCCTCCGTCGGGCGGGAAGGCACTCGCGCACGCGCGGTGCGGCCAACTAGAACTTTCTAGTAAAAAGGTCCGTACCGTGGGCTCCGTCGGTGACGTCACCCATGCGTAAAGAATATCTGCCTGCTGTCCCTGGATAACACCTGTTACGGTAAGTAACTGTGCTTTTTAAACAAAAACATATTTCATCCCATTAGATGGACAAAATATTAAATTCAACAATTATATAGAGAGTTTCAGACATGGGTTAAAATCGTAGCTTTCTAGGAAAAAAAATTATTTATTTATGTATTTTAAAAAATTATTTTCTGCCTACAATCTAGGTGGATTACAATAAAACAAACGCAGAATGTTTCACATAATCTTCACAACAAAACAGACTGCAACAAGTATGATATACAATCTCTCTCCACCCTAAGCATGTACCATAAAAAATCTACAAAATAACCAAAATATTATTATCAAGCCTGTAAACAATGGGGGCATTTTAGTGACTATGGACAAATAAAAGTACATAGAAGAAAGAAAGAGAGAGCTCTTCTAAAGTATATAACATTAAAATACTGACTTGAGGGGCACTCAATGGATTACATAACTGAAAAAAAATTTTTGCAAGACATTTCCATAAGCTAATGCAGCAACTTATAAAAACCCTCATACCAAATTGTCTTTCTGTGGGCACATTCTATGTGCTATCTAAAATCCAGAAACTGGAAAACCTTGCAAATTAATTATATCTGGTATTGGCATACTGTAAAGCAGGGGTGGGCAAAGGGCCTCAATCCAGTTGGATTTTCAGGTTTTCCCCAATTAATATGCACAAGATCTAGTTGCATTCACTGCCTCCCATTGTATGCAAATGGATCTCATGCATATTCATTGGGAAAATCCTTAAAAACCTACTAGATTGTGGCCCTCATTGCCCACCTCTGCTCTAGAGGAACATACTAAGATAGCAAGATGTCAGATAAAGACCAACCTAGTTCTAGTCTTCTCAGGTGGCTAGATTTATACCTAACAGGGAAGCAAAAAACTCTAAAAAAACAAACAAACAAAAAACCCAAAGAAACAAACTGTCAAAATATCGCATAACAAAATAAAAAAGCATTGACAGTGCCCAATATTAGATTCTCGAAGAATATTCACGGACCGAATAAGAATAGTAAATAAATAAATAAATGAACATGGGACACCTCAGTACGGGCCTAGATAAAAATCGAGTGACTTTTTTGGGCCTGGGCAGAAACTCATGAGTGATCAGCGCCAGGTTTTCAACCTAAGTAAGCTCTGCACCGTACATCATATGGTCTCAATTACCACAAATAATTAATGTGCACAAATGGTCAGTGAAATTCTAAGAGAAAATAATAAAGGAACAGAAAAAGCGGCTCACAAAAGCCCTGCCCATAAAGTACCTTGGTCAAAAAGTGCAAAAATGAGTCCCAACGAGTAGTTGTCTCGGCTCAACAGAGCTCCGTTTTGTAAACTTCCTCAGGAGCTGAAACATCCAGTTAAATACTAGTTGGAAACATGTCTTGGGAAGAACATCTTCAAAATTAACAAGGGCTCCAACCTCCAGCAAAATGACTCTGAACTTTATGCAGAACATGCAGCTAATATCCTCCATACCTTTTTTCTAGGATTGTAACTTCTGCTCTGTCGGTCACACCCCATTGTTGTGGTTGTGTGAAAGTCATTTGTTTTGCTTTGATCCCTGAAAATGCTACTGGCCAGGTGGTCCCTGAGGACTGGGTTGAAAACCACTGTTCTAGGGACTCCATATCACTTGGGTTGCCTTCCTCTGAATCACTTTGTCTCTTTATATCTTTAGCAAAATATGGCCTCCAAAACTGAGCACTACAAGTAAAGTGGAACCTCACCAATGACTTGTACAGGGCATCATCACCCCCTCCCGTCTATTAGTTATGCCTCTCTTTGCATCTTGAGCATTCTTTTGATTATCCCAGGACAAGCAGGCAGCATATTCTCATGTAAGGGTGACGTCACCGATGGAGCCCCGGTATGGACCACTTTAAAAGTGCATCATCACTTTAAGACTTTATAAAGTTCGTGATAGGCCGAACCGTGCATGCGCGAGTGCCTTCCTGCCCAACTTGGTCGTGCGGTCCCTCAGTTTCTTAGTTTCAGTGGAGCTAAGAAGATGCGTTTTTTCAACGATCATTGAAATCTTTTTTCCGCTGCCTTCCCGCTCTTGCGGATCTCTGATGTTTTAGTCAGTTTTTTTGTTATTATTTATTGTCTCCTCCCCCCCCTAAAAAAAAGGGTAAATAAAAATTTTTACTTTTTCACTTTTGCAGGTTCGGCCTGGTGGGGCCTACTTTTCCACCTTGGCTTCGAGCTTTGATTTTGCCAAGGCCGTGTTCCCGTCAATGTCCCATCCACAATCGGGTTTTAAAAAGTGTGGACGTTGTGCTTGCCCCATTTCAATAACTGATCCACACCGCTGGTGTCTCCAGTGTTTGGGGGCTGAGCACCATCCAGAGACTTGTTCCCGCTGCTCGTCGCTTCAGAAGAGGACATTTAAGAACCGCTTCATCCAGCAGAGACTGCTTTTCGGCACCAGCATGGAAGGAAATTCGACATCAGTTTCGGCATCGCCGTATAAATAGACTTGTACACAAACCTGAGACATCATCTTCTCTGTCCCCAAGTCCTTCTCCTTCGCACAGACAATCAAGTAGCAGTGTACTACATGAACAAGCAAGGAGGCTCCGGCTCTCTCCTGTTGTGTCAGGAGGCCTAGAAAATCTGGACTTAAGACTTTAATGTGGTTCTTTCCAGTTTGATGAAGCTGCCATTTGAACCTAATGATACAGTTCATCTTAAGTTTCTCACCTGGAAAGTGGTCTTTTATTGCTCTCACCTCTGCCAGGAGGTCAGTGAATTACAAGCATTGGTGGCAGATCCACCCTTCACTGTTTTCCATCATGACAAAGTGGTTCTGCACACACATCCAAAATTTCTTCCGAAAGTTGTCTCAGAATTTCATCTCAATCAGGCTGTTAAGTCTGCTGCACCGATGGATCTTCTTATTGAGTCTTCTGCTCAGAGGGATACACTGTCCGCCTACTGCCTTTCTGTAGCATCTGGATATAAAAGTTTTGATTTCTGAGCACTGGGAGAATCCTGAGGGCTCCCTTATGGTGGCCTAAGCTATGTCCAAGTTATATCCTATGGACCCTGAATTTCAGCAGATATTTGCTATGGCTAAGATGACCAAGCGCACATCCTTCCCAGCTGCTGCTGATGGGAGTGGACTATGTGGCTGATGCTTTGTATGATCTGCTGAGGTTAGTGGGCAAGGTCTCAGCTTACTCTGTGTCTGCTTGCAGAATCTTGTGGATCAGACATTGAGCTGGGGATTCCACATTCAAAGCCATGCAATATGTTGTTTGGCCAGGAATTGGATGCTATTTGGCCAGGGATTGGATGACCTCATGGCTAGCGTCCAGGACCACTATCCAAAGTCGCTCTCAGACAGCAGACCTGGGACTTCTAAGGGCAGGCACGTGGGTCCTTTTGAGGCTCACACCTTTTCTTCTTTGGGTCCTTGTCCCAGAGATCCTTTCAGAGTCCACGGCAGAGATTCTCTGGGAATAGAAAATCCCAGGGCTCCACCTCTCTTGGGATGCTGGTGGGCATCCCAAGAAGTCGCAATGATACCAATTCTCCAGCATCTGTGCAAGAATGCAGGCAGGCTGCAGGATTTTCTGGAAGCATGGGAGGCTATCAAGGCCAATCAATGGGTCTTGGAAGTCATCTGGAATGGCTACAAGTTGGAGTTCATCCATCCCCTCTCTGCCTGGTTTGTAGACTCACTGGTGGGCAGACCATAAAAAGCAGCCTAGGTCTAGGTGACCCTCCAGAGGTTGCTGGATATTCAGGCAATCGAACAGGTATCAGATGCAGATTCAGGCTCCGGCAAATACTCCATATATTTTTTTGTGCCCAAGAAAGGCTCAGAGGATTGGAAGCTGATCCTGGACCTCAAATATGTCAATGCGGCTCTCAAAATGCCTCATTTTCGTATGAAAACCCTTTGGTCAGTTATCACCTCAGTGCAGCCAGGGGAGTTCCTGGCAGCTCTGGACCCGACGGAGGTGTATCTCCACATCCCAATTGTTCCAGATCACTGCACTTTCTTTATTTTCATGTCCTGGAATAGCATTTTCAGTTCAAGGCTCTCCCCTTCAGTCTGGCTATCCCCCTGAACCTTCACCAAGGTGATGGTTGTAGTGGCGGCTCACCTCCATAAATTTTGTTGGCTGGTCCACTCTTACCTGGGTGACTGGCTCATCAGAGCACCCTCTTGGGAAGAAGTGGAGAGAGCAGTTCAGACCATCTTGACAACCCTTCAAAGTCTGGGATGGTCTGTCAACTTGAAGAAAAGATGACTGCAGTCCATTCAGTCCATGGAGTATCTGGGTGTCCAATTCAATACAGAGAAAGGCTGGGTGTTTCTTCCAGAGGCATGCAGACTGAAACTTGAGAACCAAATCTCAGCTCTCCTGGCTCAGCAGTCTCCGTCGGCCTAGGATTATCTTCAGGTTCTGGGCTTGATGACAGCCAAGATAGAGGTGGTTGCTTGGGTGAGAGTGCCTCCCTGCAGCATTCTCTTCTCTCTCACTAGTCTCCGCAGAGGGACCCTCTGTATGTTTGACTGCCCTGGATGACCGACCTACTGCAATATGGCCTGGTGGCTTCACCCTTGGTCGTTGGCCTCAGTTATGCCTCTAAAGATCAACTCTTGGACCACACTGATGACGGATGCCAGCCTCTTGGACTGGGGAGCGCAATGCGAGGAACACCCAGTCCGTTAGTCCATCAACAGGCTAGAACTCAGAGCCATTTGGTTGGTACCAGTGTTCCCGCTAAGCTGCGCTGGGGTGCGTTGGCGCACAAAATATTACCTCGCAGCGCACAAGTTTCTCGTCACAGCGCACACAGTGTAGAGCACAGTTCTTCAACCGCCGGTCCGCAAACAAAATCTTGCCGGTCCGCGAAGGATTCGGTCCCCGCCGCAACGAAAGGCCGGCGTCAGCTGACTTGCAACTTCCTGTTGCAGTCGCTGTGCCGGGACTCCTGCCTTCGCCGGGACTCCTGCCTTCCACCGCGTTTGCCTCCTGCCTTGTCTCCGCACCTCCAGACCAGCAGCGGCAGCTCTGTTTGCTTTTAACTTCGGCACAGAGCTGCCCCTAATCAATAGTTTAGCGCGGTTTCATAAGGCAGCCTCGGGGCCTTTGCTAGGCCGGCCCACATCGCATCATCGAAGCGGGCCGGCTATCAAAGGCCCCGAGGCTGCCTCATGAAACCGCGCTAAACTATTGATTAGGGGCAGCTCTGTGCCGAAGTTAAAAGCATACAGAGCTGCCGCTGCTGGTCTGAACTCTTGGGCCGCTGAAGGAGGGCAAAAAGCAGCTGTCCTGGAGGTTTCCCTTCCTCTCGCCTTTACAGGTTCCTTTTTTCCACCTTTTTTTTTTTCCTTCAAACGGCAACGGGCCCCAGCATCGACATCAATCAAGTAAGTTCCACTGTCAATCAAGCGGTTCTGCTCGGCCAAAGCTTCCCCTGTGACATGAGCCACCCTCAGGGGAAAGAAAGTGACCCACAAAGGTGAGGGGAAGGGGGGCAGATGATGGAAGTTGGGGGGGGGAGAGAGAGAGAGAGAGAGAGAAGGGGCAGATGATGGAATAGAGGAGATGAGAGAGAGAGAGAAGGGGACAGATGATGGAAGTGAGAAGAAGGGAGAGAGAGCAGAAGGCAGATGGATGTCAATTGAGAAGGGAGAGCAGATGCTGAATGGAAGTGGGGAAAGAACACATACTGGATGGAAGGAGGAGATAAATAAAGGGGGAAGAAAATAGTAAGATAATGGAGGGGTGAGGGAAAGGGGTGACAAGCTGTGTGTAGACACAGTGAAAAGAGGGAAACGGGACTAAATAGTAAGAAAGAATTTAATTTAGATGGAGGCAGAAAATAGAGAAGGAAGACCAGAGAAGAAAAGGGAAGAGAGAGCAGAGAATGATCAGATCTGAGTGGAGGAAATGAGAAGAGAGATATGCTAAAAACCACAGGGGGGAGGGAAGGATAGAGATGCCAGACCATGAGGGGAACAGAAGGAAGATGATGGATGCTAGACCAAATTGGGGGGTGGGGGAGGGGGCAGGAGGAGAGATGGCAGGGAAAGACAGACAGTGAATGGAAGGGGCAGATGCTGGACTGAAGAGACAGAGAAGGTTATCATGCTGCTGTACCGGGCCATGGTACGCCCTCACCTGGAGTACTGCGTCCAGCACTGGTACTTTAAGAAGGACACGGTACTACTCGAAAGGATCCAGAGAAGAGCAACTAAAATGGTTAAGGGGCTGGAGGAGTTGCCGTACAGCGAAAGATTAGAGAAACTGGGCCTCTTCTCCCTTGAGCAGAGGAGATTGAGAGGGGACATGATAGAAACATTCAAGGTACTGAAGGGAATAGACTTAGTAGCTAAGGCAGGGAGAACGAGAGGGCACTCTCTAAAGTTGAAAGGGGATAGATTCCATACAAACGTAAGGAAGTTCTGTGGTAGAAAGCAACATATTTATTTGGCTCATAACTTGCTGGCGCCCGATATTTTTAGCTCACAGTGAAAAAAGTTTGCTCACAACACCCGCCCGCTTAGAGGGAACACTGGTTGGTACTGATTTGGTTTCAGCCCTAGTTGTTGAACAAGATGGTCAGAGTATTTTCAGGCAATGCCACAGCTTACATCAACAAGTAGGGAGGTACCAGGAATGTTGACCTCCAGAAAGAGGCGTAAGCTCTCTTCCGTTGGGCAGAAACTCATCTTCTGGCCATTACTGTGGTTCACATTGCTGGAGTGCAAAATGTGCAGGCAGACACTGGGCCCAGGAGAGTGGTCTCTTTCACCTCAGGCATTTCAGGGCATTGTCGACTGTTGAGGAAGCCTTACATTTGACCTCCTGGTGACGGTGAGAAACAAGAAAGCAGTACGATTCTTTAGCCGCAGATATGAGCGCGGAAGTTCAGTCCATTAGTTCAGCCTTGGCCTGTGGACGATCTCCTGTGCATGTTCCCTCCCTGGCCAATGGTGGTGAGAGTCCTGAGAAGAGTGGCCAGGCATCAGGGATAGATTATCCTGATGGCCCTGGACTGGCCTCAATGCCCCTGGTACGTGGACCTAATGTGTCTTCATATTGGCTGACCACTGAGATTTCAGCCATTCCAGGGACTCCTCTCTCAAGGTCTGATCGTCCTGCAAGTTCCTGAGCGCTTTGGTCTCACAGCATGGCTCTTGAGTGCTCAGCTTTGAACTAGAAGGGCTACTTTTTTCTGGTTGTGTGCACTCTTTTGAGTGCCAAGTAGCCCACTGCTTTTGTGGCTACGTCAAGGCAGGGATACTTTCCAATGTTGGTGT
This sequence comes from Geotrypetes seraphini, assembly GCF_902459505.1. Taxonomy (NCBI): domain Eukaryota; kingdom Metazoa; phylum Chordata; class Amphibia; order Gymnophiona; family Dermophiidae; genus Geotrypetes; species Geotrypetes seraphini. The sequence continues at coordinate 112,610,147 of NC_047093.1, forward strand.
CACAAGGAGCAGCTGAACCATGCTACGGCTTCGGTGTCAGATGTTCTGTCCTTTCTTCAAGAAGGTCTGGATATGAGGCTGGTGGTTTCCTCTCTGAAGGTTCAAGTAGCTGGAGTTTCCTGTTTCCAGATCCAAGGCGCCAGATATTCTCTATTTTCATACCTGGATCTATTTTTGAAAAATGCATGATACAGATTCTTTAAGGTTGCTCTTGAAGTTACGGCCTATGGTCTCTTCTGAGATTTTGTGGATATAGCGATCTATGCCAAGTGTGTGGCTTGAGGGAATCATTCATTTATTTATTTATTCAATTTTTTAGCTCGTCCTCCCAAAGGAGCCCAGAACGGATTACAAAGTACATCCATAATAATCGAGACAGGACAGAGATGACATAAATTACAATATAGACATGACAATAATTTACAATATAGACATGACAATAAAACATATGCACTAAGTAGCATCTGGTGAGATTTGGTGGCATAGGTGCATTGACTGAGTGGCATTTCTGGGTGAATGATTTTAAGGCGCTGGGTTTGTAAAGAGGAAGGTTTTTCACGGCCTTCCTGAAGTTCCAGAGTCCATCTAGTGATCTAACAGATGGTGTGCCAAAGTCTGGGTATGAAATATGAGTAGGAGCGTTTGCAGGCTGTTTCAGTTTTGAGGGAGTGGCCAGGAGGTATGGTCAGTCGTTTTTCTCCTTGGGACCTCAGTGGTTGCTTTGGGAAGTAGATTTGTAGTCTAGTTTTCATGTAGTACGGAATCGTTTCATGGAAGGTTTTAAAAGCGAGGACCAGGGCCTTGAAGGTACAGTGTTTTTGAATGGGCAGCCAGTGCATGGAAGCTAATGCAGGGGTAACATGGTCGCAGATGCCTAGTATTTTCAGAAGGCGAATTGCAGCGTTTTGCACCCTTTGGAGGCGGGAGAGAGTTTTGGTAGGCAAGCCCACTAGTAGAGTGTTACAATAGTCTACACGGGATAGTACAAAAGCGTAGAGTAGTTGGGCAAATTCGGGTTCCGAGAAGTATGCAAGTATGGCTTTCAGCTGGCGGAGGTAGTAGAAGGAGCATGATACTAGTTTGGATATGTAATCTGTCATTGATAAGTTAGAGTCAAGAGTTACTTCTAGGCTGTGGATGTTGTCTTTGGGTGTAAGGGTGTTTGTGCCCCAGGAAAACGACAGACGGGGGTATACGCATAGATCTTTGTGGATCCAGAGAAGTTTTGTCTTTGGATTCATTTAACTATAACTTGTTTCTGGTCATCCAGGTCTTTATTTCAGTTAACTTAAATTGAAGAAAATAGAAATTTGTTCAAAAAAATAACAATCATATAACCAGAGAGCAAATTAATATCAAGTGATATTGAATTACCAGACCTCAAATACCCAAGGCACTACTTAAATGATTTTTCATGCCCTTACTGGGGTGGTTCATTCATCATTGGTCTTGGTAAAGTGACATGTGCTCTAAATATCTTTTATGAACTTGATTAGATTGCATTCAATAAATATAAAGTGCATTCAGTGCATAAGGTGCTTCAAAAAGGAAGGCACTTATCTTTTGTGCCCGATGGCTGTCCAACCGTTTCACACTCTATTTCGTCAGGGGCTATGTCTCCTTCTGTTCATACACCCAAAAATTTTTGAAACGACTTGAAATAAACAAAAATTACAAGCACCCGCACAGCATATATCATGTAGTGCCTTGGATATTTGAGGTCTGGTAATTCAATATCACTTGATATTAATTTGCTCTTTATTTCAGTTAAACAAGATTGGAGGTTATAGATTTGTGTGTCTCGGTGACGGCCTAGGAGAAGATAGAGTTGTAGGTTGTTGGGGAATGAGTGGATTCTGATTTGGTGTTTTCCCGTTTTGTCCAGTACTGGTTTGACATAGAGGTTGAAGAGGAGAGGTGATAGTAAGGCTCCCTGAGGTACTCCATAGTGGAGTGGTTTGGGTTAAAATAAGAATTTTCCTAGTAGAATTCTCTGCGATCTGTCGGTAGATTGCTATATCCACAAAATCTCAGAAGAGACCTATCGGGACCCCTGAGGAAGACCTTTTTGGATGAAACATGTTGGGCAGAGTAGATGGACCACTCGGGTCTTTATCTAGTGTCATCTACTATGTTACTATGACACAGGAACAAATTTTTCCCCATCCCCACAGGAACTCAATTTCCCCATCCCTGCAAAATTTGTCGCTGTCCCTGCCCCATTCTTGTAAGCTCTGCCTTAACTGCACAGGCCTCAAATACTTATTATTTTAAAGTGTTTGAGGTTTGTGCAGATGAGGACAGAACTTGCAGGAATAGGGCAGGAAAAGAACTCAATGGGTCGGGAAAATGAGTTCCCGTGGGGACGGGGAAAAGTTTCCCCCCCATGTCATTCTCTAAACCTAATCTCTTTTTTTTGTTAGCCCTGTGATTTTCTGTTTTTGTGAATGCTATCTGTTTTGCTATATGTTTGCTTGCTTTTTTATTTCTTCCAAACAAGGTTACAGAACTTCAAGTGATCTAATATCTTCATGGTGTATTTGATTGTATGGATTGCATTTCTAGTAATTGGTAATTAAGCTTGTTTACCCCGCCCCCCAGGTATGTTTTTTCTTTTCCAGAGACAATTTTTTTTCCTTCTTCTCTGCGCCTTTTCTACCATCTAAACCCCCAATAAGACCTCTACTCTGCCATGCCTAAATAATCTATCATCCATTATAAAACCTATTCATTCTCATCTTGTACATTCTGTATTCTCTTTCCAAAACCTACTATACATCATAACTTTTTATATTGCATCCCATAGCTTTGTGCTTCTTTTATATGCCTGAATTTCCAGCATCACAATTATTGCCATCATTGGAACACAGCACTGATAAGTGATTATCTCAGGACAGGCAGCCAGCAAATTGATGACATCATCCATGGAGTCCCAGTACAGATGGTGCAAAAGTATACTGTCACTTTAACCTTTTTAGAAATCTTGAGACTGCTTGTACCACGCATGCGCAAGTGCCTTCGCGCCCGATGACAGCTCGTGGGACCATCAGTTCAGTAAACAAAGCTAAGAAGACAACTAGAAGAGCTGGGAGAGTTGTGAGAATATCTGCCTGATATCCCTGGATAATGCCTGTTAAAGGTAAGTAAGATAAGTGCTTTATCCCAGGACAAGCAGGCAGCATATTCTTGACTGATGGGTGACGGCACCGACGGAGCCCCGGTACGGACACTTTTAGAGTGATTGCACTCTAAGAACTTGGAAAGTTCTAGAGACCGCACCGCGCATGCGCGAGTGCCTTCCCGCCCGACTCCGACGCGCGGTCCCTCAGTTAAGATAAGCCAGCTAAGAAGCCAACCCGGGGAGGTGGGTGGGATGCAAGAATATCTGCCTGCTGTCCCTGGATAACACCTGTTACGGTAAGTAACTGTGCTTTATCCCAGGACAAGCAGGCAGCATATTCTTGACTGATGGGTGACCTCCAAGCTAACAAAAAGAGGGATGGAGGGAAGGTTGGCCATTAGGAAAACAAATTTTGCAAAACAGATTGGCCGAAATGTCCATCCTGTCTGGAGAAAGCATCCAGACAATAATGAGATGTAAAAGTATGGACTGAGGACCACGTAGCAGCTTTGCAGATTTCCTCAATAGGCGTGGAACGGAGGAAAGCTACAGATGCTGCCATAGCTCTAACTCTATGGGCCGTGACAGAACCTTCCAGTGTCAGTCCCGACTGAGCATAGCAGAATGAAATGCAAGCCGCAAGCCAATTAGATAGCGTACGCTTAGAAACAGGACGTCCCAACTTATTCGGATCAAAGGACAGAAAAAGTTGGGGAGATGATCTGTGGGGCTTAGTACGGTCTAAATAGTAAGCTAAAGCCCACTTACAGTCCAAAGTATGAAGAGCCTGTTCTCCGGAATGGGAGTGAGGTTTGGGAAAAAAAACAGGCAGTACAATAGATTGGTTGAGATGGAACTCAGAGACAACCTTAGGGAGAAACTTTGGATGTGTACGTAGAACCACCTTGTCATGATGAAAGACTGTGAAAGGTGGGTCAGAAACTAGTGCATGGAGCTCACTGACCCTCCTGGCAGAGGTGAGAGCAATAAGAAAAAGTACCTTCCAAGTGAGAAATTTGAAAGAGGCAGTAGCCAAGGGTTCAAATGGAGGCTTCATCAAGGTGGAGAGAACCACGTTCAGATCCCAGATCACAGGAGGTGCTCTGAGAGGTGGTTTCATATTGAAAAGACCTCGCATGAATCTGGAGACTAGGGGATGAGCTGAAAGGAGTTTCCCTTGGACCGGCTCATGAAAGGCCGTAATGGCACTGAGATGGACTCTGACGGAAGTAGACTGGAGACCAGAGTTAGACAGAGAAAGCAGATAATCCAATAGAGTCTCCACTGCAAGAGACTTGGGGTCATGATGATGAAGGAGACACCAAGAAGAAAATCGTGTCCACTTTTGATGGTAACATTGTAGAGTGGCTGGTTTCCTGGAGGCGTCCAGAATGGAGCGAACAGGCTGAGATAGGATAAGATCAGTTGAAGTCAGCCCGAGAGATACCAAGCTGTCAGGTGTAGGGACTGCAGGTTGGGATGGAGAAGGGTTTCCTGATTCTGCGTAAGCAGAGAGGGAAACAGTGGAAGTAGAAATGGATCCCTGGAACTGAGTTGAAGTAGAAGGGAGAACCAATGTTGTCTGGGCCACCGTGGAGCAATCAGGATCATGGTGGCCCGTTCCCTCTTTAGTTTGAACAGGGTCCGAAGCATGAGAGGTAGAGGAGGGAAAGCATAGAGGAACAGATTGGACCAATCCAGAAGAAAAGCATCCGCTGCTAGACGGTGGGGAGAGTAGAGTCTGGAGCAGAATTGGGGCAATTGATGATTGTGAGGAGCTGCAAAGAGGTCCACCTGAGGAGTGCCCCATTGGGTAAAGATGGACTGTAGAGTCGATGGGTCGAGAGTCCATTCGTGGGGTTGGAGAACTCTGCTGAGCTTGTCCGCTAAGTAATTCTGTTCTCCCTGAATATAAATCGCCTTCAGGAATAAGCGGCGAGTGGTTGCCCAAGACCAGATTCTCTGAGCTTCCTAGCATAAGAGGCGAGAGCCTGTTCCACCCTGTTTGTTGATGTAGTACATGGCTACCTGGTTGTCTGTGCAGAGTAGAAGGACTTGAGGAAACAGAAGGTGTTGGAAGGCCTTGAGGGCATAGAACATTGCCCTGAGTTCTAGGAAATTGATGTGATGCTTCTTTTCCTGAGGAGTCCAAATGCCTTGAGTTTGGAACTCGTTCAAATGGGCTCCCCATGCATAAGGGGAGGCGTCGGTGGTGATGACCAGTTGATGAGGAGGCAGATGGAACAGAAGGCCCCTGGAGAGATTTGAGGATGTCAACCACCATTGTAGAGACTGACGAAGAGATGATGTCACAGATATGTGTCGTGAGCAAGAGTCTGTCGCCTGAGACCACTGTAGAGCCAGGGTCCATTGAGGAGTGCGCAGGTGAAGACGCGCCAGGGGTGTGACATGAACTGTGGAGGCCATGTAACCCAAGAGAATCATCATCTGCTTTGCAGAAATGGAGTGCTGGGGCAGCACCTGCTGACAGAGCGATTGGAGGTTGTGAAGACGGTTGTCCGGCAAGAAGGCTCTCATCTGGACAGTGTCCAGCACCGCTCCAATGAATTGAAGTCTCTGTGTAGGAAGAAGGTGAGACTTGGGTATATTGATTTCGAACCCTAGAAGTTGTAGAAAAAAGATGGTCTGGTTGGTGGCCAGAAGAACAGTTTGAGATGAAATGGCCTTGATCAACCAGTCGTCCAGGTAGGGAAAAACCTGAAGGTGGTGGGAGCGCAGGAACGCTGCTACCACAACCAGACATTTTGTGAACACTCTTGGAGAGGAGGCAAGACCGAAGGGGAGCACTCTGTATTGGTAATGACAGTGATTGATCATGAAGCGAAGGTACTGTCTGGAGGCCGGGTGGATTGGAATGTGAGTGTAGGCCTCTTTGAGATCGAGAGAGCATAGCCAGTCGTTGTGATCGAGGAGAGGATAAAGTTTAGCTAGAGATAGCATCTTGAATTTTTCTTTGACCAAGCATTTGTTGAGGTCTCGCAGATCTAGAATTGGTCTGAGGTCTCCTGTTTTTTTGGGAACTAGAAAATAACGGGAGTAGAATCCCTGCCCCCTTTGATCTAGAGGAACTTCCTCTATGGCGTTCAGAAGGAGGAGGGATTGAACCTCCTGACGAAGAAGGGCAGATTGAGGAGTGTGCAAAGCAGACTCTTTTGGTAGACTTTGGCCCGGATGGGTGTGAAAGTTGAGAGAGTAGCCGTGGCGGATGATGTTGAGGACCCATTGGTCCGAAGTGATAACTTCCCACCGGCTGAGAAAGAAAGAGAGTCGTCCTCCTATCGGTTGAGGGAGGAGAGGAGATGTGTGAACGCTGGCTATGCCCTCGAGGACTAAGTCAAAAGGGCTGAGTCGATTTTTGCTGAGGAGGCTGCTTGGCTGGCTGTTGCTGCTGAGGTCTAGGCGTTTGCCTCTGTTGTTGACGCTGCCTCCGAGGTTGCTGAGTGGAAGGCTGCAAGGGGCGAGCCACAAAACGCCGCTGATAGGCCGATTGCTGTCTAAATGGCCGTGGAGGTGGGGGTTTCTTCTTGGTCTTAAGAAGGGTATCCCAGCGGGTTTCATGAGCCGAGAGCTTCTGAGTCGTTGAGTCCATAGATTCTCCGAACAGCTCATCCCCTAAACATGGGGCATTAGCCAACCGGTCTTGATGATTAACATCAAGCTCGGAGACCCTGAGCCAGGCCAAACGTCGCATGGCTACGGACATGGCTGTTGCTCTAGAGGTAAGCTCAAAGGTGTCATATATAGACCTTACCATGAATTTTCTGAGCTGGAAAAGAGATGAGGAGCATTGATGGAAAGCCTCACGATTCCCCACAGGAAGGTACTGCTCAAAGGAAGCCATGGTGGTAAGGAGATGCTTTAAATAAAAAGAAAAATGAAAAGCATAGTTACCAGAACGATTAGCAAGCATCGCATTCTGGTAAAGTCGCTTACCAAATTTGTCCATGGCTTTTCCCTCTCTGCCAGGAGGAACAGAGGCATAGACACTAGCTCCTGAAGTCTTCTTGAGGGTGGATTCTACAAGGAGAGACTCATGAGGGAGCTGTGGTTTATCGAACCCAGGAATAGGGATCACTTTATATAGGGAATCCAATTTGCGGGGAGCTCCCGGGACAGTAAGAGGAGTCTCCAAATTCTTGTAAAAGGTCTCCCTAAGGATGTCATGTAAAGGGAGTTTCAAGAATTCCTTTGGAGGCTGGTCAAAATCAAGAGCGTCTAGAAAAGCTTTGGACTGTTTAGACTCAGCCTCCAAAGGAATGGAAAGAGAGTCACACATATCTCTTAAAAAAGAAGACAAAGAGGTGGAATCAGGTTTGGAGGAAGTATCCTGAAGAACAGGCTCGTCCTCCTCTGACGAACACTCCCCTTCTGACAGAAAAGGTTCTTCAGAATCGCCCCACAGATCAGGGTCTCGAATATGGGGACCACGGTCCCGAGACTCAGGGGTGGATGGTTCCCGGTGTCGGGACTTCTGTACCGACTTACCCGACCTCATCGACGCGGTACCGGGCGATGTTATCGGTTGCACAGGAGCCGAAGTCTGTACCGATTGGTGATGAGACTTGGGCTCCGGTGCGAGGACAGGCATCGATACCGAGGAGGCCGAGTGTACCGGTACCGAAGGAGTGGTTGGTGACAATACAGACTGTTCCACAATCGGTACCGGTTGCCCAGTGGGGACCGACACCGGAGGGCTCGGTGTCAGGAGAGCTGGAAGGAGTAGTTTGAGCTGTTCCTTCAGCTGCACCTGTAAGATGGCCGCAATGCGATCATCGAGGGAGGGCACCGGTACCGCTTTTTTCTTCTGCGGTACCTGCGGTGCCGCTCTACGCCCCGGAGATGAGGAGCCCGATGTCGAGGGACTCACCTCAATAGGGGCGGAGCGCTTCCGCTGGCGCCTCACGGTCGGCAGGATTGGACTCTCTGCAATGGAGACCGGAGGACGTTCCAGCGGGGAAGGCTTCTTAGCCGGCTTACCTTCATGTTGCGACGCCGACGCGGTATCGCGTGGCGTCGATGAGGTGGGTGCCGACGAAACAGGTACCGAGACCGGTGCCGAAGACGCGGGGTCGGACATGTCGGTGCCAAAAAGCAGTCTCTGTTGTATTTCTCGATTTTTGAGAGTCCGCTTTTTCAAAGTGGCACAGCGGGTGCAGGTGGAGGCCTGATGTTCCGGACCCAGACACTGAAGGCACCAGTTGTGTGGGTCTGTAAGGGAAATAGGCCGTGCACACCGCTGGCACTTCTTGAATCCGGGCTGGGGGGGCATGAACGGAAAAACGGCTTCTGCCAAATCGAAGGCCGAGGCCTCGATGATGGCAGTAGGCCCCGCCGGGGCAAATCAAGAAAACTCGAAAAAAATAAGAGATTTTTTTTTTTTTTACAAAAGAAAGAAAAAAGGAAGGGCAAAAAAACCCGAAAAAGTTTACGCGAGCGGGAAGGCGAATGAAAAAATTTTTCAACAGCCGTTGAAAATGCGACTTCTTAGCTCCGCGGAAACTAAGAAACTGAGATAAGTGCTTTATCCCAGGACAAGCATGCAGCATATTCTCACAGATGGGTCTTCCTAGCTATCACGAGAGGGATGGAGAATACATTTTGTAGAACTGTTTGGCTGAACCGATTATCCCATCTGGAATGAGTCTCCAGACAGTAATGGAATGTGAAAATATGTATGGAGGACCAAATGACTGTTTTACAAATGTCCTCAATAGGAGCGGAATGGAGAAAAGCTAACTTTATGTGCTGTGACACGACCTTCCAACAGTAACCCAACCCGAACAAAGTAGAAGGAGATCCAGTCTGCTAACCTTATAGAAATTGATCTCTTCGTTACAGGAGCTCCCAGTCTGTTAGGATCAAATGAGAGGAATAACTGAGCAGAGGCTCTATGAAGCTTAGTCCAATCTAGGTAGTAAGCTAATGCACGTTTACAGTTCAGTGTATAGAGTTCAGCTTCACTGGAATGGGAATGTGGTTTTGGGAAGAAGACGGAAGAATAGATTGGTTGAGATGAAATTCTAAAATACTTTTGATAGGAATTTAGGATGAGTACGAAGCACAACTCTGTCATGGCATAAAAACCTCCCTCATTCTTCTTTTTTAAAATATCAAAGTGTAATTTAATCACAATTTAAAGTTCTTTAACTGTATCATGCAACTTTCAAAAATATTGAACTTTATTTTTTAAAGAATTTAAAAACATGCAAAGTGAATTGCGGGTAATAACCATAAACCACTTAGATAATGTTTAATGTACTCCATAATGTTGACAGCAAATGCCTTCATGAACCCACTTGATGGAGTCCAATATATCTTCTCTTTTAAACTCTTTTTCTGTCTTGTGATAGAAGATAAGCAAGAAAAAGGTGAGTGCTTTTCTGTTTATTTGTTGAAAATTATAGCAGATGCTGAATGCGGTTGAGAGATTGGGTGAAAGAGATCAGGTGAAAACTTATCTCCCTGACACAGCAACAATTGGAACCATGAAACGCTGATGGCGTCGAAATTACCTGATAAGTAAAATGCTTCTGTGATCTCTTGCGTTGAATGGAACTATCTAATAAGTAAAATGCTTTTGCTTATTTGAAAGAAGATTTATTTGAATTTGTACTGGATAATGCCCACAATTTATAGTACTTTGCATGTTCTTAAATTACACTTTTATATTTAAAAAACCAAGAATGACCAGCAGGAGGTTTTTATGACAATGTTTGGAGAAATTTATTGATTTTTCTGTTTGGCTTCTCTTTGAAACTGAGGCTTTTCCTACCCTCTGGCTGGCTTCTATCGATGGCTCGATGTATATTTATTAGTAGGTTTGCTCAATGTGAGCTATTTTGGATAATTGTTTATATCCTACTACTCTATTGATCTATATCATTTTAAAAGGAGAAATCTCCTAACAAAAAGATCTTACGTTTTGGCTGGATCATGATCTGTTGGGAGAGATCTGTCCAAAGATAATTCTCCCACCCAAAACATGAGCTTAAGAGCCCTCTGATGATGTCACTTGATTATTTCTTTGAGTTAACGATTCAGAGAGATCCAAGCACTGCCCTGGGTCTCATTCACTGCACGTTTCCAGAAGTTGTTGGAACCCAAAGGCTGGATTTCTAACTGCCTTCTGAACATTGTTTATCCTGTATTAACAGTGTAGATCAGATGTAGCCTGGCGCCATGTTGTGCAGTGATTTGTATGCTAGCATCAAGCCCTTAAAAATGCAGCGCTTGGCTATGGGTAGCCAGTGAGCCTGAAGGTTCTTCAAAAGTCTGATTACTGCATTTTTGACATGTTGGAGATGGTGTAGGTTCTTTGCTGTGAGACCGTTGAACAGTATGTTACAGAAGTCCATGCGAGAGAGGATGAAGGCATGGAATTGAATGAAGTCGGGTTCTGAGAAGTAGTTCCTTACTTTCTGGAGTTGTCGCATGTAGTAGAATGAGGTAGAGACCATCTGAGATATATGGTCTGAGAGTGAAAGGTTGGAGTCAAGGAGTATCCCTAGGCTGCATGCTTGCTCTTTTCAGTTATGGTAGTTGATTCCCATAGTAGAGAAGTGCAGATGCAGTGTTCTTTGCAGTTCCAAAGGAGTTCCATTTTGGAGGCGTTTAGTTGCAATTTGTTTGTGGACATTCAGTTTTTGATTTCTGAAAGGCAGGTCATGAGTTTCGTGATCTGGACGTCGTGGATTTCACCCAGTGCCAGATAACAGCTGGATGTCATCAGCAAAGGAATGACTCTTGATTTGGTGTTTTGTAGGCTGTCGAGGCAAGTCTAATGTAGAGAGTGAACAGTAGAGGGGATAGTAGGGCCCCTTGTGGTACACCATATTTGATTGGTTTAGGTTTTGATATGGCTGAGTTGAATAGCACATTTTGGGATCTATTACTCAGGAAGGAAGTGAACCAGCATAATGCTGTGCCTTGAATACCTATTTCTGTGAGTCTAATGATGAGGATTGGGTGGTTAATGGTGCCAAAAGCTGCTCTGAGATCCAGCAGCACCAGTAGGATATCATGACCTTTATCCATGAGTTTCCAGCAGTCATATATGATGTCGAGAAGGACAGTTTCAGTATTATGGAATTTCCTGTATCCTGACTGGAATGTGAAAAGGGTTTTTTGTTGTCAGTGAAGGGGTGTATTTGGTTGAGTATTGCGTTAATGTGTTAAATGTACAGCCCTACTAATTTGGAATTATGTTAAGGTTGAAATCAGTCAAATAGCACTTAGTGTATCTGACTAATCAGAAATAGTAATAGCTAATTACATCTAGCCTGATGTGGGAACTATAAATGTCTCATGATATATTGGTTTACCAGCATGCCAAAAGCTGTGAAATCCAAATTTCCTGTGATTTCCTGTGATAGGAGATCCAAGTCAAAATAGTTTTTCTTCATGAGGAAGAGCCTTAAGCGCTTGGGCATCTCTCCCACTGGGGGTGGAGGAAGTAGTGTCAGTGGATTATGTGACATGGCGGGAGGGAGTGGGCATCTCTCCCGCTGAAGATGGGGGTGGGGGTAGTAGTGTTGGGGGATTGTGCGATGCAGCGGGAGGGAGTGGGTATCTCTCCTTCTGCCATGGGTGGGTGTCTGGAGGTTATGTGAGCACGACGGGAAAGAGTAAGCATCTCTCCTGATGATCTTTAAATTTGTTTTTGTTTTGCGCATGTGCTGATTGCTACCACCTGCGACTCATGTCATGTAAATTTAGCGAGCCTATGTGAACATCCATGAACTTCATTTGCATGCGAAATCTTTGAGAATGACTCACCTTTTTGAAATCGTTATAATAGAGACCTCGGTAGCAGCCCATCAGATTTTATCATTAAGTTTTGAGAATCTTCCCCCATAGTGAAGTATCCTACAAAAGTGATTTGGACTTATATGGCAGCAACTGATGTTGGAAGGCTATATGTTGTAAAAGGAATGTTGAGTACAAAGAAATATGTGAAAATCCTATGGACATGCATGTTGTTATCAACAGAGCATTTGTTCCCTGGCAATTATGTTCCAGGACGACAGTGTTCCTTATAATGGGGCCAAGATCATTGTTGAATGGAAGAGAAAGAGCAAGGTGACAATTGATTGGCCTATTCAGTCCTCAGACTTTAGGCAACTCTGTCAATTCAACTGATCAACAATAATGTGGAAATTCAAAATAGGAACCAATAACATGTTCTGTGCTTATAATTAGGGTTATAAGGGTTCTAACAATGGTGTATATTATAGGTGATGGTGTGTAATAACCCAGAATGAAAAATACAACATAGCAAAAAAAACCAAACCAAACCCTTTCATCTTCTGTAGTACTCAGGACTCTGCTTTGTCAATTTTCAGACCTCTGTTATGGAATAAATTATAAATCAATCAACGGGAAAAGACATGTTACTTTAAGGTATATCTTTTTCACACTATGGGTTAATACAGTGGTGCCTCGCATAACGGACGCCTCGCACAGCGAACGCTGCGCACAACGAACTTTATGTCTTGATTCGTACAACGAACTTCGTTTCACACAACGAAGTCGCCCGAGCTGCATCCTTCCGCGCAGGCACTGCGCTTAACTGCCCTCTCTCCGCCTGGCTCCCTCTTGCCCCCCCCCCCCCGACTCCCCGACACGATCGGGGCAAGAGGGAGCCCAAGCCCTCTTGCCCCCCCGACTCCCCGACACGATCGGGGCAAGAGGGAGCCCAAGCCCTCTTGCCCCCCCGACTCCCCGACACGATCGGGGCAAGAGGGAGCCCAAGCCCTCTTGCCCCCCCGACTCCCCGACACGATCGGGGCAAGAGGGAGCTCAAGCCCTCTTGCCCCCCCGACTCCCCGACACGATCGGGGCAAGAGGGAGCCCAAGCCCTCTTGCCCCCCCGACTCCCCGACACGATCGGGGCAAGAGGGAGCTCAAGCCCTCTTGCCCCCCCGACTCCCCGACACGATCGGGGCAAGAGGGAGCCCAAGCCCTCTTGCCCCCCCGACTCCCCGACACGATCGGGCCAGGAGGGAGCCCAAGTCCTCCTGGCCATGGCGACCCCCTAACCCCACCCTGCACTACATTACGGGCAGGAGGGATCCCAGGCCCTCCTGCCCTCGACGCAAACCCCCCCTCCCCCCAACGACCGCCCCCCCCCAAGAACCTCCGACCGACCCCCAGCCGACCCGCGACCCCCCTGGCCGACCCCCACGACACCCCCAACCCCCTTCCCCGTACCTTTCTGTAGTTGGCCGGACAGACGGGAGCCAAACCCGCCTGTCCGGCAGGCAGCCAACGACGGAATGAGGCCGGATTGGCCCATCCGTCCCAAAGCTCCGCCTACTGGTGGGGCCTAAGGCGCCTGGGCCAATCAGAATAGGCCCGGGAGCCTTAGGTCCCTCCTGGGGGCGGAGCCTGAGGCACATGGGCCCAACCCTCTTGCCCCGATCGTGTCGGGGAGTCGGGGGGGCAAGAGGGCTTGAGCTCCCTCTTGCCCCGATCGTGTCGGGGGTGCCAAGGACCACACGGAGTCACCCACCGTACCACCCGATTCGGGTAAGCGCAGGTATCGGTGGGTGGCTTATTTGCGGGGGGGTGCCTTATTTTACATTTTTTTCTAAAAAGGGGGGGCTGTCTTATTTGATGGCCCTGCCTTATCATCGGGGAAACACGGTAGGAAAAAAAAAAATGAACAGTTAAGTCCCAGTTTTTGCCGCTGAGACTCTGCCCTCTCACTGTAAAATTAGACTCTACTTAGTCTGTCTTTAAATTTAAAAAATGTGTGTTGTTTTAAAAAACAATTATGTTTTTAGATGTATCTAAATAAAAATAATAACCAAAAATTTATCTTTTTTTATGTCATCTTAGCATATTTTATGCTGCAGAACGAATTATTTTTTTTTACATGTATTCCTATGGGAAAACACGTTTCACATAACGAACGTTTCACATAACAAACTTGCTCCTGGAACCAATTAAGTTCGTTGTGTGAGGCACCACTGTAATTTAAAAAAAATGTCTAAAAAGTGTCCTAAATGTCTACTTGGACGATCAAAAAGCCTAATCGTCCAAGTACCCATAACCAAAGCTGGTTTTTAGACGTATCTAAAAACAGCTTAGGCCTTTCCCCTGCCACTAAACGCACAGAGAGAAAAGAGGTGTGTTTAGAGAAGGGGAAAGGGCAGGAAGTGGGCCGACCTACACCTAGGCTTACAACAGGTATAACCAAAACATTAACAGGTTGCCTAGTCGGCACTTAGACCTTTTTGACTTAGACGAAGTCAAACCAGGTCTAAGTGCCAAAAAAGGGGCCGCTGAGCTAATGGCCGCTGGCGCCATCAGTTCAGCGGCCCGGCAACCAACCCACCACAAGCATCGTGGCAGGAGAGATGCCTCATCTCCCCTACCACGATGCCATCACTCCTCTACCCGAACTGCCGCGGGTCGCGGCAGCTCGAGTAGAGGAGTGATGGCATCACGGTAGGGGAGATGAGGCATCTCTCCTGCAGCGATGCATCACCCCCCACACCCATAGAACATCGGGGCAAGAGGGAGCCCAAGCCCTCTTCCCCAGGCAATCGTGCCCCCCCCAACTCGATCCGGGCAGGAGAGAGCCCAAGCTCTTCTGGCCCCGGCGACCCCCCCCCCTCCGATTTAACGGGCCAGGAGAGAGCCCAAGCTCTCCTGGCCCTGGCGACCCCCCCCCCCCTCCGATTTAACGGGCCAGGAGAGAGCCCAAGCTCTCCTGACCCCAGTGATCCCCCTACTGGATTGGGCCAGGAGGGAGCCCAAGCCCCCCTGGCGCCGGCGACCTCCTACCCCCACTACAATATGGGCAGGAGGGATCCCAGGCTCTCCCCCCAAAGACTGCCCCCCCAGAACCCCCGATCAGACCCCCACCCGCCTACCCGTGAACAACCAGACGACTCCACGACCCCCCCACCCCCACACATCCCTTCCCCGTACCTGAACGTTGGCCAGACGGACGGGTGCCAAGCCCGCCCGTCCGGCAGGCCAGCCGGGTCCTGAATGGGGCCGGATTGGCCCAGGTGGAAGAAACCCCGCCCACAGGTGGGGCCTGAGGCGCCTGGGCCAATCAGAATAGGCCCGGGAGCCTTAGGCCCCTCCTGTGGGCAGGGCCTATTCTGATTGGCCCAGGCGCCTCAGGCCCCACCTGTGGGCGGGGTTTCTTCCGCCTGGGCCAATCCGGCCCCATTCTGGACCCGGCTGGCCTGCTGGACGGGCGGACTTGGCACCCGTCCGTCTGGCCAATGTTCAGGTACGGGGAAGGGGTGGGGGGGTCGTGGAATCGGCCGGGGGGTCGCGGGTCGGCGGGGGGGGTCAGATCGGGGGTTCTGGGGGGGCGGTCGTTGGGGGTAGGGGGGTTGTGTGGAGGGCCTGGGATCCCTCCTGCCCGTATTGTGGTGGGGGGTAGGGGGTCGCCGGGACCAGGGGGGCTTGGGCTCCCTCCTGGCCCAATCCAGTAGGGGGGGTCGCCAGGGCCAGGAGAGCTTGGGCTCTCTCCTGCCCGTTAAATCGGGGGGGGGGGGGTCGCTGGGGCCAGGAGAGCTTGGGCTCTCTCCTGGCCCGTTAAATTGGAGGGGGGGGTCGCTGGGGTCAGGAGGGCTTGGGCTCCCTCCTGGCCACATCGAGTCGGGGGGGCACGATCGCCGGGGCAAGAAGGCTTGGGCTCCCTCTTGCCCCAATATCATCGGGGGTGCCGCGGGGCAAGAGGGCTTGGGCTCCCTCTTGCCCCAATGTTGTCGGGGGGGGGGGGGGTTGCGGTTGGATGGGGCAAGACGGCTTGAGCTCCCTCTTGCCCCGATGTTGGGGGGGGGCGCGGTACGACATGGCAGGAGGGCTTGGGCACCCTCCTGCCTGGATCATTTGGGGGGGGGGGGGGTTCTGTAACCGGTGTTGTTTTTGACAGACACCGGTTATAGAATCCAGCTTTTAGGCGAAGGACTGGCTCCTCCTTCGCCTTAAAGCCCTTCTGTTGGACGTTTGGGGCTTCGGCGTTTTTTTAAGTTCATTATGGCCAATAAGTGTAGACATCGTGGGGGTGTACTTTTAGACGTAGTGATGATCTGGGTGTTTAGTAGAGGCAGGCCATAATCAAAACAAGGACGTTTGTTTTGGTTATGGACACTTTCCCTGCTTCTGCTTTGAACGTTTAAGGACTTAGGCCAAAAGGGGACTTAGATGTTTTTTTGATTATGCCCCTCCACGTGTCAATTATTGTTTATGGAATAAATTATCACATAATTTGCATTGGTTAACTTCTCTCTGATTTTAAGAAGGGTTTTTAAAACTCATCTTTTTGTACAAGCTTATTCAGGATGAGAGTAATTAATGAGAAGCACAGATTTGGAATGGCATGTTACTTGTGATACAAATGTTTGTGATTTCATTGTGCATAATTTTGTTATCTGCTTTGGTAATAAAGCAGGCTATAAATGGAGAAAATAAACTTGTTTCTAACTGCTAAAAACAAACTTTAGCCAAGTAATGCAGAACCTGTGAACACCATTGTATTTGTCAGGCTCTAGATTCTGGAACCTCTTTGGCTACTTTGTTAAGAACATAAGAACATAAGAATTGCCATCTCCGGATCAGACCCATGGTCCATCGAGTCCGGCGATCCGCACACGCGGAGGCCCAGTCAGGTATACACCTGATTGTTCTAATCACCCAGGTGATTAGAACATTGTTACCAGGTGAATGCAGAAAAAGCAAGAAAGTACCATGCTTGTTCTCGATGCCCACTATTTTGTTGCTTTGGGTGGAAGTCTTATTAATAATTGCCTCTTCTCCTCTTCCCTCACCTTACAGGTCAGCACATGCAGCTCTCTGGTGGATCCTTTGGTTACACCAGGAGAGAGCCTCTGGGAGTGTGTGTGGGCATTGGAGCTTGGAATTACCCCTTCCAAATAGCCTGTTGGAAAGCTGCTCCAGCCTTGGCTTGTGGTAAGGAAAATCTGCTTAATCTATGCATCATTTGTCAAATATTTTTAAAGAGCCTGCTGATTATTTTTCTCATGCATTATTGGATTTGGTAGATATTCTTAGACTATTGTAGATAAGTGGGGTGTTATGACCATTGACCAGAAGGTGGAGATAGAGAACTCAAAATTGTAGTGTGCTACTAATCATTTCTATAGCGCTGCTCTATAAGTTCAGTGCATAGCTGCTACTCTTTAATATTTTTCTGCCTCCAGCAGGTAGATGTGGCGTGCTCCACTATTTCTGGAATAATCTGGGCTGCTCCTGGTCCTGTTGGTGAACTGTTTTTTTTAGTAGAGCTAGGGGGTCTTTGCCAATGTGCTGGGATCTTACTTAGAGGTCTCTGAGTCTCTCCTCCCCCCCAAAAAAAAAAATTGCTCTTCTTATGTTTGCTGCTTCTGCTTTCTGAACAACCATCCTTAAAAAAAAAAATCCCCATTGTAGAAGTTAGGACTGCACCTAGATTTTTACATCGAAGTTGAATATTTTTTCACCTGCTGACTCAGAGACTGTTGGGATGAATAGGGAATGATTTTACCCTCTTGGGTCCCTTAATGCAGCGCCAGTGCCTGTTAAGGGTTATGAAGGCACCCAAAGTGAAAAGAAAGCATTCTTACCCTCCTCTTGAAGGGGGTTCTTGCTTGCTTTGGCAAGCCTATGTCGGGGAGGGGGGGGGGGCTGCAGCGCCTTCAAATTTCACCAAGTTTTATAGGGTGAACATAGCAGCTCAAGAGGACTGCTTCGGAGCTTCAGTTTTGAAAGCATGCTTATCTCTCCCACCTGGGGTTTTAGGGACTATGGTTCAGCATACCATCTCTATTGCACTCTAAAAAGAGATTAGGTTCTTACCTTGATAATATCTTTTCCATTAGATAGGGATAGTATGCGGGAAACCCCCACCCATCATTATTGATGCGTCTGCCTGGACCTACTGCTACTTGAAGGCTGCATTTTTTACCTTTCTGCCAGCTATAGTAAATTGGAAGACATTGTATATTGTCTGTATATAGTTACTTGGGGTTTCCCCAGAGTTCCACAGTTTCTTATGGCTTTTTGTTAATAAAGCTTGTTATTTGTTCTCTGTGGCGTGGTTATGAGCTTTGTATCCTTTTTATTGTAAGCTGCTTAGTTGTTATACAATTTGCGGGATATCAAGAATGAATAAACTTGAACTTTATATTTATAAGCAGATCAAAGTCTTGATGGAGGGGTCTCCCCATTCTCCTTCTCCTGTTCTCTCCTGTAAGGCTGTTGCTGGCTTTGAAACTAACTGACTTGAGGCAGAAGAAGCAGGGAGAAGGTGGAGGTACTGAAAACAATGATCAGTATCTCCTGCAATGGACTCGCAGGAGTGTATGCAAGATCCATGGTTCAGCATACAAGTTTCAAGTTTAATAAAATTTTGATTTGATCGCAAAATCTTACTTCAGTGCGATTTACAAAAAATGTTGCAAATTAGGGTGACATAAAAACGAATAACATTTTGCTAAGACAATGATTCACACAACTATATACCAACCAAACAACTATATACCATCCCTATCTATTGGAAAATATATTATCAAAGTAAGAATCTAATCTGTTTTTCTTCCAATCTGACTTCTAAAAATCTAAAAATCAGCCATTATCCTACAAATACTCTGTCCATGCACTGAGTAACCCAATATTTTTTTTAAAGTTTTGATCCATTTAGGAATCCAGCATGATGAAATAAAGAAATCAGGAATGCTAACAAAAGTGTGAACACAATAATAATGAGTGACTTCAATTATCCCACGAAATACCTCCAAAAGGCAGAGTAGAGAATCCCAGACTTATAATATCAATTCTACTCTCTTCCAATGCGAAGGGAGAAATAGTAATACAAAAACTAGATTATGCAAAAGAAGGGGGAGAAAAATACCTAATTTCAAGCCACAAAGGCTAAGACACTACTGCTTTAACTAACAAAGAACTTGTCAGTACACATGCAGAGGATCCATAACCATCATAGGTCTAAGAAAAACCCCCGTCCTCTAACAGAAACTCAAGTAAATTGGTCGCTGTTCCCCAAGCATCAGGAAAACAAAGGCATAGAACATTGAAGATTTTCCACCATTCAAAATATCTTACATAACATATGACAATCAACATTTAAAAAAGTTTAGCTATTTATCTTATATCTTCATAACTGTGCCTGCCATTTTGAAATCCAACGGGAGTGCCACATTTCGCATGTAGCATCTTCAGGAGAGAAAAAGTAGTAGAACTCCTCCGAATAAGTTGTAGCAATAATGGTGCCAGCAATGGAGCTTGTATACCACTTTTTTGTGGTTGCACGTTCAGTGTGGTTTACATATATACAGGTATTTATTTTGTGCCTGGGGCAAAGGAGGATTAAGTGACTTGCCCAGGGTCTCAAGGAGCAGTGCTGGGATTCAGTTCCACAACCTCAGGGTTCTGAAGCAGCAGCTCTACCACTAGGCCACTACTCACCAGTGTGGATATATTGCAAATAATAAAATAGAAAGAAGGCCAAAATTACAGCTTGCATGGTGAAAAGTTGAGGTGAAAGAAGCTATTAAACCAAAAGAACCCTTTTACAAACTGTAAAAAGTATCCAAATGAAGATGAGAAAACAGTATAATCATACTCAGATGCAAAGCATTGATAAGGAAGAAATTGTATTTAATGGTAAAAAGACAGAGGAACTGAAACCCCCATTAACCTGGAAGATGTAATTTGTCAAATAAAGAAACCAAAGAGCAGAAAATACTTGGACCGGATGGTATAGACACCAGAGTTCTGAAAGAACTTACAAATGAAATTGCAGCTCTGCTATTAGGTTGCATATGGCTATGATTAAACTCATCAGAAGACAGTAGGCTCTTGTAGAATGGACGGTTAGGTTTTTTTTGTTTTGGTTTTTTTACTGGAGAAAGGTGAATAGTTATAGCAAATGGGCCTCACTCCCAGCCAGCAATCCTGTGGGCCGGGAGGTAAGGAAGTTGCACATCAGGCCCTCCTGCCCCTCACTGGAAGACTCACCACGTGGACTGACTCAGCCCACAGCAGTTCCTGGCATGAGCTCCAGCTCTTTAAAGGGTATTAGAGCAGGTGGGCCTCTCCCACTGGCAGGCCCCGCCAAAGGGCCCTTCGTGTGGATCAAGCTGGACCAAGCCAGCAAACTGCATCCAATCTTACCAAGCAGCTATACCCAAACATTGTCCAGATATTTCTCCACCTTTATTTCCTCTCCTCACTCTTTTTATCTAGCCTAGTCTACCTGCCCACACAACTCACACAGCTGAAATTACCTCACTAGGTGATCTTGTAGACACTAACTTAATGAATCAAGATGAATTTCTCAATCCTTATCCTCCTGCTACTATACCTGATAGACCTAGAAGTCCAATCTGCAGCAAACACCAACAGACCCATTTCTCTTTGCTGCACCACCAAACAAGGTCATAACCCTGAAAGTTCCACTACCACACCTTGGAATGATGATCCACACCACCAATATCCCATCCCCATCCTCAACTTCAAGTGTGACCCCCAATAAAAAACAGTTAAGACAACCCCCTTTCAGAAACCATGCTAACCTAAAATATATACCAACCACTAAAAATGTAAAAAAAAAAAGGGAGACAAAATTTTTTTCAGATATATTAGTGAAAGGAGGAAGATGAAAAATGGAATTGCAAGACTAAAAGATGCTATGAACCGATATGTGGAGAGTGATGAGGAAAAAGCAAGCATGCTAAACAAATATTTCTGTGTTCACGGAAGAAAATCCTGGAGAAGGACCGAGATTGTCTGGCAAAGTTACACATGAGAATGGAGTAGATACTGCACTGTTCATGGAAGAAAGTGTTTATAAACAATTTGAAAGATTGAAACTGGACAAAGTGATGGGACTATATCGGATCCATGCCAGGATATTGAGGGAGCTCAGAGAGGTTCTGGCAGGTCCTATTAAAGATTTATTCAACAAGTCTCTGTAGATGGGGGTGATTCCTGGGGATTGGGTGTGGTGCCAATTCACAAAAATAGTCACAGAGATGAAGCGCGAAACTAAAGACCGGTAAGCCTCATTTCGGTTATTGGAAAAATATTGGAAGCATTGCCGAAAGAAAGGATATTGAAATTCCTAAAATCTAATGAGTTACAGGATCCGAGGCAACATGGTTTTACTAAAGGTAAATCGTACCAAACGAATCTGATTGAATTTTTTGATTGGGCGACCAGAGAATTGGACCAAGGACATATGCTAGATGTAATTTACTTATATTTCAGCAAAGCCCTTGACACTGTTCCTCATAGGAGGCTCTTGAACAAACTTGATAGGCTGAAGTTAGGACCCAAAGTGGTGAACTGGATTAGAAACTGGTTGATGGATAGACGCCAGAAGGTGGTTGTTAATGGAATTCACTCAGAGGAAGGAAAGGTGAGTAGTGGAGTCCCTCAAGGATCGGTGCTAGGGCTGAACCTGTTCAATATGTTTGTGAATGATATTGCTGAAGGGTTAGAAGGAAAGGTTTGCCTCTTTGCGGATGATACCAAGATTTGTAAGAGTAGACACTAAGGAGGAAGTGGAAAACATGAAAAAAGGATCTGCAAAAGTTAGAGGAATGGTCTACTGGCAACTGAAATTCAATGCAAAGAAGTGCAGAGTCTTGCATTTGGGGATTAGAAATTGGAAAGAGCCTTATGTGCTGGGAGGTAAGAGGCTGATATGCACGGATGGGAAGAGGGACCTTGGGGTGATAGTGTCCGAAGATCTAAAGGCAAGTCCTTATTTGGTGGTGCAGCAAAGAGAAATGGGTCTGTTGGTGTTTGTTGCAGATTGGACTTCTAGTAGGTCCCCTAAATTGTAACTTCCTGGAAATGTCCAGCTATCTTATACTGTAAATTGTAACTTCCTGGAAATGTCCAGCTATCTTATACTGTAAATTGTAACTTCCTGGAAATGTCCAGCTATCTTATAATGTGATCCGCTTAGAACTGCAAGGTACAGGCGGAATAGAAGTCACCAATGTAATGTAATGTCTATCAGGTATAGTAGCAGAATTATAAGTGTGACTGAGAGATTCATTGTGATTCATTAAGTGTGACAAGGCAGTGGCTGTTGCCAGAAGGATACTAGGCTTTATAGAAAGAGGTGTAACCAGTAGAAGAAAGGTGTTGATGCCCCTTTGCAGGTCGTTGGTGAGGCCCCACTTGGAGTATTGTGTTCAATTTTGGAGACCGTATCTGGCAAAGAACATAAGAAGACTTGAAGCAGTCCAGAGAAAGGCAATAAAAATGGTAGGAGGTTTGTGACTAAAGACGTATGAGGAGAGACTGGAAGCCCTGAATATGTATACCTTAGAGGAAAGGAGGGACAGGGGAGATACGATTCAGATGTTCAAATTCCTGAAAGGTATTAACGTAGAACAAAATATTTTCCAGAAAAAGGAAAATGGTAAAACCAGAGAACATAATCTGAGGTTGAGAAGTGGTAGACTCAAGAGTAATGTTAGGAAATTCTTCTTTACGGAGAGGGTGTTTGATGCCTGGAATGTGCTCCCGAGGGAGGTGGGGGTGAGGAAAATGGTGACAGAGTTCTAAATAACATGGGATGAACACAGAGGATCTCTAATCAGAAAATAATGGTGTGTATTGAAGAACTAAGGTCTGTACTGGGCAGATGTGCACAGTTTGTGTCCCATATATGGCCATTCAGTTGAGGATGGGCTGGGATGGTTTAGATGAGCTGGAGTGAGCTTTGACTGAGACTCCAGTAGATGCACAGTACCGGGCAGAGCACTGGCCCAGAAATATCTAAGAAAAAGAACAATTTAAATATTAAATTATAGGGAGTGTATGTTTGGGCAGACTGGATGGACCATTTGAGTCTTTATCTGCCATTATTTACTATGTTACAAACAATCAAAACGGAAAGCAACTGCAAACCAAACCCCTTGCATATACTTCAGTGCCAGTCTGTAGTCAATAAACTGTTCTTACTTAAAGAACTAATCCTAACCAACAACCCATGGCTCATCTTCGTCACCGAAACCTGGTTAAATGAACCAAACAGTCCAGAGCTACCCCACCTTTGCCCAATGGGATACAGCATTATCCACATTCCCAGGCAAGGCAAGCGAGGAGGTGGTATAGCCATTATCTATAGAAGCTCCTTCAACCTAACACTGATCGACTCTGCCATCCACCTGGACCTCGATTATATAATCTGTAAACTTGAAGACAAGTCTAGCATCACCAAAAACAGTCTCTGCCTTCTGCTGGTATATCATCATCCTGGCCCCTAACCAATCGATAAGACCAACTTAATTATCTCCATCCTTACCTGCCAACATATCAGTCTTCTTATATTTGGTGACATAAATATTCCCCTTGAAGCCTTCTACTATAATGCTACTGAAAAGTTCAAAATGTTGCTGGAAGACTTCCAAGTAGATCTTAAAACATCTGGTCCAGCAAATGAAAAAAGCCATACTCTTGACTTCATTGCCTTCACACCTCCCCATCTCATCACAGATACCAACTGGTCTCTTTTTCCCTGTCATTCAACCTACATCTTCTCTTAGCAAGCACAACCAACAACTCATCCCACCCTAATAAACTGGTTAGAGGTAGAATAAACCGAACCCAATTCTGGAACAAAATCATTGCTTCTCTGCCCGACGTAACTGACTCTGCAAACGTAATGTTATCAACCTGAAACAAATTAATCATGAATAACATTGACTTCTTGCCCCGGTATACCTCCGCAAGGTAAAGGGCTCCAAACCCTCCCCATGGTTCACAGAATCACTGAGAAGAGAAGAGCAAACTTGCCGGAGATTAGAAAGACAATGGCAGAAGTACAAGACAAAATGGAGGTCAGCAATCAACAAGTACAAATTTAACATTTCAGAGGCCAAGAAAAACTTTTACACGCAAGAACTAGAAAGCAAAGCCATTGACAACAAGAAATCATTCCACCTAATACACAGCCTCACTGTGTCACCAGAGAAGGGCCCCCTTGACCTCAAGTCTCAGTCAACTGCTCAAGGCCCTGCAAAATTCTTCCTCAATAAAATTAAAATGATACAAGCAGAAGCCGAAAAAGCAAGCCCCACCCTGGGAGCTACACAAATTACTCCAATGAACTCAGGCAATCCCTGCATTGCAGACCAAATATGGAACACCTTTAAACCACTAACAGTAAATGAAACAGCAAGTCTTCTAAAGAAACTGTCCAACCACACCAGTTCACTCAATAATTGCCCCTCATACTTTCTAACTACTGCACCTGAAACAATCACCGCCTGGCTCACCAAACTCCTAAACATCCTCCTAAATCAAGGCCAGCTCCTGGCTGAAATGGGAAAGATAGCTCTCGCACCAATTCCAAAATCACAAAATGTAGACCCTTCTATTCCCTCAAACTACATGCCCATTGCTGGTATTCCCATACTTACCAAGCTCCTGGAAACCCATATATAAGAACATAAAACCATAAGAATTACCACTGCTGGGTCAGACCAGTGGTCCATCATGCCCAGCAGTCTGCTCACATGGCAGCCCTTAGGTCAAAGACCAGTGCCCTGTTTGAGTCTAGCCTTACTTGTGTATGTTCTGTTCCAGTAGGAACTTATCCAACCTTGTCTTGAATCCCCTATAACAGCCTCCGGAAGAGCGTTCCAGATTTCTACCACTCTCTGGGTGAAGAACTTCCTTACATTTGTACGGAATCTTTTCCCTTCTAACTACAGCCTTCCGACCACAATACAGTACTGAACTCCTCCTCATCTTCGCCAACAAGGTCAAACAAATACTAAGTATAGGCCATCAAGCTATAGTCCTTCAATTCAACATATCTTCAGCTTTCAATTCAGTAAACTATTGGCTTCTAATAAAATTTGCAGACATAGAAATCACAGGCACCACACTTAACTGATTCAATGATTTTCTACAGAACAGAAAATACCTTGTCCATAAAGATGGAGCTCTCTCCAACAGTTGGGCAGCTTTCTGCGGAGTACTTCAGGGTTCCCCCCTTTCCCCTATTCTGTTCAACCTTTTTATGAGCTCTCTCGGTAGTATTGCATTCACCAACAATGAATACTTGCTATCATACGTGGATGACATCATTCTCCTTATCTCCATAACAGACAACCAATTAGATGCTTCAAACAAAATTGCTGACAACATCAAGAAGATACAATCATGAGCCAAAATCAACAAACTCAAGCTGAATTCAACCAAAACCAAAATCATCTGGTTCCACACTCCTCTACAAACGGCACCCAAAAATGTTATGCTCTCTACTGGAGAGAGAATAAACATAGACGAGTCATCCAAAATACTCAACCCTATCCCTCGAACCACAAGTCTCGAATCTCTGGAGGAAAACCTTCTCCATGAGACAGCTGAGACTCATAAGGCCCACTTTTACAAACGACTTTCAGGCTGAAAAAATCAATCCAATATCTACTTACCTCAAGCAGCTACATTGGTTACCCAGCAATACTAGAAAAAACTTCAAGATATCATGTATAATCTTCCACATCCTCTATGGAAATTCCGCAACACCACTCATAGACTTATTCAACTCCTTATGGCCCACCTTGAACAGAAATCTTAATAAACTTCAGTTGAATTATCCTTCAACAAAAGGCCACAAGCACAAATGTACCTACAACATCATGTTTACATATGTTGGCACAAAACTTTGGAAAAACCTCCCCACAGCCATCGGATCTGAATCGAACCACCTCACTTTCCAAAAGAAACTCAAGACTCATCTCTTCAATACCATTTTCACCTAAGAAAACTGACCAGTATGCCCCTAGTCACCCCATATCCCACACTGGTTCAAGTACACAGCTCAATCATCAAATAATGGACTATAATAGTTAATCACTACCACATAGCTTCAAGAATATACTCTCGTTACCATCCTTGGTTAGCGCTAGTTTGTGTCTCTATAGAAAATGCACAGTAGGGATCTCTACTCTTAGCATCCCTTTCATACAGTATTAACTCTCCAATTGTATCATGTATTACTAAGAACTTCTTGTATTATTTTTAAATTGTATCCATTTAAATAGCATTGTAAGTTGCTTTGGACCTAGTTAGGCATAGTGTGACTCAGAAATGTCAGATTTGGTTAGAGTACCACAGGGATCTGGAAATGAACAAAATGTGATCAAGTTTCCAGATGATAACAAAATTTTTCAAAGCTGTTTAAATCACAAGAGGAATGTATAAAATTCTAAGAGGGCATCCCAATGACAGATGAAATTCTTTGTACACAAGTACAAAGTATTGGATTTAGGGAAGTTCAACCTAAACTGTAGCTACATAATTCTAGGTTTCACTTTAGGAATCACAACAGTAGTGTGGCCTTGGGGACTGCTCCCTTCCCCCCACTTTGAGCTCAGGCCTCCTTCAATACTTTGGTACTGGATGCATGGATGGTGGGGATGCCCAAGCCCCGCCAGCCAAATAGATTCTTTATCAGAGCTGCACCTGTACTGCTGAAGTAGCAAGGAAACCAGCAGGGTGCTCATTTTAACAGCAGTACTTCAGTGCATAAACTGATTATTTGTGGAACTGAGAATGTGCTGGCATCAGAATCACCCTGCTTCTTTAATAGTGGTGCAGCTTCAGCAGAGAATCTCTTCCACTGGTGATGCTTGAGCACCCTGCCAACAAATTTGGGTGGGGGTGGGGGGGACTCAACAAGATTTGGGTGGGGGGGGACTGAACAGGAAATATTAAGGGAGGCCCCCCCCCACCGTTCACACCTGGGCTGCCCTAAATATTGAGTTCTGGCTGTGCTCCTGAATCATAATCCAGAAAAAGACCAATAAATGCTAGGAATTATTAAGGGAAAGGAATTATCATAATGCCTTTGAATTATTCCATGATATGACCACACCTTGAATATTGTGTGCAGCTCTGGTCATCACATCTCCTCAAAGGAATAGCAGAAGTAGAAATGGTATAAAGAGAAGTGACCAAAATGATAAAGGGATGGAGTGATTTCCCCTATAAGGAAAGGCTAATGAAGTAAATCTCTTCATTTTAAATAAGACAGTTGTTAGTAGACTGGAACAGATAAACACAAATCAGTCATTTACTCTTTCAAAAATTAATAAGTATAAGGAACATGCATTGAACTTCCTAAGTAGTAAGTTTAAATCAAATTGAAGAAACTCAGCTACCTCACCTGGAAAGCAGCTCCTTCCTAATCTTTATTTCTGTCTCTGTCTGGGAAATATACTTCTGAAAAAAGTATGTGATAAATCTCTCTCTATACTGTATAATCTTGTATATGTGTTAATTGCAAATTGTAATTCAGTTTTATGCTTTTTCTACTTCCTCTCATTCACCACTTGCATATCCTCTGTCTTTCCAGGCTCCAAGTCCTGTCTCCTTTCCCTTGAAACAGACTGCCAGAGCCTTTTAACACATTCATTCTACTGATAATCTACATTCATTAAGCCCATCTGACCCCTTGGAAACTCAGCTACCTTACCTGGAAAGCTGCTGCTTCTGAGACATATACTTCTGAAAAATATATACTGACTTCTTGAACACCTTTAGAGAGTTTCCACAACTACAATGGGCTAGATTCATCAACCTGCCCAATGAATTCTGGAACCTAACATAAGCAGATGGGGGCGATCGGAGGAACGCCCCCATCTGCCTGCATGGATCGCTGTCGTGCAGACCATCTGTAGATGGTCTGCGCATGCGCTGGACCTCTGGGCTTGTCACATAATTTAAAAAAAATTTTTTTTTTTAGAGCCCGTGGTTTTAACTCGCTTAAGTCCGTGGGTTAAAACCACAGGCTTACACTGCGGGGAAGGGTGGGAGAGTCGGGGCAGGCGGGAGAGTCGGGGCTGCAGGAGGCTGAGGAAGCAGCAGCCCCTGGAGTTGACACCGTAATACCGATGGGTGGGAAGAGAAGCCACAGATACCTGCTGGGAGCAGGCTACCAGGAAACAAGGATCTCTCCGCTGCAGATCTTGGCTTTTAGGAGGCTGATCGGTCCAAAAAGTGTGTTTGAAGAAGCACAGGCTTCAGAGAGGGTCCAGAGCTCTGATGCCGCTCCTGGGTGCTACTACACCTTCCACTTCCAGGGGCAGAAGAATCTCCCAGGTCTGAGGTAGCAGCGCTCATGCTACATAACCGGGCACTTGGGTCTCTTCAGCAGATCTGGTTTTGCACAGTCTTCCATAAAAAGGAAGGGGATTATTGTTTTCTGAACAGCATGTCTCCAGGAGATCGGGGCTGACAGGGCTGAGAGCAGGGCTGCAGAAGGCAGATGGCAGTCAGAAAGGGCTTCAGCAACTGGTCCTCAGCAGACGCTTTTTTTTTTGATTGGCCAGCCCAGTTGGTGTTGCAGGGTTTTGTTTAGTGAATCATGTTCCTGCCTACTTTGCATGCCATTGCCTTCATTTGCTTGCGCGGATCAGAGGATGGTCGGCAGAGAGGTAAGTGAATCGGGCCGGGGTCGCAAACTGATCGGTACACAATCGGTTTGCTTTGTGAATCTAGCCCATTGTACTCACAGACCTGAAGCCTATGCCCTCCCACCCACCCCTAGGCTCACATTACACTTATACACCCAACAATCACCTATAACAATATTCCAATTAATGCTAAGAACTACAAACCAACACTAAATAAGACTTCCATTACTAGCCCTTACCAAATGACCTTCTCATCTATCACCCCACCCACATCTCACACCTAGAAAATAACTAGACTAATAGCAAAGACACAGCCTTATTGCCTTGAAACTAAGGCCTAGATTCACTAACCTGCCCGATCCTGTCTGCTCCATGGACGATCCGAGGCAGGTCGACGGATTCACAAATGGGGGCGATGCAAATGAGGGCGATTGTAGGCATGCCCCCCCCCCCCCCACCGACTACACGGATTGCTCTCCAGTGGTACCGACGCATGCGCATACCATCTACTTTGCCTGTAGATGGTCTGCGCATGCGTTTTAATGTTTGTGTTTTTTATTTTTATTTTACCTTTTTACTTGCGAGCCCGTGGTTTTAACCCACAAGTTTAAAGTGGGTTAAAACCATGGGCTCACGCTACAGGGAAGGGCGGCAAATCGGGGCAGAGAAGAGTCGGGGTGGCCAGCAAGATTCTGGTCAGAGAGCGCGTAACGGCAAGCAGAATCACGGCAGAGAGCAGTGAGCTTTTGCAGGAGAATCACAGCAGAGAGCAGAAAGCTTTTGCAGGAGAATCGCGGCAGAGAGCGGGGAGCAGAGAGCTTTTGCAGGAGAATCAGGCAGAGAGTGGGGCAGGAGAGTTGGGGCAGAGAGCAGGGCTGGTGGAAGTTGGCTGGGATTTCAGGGTGGCAATGGAGCAGGAGAGTCGGCAGGGACGTGTACGACTGGTCCTTAGCAGTCGCTTGTTTTGTGATCGGCCAGCCCAGTCAGTGTTTCTCTTTTTTTTTAGTGCTTACATTTTTTTATTGCTTACATTTGCATGCCGTTCCCCCTCATTTGCATGATCGGATTGGGTGCGGAAGGAAGGTTAGTGAATCAGGTCGGTGTCGCAAAGTGATTGCAAAGTGGTCGGGGACACGATTGGGGTCCTTAGTGAATTTAGTCCTAAGAGCTCAAACCCAAAGCACTACTGTGACTCTATATACTGTAGCCGGACGCTCCAGGCAGAGGGCCTGGGAATACTGGCCACAATTAAACTCTTGTGAATCGCTGCGTGCCTCACAAGGATAAGTTATTTCAACGTTCAGTGAAAGGGACACCATCCAAAACAATAAGTTCAGTGTCAAATAAAGAATTGTTTTTAATTGTTCAAACCAAAAAAAATGCAATAACTTGCTTGTCAGAATTACAATGGCCAAGCCAACGGGCTTACCATACAAGGCATACACAATGTTCAAAAAATAGTCTCTGGTTGAGAAACCAAAAAGAGTCCCAACTCAAACAAAACTCTCATTTAAATCATAGTCCAGGTGGAGTTCATAACCAAAAGAAAGGAAAAACTTTTCCACCAAAACAAAGCTACAAGACAGTGTAAAAATACTGGCTTCTTCAGCGACTGCAGGCTGGAAAGACAGTGTGCACCGTGTGGTTTTGAATTGCCAGAAATTAGGCCCGCTATCCCACCACGCAACACGGGGCTAACCCCACTGTCTTAGCACATCAAGCATGCTTAATTCCAAAAGGAAAAACACAATTTAGCTTTCAAAAATGGAAAAACCAAAATTTCAAAATAAAAGTCCTTGCTTAATTCAGCATAGTACAAATCCACTCTTTAACATGAGTTAGAATAATTCAGTCCAAAACAAACTTGCCATAAACTTCAGCAACATTCAAATACTTGCTTTTATGAGGCAAACTTCCATAGGAGCATTCTCAGGCATCAGCCCAACACTAGCTTCAGGGCTTGTTCCCAACTCCATGTCACATGGTTCCTCATTCAGACTGGAAGGTGATTCTTCTCCAGCTTCTACAAACTCCATGGCCTCAGGAGCTTGGCTGCTATCAGGAGCTCCCAGCCCTGAGCCTTGTGATCTTCCCTGCTGCTGTTCCTCTCTGTTCTGATTCTCTAGGAGCCTAGTCTTCAGGGAGAACAGCTTGCAGCCCCGCCCCCAACCCTCAGGTGGAAAGGATTTCCGGTGATTCACCTTGTGATCCAGAGGGGGATGGGAACCTAGCACTACTGCTCTCTTACTCCCTCTACAGGCCCTAGAAGAAAATTCAGACTGAGAGGCAGAAAATGGGGAATAAGACAGATTATGGGCAGTGTCTGGATTTGCACTGGAATCTGTGCTAGGGACACTCCTAGCAGGCATAGTCTGCTTATCACAATACCCACCCACTCCTCCTGTCTACCACTCAAATATTTAACACAAACTTAAACCCTATGTTCTCCTCCTCACTTACTTCAAAGCAACCTTCACATCCGTCTATCCCACCATACAGACCTCACATTTCACCAACTGACTCCTCTACCAATAAAAGTATTGTGTATGTGACCAATCTAGAGCAACCCCACCCAGATATCATTCTCTTCTCCTATTCCATAACCCATCACACCATCAAAGGCACCCTTTTCAACATACTCCTCTACAGTTTTGAACAGACCTGGGCCAAACTAATCATTACATCCAACCCTATCACTGCTGACTGTCAAGATTTGTCGATTTTTTTTATTTTTTTATAATATCATGTTTATTAAGACAAGAAACGCATGGACAGCCACTTGTAATAACAGTACAGAGTGAGGGCAGAACATATGTAAAAGAGAACAAAGCATTGTACATGAAGTACCAAGCCAGAAAATTACCTAATAGTGCGCACACTCTATCAGACCTGACACAAGTATTCCAAAATCATAAGCAGTGAACAGATAACAGAGACAGTTGCAGAATCAGGCAATGTGATATGAGAATGAGGCCCAACACCCTGATAAACATCAGATAACGAGCGAGGAATGAGAACAGTGAACCATCCAGCAACCCTCGCCTAAAATTTCTAATAAAAAAGAGCGCAACAGCAACAGGGATCCCCAAACGATCCTTCCCAACCGTTGATCATGCATACCCCAAACAAATCAATCGTACAGCCAAACACACCCCAAACATTCCTCAGACGCACACTTATTTTACTTTGAGTTGATGGTCATGAGTCACCTGAGCAAGAAAAGCGTGGTATTATTCATTTATACAAGACTAGCACTTGCATATTTTCAAACTTGTGATCTACAGCATCAGAACAGAAAGAAGAGTATAGGAGGTAAACAGGACAAGACAGAGGTCTAATATACGAAGTCATAATATACAGTGTCCTAATACACAGTTTCATCGCATACCCTGCAGGAGCTCGTTCTGCGGAGTGGCTAAGCGATCAGGTCCAGAGATGACCTCCAAAGGACGCAATAGAGTTTCTAATGGGGCTGAGGTCGGGACGCATAAGTATCCAGTTCAAATCGCGCTTGGAGTTGCATCCGGGCTGTCCACATGCAATAGGTTGGTACCTCCTCAGAAGCCCAATACTGCAAGATGAGCTGTTTGCCCACCAGAAGCGCGTGAAGAATGAATTTATGAGCTGAGACATCCAGACCCTGGTGGGTGAGATCCGTGATATCTCCCAATAGTAGGGCTGGGGGATTCCAGGGCACGGTACACTGCAAGACATTCGCCAAGTGGAGCTGTACCTGGGTCCAGAAGTGTAGTTTGGAGCACGTGAAAAATGAATGGACATAGTCACCCCTGTGGGATGTGCATTTGGTGCATGTATCAACGCTCCATAAACCCATGCGAAAGCCTGTAGCTCTAGTGATATAGGACCGATGTAATATTTTGTATTGTGTTTCTTGCAGACCCGAGGCTTTTACATGTAAGTAAAGGGTGTGAAATAGGGAGTGAAGGTCATCTATAGTTACCTGCATGCCCAGCTCTATGGTCCACTCCCCCCCCCAATACTCGAAGGCATCCCTCTCCTAAATGATCTCTACCCGCCTTATACCATGTAGAAATCTTGTTAGATGCTGTAGGGGTGTCGAGAAAAACTAGGTCCAAAGGGCCACAGCTCCAGTTATCCCCATGCGTGCGTACCCAGGAGTGAAAATAGTGGTGAATTTGCAAATAAGTGTACATGTGCGCTGGGGGTAGACGCCATGCCAGCCGCATTTGTGCAAAGGAAGGGAATTCCCCCCCACCTAAAGCCAGAACATCCCTCACAGTCGTGGTGCGGGCAGTGCGGTCCCTCAGCCCTGCTAGACCCCCCACTCCAGAGGCAAAGTGAGGATTCCTTAGAAGGGAGAGAAACGGTGATGCAGTAGGCAACCTATTCTGAAGATTACGCCACCAGCGCCACGCACGTCTAAAAGGGAGGAGGAAAGGTAAAATTGTGGAGCAGGACCGCGCACCTCCTCCCCCCGTTCCATGAATAAAAGAGGAAAAAGACCAGGGCAAGCAGCAGTCCTCTAGTAAAGATTCAGGTGAGTAGCGGCGTGAGGAAACCAGTTGTTCGTGAATCCAGCGAAGGAGCGCGGCGACATTATAGATACGTAGGGAGGGCAAGCCCAAGCCCCCCCGAGCTTGACTCTGGGTTAATTTAAGTGAGTTAATACGTGCCCTTCTCCCCTTCCACACAAAGGAGCAAATGATGGACTGATAAGCACGCTCGTCCGCACGAGTAATCCAGACGGGTATGGTTTGTAGTGGGTAGAGCAATTTCGGAAACATCACCATTTTAACCAGGGCCACACGCCCCAAGAGAGAAAGAGGCAGCGATTGCTATTTAAGACATAGAGTTTTGATCCGTCCAATGGTAGCAGATATGTTGGCCTCGTACAGCTTGTGCGGGTCTCTATAAAGCATGATACCTAAATACTTCAGCTTTCCTGGGGTTATACCTACCCCAATATCATTACACCAAGAATCCGTCTGCGAGGCCCCTAATAGGAGAGCCTCCGTTTTTTCAAAATTAATTTTTAAACCAGAAAAAACGCCATATGCTCGAATGAGGGACATCAGGGCAGGCATAGTCCGGTCTGCATTATTAACATATAAGAGCATGTCATCCGCGAACATACTAATGTGAAATTCGTTGGAGCCTACCCGTAAACCTTCCAACTCTACGTCCTGGCGAATACGAGCCGCTAGAGGTTCGAGCGAGAGAAGGAAGAGGAGGGGTGAGAGCGGGCAGCCCTGACGCGTGCCCCTTCCCAGAGGGAAAGAGCCAGAGAGTGCGCCGTTCACTAAGAGTTGGGATGTGGGGAGATGATACAAAGCCGACAGCCAACGATGAAGTCCCCCTTGATTCCGAATCGTTCAAGCGTCCGGAAAAGGTGGGGCCAAGAGACCATATCGAATGCTTTTTCTACATCCAGGCTAGTGATAAGCGCTTTGTCAGAGGCTGCTCGTAGGTGTTGTAACACCGCTAGGACCCGCAGGAGATTCATGGATGCGTGTCTGCCAGGCACAAAACCGACTTGGTCTTCATAGATGAGCGTGGGTAGGAATTTATTGAGACGCGACGCTAAAATACTAGCCAAAAGTTTGATATCCTGGTTAAGAAGAGAAATGGGGCGGTAAGACCCCAAAGCATCAAGTGGGCGCCCAGGTTTAGGGAGAATAATGACGTGCGCCCTATTATGTGAATCCCCAGGAGGAGTAACACTACGGAGTCCCATAAAGTATTGTTGTAAAGAAGCTAACGCTGGGGGGTCCAACAGTTTATAGAATTCGGGGCCGAAGCCGTCTGGGCCCGGAGTTTTGGCCAGCTTGAGCTTTTTAGGTTGTAACAATTTTTTATTGACATGAAAAAATATAAGGCACGCATTAGTGAATACAGCAACAACAAACGCCAGCTCAGAGAAAAAGATACATCGGCTGCATACACCAAGACAATCATACCAAAGCATGTCACAAACACCAACCCAGAAAATCTCCCACCATCTCAAGGTCCCGCCTCCCCCCAAACCTACCCCCCATCAACACCCCCCCCCCGACCCCCCTAAGGGAGTGGAACACCGGACATAGAAAAGCACAAACCCAATTCCCCCCCCCCAGGGTCTGAACTCTGATGACCCTAGGGCGACAAACCCAACTAGGCATCCCCCTCCCTCTAAGCAGAGCCCCGCCAGCCCTCTACAACCCCCCTCCCCCCCTCAAACCCCCCCCCCAAACCCCAGAGCAGAGAGACGTCGAGATCCAGAGCTGGCCAGGAGAAAGCCGCTTCAAGTCAAGGTGTTCAGGAGCAGGCCACGCCCCCTAGGAGACAAGGAGTTGACATATGGGTCCCAGATCAGCAAAAAGCTCCGCCGACGCTTAAGGGAAACCCCCACCTCCCGGGCCTCACAAAGAACCAACTCATGGAGAAGAGCCCTCAAATGCCAAAAAGACGGAGGACTCGAGGAAGTCCACTGCTGCATGATACAACGCCGGGCCAGGAGACACACCTTACGACACAGCCATCGAGCCCCCGGAAGCAAGGAACGAAAAGCTCCCGGTAAATCCAGTACCACCTGCTCAACCGTGCCCTCTACCGACGACTCCAAAAGCGAGCTCAAATAGGAGACAACCTCAGCCCAAAAAGCCTGCGTACACCAACAAGTCCACAAAGCATGCGCAAACGTGTTCGGATCTCGACCACATTTAAAACACAGGGGAGAAGCAACACCCCCAAATTTGAATAGTTGAGCTTGGGTGATATACCCTCTATACAAAATGCGAGCATAACATTCCTGCAACACAGCTCCTTGAATTAAACGCGGCAAACCTGCCAGATTCCGGGAAACCTCCCAAGTACCAAGGTCTAAATGGAGCTCTGAGGCCCAACTATCCCGAACCCCCGGACAATGCCTAGGAGCCTCAAAAGGAAGCAAAGCCCGATATAAAGCGGACACTGAAGTCTGAAAAGGCTCCACCTGGGCATACAGATCCCTAATAAGAGCCCCCAATGGGTGCTGAATGGCAGTCCGGGAAAGCGTGAGAATATAATGTTTAACTTGACAGTAAGCGAAAGTGTCCCCCCAGCAGTGCCCCAACCGCTCCCTCAAATCCGCTAAAGTGCTCAGGTCCCCATCGACGGTCAGCAGATGTTCTACCAAATAAAATCCCAACGTTTTCCAACGACGGAAATTCGAATTGTCCGAGCCCGGTACAAAATCTGGATTGCCCATCAGGGGCAACAGCGTAGTCACCCGCGGGTCCCCCCCCAGGCGCCGAACCAGACCCTCCCACGCCCCACGCATGGAAGCCAAAAGAATTGAGCCCCGAACCTCCCGTGGCAAGGCCCCCCCGGCAGGTGAAGCAAGGCAAGGAGAGAATACGGGGCGTATAGAATAGTCTCAAGCGAGGTGGGGGTATATTGAGAATCCCCAAACAACCAATCCTTAAGATGCCGCAAAAGACATGCTAAATTATATAAACCAAAATTCGGAATACCAAGACCTCCCTGCTGCCACCCCCCCACCAAAAGATCATAACGCAACCGAGGTTTCCTCCCACGCCAACAAAACCTAGCCAAAACCCGTCTCAGGCTCCTCAAGTCCTTCTTGAGAAGACGCAGTGGGAGAATCCTGAGTACGTAAAGCCACTGGGGAAAAATGACCATGCGAATCACCGCCACACGCCCCAACAAAGAAAGGGGGAAATCTTTCCATCGATCCAACTGCTGCGACGTGCGATCCAAAAGCGCCCCGACATTCAAAGAATAAAGACGACCAAGTGAAGCTGTGAGCCGAACCCCTAGATAACAAAAGGAATCCGTCGCCCAACGCAGCGGAAAGGAAGCCCCCCAGTTAGTCCGCAAGATAGACGAAGTGGGCAAAGCCTCCGACTTCCCCAAGTTCAAACGAAGACCCGCAAAGTCCCCATACTCCTGAATCGTTTCCAGCTTGAGCTTTTTAATGGCAACCTGTAATTCGTCTCCTAGAATAGGACCATTAAGGGCATGGCATTGATTGTCCGACAAAGTGGGTAAACTAAGGCCCTGAAAGAAACGATCACTTGCATTCTTGTCATACGGTTGTGCGGCATAGAGGTCAGTGTAGAATTGCACGAATTGGTCTGTAATGGCTGAATGAGTGACATGCGTGTCACCCCGTTTATCTTTAATGGAAGTAATGGTGTGGCGAGTTTTGTGTGGGCGCACCAGTTTAGCTAGCAATCTCCCCGTTTTATCCCCCCAGCGGTGAAGTTTGTATTTATAACAATATATATTACGATTGGCCCTTTGATCTAAAAGAAGGTTAATTTTTTTCTTGACATCACACATGGCCTGTTTGGAGACGTCGTCCAGGCGAGAGATATGAAGGGAACGGAAGCTGGCAAGATCCCTTGACAGAACCAAAACTTCCCCGTCCCGTTTTTTATTTAGGGACGCTGTTTAAGCCAATATGTGACCTCGCATGACTGCTTTAGCCGCCTCCCAGTAGACAACGGGGTCCACATCTGTTACTGAATTAGTTTCATGGAACTCCTCCCATCGTTTTTGAAAGAATTTTCGAAATTCCGCATCCTTGTAGAGGAATGGGGACATCTGCCAGATACGCCCCGCGGCTGGGGACCCAAAATGTAATTCAATGCCGAGCAGAGCGTGGTCAGATACAAGAGGTGGTGAGAGGTTTGCAGCCGACAAATTCGGAAATAGAGAGGCTGAGATCAGAAAATAGTCAATGCGCGAGTGAGACGAGTGAGGATGAGAGTAGAAAGAGAAATCAAGTTCAGTGGGGTGTAGCGTGCGCCAAGAGTCCAGCAATCCCAACTCTTTAATAAGGAAGTGTACTCCCTTGGTGAAGTGGCCCTTTGGCACTGGCTTAGTCGGCCGACGATCCCATTGCAGATTTTCAACAAAGTTAAAATCGCCCCCCATGATAACCGGTTGAGGCAGGAGGGGTGCCAAATGTCCCACTACTGATGTAAAGAAAGAATGAGAGTAAGTGTTAGGAGCGTAGATATTGCACAGAATTAGAGGTTTGCCCCATAATTCACCCGCTAAAATGAGAAACCTGCCATTGGGGTCGTCAATTTGGCTATGCATGTGAAAGGGAATGTTCTT
This sequence comes from Geotrypetes seraphini, assembly GCF_902459505.1. NCBI lineage: Eukaryota > Metazoa > Chordata > Amphibia > Gymnophiona > Dermophiidae > Geotrypetes > Geotrypetes seraphini. The sequence goes on from NC_047093.1 coordinate 112,647,806, forward strand.
ATGGATGAGAATAGCCACTCCGCATTTCCGGTTTGTGAATGAGGTCGAGTGTACCTGTCCCACCCAGCCCTTACGCAGTTTCCCATGTTCCCCAGAGCTCAAATGGGTCTCCTGTAAGAATGCTATGTCAGTGTGTTCACGTTTGAGATACGCTAGAATTTTAGTACGCTTGATGGGCGAATGGATCCCATCTACATTCAATGATTTAACATGCAATTGTACCATTATGCTTACAGATATGCATATAGTATACAGTAAAGAACCATAAACCGAGCGGTAGAGGCCGTCCCAGCCAATGCCTCCACTCACTCATGAAATACCTAGTGAGCTTGCTCAGGTTAATATAGCGACTCAACTTAGTAAAAACCATACAGACATCCAGACAACCAACAGACATACCCCGCACACAAACCCGATCCAGACACACATACACTCCCTCATGCATTCTCACCCATCCCCCCCTCCCCAAATCTACCCTCCCCCTAACCCCAGCATGGAAGGCCATGCTAATACCAGTAAATACAGAAAATGGTGAAGCAGCTCCGGGCCATGCCCACAGAGAGTAATAACAAAAACACACAAAGAGCATTATGAGCAACACACATAGAGCATTATGAGCATGCAGCGGTCCCCGAGGAGGCCAGGGGAGACTCTGAAAAAAAGGGCCAACCCAGGAGGACCCATGAGTTCGATTGGCCCCCCATGCCCCCCCCCAGCATCCAACAGTGCATCAACAGGACACTGAACATAGAGACCTATAGAAGCGGGAATGCACGCTGCAGCGATAGCTCCCTCGCATCGGAAAGGAAAGGGGGGGCAGAGGGGCGCCTGCACGCTTTCGCTTCTGTTCATACAAAGTAAATCAGTACAGCAGGTATGGCTTCCCAAGGGGACGGGAGAAAACCCCCAATCCGCCAATCCCGCTGAAGAAATGTGCTACTCCTGCATAGGGCGGCATTAGGTCAACAGGAACAGATCGCAATATCCCCTAAGCACCTGGCTCGTAGAAGCCTTCGGAGCAGGCAAAGTCCCCAACCTGGGAGCGTGCTGCAGCGAGCCGACGAGCCCAGCAGTCCTCGCCCGCTCCCCGCGATGCTTCAGGTCCACAAAAACTTTAAAGTATATGGAACAATGTGGAAAGAAGAAGATAAAGGGTACTGCAGACTCTTTGCAAAGTATCCACTCAGCATCCACAGTTAGTGTACATCCGTTCCCCATACCATAGGTGGGTTCGACAGAGGTGCGGGTAGGGCAGGATGTAGATCGCTCCCAAGGAGGGGTAGGCCGCTCCCGGCTGATGACACAGCGTCCCCGGCAGGCACCACAGCAACCACACCAACGCCTGCGGTGTTGCGGAATAGCAGAGTTATTTGTGGAAGAAAAATAATGCGAAAGGGCGCATGCTGGAAAAAGTGCTGAAGCCTCACATGCCGCAACCAACCTCAACCAGAGGGCACGGTGGCGTCGTTGTTAGGCCATCTCCGGTTCCACGCGCAGAGGCGCCGGTAGGTCTTGAATGAATCGCTCCAGATCTCGTGGGGTCTCGGAAGTAGTGTATCTTGTTGTTGTAAGAGACCCGGGCTCTGGCAGGATATAGCAGGGACACCCTTATTTTTCTTTGGTATAAAGTATTGCAATGGGGTGCCATGGCTCTTCGGCGTGAGGACACCTGGGGGGAAAAGTCTTGAAAGACCAAAACCTTGTGCCCCTCATAGTTGAAGGATGGGGAATGGGGAAGTGTAGCGTTCTCATGCTTCAGGGCTTTAAGGTGTGCATGCCAGCTTCCCTTCTCTTCCCTCCGAAACCGGAAGTTACATTCTAGGGGGGGTGGAGGAGAAGAGAAGGCACGCGCACGTTCGAGCCCCGGAGCTTGAGTTCTCTAGGCTAAGGTCAGCGACGGAGGGAAGCTAAGTGAGACAGGTCAGCGACGGAGGGAAGTTAAAACTTGTCTTGTTGCTCTTCCTTGCTACAGGCCTTCCTGGCTGCCAGGTCCTGCCTACTTTCTGTTTCTGCGAAGGCATAACCCGGCAATGGGGAAGGCCCGAAGCAAGGAAGAGCAGCACAACTATGGGGAATGGGGAAGGCGAAATTAAGGAAGCGGGCAAGGACCGGCCTGGGTCTTTGTTCACCCTCTCGCTGGGGGCCCACACGATGGGCGCATTCAATCAATACCCGCTTCCCCGTCTCACCGAGATCCAATATACCCGGCAGCCACGATTCTAGGCAGATCCTCAGGTCGACATCACGGATGGTGGAGGGAAGCCCTATAAACCGCAAGTTGTTCCTTCGGTTCCGGTTTTCGTGATCCTCCAGTCTGTCCAGGCAGGTGGTTTTTGCCGTTTCTAGGACCCACAGGCGCTCTTCAAAGTTGGCTGCACGGTCCTCTTGCTGAGCCACCCGGTCCTCCACTCTCTGTAACCGGCCCACATGCGTTTCCAGTGTTTCCCTGAAGTCCTCCATAAAAGTTTGGATTTTCGCTAGCTTGTCCTCCATAACAAGAGTCAGGGACTTAGTGAGTTCTTGTATGGCCGCCTCCTGGATCGTGAACATAGGGACCTCGTGGCCATCCGCCATCTTTGAATCCGTCGGCCTCACCTTCCCGCGAGTGTCTCGCTGTGCCCTTGCAGTCATTCCGGGCTCCAAACTCCCCCCGGAAAATACTCTGCACACTCCGAGCGCTAGTGGGTGGCTGTCGGTCCGCGGGGTGCCGGGATTCGAAGCGAGTGCAGCATGCGATAAGCGGATTTAACACAGCATGGCCCGGAGCTGTATGGAGGCATGTATGGTCAGGTTCGCGGCATCACGTGCTCCCCAAGATTTGTCGATTGCCACCTTTTCCAGCAAAGAGAAGACAACAATCAACCATAGAAACATAGAAGATGACGGCAGAAAAGGGCTACAGCCCATCAAGTCTGCCCACTCTGCTTACCCACCCCCTGTCTATTTCCTAATGACCTAATTTCCTTATCTTGACCTTCGTAGGGATCCCACATGGGTATCCCATTTAGTCTTAAAGTCTGGCACGCTGTCTGCCTCGATCACCTGCACTGGAAGCTTGTTCCAATGATCAACCACTCTCTCTGTTGTGATATGCAAGGTATGCCTGCTAGGACTGTTCCTAGTACAAAGCTTATTTCCAGAGCAGATAGTGCCCAAGCTGCTCCTTTAAAACCTCAGGGTAACTTTTTGCCTGCTTTTTCTCCTGTATCCAGCAGAGGGAGTCCTAGTGCCAAACTATAGGTTTCCCTTCCCCCACTTAGTCAGGGAAGGAGAAACAGGATATCCGGCACACCTGAGCGTTTGGGGCGTGGTTCCCAACTGCTAAACCTAAGGTCTGCTTGGCTGGAAGGGGAGAAGGAAAACTGGAGGAAAGCTAGTTAGTCGCAAAGCTCAGGGCTGGGAGCTCTGCCAAGCTGTTCGGTTCCTGAATCTATGGAACTGGTGGAGGCTGGAGCAGAGTCACCTGCAGGCCCTTTGGAAGAGTTCCAGGCTATGGAACTAGATTTGGAGCCGGAGCCACTCACAGAGTTACCTTCCAGCGTGCAGCCCATGGAAGTCAGCTAATCCAAGGCAAGTGTTCAAAACCTCTAAACTGTGGATTACAAATATCCGGGTGTTTGCTGAATGGACTATTTTTGCAGTGTAACTGTTTTGTAGGCAAGGTGGTGGGGTTAACCCCACGTTAAATGTGGAGGGATAGAGGGCCATATCTGGCAATATTCCATCACGTGGAGCACAACACCTTGTCCAGCACTACTGCGGCTGGAGGAATCAGTGCTGAGGCACTGGTTCATGCACAAGTCTTTTTGCGGAAAGTAAGGACTTATGCTGGGACTATATTTTTGATGCGCAGAGAAATCTTATTGCTTGGAACTCTTGCTACAGAAAATAATCCTTTTTGTGGAGGTTTTGAGTTTTGAAACCCCTTTCTTTTTTTATTTATTTATTTATAAGATTTTACATTATTATCAAGCATAACTTGTACAGAAAGTATAATCAAGAAAATATAACATTTAGGTTAACTTCCAATCCTAATAATGGATCAAAGTATAAAGGAAAAAAAGAAAACATTTCTTATCTTAATCACACACTAGTCCTCAATTTTGGATCCAAGGTTAACGAAAAGAGTAATTAAATTGAAGAAAAATTTTAAAAAGAAAATTTACTGAATCTGTGCTGATGCAGAGCTAATTATCACTTAGGTACAGTTGGTATTCCACACTCAAGACGTTTCAGAGAAAGAAAAGCAATCAAATGAGCTGGTTCTACAAAAACATATTTAAAAGAACAATATCGGATGACACATTTACACAGATATCTAAGAAAGAAAAAAGCTCCAATCTGAGTCACACCTGGCTTCAACATTAGGAATTCCCTTCTTCTCTTCTGAGTCTCCCTAGAGAATATGGAAACCCAGGAAGTCCTTAGACCTATTTTTAAAGAAAAGTTTAAGTATCCAGTCCTTATCTGGAGCCAAAGCTACAGTCAGTAAGAGAGTGGCTGGGATAGCCAATTCTCTATCTGATTGTTCCAATAAAGTGGAAACGTCCAAGGGTGCTTCCTGCGATGTTCCTTCATCTTCTTTCTTTTGAGGATCCCGATTTTTTGTGGGCAAATAATATACTCTTGTAAGAGGAGGTAAAGAATCCTCAGGTATTGTTAATATCTCCAGAAAGTAGCGCTTTATCATTTCTCATGGTGAAATTGATGAAATTTTTGGAAAGTTAGTTAAGCGCAAATTATTAGTCCGAGTCTTATTTTCAAGATCTTCCAATTTTGTTTTCATAATTAAATTATCTTTAACAAGTAGATCTTGATTACTTTTAATTGTTTTAAGTTCCTTGTTTTCTTCTTGTATTTCGGACTTCAACAGTACCATATCTTGCTTTAATAAATTGATTTCTCCTTTCTGGTTTTTTATCTCTTGATCCAAATGTTTTATTTGCGGATTTAGGGAATTCCCTAATTTAGATACTAAGTCCCATAGAGAGTCTAAAGTGACATCAGAGGGCTTATCAGGAGGAATAAAAGTAACTTGTGTCTTTAAATATTGTTCATTCAAGTGCTTTACCTCTCTGGAGTCCTGAGTTTCTTCAGCCAACGTTGTCCCAGTCGCTGGTTCCTTCCAGAGGAGAGAATCACTCTGGGTTGTTCCCTGTAGTGAGCCCTCCAACAAACTGGCCTCTCGGGGGGAGAACACTTCCTCTTCGGGTGTGCTCTCTCCTCGCGGTGAGCTGGCTCCCAGCACTTGTGGCTGAAGCGGAGGCGTCCTGACGTCGGGGCTCAGAGTGATGTCGAGCCCTTGAGGAGAGCCCACGGCACTACTCTCTGCCGGGACACTCACAGGGCGATTCCCCGACGTTTCCTGCTCGCTCAGAAGTCGCCGAAAAATGTCGTTGACCGTAGGCAACGGGGCGACTGAGCGTCGGGAGGCTCCACCGACACTTCTGCCCCTTCTTTTCGGCATTTTAGCCGACGAAACTTAAGGTAAATTGACTTTCAACGGCGTCCTCACAGCAATCAGATACCAGTAGCAGCCATCTTGGATCCCGAAACCCCTTTCTTTTTGAGAAATATTATACTGCAATAGGACTGTTACGTTTACCTAAACCGGATGTTCAGGGACTTACCTATTGGCGGCTATTGCCTGACAAAGTTTATCTTTTGATTTCTTGGTTTTTGTGGACTGATTTAAAGCTGAAGTTTGAAGCAACTATTTGTTTTGTGTGCTACAAATCCAGTCCAGATTTTGATTTTTTACTTTCCTGGTTCCAATGTGTTTTCTTTTGCTAATCCTGACTTATCATTCCTTGTGTCGCTCGTGGCAGCACACAAGAGCCAAAATCCGTGTCCCAGCGGCTCGGGACCCATTGCCCTGACCCCACTGGTGACACTGTGAAGAAATACTTTCTGGTGTCGCCATGAAATTTTCCGCCCCTGAGTTTGAGCGGGTGCCCTCTTGTGGCCAAGGGTCCCTTGAGAAAGAAAATATCATCTTCCACTTCGACACGTCCCGTGAGGTACTTAAATGTTTCGATCATGTCTCCCCTCTCCCTACGTTCCTCGAGAGTGTAGAGCTGCAATTTGTTCAGTCTCTCTTTGTACGAGAGACCCGTGAGCCCCGAAATCATCCTGGTGGCCGTCCGCTGAACCGATTCAATTCTGCGCACATCTTTACTGTAATGTGGCCTCCAGAATTGCACACAGTACTCCAGATGAGGTCTCACCATGGCCCTGTACAACGGCATTATGACTTCATATACTACAATTAAATGCCTTACATCTCTCATAGCAATTCAACCATCAATCTCCAAACTCTTTATACATTTCTCACAAGTGCCTGAAAAAACACAATGAAATGATCAATCACTACCAATTTCCTTTTTGGACTATTCAACCTAGCAACTGACCATCAACCAATTAACACCTCTCATCCAACATGGCATCCTACATATTACAACCACCATACACATAAATCCTCTCCACCTATCAACCAATACACCATGAACAATCCCATCAAAATTCATTTTTAAAAAATCCCTTTAATCGCCAGCAACAGCCCAGCTAAGAAAAAGGAAGCCCAACGGTACAGAACCATTATCAATTTGCAAAGAGAATCCCCTTAGACCAATTGCTCCCTATAGAAAAACAATTATATATAAAAAAGGGGCAGTTTTACAAATAGGTGATTTTAACATGCCGGATATTGATTGGGATATCCTTATTGCAGGGTTTTCTAGAAGCAGGAAACCCATGCAGGATGGTGTCGTACTGGACTTAGTGCTTACAAATAGGGAAAGTGTTTCTGATGTTATAGTGGGTGATCATCTGTCATCCAGTGATCACTACATGGTACGGTTTATTATTAAGACAGGTATAGAGAAGGCTCATTCAGAAGTAAAGGTTCTAGACTTTAAAAAAATGAACTTTGTTCAGATGGGGGATTACATCAAGGAATTGTCTGGAGGGGAATGTCTGGAAGGAGTAGAAATACAGTAGACAAAACTGAAAGGAGTTATTGTAAGGTCGACAAACTTTTTTATGAAGCAAGTAAATAATAGTAAGAGGAAAAGAAGGCTGCTTTGGTTCTCAAAAGTAGTAGCTGAGAAGGTAAAGAGTAAGAAGTTAGCTTTCATAAACTACAAAACATCGCAGAAAGAGGAAGACAGGCAAAAATATCTGGAAAAGTTAAGAGAGGATGGTTGAGTAGTCAGGAAAGCAAAGGTACATATGGAAGAAAAAATAGCTGACATGGTAAAATGGGGAGACAAGTCATTTTTTTTAGATATATCAGTGATAGGAAGAAGTGCAAAAGTGGCATTGAGAGATTCAAAGGTGAAGGGGAGAAATATGTAAAAACTGATAAAGAAAAGGCTGAATTGCTTAACAGATATTTCTGTTCTGTGTTCACGGCTAAAGCGCCGAGAGCAGGGTCTTAGAAGGCAAACGTGAATAGGGATAGAGGAGTGGTAGAACCTGACCAATTTTCAGAGGGTTGTGTTCATAAGGAGCTAGCTAAATTAAAGATAGAGAAAGCAATGGGCCGGATGGTGTACAACCGAGGGTGCTTAAGGAATTTAGGGACGTTCTGACTGACCTTTTCAATACTTCTTTGAAGTCTGGAGTGGTACCGGCATACTGGAGAAAGGCGGATGTGGTCCCTCTACACAAAAGTGAAAGTAAGGAAGAAGTAGGGAATTACAGGCTGGTAAGTCTGACTTCTGTGGTAAGCAAATTAATGGAAACGCTTTTAAAACAGAATAGTTTCTGTAATCCTGTGGATTACAAGATCGGAGGCAACATGGATTCACTAGAGGTAGGTCTTGGACAAATCTGATCAATTTCTTTGACTGGGTGACCAGAGAATTGGATAGAGGGAGTGCGCTAGATGTGGTGTATTTAGATTTTAGTAAAGCCTTTGACAGTGTTCCACACAGATGTCTAATAAATAAACTGAGTGTCCTCAGGATGGGCCCTAAAGTGATGGGCTGGGTCAGAAACTGGTTGAGTGGAAGACGACAGGATAGTGATCAATGGAGGAAAGGGATGTTACCAGTGGTGTGCCTCAAGTTTCTGTTCTTGGGCCTATTCTTTTTAATATTTTTATAAGCGATATTGCTGAAGGGCTGTGGGGTAAGATTTGCCTCTTTGCAGATGATATCAAAACCTGCAATAAAATAGACACCCAGGATGGTGTGAATGACATAAAGAAACAACTAGCAAAGCCTGAAGAATGGTCGGAAATTTGGCAGCTAAAATTTAATGCTAAGAAATGCAAGGTCATGCATTTGGGCTGCAAAAACCTGAAGGAATGGTACAGTTTAGGAGTTTAGGGAGTGAAGATCTTATGTGTTTGACAGAAGAGCGAGTGTTGGGGGTGATAATCACAACAGTAGTGTGGCCAAACAGGTTGAAGAGGTGATGGCAAAAGCTAGAAGGATACCAGGGAGCATAGGAAGAGGTATGGCCAGTAGGAAAAAGGAGGTATTGATGCCCCTGTATAAGACTCTGGTGAGACCTCCTTTAGAATATTGTGTACATTTCTGGAGACCACACCTTCAAAAAGATATAAAAAGGATGGAGTCGGTCCAGAGGAAGGCTACTAAAATGGCGCGTGGTCTTCGTCATAAGGCATATGGAAACAGACTTAAAGATCTCAATATGTATACTTTGGAAGAAAGGTGGGAGAGGGGAGATATGATAGAGACATTTTGTTGTGATTACTGTGCGACAAAAAAGTTCTAGGGGTTCCCACAGTGGTAGCGGTGAAGAAAAACAACTCGACTAACAAAATGAATGGATAACAAAATGGAGTGAAGTTAGGTACCCTCAGTGTGAAGGGACAGCGACGGGAGAATTTCTCCAACGCTACTCACATCAAGGCGGAGACAACCAAGCCCCCACCTACACACCATCACCAGGCACCTAAGTGTGCTTTAAATCAAATGGTGCAATCACCATAACATCAATAACATAATAAACAGTGGAAAAAGTGCATTCAAACAAGGCTACCACTCTGGAAACCCCCCCAGCCAACTCCCAAAGCTGAAAGGAATTTTAAGGAAAAAGAGTACTTAGCTCAAAGAAAGTTGTAGTCCAGGCGTCCAACCTGCCTGGTTTCGGGAGCAAGTCCCTTCCTCAGGAACCTGTAATCAATCACATGATCCAAGTCAGCTGGGCATCATCGAAGTGAACCGGCCTAGCAAAGGCCCCGAGGCTGCCTCATGAAACTGCGGCTAAACTACTGCTTAGGGGTAGCTCTGTGCCGAAGTTAAAAGCACACAGAGCTGCCGCTAGCCTAAAGACTCTTGGGCCGTTGAAGGAGGGCAAAGAGCAGCTGTCCTGGATGTCTCCCTTCTTCTCACCTTTGCAGATCCCTTTTTTCCACTTTTTTTTTTTTTCTTCAAACGGCGACAGGCCCCGGCATCAACGTCAAGTAAGTTTCACTGTTCCTTGCAAGCGGTTCTGCTCGGCCATAGCTTCCCCTCTGACATGAGCCACCCTCAGGGGAAAGAAAGTGACCCGCAAAGGTGAGGGAAAGGGGGGCAGATGATGGAAGTGTGGGGGGGGGGAGAGAGAGAGAAGGGGGCAGATGATGGAAGTAAGGAGAGGAAAGAGAGAAGGGGACAGATGATGGAAGTGAGAAGAAGGGAAAGAGAGCAGAAGGCAGATGGATGTTAGTTGAGAGGGGAGAGCAGATGCTGAATGGAAGTGGGGAACGTACACATACTGGATGGAAGGAGGAGAAAAAGGGGGAAGAAAATAGAGTTAGTAAGATAATGGAGGGGTGAGGGAAAGGGCTGACAAGCTGTGCGTAGACACAGTGAAATGAGGGAAACGGGACTAAATAGTAAGAAAGAATTTAATTTTGATGGAGGCAGAAAATAGAGAAGGAAGACCAGAGAAGAAAAGGAAAGGGAAGAGAGAGGAGAGAACGATATCAGATCTGAGTGGAGGAAATGAGAAGAGAGAGATGCTAAAAACCACAGGGGGGAGGGAAGGAGAGATGCCAGACCATGAGGGAAACAGAAGGAAGATGATGGATGCCAGACCAAATTGGGGGGCGGGGCGGAGGGCAGGAGGAGAGATGGCAGGGAAAGACAGACTATGAATGGAAGGGGCAGATGCTGGACTGAAGAGACAGAGGGCAGATGCTGGATGGAAGAGAGTGAAAAGACAATGAAAGCAGAAACCAGAGATGACAAAAGGTAGAAAAAAAATAATTTTATTTCTATCTTGTGATTAGAATATATCAGATTTGAAATATGTATCTTGCTAGAGCTGATGTTAGACATAACTGGGGAGTGCAAAGCCCAGGCAGTGCTTCTTTAGCTTCCAGCTGGCTAGGGCTCTCTCTGACCAGGGGGCAGTTGCCCTAATTCCACTCCCCTAACACCATTCCTGCCATGTGTGACTGTGGTATTCTGTTACATGATATTTGTGTAGCATTCTGTAATAATTTGGCTTATTCAGTTTTCTTGATAGTAGAGGGGATATATGTGAAGGAGAGGGGAGACAGGGGTTTTGTTGATCTTTGCCCTGTATTATTTGTATTTATAAAATGACAATTGTATAGAATATTGTTTCTTTTTATACTTTAATAAAATATGTTCAAATAAAATCATAACTATTTGAGGCTTCTGCAGATGGGATCAGATGGTTTGTGGGACCGAGCTCGTGGGGACGGGGCGGCGATGGTTTTAAAAAAAAATTTCAGTCTTAGTAGTTTGCCGGTCCATAGGTGTAAAAAGGTTGAAGAGCACTGATCTAAAACACAGGCTAAGTTGAGGGCTGAATTTTTTATTAAGATACTTAGGCCTCCTTTTATGAAACTGCAATAGCAGTTTCTAGTGCAGCTGAATGACCCACCCTGCTCCCGACTCTCACTGAGTTCCTGTGAGTGTCAGGAGCAGCGCGGGCCATTCAGCTCGGGTCCCCACACTAGAAACTGCTATCGCAGTTTCGTAAAGAGGGGATTAGTCTTAGTAGAAGTATACTTTAGATCCTTTCTTACCCTTAGACACCTGTGCCCTGCTCTAACCTAGCTTTTACACTGGGACTGGGTCCTTCTGCCTGCAAATGGGTACTGAGGCAGCACGGTGAGGAGCTTGGAGCACCGCTGGGACTGGGGCTGCACAGTCAGGCACTTAGATGCAGCACAGTCACCGCAGGCCACATAAAATGGTCAGGTGGGCCGGATTCGGTTCCCGGGCCTTGTGTTTGACATGTGTGGTGTAAGATTAGATTCTGGGTTAACAATGAAGCTGCAAGTAACCAAGATTCTTCAAGCTTGTTTTGCGCAGATGCATTTGTTGCATCAATAAAAACCAATAAAAGCATAAGAATATAAGAATTGCTGCTACTGGGTCAGACTAGTGGCCCATTGTGCCCAGCAGTCCGCTCACACGGCGGCCCTTAGGTAAAGGACCAGAGCCCTAACTGAGGCTAGCCTTACCTGCGTACATTCCGGTCTAGCAGGAACTTGTCTAACTTTGTCTTGAATCCCTGGAGGGTGTTTTCCCCTATAACAGTCTCTGGAAGAGCGTTCCAGTTTTCCACCACTCTCTGGGTGAAAAAGAACTTCCTTACGTTTGTATGGAATCTATCCCCTTTTAAATTTAGAGAGTGCCCTCTCGTTCTCCCTACCTTGGAGAGGGTGAACAACCTGTCTTTATCTACTAAGTCTATTCCCTTCATTATCTTGAACGTTTCAATCATGTCCCCTCTGTCTCCTCTTTTCAAGGGAGAAGAGGCCCAGTTTCTCTAATCTCTCGCTGTATGACAACTCCTCCAGCCCCTTAGCACCATACGATTTTTGAACAATTGTTCAGGCTATGGTCTTGTCGAGACTTGACTACTGTAATGCCCTTTATCATGGAATAACAAAGGTTAGATGTAAAGTGTTACAGGTTACACAGAACGCGGCAGCAAGATTGATAATGGGTTTGTCTAAATATGATCATATTTTGCCTCATCTCCAAAAACTCCATTGGTTACCAGTCACCTTCAGAATACAGTACAAAGTTTTAATGATTTGTCACCATTTTTTGTACAGAAATATACCAGAATTGATTAAAAATAACATATCTAGTTTTATTACAAAACGATCTTTGCGCTCTGATAATTTGGCGCTGCTGAAGACGACAGTGAATCCAAGGTTGGTTGATAAAAAGACTATTTCCTGTGCAGGAGTCAAAATTTGGAACTCTTTGGTAGGACAGATATGGAATTGTTGTGAGAGAAGTATGTTTAGAAAATTACTTAAAACCCAGCTATTTGTTGATGCTTTCTTTTAGTCATACTTCTTTTTTTTTTTGTTTCAGTAAGCCTGATGAACTCTTTATGATCCTGAGTTACGATATTATTCATGACATCTTAGTAACTTTTATCTATTTTAAACTTTGTTTTTATGCAAACTTATGGTAGTATCTTTTAGCTATGAATTTTAAGATTTCTTTGTATGTTTATTTTACTATGTTTTAAGATTATGTATCTATATCTTGTTAACCGTTTAGTTGTAAATGGTATAGAAATTTTTAAACTAAATGAATAGGAAGGAAGGAAGGGGGTATATTGCCTATGATTTAAACAGGAGTGAGTGAATTGTTCACGTTTGAAACCCAGTTGGGTTGATTGCTCCATATTCTGAGGCATTTTCACCCTTTTAGATTCACATACCTATTGGAATAAGGTTTAGATTTGAATTAAACGAACAAAAAAGTTATTTCGACAGGACATAATTCTACGATTGGTGTTTTTTCTACTATTTATATTTCTGTGACACCATGTGGCCAAAGGGTTAAATCAACGGATAGAATGGGGTGTGTTTTTTAAAGAATCAGCTGAGTTAGAACTGACTTCAGTGAAAACTATCCAGAAATTACATTTGAAGCTGAGAACTGAGCTCGCTTAAAGTCTTGTGGCGTGTCTTAGAGCCTTTAGTGCAGGGGTACCCACACTTTTTTGCTTGTGAGCTATTTTTAAAATGACCAAGTCAAAATGATCTACCAACAATAAAATTTAAGAAAAACACAAAGCACACTGTATGCCAGGGGTGCCCACACTTTTTGGCTTGCGACCTACTTTTAAAATGACCAAGTCAAAACGATCTACCAACAATAAAATTTTTAAAAAACACAAAGCACACTGTACGCAGAGAAAATGTTCAATTATCATTTATATTCGGGTTTTTTTTTAAAGAGGTCAAGGCAGATGACTTTAAAATATACAATGTCACCTCAGTAACAACTATACAAAAATAGACAAATATATCCCCCTCCCCTTTTAGTAAACCGTAATAGCGGTTTTTAGCACAGGGAGCTGCGCTGAATGCCTTGTGCTGCTCCCAACGCTCAAAGGCTCACTGTGCTAAAAACCCCTATTGCGGTTTAGTAAAAGGGGGCCATAGTGCAAAATATAGGCAGCAGATATAAATTCTCAAAACGGACACATTTTGATCACTAAATTGAAAATAAAATCATTTTTCCTACCTTTGTTGTCTGGTGATTTCATGAGTCTCTGATTGCACTTCCTTCTGACTGTGCATCCAATATTTCTTCCTTTCTTTCTGTCTCCTGCATGCTTCCTCTCCTCCAGACCTCATTCCATTCCCCAACTAACATCTCTCTGTCCCTCCATGAGTCCAACGTTTTCTTCCTCTCTCCCTTCCCCCTGCCACACTCCTTTCCCTCCCCCAACTTTCTCTCTCTCTCTCTTCCCTGCCCCTTCTTTCTTTTTCTCTTTTTCTTTGTCTCTTTTTCTCTCTCGCTTTCTCTTTCTCCCTCTCTCTCTCGTTCTCTATCTTTCTCTCTATCTCTCTCCCTGCTTCCCATTTAAACCTGCTTCCCCGACACCACAAACGCCAAGCCCGTGCCAGCACCGGGCCCACAAGCCTCCTCCCCCCCCACCAATGTCAATTCTGACATTAGAGAGGAAGTTCCGGGCCAGCCAGACAGCGACTGGGGGACTGCAGAGACTGTCTGGTGTCACACTTGTGATCACTCAGGGGGTTCGCCCTCTCGGAGCACAGTTCTCCCACCTAAGAGTCTTCTGCTGGATACAGAGATCCAGTCAGTGAAGGACTGGGAGAATAGGAATTGGGGTTAATGCCCTTAATATCCCAGTCTGACTCCTCAATCTTGGAGGATGCAGGGTCTTAGACACAGGCCACCCGGCAGGAGTTTCTGGAAGACCTGACGGTGTGCTACCTTTTTAAGCCGGTGGCATTGCTATAGAGAATTACAAAATCCTTGTGGAAATTAAAGCTTGAGCCCCTGCAGACCTCAGAGGCTCAGCTTTCAGTTATGAGCAGCTCTAAGGCTCAGACCACATTCTTTCTGCATCCAGATATTTCCAAGATGTTGACAGAGCATTGGAAGTTGCCTGAATGCTCTTTGTGGGTTGCCAGGACAGTGACGTAGTAAATGGGGTCGGGGATGATCCATCCTGGCCACCATCTTGGTAGGGGCGCAAGCACCTGTCCACCACCACCCCCGCTCCTTCCCTGCCCCCCTCCCACAACTGCCTTTGCTTCCCTTCCTTTTCCCCATACCATGTTCCCAGCGCGAGTAGCAACCCCACCCAGCTGCTTTCGCACGTCAACTCTTCCTCTGACATCACTTCTTGGATCTGCACCTAGAAAGTGACATCAGAGGAAGAGCCGACACTGATGCGAGCAGCAGACTGGGATTGTTGTTTGTGCCGGGATAGTTAAAGACGTGTGAGGGAAGGGAAGGGGGCGCGTACGACTGGAGGGGCTGTGGAAAAAAGGAATGGGGGCAGAGAAGAGGAAAGGGAGGGGCACCACATCCCCAGGCGCTTCTCACCCTCGAGACCGCAAGAACTTGCAACAGACAATTAGCTAGCGGTTGAGCAGGGGCAGGAGCGAAGGAAGGTTGCTCCTGCCATGATTCACCACTGGGCCACCAGGGATAATTAAGGTTCACAGGGGAGGCAGGAGGGGGGATAAAAATAATTAGAATTGACTGGGACCGGAGGCAGGTGGGATTCATCCTGTCACAGGCAGTGCAGGACAACCAGGTCTCATGGCAGGCCTGGCAGAGGCCTGCAAACAGGATCGGGAGGGGGCAGTTCAACAATGACCCAAATATAAACTGAGACCTCCATTTTTGAGCCATTCCTTTGGCCCAAAATCTCGGTTTATATTCGAGTATATACGGTAAGTGTTAGGGCTGGTTGCACTTAGGTAGCTGGCTTGTTCATTTTCATCTTGTTTTCAGTTATGATTACATTGGCATTGAATTGTTGCCTTTGACTTATTGTAGATAAGAAAATAAATGGTTTAGTCTGGGAGTACCCCATATCCTGCCTCCTTATTTCTCAATAGGAATTTAACTGCTTTGATACAACTGAGGAGACTGCGAGGGGACATGATCGAAACATTCAAGATAATGAAGGGAATAGACTTAGTAGATAAAGACAGGTTGTTCACCCTCTCCAAGGTGGGGAGAATGAGAGGGCACTCTCTAAAGTTAAAAGGGGATAGATTCCTTACAAATGTAAGGAAGTTCTTCTTCACCCAGAGAGTGGTGGAAAACTGGAACGCTCTTCATGAGGCTGTTATAGGGGAAAACGCCCTCCAGAGATTCAAGACAAAGTTAGACAAGTTCCTGCTGAACCAGAACATACACAGGTAGGGCTGGTCTCAGTTAGGGCACTGGTCTTTGATCTAGGGGCTGCCGCGGGAGCGGACTGCTGGACACGATGGACCACTGGTCTGACCCAGCAGCGGCAATTCTTATGTTCTTATGATGGGGCACAGCCCAGAGATGCAGGAGGGGGAGCTGAGAAAAAGGTAGATGATGCCTTCTACAAACTCAGGAGTAAAAGAATAACCCATTGGTAAGACTCATATGCCTTTATTCTAGAAAGAAGATTATTGAGGTAAGAACCTAAACTAAACTAAACCTTAGGTTTTTATACTGCGCCATCTCCACAAGTGTAGAGCTCGGCATGGTTTACAGGGTTAGGTTGAAAAGGAGCTACATTGAAGGGTTATAGGAAAGGAGCTAGGAAGATAAAGAGGGACAGGGAACCAAAAAGCGGGAAGTGTTAGATTTTTGAAAAGAGCCAAGTTTTCAGGTGTTTGCGGAAGGAACCTAATCTTCCCAACTTCTCCAAGGCTCCTGTATATTCTGGAAATACCTAAGTATTATACTTAGCCTAAAGATG
This sequence comes from Geotrypetes seraphini, assembly GCF_902459505.1. Taxonomy (NCBI): domain Eukaryota; kingdom Metazoa; phylum Chordata; class Amphibia; order Gymnophiona; family Dermophiidae; genus Geotrypetes; species Geotrypetes seraphini. The sequence continues at coordinate 112,663,997 of NC_047093.1, forward strand.
AGTTTATTTTTTCAGTAGGCCATAATCCATTTTCATATTCTCTTTACAATTACCTGACTTTTATCATTTTTTTCTTCTGTGCTATACTGGCTACACCAAAAGGAAAGTTAATGCTACATCCAAAGGCTGACTAAACTATAAGCTCCTCTAAGTTTGCCAAAAGGTGCTTAAAAAGATACAAAAAGGAGGCAAAAAATGTCAATAAGGACTCTATGAGTGTGTCTATCAGCTAATCACTCCTAACAAACCAAACCACACAGGTACCAAATATCAATTGAAGGATAGGGGCGCTCTCAGTGTGAGGTTGTTAGCGACGGGAGAACAAACTCCAGCGCTTCCACTTACAAAGACGGAGGTGAATCACCCCGCTTGCACACCATCATCGGGCGTCCCTAGTGTGCATAATCAACTGTGCAGAATTAATAACAATAAATAAGTCACAAACAGTGAACTAGTGAGAGAGTGAATCAAACTGAAAACCCACTCATAGAGTCCTCCCCAGCCTAATCCCCAAGATACAAAATGAAACCACAGCCAACTTAGCTTTTTAAAGCGAGCCAAATGAAGTCAATGAGCATTGCGGGAGACCAGAATAGTCTTTGTAAGTGGAAGCGCTGGAGTTTGTTCTCCCGTCGCTAACAACCTCACACTGAGAGCGCCCCTATCCTTCAATTGATATTTGGTACCTGTGTGGTTTGGTTTGTTAGGAGTGATTAGCTGATAGACACACTCATAGAGTCCTTATTGACATTTTTTGCCTCCTTTTTGTATCTTTTTAAACATCCAAAGACTGAAGCATTTTTGGACTTTCCCATAAAATGGGTTTCTTTTTCCCCCATAACTAGTTTTTTCTTTTCTGTTTGCTTTTAAAGGAAAAGCAGAAATTTTCAGTGAAGTGAATGTTTGATTTTTCATGGCCTGTTAATTCTGTTTTGGTTTGGAGTAATGTGAAATGAAGGGGTAGCTAAGAAGGCCTCGATAGCTCTTTCCACAGCTTGGAAGATTTCCACAGTTCTCAGCAGCAGTAGGTACTATGATATTTCCAGGAGTTTTGGCAATTCAAGTAGTAGTGCTGAGAACTAAGCCCTCAACCTTTCTAGATTATGCAAATTCCATGGTTTTGAATGTTTTGCTAGTGATGTCTATTTTCTATCCCTTAGGTAATGCCATGGTGTTTAAACCCTCACCTTTCACTCCTATCACAGTAGTGCTGCTGGCTGAGATCTTTGCTGAAGCTGGTGTGCCCATAGGCCTTTTCAATGTGGTACAAGGTGGGGCTGCCACAGGAGAGTTCCTCTGCCATCATCCAGATGTTGCTAAAGTCTCGTTTACTGGCAGTGTTCCTACAGGGTCCAAGGTAACCATGTGGGACTGTATGGGAGAAGTGGGGAAGGAAGGAAATAGTTTTGTATGCAAGATGGAAATAAAAGCAATAATGCTTTTCCATTTTTGAGCTGAGGGCAGGTGCTGTATAGGTTGTTAGGTTCAATTAGGAAGGAAGAAAAGGGCATCATTTACTCCAGACTGGTATGAAAGAAGCACAGGGGATCAGTAGAGAGGGTTTGTTGTGACACCATGAAGAATGAACAGCAGCCTTATTTTAAAAAATTGCTCTCCTGTTCTATTTTGGAGATTTATAGTCCTCACCCACCCTCCCCCCACACACACATACACATACACACACAAAAGGTTTTAGACAGATTAATAGTAAAGAAATCAATAATCATGTATGATTGATCATGCATGAACAATAGAGATAAAATTACAATGTCATCAGTACTCTAAAAATTTGTCAAATATACATTTTTAAGATTCATGCAGAAGAAAGAATAAGAGAATTGTGTTTAATCTGAAAAGGGAGATCATTTTAAATTTTACTGGCTTGGAAGAGGAAAACTATCCAGTGGTAGTTTAAAGCAAATACCATTAACAGAAGGGGAAGTTAATCTATGAAATTTCATTGAAAGACACTAATGGGATTTTTCAATTCCAGAGATTTAAAATCTTAAACTATATAGGCAATCGTAAACCATATACAGTATGTGCCTGAATAGGCAGCCATTGTAATTCAACCACCAACAGTTTAACTGAAGTTTATAAGCACCAGAGATTTTCATTTAATTCATTTTATTTAACTTAATACAGGCTTTTAAAGCCCTCATTTTTTGACCTTATTGCCATACAAGAGCAGGTTACAATTTAAAATTCAAAAATAAAAGATACAATTTTAAAATAATTCACATATCATTCCTTCCTCTACATAATTAACAAATGGTAACAATCCTTAAAATCCAAGTTTTCAGTTCTTTCAAAAAGGTCCATTATAATTCCTCCAGCCGAGCCCCCTGACAACTCCCCCCATCTCCCCGTACCTGCAGTGCAAGACCAGCAGCAGGGATGCCCACTACCTGCTGCCACCATCACTACAACCCCTTGATGCTGGCACCACCCCCGACACCCCCTCCTTACCTGCAATACAAGACCGGCAGGAGGGATGCTTCTCCCTCCTGCTGGTATTCCCGCCTGTTACAAAAATAGCAGGCCTTCCTGAGAAGGGCCTTAGGCTCCTGAGCCAGGATGCATTGGGAAGGGGAAAGGGGAAGAAGCTGGCCAGCCAGCAGGATGGAGTAGGCATCCCTTCTGCTGGTCTTGTATTGCAGGTACAGGGGGGTGTCGGGGGTGGTGCCTGCATGGGGGGGGGGGTGATAATGGTAGGAAGGAGCAGGCATCCCTCCTGCAGGTTTTTGTATTGCAGGTTGGGGTGAGGACTCAGCGGGAGGAATGGTGTTGCACAACAGATATGCCCATTTAAAAAAAATAAAACCCCAGCTGATCAGGGATTCCATTGCCAGCTCCAAAGCAACAACTGGCATGGGAAGCCCCGATTCAAAGCCTGCAGCTGCCTTTCTCCTCTGCTGGCTCTTAGCTGATTGTAGATGGGCAGAGGGAAGGAGAAAGGCAGCTGCAGGTAGAAGAAGGAGCTGTGCCTTGCGGTTGCTCTTTTGAGCAGGCACCCTCTTTTATTGGTGCTGCTACTAGCATGCATATAATTTGCATGCTATTGTGCTGAGCATCACCAGTACAAGAAAAATTGCTTCCACCACAGTATTTTTTTATCATGGAGTCGGAACTTAGTGTATCCTGCCCTGGATGAGCTGCTCTTATATATGAAATAATACATAGGGTCACAAGCAGCCTTAAGCTTTGGTGTCATCACTTATGTTCTTGTCTTAATCTTACTTGTTGATGGAAAAAGATGTAACATGTGTTTTCCTTAGATAGCAGGACTGATCAGACACAAAGGGCCGGATTCTGTATAGGATGCCTAAATTAGGTGCCCTAATTAAGGATGCCTAATGATACCTAACTTTAGAATCTGCGTACAACTTTTTTTTAAATTGACTTAATTGGCATGGTAATTGACTACATCAGTTTTCAGCCAAAAAAATTACCAATTGAGGGTTCTGCACAGAACTCTTAGGAAACCTAGCGACGCCCAACGACATCTATCTGAAAAATAGGCATTGTTAGGGGTGGAGAATAGACATGGTAAACATAGGCATCGCTAGGTACATGAGATAGGTGCCAGTAAATTAGGCCAGATAAAAACTGGCCTAATATACCGGTGCCTTGTGACGCCTAAGTTTGCTTAGTGCTGCTAGGTATGATTCTATAAGTGGTTCCTATTGACAACTGCGTGGAACAGCACCTACAATGTAGGTGCGCTTAGGTGGCATTTATAGAATCCGGCACAAAATTCCTCCAATCCTCCCAAAAGTTGACTTAATTCTTAAGCTTTTGAACTAAGGAGACCACTGTGCATGGGAATGTGGAGAGCCGTTCAGTCCCAGTGATATCATCCTTTTTGTGTGCTTGATCAAATCTGCTGTCTACAGGACACTTGTTGCAGATGAGCAACAATGCTGCCTCTTACCACTTTGTGGTGGTGTCTATATTTCTCTTTTTTCCCCTTTATTTCTATTTTTGGTCCATTTTGAACAACAATTTTGTAAGCTAAACTGTGAGTAGATTGATCGAGGAAGGGTTTGGAAGTAGTTATATCAAACTCTTCCCTTGTTCTGCATCCTCTTTAGATCATGGGAATGGCAGCAAAAGGAATTAAGCCTGTGACTTTGGAGCTTGGAGGCAAATCTCCTCTCATTATTTTCTCAGACTGTATACTGGAGAATGCTGTAAAAGGAGCTATGATGGGCAACTTTCTCACACAAGGAGAGGTAAGGGCAGCCACGCAGGAGTAGTTGTCTTTTTGTTTGTCTGTTTGACCACATGTATCTTCTCATCTACCTATACTACCCTCTCTCTGTGTGAATGATTGTAAATGTGGCCACTTTACACAGGATGCCCAAGCCATGTTGGAAAACTGATGTAACTGTTTTGCCACTCTTTGCATATTGGCTTATACAGTACTTCTTCCTCCTCACCCCCAACCCCAGCCTAACATTCTGTTTCACTGAGCAAACAGTGAAGCTTCTCTCCCTTATTTCTTTTGCCTGTCCTTCACAAAAATATTTAAATTCTATCATGGTTTTGACTAGCATTCCCTCTTTAGTAAACTGCTTAGACTAGCTGGATTTTGTAGTATACAAATTTGTAATATATAAAAATAAATCTACCGGCCACAATAAAATTGCTTTTTTTTTCTCTAAACCTTCCCACCTGAAACATATTATCATGACACCATGACCTATCAAAAGTTGTCTTTCTCCCCCACCTACCCCCCCACCCCCTCCAGAGTTCTCCACCTGTCCCCCCATGACATCTGACTGGTCCGCCCTCTGGTCAGCCAGAAAGAAGTGAAGTCCCCCCCCCCGAAGGCCCCCCAAAACCCCCAACTTTTAGCCTTCCCACTCCCCTCAGAATCCCCCCCCTATCATCCCAACTAACCTCCAACTATTACCCACTATCCCATTCCCTCTCCCCACATCAGACAGCAGTGTTAAAACCAAATAGAACATAGATAGCACTCTAAACCACTAGTCCAGGAAACTGTCCACCAGTAGAAGCTGCAGGCATCAATTCCACCACAACTAGGAGTACCACCAGCCAGAATCAGAAACCAGTGATCCTTTAACGAGACAAATCAGGTATTAGATCGCATCTGCTTGGTGCTGGAACAACTTACTGTGGTCCACAGTCCTGGTGATCTCTTTTCCGCCACCTTGGACACCGAGCCCAGCATATCAGGTACATTTTTGCATCCCAACTCCTTCAAATATGGCCCATGCCTCTTCCACTTCTTGGACCTTTCTAGATTTTCGATTGATCGTTATCCACACTCCAAATAGGAAAAGCCATCTATATCTATGGCCCTCAGCATGAAGCAGTTGTGTCACCTCCCTGAAATTCCGACGCTTCTGCAGCGTAGCCCAAGACAAATCTTGAAATATACCCACTCCAATATTGTTCCACTTAAAGTCCTGTTTACGTCAGGCAGCTTGCAAAACTGTTTCTTTAAGGGCAAAATCTGCAAAGCAAGCTATAATATCGTTAGGTCCTGAACTGCGTGCTGGTCCCAAACTTCGATGCGCCCGGACAAGTACAATCCTCTCTGGAGAGGAACTCCCCAATTCAGATAATAACGCTGCACATATTTCCTGCACCAGGGCTGCACAATCTTTATGTTCCTCACCTTCTGGCACACCTTTGAATCTTAAATTGCAGCGACGGGATCAGTTTTCTAAATCCTCCACCTGAAGTTGTAATGCTTGTACCATGGTGTCTGTTTGATCCAGAGCTGCCCATGTCTATGTAACATCTTGTGTGAATTCCGACACATGCTCCTCCGTAGCCGCCACCCGTCCACCTAGTTCATAGAAACATAGAAACATAGAAATAGACGGCAGATAAGGGCCACGGCCCATCCAGTCTGCCCACCTCAATGACCCTCCCCTACCTTTCTCTGTGAAGAGAACCCACATGTCGATCCCATTTTGTCTTAAAATCGGGCACGCTGCTGGCCTCAATCACCTGAAGTGGAAGGCCATTCCAGCGATCCACCACTCTCTCGGTGAAAAAGTACTTTCTGGTGTCACCATGCAGCTTACCTCCCCTGAGTTTCCATGGATGCCCTCTTGTAGCCGTGGGACCTTTGAAAAAGAAGATATCTTCTTCCACCTCGATACGGCCCGTGAGATATTTGAACGTCTCGATCATGTCTCCCCTCTCTCTGCGTTCCTCGAGAGAGTATAGCCGCAACCTATCCAGCCGTTCCTCGTACGGGAGGTCCTTGAGTCCTGAGACCATCCGGGTGGCCATTCGCTGGACCGACTCCAGTCTCAGCACATCTTTGCGGTAATGAGGCCTCCAGAATTGCACACAGTATTCCAGATGGGGTCTCACCATGGATCTATACAATGGCATAATGACTTCAGGCTTATGATTGACGAAACCCCTACGTATACACCCTATGATTTGTCTAGCCTTAGATGAAGCCTGTTCCACTTGATTGGCAGTCTTCATATCTTCACTGATGATCACCCCTAAGTCCCGTTCTGCTACAGTCCTTGCTAGGATCTCGCCATTAAGGGTGTAAGTTTTGCATGGATTTTGGCTGCCAAGGTGCATGACTTTGCATTTTTTGGCATTGAAACCTAGTTGCCAGATCCTAGACCAGCGCTCCAATAGGAGTAGGTCGTGCTTCATATTGTCGGACATTGAGTTTTTGACCGTTGCACTCCTTTCTACTACATTGCATAGTTTGGCGTCATCTGCGAATAACGTTATTTTACCTCGAAGCCCTTCTGCCAAGTCTCTTATAAAGATATTGAACAGGATCGGGCCCAAGACCGAGCCCTGCGGCACTCCACTGATCACCTCCGTCATTTCAGAGGGGGTGCCATTTACCACCACCCGCTGACGCCTGCCTCCAAGCCAGTTCTCAACCCATTTTGTCAAAGTGTCACCCAATCCTATAGAACTCATTTTGCTCAACAGCCTGCGATGTGGTACGCTATCGAAAGCTTTGCTGAAGTCTAAGTACACAATGTCCAGGGGCTCCCCAACATCCAGCTTCCTCGTCACCCAGTCAAAGAAGCTGATCAGGTTGGATTGGCAGGATCTCCCCATAGTAAATCCATGTTGACGGGGATCCCGTAGATTCTCCTCGTCCAGGATCGTATCCAATTGACGTTTGATTAGAGTTTCCATCAGCTTGCTCACTATTGATGTGAGACTCACCGGTCTATAGTTTGCAGCCTCCATTCTGCAACCTTTTTTGTGGAGTGGACAGTGGTTCCGCCAAGACATCACTTAACTCCCTGAGCACCCTGGGGTGTAAGTTGTCTGGCCCCATCGCTTTGTTAACCTTGAGTTTAGACAGCTCACAGTAGACACTGCCTGGCGTAAATTCGAAGCTACTAAATGGGTCTACTGGACTATCCCTTGTCTGTAGCAGAGGGCCAGATCCCGGCTCCTCGCGGGTGAAGACCGAACAGAAGTATTCGTTTAAAAGTACAGCCTTTTCCGAGTCCGCTTCTATATAGTTCCCGTCTGGTTTCCTGAGGCGTACTATCCCGCCTGTGTTTCTGTTTCTGTCGCTAATATACCTGTAAAAGGATTTATCGCCCTTCTTGATGTTCTTCGCTAACGTCTCCTCGTTTCGGAATTTGGCCTCTCTAACTGCTGTTTTGACGGCTCTTGCCTTGGCCAGGTAGTCTTCTCTCGAGTCCTGATTCCCTGATTGTTTGTAATAAATGAACGCCCTTTTCTTCTCTTTTATGAGGCCCGAGATCTCCGCAGAGAACCACTGTGGCCTATTGTTCCTTCGCCGTTTACTTACTGATTTTATATATCGGTTGGTTGCCTCCTGTATGGTATCTTTCAGAGCTGACCACATTTCTTCTACGTTATCTGTTACCGCTTGGTTTTGTAGCGCTTGATGGAGGAATTCCCCCATGCCCTCGAAGTTGGCGTCCTTGAAGCTTAGGACCTTGGTCAATGTGTTAGATTTGGCGAACCCCTTTTTGAGATTGAACCATACCATATTATGGTCACTGGAGGCCAACGCTTCGCCCACTGAGACCTCTGTGACACTTTCGCCATTGGTAAGTAACAGATCCAGTATTGCCTGCTCCCTTGTTGGCTCCAGTACCAGTTGTTTCAGTCTTGCTCCCTTCATAGAGTTCAATAGCCTCCTGCTGCTGCTGGATGCAGAGGAAAGTGTGTTCCAATCCACATCAGGCATATTGAAGTCACCTAACAGTACTGTATCCCCTCGCAAGGTGATATTCTCTATGTCTCCGATCAATTCCATATCCAGGTCCTCCTGTTGTCTTGGGGGTCTGTATATTACTCCTAGATACAGGCATTTGTCTTTCCCCCTGGCCAAATTTACCCAAAGGGATTCCCCTGTGTACCTGACATCTGCAATTCTGGTTACTTTAATGTCATCTTTAGTATATAGTGCTACACCTCCTCCCATCTTGCCCTCCCTGTCACGGCGAAGTAAATTGTAGCCTGGTATGACCATGTCCCATCCGTGGGAGTCCGTGAGCCAGGTCTCAGATATCACCACCACATCCAGGTCAGCGTTCCTCATTTCAGTCTCTAATTCTAGGATCTTGTTGCCCAAACTGTGGGCGTTGACGTACATGGTTTTCCATGTCGCATGTTCGCTTTTAGTGCTAGTTTTAATGTAAGCATCTACCCCAGACACAGAAATGTGTGTACCCTGTGGGGGAATTCCCACTTGAGCTATTTGAACTTTTTTGGTACAATTTGCAAGGTGTGTACCCTCCCTAGACCCCGAATAACAACATGTACCCACCCCAGACTCGGAAATGTGTGTACTCGCCCCAGTCCCGGACCTAGAATTTCGGTATCCACTTACCCCAGTCTCCAAAAAGTGTTGGCAGCCTAGCTCGCCAGGTGGGTTGATTGAGCCTGTACCCTCCCCCAACTTACCTAGTTTAAAGCCCTGTGAAGTAGGCGGGCTAGTCAGTGTCCTAGGACGTTCTTCCCTCTTCTGGTCAGGTGTAGCCCGTCTGATCCTTGTAGTCCTTGTAGCGCCTCTCCATGGTGCAGAAACCCGAAGTTCATTTCCTTGCACCATCCTCGCAGCCAGTCATTTGCCCTCTGGATGCGCTCATCCCTGGCTCTACCTTTGCCCCTCACTGGGAGGATTGAGGAGAAGACCACCTGCGCTTCCATCCTCCTCAGCTTCTCACCCAGGGCTCTAAAGTCTTCTTGTACGCTCTCCTGGGTGTTCCTGGCAGTGTCATTTGTTCCAACGTGGATGAGAAGCATAGGGAAATGGTCCTGGGGCTTGATGAGTCTGTCCAGGCAAGCGGTTACATCCCGAATCTTGGCCCCCGGCAAGCAGCAAACCTCTCTTGATTGTAAGTCTGATCTGCAGATTGGTCCCTCGGTGCCCCTCAGTAGCGAATCACCGATCACCACCACTCTGCGCTTCTTAGGAGTGGGCCGACCTGTTGTCTCCGGAACTGGGGCCTTCTGCTGAACCTCGTTGTCAGATACTTCCTGTAGTAGCTGGAATCTGTTCTTCAATGTGATTTGCGGGGTTGATGTAGAACAGCCCTGTATGTGAGAGAAAGAAACAGAAGATGAGGAAGGTCTTCTGTGTTTTCCTGTGGAGGAAGTTACCAGCTGCCAGGAGTCAGCGTCACCAGTCTCCTCCTGTATTCCGGTGGTTGGTCTCAAGGTAGCAGGATTGGTTGCTGGCTTGGTTGCTTTGGGTGTGGTGGGTATGGGTTCCTGATTGGTGATCTGGGACAGCTCCTGGATGACTCCGTCGATGAAGGTCTCGTCATCACGAATGCTTCGTAGGCGCTGGACCTCCTCTCTCAGGTTCCTTAGCTCCAGCAAAAGGCTGTCGTCTAGCTGCTCCGTTGCTTCCGTCTGTGTGGAGACTGTAGACAACTTTGTGGGGGGGGGGGGGGGGGGGATGGCCTCGGTCTGTACAGAGACCTCTGCACTTCGTCCTGGTTTCCCCTCTGTCTGTACGAGTACCGTAGCCACCCCCTGGATACCCTCGGTGACTGGACAACCTGACTTGATTGAAGTCTTGTTGCTTCTGGTCCTTCCTGCCATAATAAAAACAAAAAAATGTTTGTTTGTTAAGGCTGCCTGTTTACCAGTGGGCTAGAAGGGGCTGCCTGATTGAAAGGTATGAGGATAGAGTGGTCAGCCTGGTTAAATGTTTGAGGATAGAGTGATTGGTGAGGTCTGCCTGGTTAGTGTGAAGGTTTTAGGTGCTTGCTGGTTAGGTAGAAAGTTAGAAAGTTAAAGGATTTGGTAGAGTTGGAAGTTAGACTGAGGTTAATTAGCTACTTGTAGAAGTTAAACTACAGACTAAGTTAAAAGTCCCTCCTTGAGGCCCTTCTTGAGGCTCTTCGCGAAGGCGATCTCGCTAAGGCGAGCGCCTTTGCCGCTCGCCTTCGCCGTGCGCCGAACGGCCGTGCGCCGTTGGCTCCCTGCCTTTTAAGGGGGAGCCCGGGCTCCGAAGCGACCTCTGACGCGGTGGGGGGTGGGCGGAGCTTACTCTCACCGCTGCCCCGTTCAAGTTTCTGCCTCTCCTCGCTGCCTTCCTAGCTCTGCTCTGCGACCCGGCTTCCTCCCCTGTGCTTCCTGGTCCTGCCTTCTCTCCTGCAAGTAAGCAAGAGAAAGTGTTAGTGGTCCTGAACGCCGCCGCGGTCTGCTTCGTGCTCTGGCTCCCTGCCTTTTAAGGGGGAGCCCGGGCTCCGAAGCGACCTCTGATGCGGTGGGGGGTGGGCGGAGCTTACTCTCACCGCTGCCCCGTTCAAGTTTCTGCCTCTCCTCGCTGCCTTCCTAGCTCTGCTCTGCGACCCGGCTTCCTCCCCTGTGCTTCCTGGTCCTGCCTTCTCTCCTGCAAGTAAGCAAGAGAAAGAGTTAGTGGTCCTGAACGCCGCCGCGGTAGTTCCGCTACCTCCGATTGAATTTCCACCATAGTTGCCTTCAGATCTTTGTGAACCCCGACTATTTCAGCTTTAATATTTTGAAACCATGACTGCAAAATTAGCGGCATGATTTCTGGCTCTTCCAGGGATTCAGCATTAGTCTCCTCATCTTCCGATTCCGAGAGCACCGGCACCATTTTTTTTTTTTTTCGTAGTGCTCGTCAATGGCCCTCCTCCAGCGCCCTCTGTCCGATCCATGTCCCCTGTAGGAAATCGGAACTTATCCAATTTTTTCTTCACTGCCATTCTGGGAAGAGTGAAACTGCCCCTCAACTCGCCAAACTTTGAAAGGCTTAAAATCACTATTAACTCCTCGGCCCCAACGGAGCTCTCAGTTCAAGCAGCCATTCAGTGGTGTGACGTCATTTCCTCCAGAGGCCTGTGTATTGTCCTCTAGATGACAGAAGGTGTTGGCGAGCAGTACTTAACATAGTAATATAGTAGATGACGGCAAATAAAGACCCGAATGGTCCATCCAGTCTGCCCAACCTGATTCAATTTAAATTTTATAATTTTTTCTTCTTAGCTATTTCTGAGCAAGAATCCAAAGCTTTACCCTGTACTGTGCTTGGGTTCCAACTGCCGAAATCTCTGTTAAGACTTACTCTAGCCCATCTACACCCTCCCAGCCATTGAAGCCCTCCCCAGCCCATCCTCCACCAAACTGCCATATACAGACACAGACCGTGCAAGTCTGCCCAGTACTGGCCTTAGTTCAATATTTAATCTTATTTTCTGATTCTAGATCCTTTGTGTTCATCCCACGCTTCTTTGAACTCAGTCACAGTTTTACTCTCTCGGGAGCGCATTCCAGGCATCCACCACCGTCTCCGTAAAGTAGAATTTCCTAACATTGCTCTTGAATCTACCACCCCTCAACCTCAAATTATGTCCTCTAGTTTTACCATTTTCTTTTCTCTGGAAAAGATTTTGTTTTACATTAATACCTTTCAAGTATTTGAACTTCTGAATCATATCTCCCATATCCCTCCTTTCTTCTAGGGTATACATATTCAGGGCTTCCATTCTCTCCTCATACATCTTCTGGCGCAAACCTATCATTTTCATTGCCCTACTCTGGACCGCTTCATCTTCTTACGTCCTTCACCAGATACGGTCTCCAAAACTGAACACAATACTCCAAGTGGGGCCTCACCAACGACCTGCAAAGGGGCATAAACACCTTTCTTCTACTGGTTACACCTCTTTCTATAAAGCCTAGTATTCTTCTGGCAACAGCCACTGCCTTGTCAAACTGGGTTTTTTTTGCCTTTAGATCTTCAGACATTATCACCCCAAGGTCCCTTTCCCCGTCCATGCATATCAGCCTCTCACTTCCCAGCATATATGGTTCCTTCTGATTATTAATCCCCAAATGCATTACTCTGCATTGAATTTTAGTTGCCAAATATTAGACCATTCCTCTAACTTTTGCAGATCATTTTTCATATTTTCCACTCCCTCTTCGGTGTCTACTCTGTTACAAATCTTGGTATCATCCGCAAAAAGGCAAACTTTTCCTTCTAACCTTTCAGCAATGTCACTCACAAACATATTGAACAGGATCGGCCCCAGCTACAAACCCTGAGGGACTCCGCTACTCACCTTTCTTTCCTCTGAGCGACTTCCATTAACCACCATCCTCTGGCGTCTGTCCGACAGTCAGTTTTTAATCCAGTTCACCACTTTGGTTCCTAACTTCAGCCCTTCAAGTTTGTTCAAGATCCTCCTATGAGGAACCATATCAAAGGCTTTGCTGAAATCTAAGTAAATTATATCTAGCATATGGCCTCAATCCAGTTCTCTGATTACCCAATCAAAAAATTCAATCAGGTTCGTTTGACACGATTTACCTTTTGTAAAGCCATGTTGCCTCGGATCCTTTAACCCATTAGATTCTAGGAAGTTCATTATCCTTTCTTTTAGCAACACTTCTATTATTTTTCCAACAACCAAAGTGAGGCTTACCGGCCTGTAGTTTCCCGCTTCATCTCTGTGACCACTTTTGTGAATAGGGACCACATCCGCTTTCCTCCAGTACCCAGAGATTTGTTGAATAAGTCTTTAATAGGACCTGCCAGAACCTCTCTGAGCTCACTCAGTATCCTGGGATGGATCCTGTCTGGTCCCATCGCTTTGTCCACCTTAAGTTTTTCAAGTTGTTCATAAACATTTTCCTCCATGAACAGCACAGAATCTACTCCATTTTCTCGCGTTACTTTGTCAGACAGTCTCGGTCCTTCTCCAGGATTCTCTTCCGTGAACACAGAACAGAAGTATTTGTTTAGCATGTTTACTTTTTCGTCATCACTCTCCACATATTGGTTCCCAGCATCTTTTTAATTTAGCAGTTCCATTTTTCATCTTCCTCCTTTCACTAATATATCTGGGGGAAAAATTTCTCTCTTTTTTACATTTTTAGCCATTTGTTCTTCCGTGAATGTTACGCCAATCTTCAAGAAAGGTTCGAGGGGAGATCCAGGAAACTACAGACCAGTGAGTCTGACCTCGGTACACGGAAAGAAGGTAGAGGACTGATAAAGGACCGCATAATTGACTACCTTGATGGACACAATCTGATGAGGACCAGCCAGCACGGCTTCAGCAAAGGAAGATCTTCGAAGGAGCAAACAGGCTGATAGACAAGGGTGATCCGGTCGACATTGTATATCTGGATTTTCAGAAGGCGTTCGACAAGGTTCCACATGAATGAATACTTCAAAAAATTGTGAGCCATGGAATCGTGGGTGAAATACTTACGTGGATTAAAAATTGGCTGGTGGATAGGAAATGAAGTAAAAGGCTGCTTACTTTACCTCACTGGGGATCTGTCGTGAAGGGAAAATAAAACCCACAAGATTGCATTGTATATTCCAAAGCAAATAACTTTTTATTCTAGTAATAAGTATTATAGCAGCATTTGTCAAATCAGAAATAAATCAGTTTGGACATATACAATGGAGAGAAAAAACCTCATACAAACAGTGCCAGCATTTTTCTGTAAGTATAGCGCAGCTTCTCTAAAGAAACTGCCACAGCATGGAGGTTTTATACAGAAAGTGTCTGTGTCTTAGACCCTTCCCCTGGCTGTGAATATGTATCGCCCTATTGGATTAGACCAACTGCCTATCTAACCCTCTCCTAGTCCCACACCTCCATTCTTCCCTGGGGGGCCCTGGACAGGCATAGCTTCTGGAACTTTCTTCTTCTTGAAGTTTCCATTTTTAACATGGGTACATCAATATCAGTGCCTCAGCGCATTAGCCTGGCATCACTTTATCAGTTCTTAGGTTCCCGGATGATGGAGTGTCTTGCTGACTTGCATTTTCTTTCAGCACTGTTAAATAGCTTATTGTCTTTCCAGCACTGGTTGGTGTCCTTGAGAAACTTCACAGCAAGAAATCCACACACTCACATGCCACACATTAGCATCTCAGCATCTGAACTGAAACCAGTTTGCACAAGCCCGTGACTTCAGCAACTTCAGCAACTGCAGGAATAGGTCTCACAACCTGTAAAACTCTCCCATAGGCCCCGGTAATCTATCTCAGAAACAGAGAGTGGGGGTAAATGAACAATACTCGAACTGAAAAAGCGTCACGAGTGGAGTGCCGCAGGATTCGGTGCTTGGACCCGTGCTCTTCAACATATTTATAAATGACCTGGAAATTGGTATGACGAGTGAGGTGATTAAATTTGTAGACGATACAAAGTTATTCAGAGAAGTGAAGACGCAGGAGGATTGCGAAGACCTGCAACGTGACATGAACACGCTCAAGAAATGGACTGTGACATGGCAAATGAGGTTTAATGTGATGCATTTCAGTAACAAAAATCTTATACACGAACACAGGATGTCCGGTGCAATACTTGGAGAGACCCCCCAAGAAAGAGACTTGGGAGTACTAGTTGACAAGTCAATGAAGCCATCCGCACAATGTGCGACGGCGGCAAAAAGGACGAACAGAATGCTAGGAATGATTAAGAATGGGATCACGAACAGGTCGGAGAAGGTTATCATGCCACTGTACTGGGCCATGGTACGCCCTCATCTGGAATAATGCGTCCAGCACTGGTCGTCGTACATGAAGAAGGACACAGTACTACTCGAAAGGGTCCAGAGAAGAGCGACTAAAATGGTTAAGGGGCTGGAGGAGTTGCCGTACAGTGAGAGATTAGAGAAACTGGGCCTCTTCTCCCTTGAAAAGAGAAGACTGAGAGGGGACATGTTCGAAACATTCAAAATAATTAAGGGAATAGACTTAGTAAAGACAGGTTGTTCACCCTCTCCAAGGTAGAGAGAATGAAAGATTCCACACAAGTGTAAGGAAGTTCTTCTTCACCCAGAGAGTGGTAGAAAACTGGAACGCTCTTACAGAGGCTGTTATAGGGGAAAACACCCTCCAGGGATTCAAGACAAAGTTAGACAAGTTCCTGCTGAACCAGAATATACGCAGGTAAGGCTAGTCTCAGAGCACTGGTCTTTGACCTAAGGGCCACCACGTGAGCGGACAGCTGGGCACGATGGACCACTGGTCTGAGCCAGCAGCGGCAATTCTTATGTTCTTAACCCCTATGCAAATACGGGACTAAAACCTAAAAGTACTAATATGTACAAATGAAACCCTACGATTCAAGAGTCTGCATGCAGTACAA